>NC_086232.1:23811462-24433129 GCF_036321145.2 Pelmatolapia mariae | reverse complement strand
ACTTTTGAAAATAAGTAATCAGTAAAGTAACGGGATTACCTTTGGGGGGAAGTAATCAGTAATTAGTTACTGATTACTTTTTTCAAGTAACTTGACCAACACTGTCAGTCAATTATTAAAAATGCTGCAGCCTAAGATCCAAGATTTAAGATTCAGTTTAGGCAAATATATGGTGTCTGTTGATTGACTAAACAATAAATCTGCAAATAATAATAACTTTAGCTCTAGACATTATGGCACATCATCGTCCTGGAAGAACGCTTTGCTGTCTTTTTTCTCTTCCATTTAGGAAACAGAATATTTGACACTAATTTCAATATTTTTGTTTTATAAAAAAAAAATTGAATTGCTGCAACTTTATGGCATCTCATATGTTGAAATTTGGAGATTGTCACAGTGCTACATTCAGTTATTTAATTATTTATTTTTTATTCCTAGGAGACACAACCGTCAATGAAGTATATGTCATGCAAGAGAATCCATGAGAACAAAATGAATGGGCCGAGTTGTCAGAATGATATTTAACATGTGTTGACAGATTCACAGCATTAACTCAGGCATTTAGTAACATGAAAGAAAAAAAAATCCTCCTTAAAAGTCAGTTGCTGTGGTTCTTATTGTTTGGGTTGCATCTTTAAGAGCTTTTGGGAAGACCTGATAAATATAAAGACTAAGTACCATCTTTAAATGGAGAGCATTTTTTAAAGCATGTCCCCATAAATGGGGATAGCGGGTTTATTTTACAGCGTAACACAATAAAATGACCACTGCTTAACAAAGCATAAAACACTTTATTGTAATGTCCCTGTATTAGGATACCAAGTCTCAGGAGGTTAACTCGATGGGATGCGTGGTCAGCTACAGTTTATTAATCTAAGTTTAATAAAGCAGTGGTTATAACCTAAAAAGTGAGCCAAAACCTGAGGGTGTCCTTGAGTCTTAAAGATATCACACCCCATCTGTGCCAACATACAAAGAATTTTTACTTCATATCCTTCCTCTTTATATCTTTCTCAAAGAATTTCAGGTATTCAGCAGTGAGTGAAATCAGCGTGACAGCTGATCTACAAAGGAAACCTCTGCAATGTCATTTCCATTCATCCATTTTCTTAACCGCAGGTAGCCAGTCAATCACAAAGCAGAGATGTCATTTATCTGCTTAAAAAACAATCTTTTCCAACTTATTCAGGTGAATGAAATTGCTCTTTAGCAGTACTAGCACATCCAAATGTAACACATGCAGATGCTTCTTCGGGGTCATTGTGGCCTCTTGGCTTCAGCTCAAGTGTTCACATTAAAGCAGGTAAAAAGGAGGTGGTCATCGCGTAAGAGCAGAGGCAGATCACATTTCTCCCATCAGGCACTATTAGAGTGTGTGTCACCATCTCTGTGTGTTGTGTGTATGTTAGAGACAGAAAGTGTTTCCTCCCCCGAGGCCTCTCACTTAAACTCAGTGTGAAAATGAGCCTCTTGTCAATCGTCTACTCGGGGCTGTTTGGGGAAATGAGCGATTCATCAGTCAGCCGCTCGACTGTGAGAGGGTGATGAGGCTGTGGCAGTTTACAGTATCTGACCCGGCACCTGCACAATGCTTCACAGAGAGAGAGCGGGAGAGACCAGGGGGAGGAGAGGACGACAGACGGGGTGGGGCCAGAGGCGAACACAAAAAGATGGAAGAACAACATTTGTGGCCATCAGAAAGAAATCCAGGCGCTATTCAGAAAAAAAGAACAAATTGGCAGAAAGGCATAGTTTCTGCTTTTCTTTTATCGCTACTCCACCTCCTCTTTGCTGTCTCACTCCAAATCTATTCAAGATGTCTCCAGAACCACCCCCCTCCCCGACAACACCCATCTCCCCCACCCCTCTGTTTGCCAGCTCCCGGCAATTGCAGGCTAGCTGAAATATTCCTCTTCAAATAGTTTCTCTCCGTCAATGTTGTCTTTCTTTCTTTCACCACCGTAGAGGCTTGGGTCACATACACTTGTCACTCTGGACCAGCTGTCCTGCACCATCTGTCCACTGTCCGCTCAGCACACACACACACACACACACACACACACACACACACACACACACACACACACACACACTGCAACTCTGGTGCTAAAATGTGGCAGTTACTGGCAAAGACGCCATGCCCGGGAACAATTTTTGTTTATTGGGCATGTGTCAAAATAAATACAATATTTGAGACTGATAGAAGGGAGACAAAGAGTGAGAGTGGTGAGAGACAAAAGACGGGAAAGAAAAACAGAGAGCAAACAAAGAAGCTGAGGATCTATTTCCATATGACCAACAGTGTGAGAATGAGAAGTCACGCATAATCCAGGCTAGTTGTAGGCTTTCAGGATTGCTTGTTTGGGTTTTTAATGCATTTGTGCCACATTTTACTGAAACACCATATGCGCCGAAGTGAGCAAAATTACTGTGTGCGCTCTGCATTCCTCTGAGCAGTGAGTTGGAAAGACTGCCCATGAAAGCAAACAGCGTTGGCCATTAAGTCTCCTGGACACCAGCCAGACAACACACACGCGCGCACATTTATGTGTGCACATATATGTCACTAATGAAAAACTACTTAAGCATACGAGGTCTGGAATTTTGAGAAAGAGATCCTCGGTGATTGTGTGTTCATTTGGGGAAAAATAACACAAAGTTTTACAATGTTAATGTTTAAATTACTTCCTGATTTGCACTCTTTCTGCTGAAAGAAAAATATTCATATTCATGGCACTAATATGTAGTTGATATCCAGAGGGCTGGAGCCTATCTTAGTTGTCACAGGGTGAGAGGAAGCTCAAGTAGGATAATTAAAACACATTTTAAAGTTCTTCACTAATATATATCCCTTTCCTGGTACTTTACATTTCTGCTTCACCACATTTCGTGGGGATATATTGTACTTTTTCCACAAATACCCTTATCTAATTACTGGAAGTTGCTGTAATTTTTTTTTGAAATTGCTGACTGATTCTGCAGGTAAAATATCATACATAATGACCTTAAAAATACAGTAACATAACATTGTTATATAACACAGATAGTCCCCATTCTGCTGTATTATGAATACTTTAACTATTAACATCTGGCTGACAACATATGTTACTACTACTACATCTACTACATACATCTTACTATGTAACATTTTTTTAAATTACTGTACTGGAATGTCTAATTGCTTGTAAGCCAATCTTACCACTTTTACCAACAATTTGTTTGTTAAAATGTTCAAATTTCAGTCTCCTGGTTGGATAAGTAGCATCCTTGGGTAAGATACTGAACCCCAAGTTACTCCCAGTGTGTTCGTCAGACTATGAATGTTAGACCGAAAGCATTTAGATGTAGAAAACGGAGCTTGTGCAAATGCGTGAATTAGACATGATGCATAAAGCACTTTGAGTGTTCAAGTAGAGTAGAAAAGCACTATATATAAAAAACAGGCAATTTTGCCATTTCTTAAAAATAAAAAATACATGAAAAAGCAAGAAAATCATCATGTTCTACATAAAAAAGACACGGTGGTTCTAATTTTTTCCATGTGGACAGAGAATTTAAGAATTGATTTACCATGAAAGAACGCGACCTGAGGAAGCATGAATGTTCATCTTATGGTATATAAACTGTAAGTTAGTTTGAGATTATTAAGCATGGTGGAGCAATCTGTCAATGCAAGTTATTGTGTTACTGCAGAAGCCAGTCCCAATAAGCATTTGAAAGATTCCTGTAAAGAAATTGGTTTAGATTCCAAAAGTGATCTCACAAATTTATGGAAATTGTAGGTCTGCAAAATAAGTCAGAACATCAGCAACATCTGCAGCGACTATTAAACACTGAATTTATGCAACCGGCCAGTTTTTGAAAAAAATATTTGTTTTGTGTCTTGTCTCTGAGTTTTTAGAAGCATTTAATATTTAGTAATTAATTTATGGCAGTGAGAGCCAATTATTGGCAGCAGAAGAGTAAAAGTAGGATTTGGAGGAAAAGGCAAGCTCGGAGCAAGTGAGTGTAAGAAATCCACATGAAGTAGTTCATTTTTGGGACTATGAGCTTATTTTAAATACTAATTTATGAACTATGAATGTTTATTTAAACCTGTGTGAAATCCTCTCTAAGACAGCTCTCAAATCGGTCAACATCTCTCTCCTGTATCACCAGACAGAGCTTCTCCTCACGGTGTTTGATCACACACCCTGACCAGGACCAGGGCTGTAGAGCACCGCATCGCATTTCCCACATTTCCACTAAACAAGTTGAGACACTTCAGCCCTCCGACTGCTGCTGCTGAGTCCGGACCTACGTGATGCTGCTGTTCCATTTACTAACCACAGCACAACACGAGCAGCTCGGTCTGAAATTTAATCCTCCACGGTACAGTGTCCACCATGAGGTTTGTGTCCCAAATATAGAGAACACGTTCAGGTCTAAAATCAGTAAGTGATTTTAGACAAGCTGCCTGCCAGCGGAAGGGACATAGGAGGCGCTGTGCAACACAAACACATCAGCTTCCTTTCTGAATCCTGCCGCTGTTAACTAAATTAGATTAGCAGGGTGTGTGTGTGTGTGTGTTTGTGGGCGCACCAGGAGTGTCATGTTAGTTGGTAATGCATTGGACAGCTGTGACACACATGTCCACCCTCCCACACACACACACACACACACACACACACACACACACACACACACACACACACACACACACACACACACACACACACACACACACACACAGATAGCTACACACTTGCATACACATAAACTGATTAACATTTCAGAATACCAGCCTCCAGCGCTGACCTCTCAGAGATTGATTGACATGGCGACTGTTTTTAAATTCATAAGTATGCGTGTGCATGTGTGAGAGCGTCTATGCATATGTGTGTGCGTGCCTGTACCAGTAATACAACATCGAATGTGTGTGTTTGTAATGGAAGAAGTGGACTGATGTAATGAGGCTGTAATAAGGGCGAAGCTTAATCCTGGTGAAGACAGACATAGACCTCTCACCCCTACACACACACACACACACACACACACACACACACACACACACACACACACACACACACACACACACACACACACACACACACACAGACAGACTTACACCCAGACACACACATGTACACATAGACACATACACACACAAATTTGACACTTTTTTTCTTTCTTTTTCTCATACTGTTCAAATCCCCCCCTCCGTCTTCCCTTTCTGCTTTTACCCCCCACTTTCCTTCCCCTCTTTTTCTTCTTGACCACAAACCCTTTTTGGCTACTCATTTTAACTTACACCTCCTTCTTTCCTTCCTTGCAACCCTTCAATTTCTCTAATCTTTTCTTCCGCTTCGTCCTCAATTCTTTCCCCAGTTTTTACATTAAGCTCTTCTTTCCTTTATCTATATTTCCATTCCACAACATTCAACATTTGTCTTGTTGACATATTATTTTTCTAGCCTATTTTTCTATCTGTTCTTCCCAAGCGGCAACAAGCAAAGTAAAAAACCTGCAGTTCCTCAGTTGGTCATTTGAGACAGATTTCATAGATATTCGTGTTACAATGCCCAGCTTCACAGCAGGAATGCTTCTAGACCAGAGCTTTACAGCAGGAAATAAACATGTTCATAGTTCAAATACCATCATGTTGAAAAAGAAAGATTTCATAGGACTCTATGTAGTTCTGTGAATAACTAAGCACACCACATTATTTAAAAGCTTGTAAAACCGCCTTTTTACATCAATAAGTTGAAGAAATCCTTTTTGTATGACTTTATCAGAACTTTGGCCACTCTTCTTTACAACTTTGCTTCAATTCATTGAGGTTTGCAGGCATTTATACATCACTCCCTTAAGGTCCTGTCACAGTATTTCAATCAGGCTGATGGATTGACTTTAATCCTCCCAATACATTCTTTTCTTTTTCAGCCGTTCTGTTGTAGTTTTGCTTCTCTGCTTGGTATCACTGACCTTTTCTGTGCATTACGACCAAACATCTCCATCGGGGTCTTGTCCAAATGACATTGTTCCAAAAGTCCTTGTTGAGAAAACAACTTTACAAACCTAAGCCGTGCTGGTGTGTCCTTTTTAGAGCAAACAGGTTTTCTCCTGGTAACCTTTCCTAACAAATTTGTGGTTATTGGCACAACTTACTTACTTCCAAGCTGCATGAAAAAGAAAATAAAGTCTAAAGCTCCAGCAACTTTATTGCTTGACCAACATGTTTTAGCTTGTACCTTTCATCACGGTCACTTCTAGATGACCTTGATGAAGGGAACAAGCATTCCTTATAATACAAGTGTAGCTGGAACTACAACCTTTTTACTCTTGCAGGGACTGAGCCCTGTAGAAGCACCTGGCTGTTACTGCCCTCTCAGTTCCTATGGAAGCAATTAAAGGGCGACTGCAGAGAGTCCTGTGAAATGTTTCTTTAAAAAAAAATAAAAAATGCTATTTTGCTGTTGTTCTTAAACAGCTGCTCTAATTTAAAATATCTCACTTGTTTAACAGCAAGGTTCAAAGGTAAGAATTATTAGGGGCTTGGCCTTTTTCAGGCCCAGAAGCTGCTAAATTGAACCTCTTAACTGTCTTTCTTTGTGGTATCTGTAACTGACACTTGACATGGCTTGTTACGTGGTTACATATAATACAACTGCACCCAAGAAGTCTATGTTTTATGTCTAGTTTTGGTAAGCTTAATTATGGTATTTTGTTTGTATTTTTCTTAGCACTAAATAGCAGTTCTGTGGCTATCAAAGTGCCCATACAGTCTATTCACGTTTGACAAATCAGCCTCTTATCCAGATGTGGTCAATGTTGGTTCCAGTAGCTGTAATGAAAAACTCTAGACTTTAAAGCAGGACTTCACACACTAATAGGTGTTATTACGGTGGATATGCCCGTCTTTTATATACAGTCTACATGGTCTCTTTTAACTTCCCTTATTGCTCTGCTTTTCCACCCTCTTCTTTTTCATTTCCCTCTGTCCTGTGTCCTACCTCTTTATTTTCCTCTGCTCCATTCCTCCTTTCGTCTGTCCTTCTCCCTTTCTCTCAGTGAATACCAAAGAGGGCACGCATGCTTCCTTTAAGTCTTCCACATTAAGCGGGGCAATAAAACACTACCAAACATGCACACACCCACACAAACATGGTGTAGTTTAAGTAGATGAGCTACTGTGGTTTTTTCCAAAGAGTCTAAGTCCATTTCATGCTCCAGACACACATTTACCACCACAATTTATTGTCCTGAGGTGGCCAGAATGGGAAACATACACGTTCTCTTTCACTCTCATACACATACACGTATATGAAGACAAACACAAATTATGGTGATTTCTCGCTTGGTTCAGGTTTTTGAGGCAAAGGTTATTTTCTGTCTTGGGTTTCACCAAAGGAAATGATTCCCCACTGGTTTAAAGATTTAACAGCCTAATTCTTGCATAAGACCATTTACTACTGTCAAGTCATTTTTATTTGATTTTAGAGTTCCTTTTAACATCAAAACAAGGACAGCAAATATGGCCAGACTAACAGCAAACTACTGTGACTGAAGTGGTATCAACTCATGAGTTTCTTTAATTAGTGGTGGTGTTATTTCATGATGCCTTCAAGTGGCTTATGTTTGCTATGTTCATGAGAAGATGTGACACAGTGCTCTGATTTTTAAAAAATGCTTTTGACAAATTAGCTTTTTTTTGGTGAAAAACACAAAAACCACCCCGTTTGCATTTATAATATCGTAAGTACTTTGCACAGACGCCTAGTACACGCCAATACTGCAGTGTTGTTTGGTGTGGTCATGCTGTGGGTAAACTGATATACATAAAAACATTGGAACTGATTGAGACCCACTTTTATATGCAAAAAACTCATCTTAGTCCATTGCTTTTTTTAAAATTTAACATGCTTTTATAAGTTGTTATAGGTGAATTAATGCTATGAACTGGTCATTTTACTCTATTGCAAGGAAAAAAACATGACATCATAATATCCAATATAGACAAGAACCTTCAGGGACCTTAAATGTACATGTGAGTAAAGTTTGGTTGCTCAACTCCTAATGGTATAAGAGGAGCTCATGGAGACATGCAAAAGGACACATATTTCATGCATTATACTAAGATGTCAGATTTTTCAACACATAAGTTAAAGGTAATTTTACTATTATATATTATTTATTATTAAAAACCTATTGAAACCTAAAAGGTAAAGTCAAATTAATCCTTGTAAATTAATCAGTGTAAAGTGGAAAAATACATAAAAAAAAGCAATTACATTAAAGTACAGTACAAAATATACTGGTACACCACAGGCTTGTGAGGTTCAACAGATGGTAAAACTGTTCAATATGTAGAAGCTAAATTTTGTGGAATATATAAAACTGACAACTGCAACCTGCAGGAACTACAACTGCCTACACAAAGTATTGTGCAAAGCTTCCCACATATGGGCTAGCCCTGCACAGCACTTGACAGAGTGTTTGACTGACAGGTGATCTGCAGAAACAACAGAGGTTAAAAAAAGCACAAAATGACCACTTGTATAAAAACTCACAAGAAAAGTACTTGAGTGCAGCACAGACCACTTTTGAGGAAAATGGTGCAACTTTAACCACAGTGGTTATATTCATTGTGCCAGCCACCGTGGATCTGGTCACAGCGGATTGGAGAGGGTGGCGTTGTGAAATTGTTTCTTTTTAGCGCGGGGGTCTTGGGAGGCCCTAGTGAGGCCATAGTGAAGGCGCTGGAGCGGGCTGCCTGATTAGAAAGAGAGCACTCTAAATACTGACAGGCAGCACTTGAGACAGGCTTGGGAGTGCAGGGGTCCTACTGAGCTATTGTTGCCCACCACGCAGGTTAACAAGACACTGCAGCAGCTTTTAACCCCTGTCTTTCATTTCTCTCGCACTTTGTCCCTTTTGGTCGGCCTCGCTCTCACACATGTACTCACATAGATGGTCCCCCTATAACCCTTGTCTATTTTAACGTTTCCTTCTTCCTCATACCTCCCCCCCCATTTCTCTTTTTAAAGATAAAGGCAAGAAGACAGGGCAGTGAATAAGAAAACAATTCCCTAGTAAGAAAATAAAGGTGCCTTTTTTCACCTCCAGTAATGACTTTATTCCCCCTGCACACTTCTTTTTTATTGAATTATATTGTTCCTTTTTATTCTGCTCATCAACCATTTATATCTCGAGGTCCAGCTCACATCTCCCTCTTTCTTGTACAGTACCGTGCAAGAGCCGCTCCACATTTCTTTATATTTTGCTAGAAAATTGTGGAATAGGTGAAGTGATTTTTTTGAAATGTGCAAACATAAATGACAGTATAAAAGGCAAAAATCACAGTTTGGACAGTTCACACAAGCTTGAAAGTTAATATTTGGTTTGACCACCTTTATTTTTCAACAAACCTTGAACTTTCTCAGGAAAGCTTTCTAGTGATTTCTTTGAGCAGCCTTCAGGAATAGTTCTACAGGTTTCTATAAGGGCATCCAAAGCTCTTCTTTGGATGTTTCTGCCCTTTATTACATTCTCTGTCATGACGATCCCACTTTCTTTCAATATTGTTGAGGTCCGGGCTCCTAGGAGGCCAATCCATGACTGATAGTGTTCCACTGTGTGACTTGGATAGAAAAACTGTGTTTTACAGATGGCTGTCGACACTCACTGTTGTACCTTTCCCCTCGCCTACTCCATATATAATGAAGACATTTTGAACCACAAATGTAAAAATTGGGTTAATGACTCCATCAGACCTGTTACCACTGATTTTTAGTCCAGTCCTTGTATAATCTGGCATATCTCAGCCTTTTCTCTATGTTTCCCTTCCTTAATAATGTCTTCTTGACAGTCATTCTTCCGCTGAGACCATTTCTGGTGAGACTGTGATTAGTAGAAGGATCAACTGAAGGTCCACTTGCTCCACTCTCAGCTTGTGTATCAGGTGTATTCTGGAGGTTTTGTTAAACACATGACTTTCAGATACTGTTCATCTTCACTTGTCAGTTTCCTCAAATTTTCTAAGGACTCACTGCACATGTGAGTGTGTTATGTGTTATGTGCAAGTGTTTGCCTAATAGCTCTTTGGAAATCACCCTCTGCCTCTGAAAATGAACTGGACTGAAATGAGTGGAAAAAAACATCCAATGTCCAAAGAAAGACTTCAATAGACCTTCAGAATGAACCAGAGAACTATTACTCAACACCACTTTAAAAAATGACAAGAAAGTCTGTCTAAAATGAGGGCGGTTCAAGATTTTTGCACACTACTGTGTGTCTCTTGTGTATACAGCCAAATCTAGGTTATCATTTCCATAAGCTTTCAATTCGAGCCCTTATAGAGGAGAGAATATAAAGAGGCTGCCCTGGGGCAACATATGTGGACGTGCACAGACACCCACACACACACACGTGTGGACACAAGAACCAACACAAGAAGCACTGATAAACAAACCTGACAAAAACAAGCACACACATGCTATCAAGCAACGTTTTAGAAGTGGAAACACAGCCTGTTCATCTCTGGTTAATGTGCAGATGCTAAGAGGTATCCAAGAGACACTGGTAATTATAAAAACACACAGACACAGTAATCAGGGATTTCCCTCTCCGAGTTTATCACTCTGTGTTGACTCCATAGAAATTAGAAACTCTAATTTCTGTGGAGTCAAAAACAGTAAAGTCATTTCTTTATGACTTTACTGTTTTCTTTCTTTTACTTTTGTCTTTTAACATTTCTGCCTCTTCTTTCATTTTCTTAGTTTTCTTGTCAGTCTGTCCGTCACGCCTGGCTGCCATTCTGTCATCAGTCTCTGTTGCTCTTTCTCTAAAAGCTCCTAGCTGCCCTCAGGGCTCAACTTATAATATTACAGTACACCTCATTTCTTTTACTCTCTGCCTTTTTTTGTCACAAACTCAGACATGCATGCACTGACACACACACACACAAATGGAAGAAAGCCGTACAATACCAGCACTAAGTGAGCACAGAGCCTCTAGAAAGAAGGAGCATCTTAAAAGGCCTTTGGGATGTCTGTCACACACAAAAATACCAGCTGTTTGGATTAATGTCTTGGACCTCTGGCCAGATCAATAAGCTCTTTGTTGCATGTAGTGTTGTGTTACGATGACCTTCAATTAATGAGCACTTTCGGGAGCAATTAGGAAACCGTGTTTGCTCAAAAAATAATTTGAATTTTACAACATGATGAAATGCATTCAAAATGTCTTTTTTTTTTTGTATTAATATTAATGCATCCTAAGAACATTAGCATCTGCTAGGCTGGCTAAAACAAATCCTAATAGAGAGGAAAGTATCACACACACACACACACACTGAATATTAATGCAAGCACAAACAGAAATGTACACATCTTCATTCAAATCAAACCAAAAGAACAAACCGGTTTCTCCGCACTGCAGCATACCACATACTGTGTATGCATGAGAGGCTGTGCATCTGTGTGTGTGTAAAGCATAACAGTTAACTGCATCAAACCCCATTTAGTTACTTATGCGTGTATCCCTGTGTGTGTGTTTACGTGTGCGCATGTGTACCTGCATGCATAAGCGTGGCGGGGCGTTAGAAGCTGCTCTATTGATGAGAGAATGAAGTCATTTTTCAATGTGGGGTTAAGCGCTGCATTATTGCCGCCTCATTTGGCTTCTGTGGGCCACCATAGCCCTCCTGTCTGGTTTCCATGGCACAGAGAGAGAACAGAGAGGGGAATGTCCCTGCTTACCAGACTGCAAGTTCATCCATCAGCTCACACACACACACACACACACACACACACACACACACACACACACACACACACACACACACACACACACACACACACACACTCGCACTCACAGGGGCAGGCAATAAGGGCTTATCCCACTCACAGTCAACTTTCCCACAAAGTTGCAACAAATCAAGAGCAGCAGCGCTAAGTCTCCTAAAGCCAGCCAATATCACATTATACACCAGCTTGGATATACAAAGCTGCACAGAGTGGTGTGCTGCTGTAAAACCAATTCAGCTAAAAGTATAGAGTTTCTGTTACTACGACAGTCCACTGGGGTTCAATTGTAAACTCGGGAAACCTTAGAAAGTCCATAAAGCTACTGAAAGGAAACAGTTTAATTTCTCAGTCGTCTGTGTTTACTGCTGAATTTCCCGCCTTCCTTTGGTATGAAAGGGCTGAGATTTGCTCTGCATTGAGCATGCTGTACTTCACAAACACTGTAGGAATTGTTTGCAGTAATGGGGTGGGACGAGTTGGCTTAATGCGCACATGCACCTTCGTGAGTGCGAGTGTGCGTGTGTGCGTGTGTTTGGGGGTGGGGCAGGAGGGTGTATGTTGGCTGTTTGAACAAGCACTGAACGTGAGCCAACCATGTCAGTTCACATAATAATGACATTCCTCTGGTGATATCATACAGGGCTGATAGAGAACAGCTTCACCGTAGAGACAGAGAGATGGATGAACTGTCCTCTTTCATTAATGTAAGCATTGCCAATTTTCTTGTGCTTAACAGAGTTCAGCAAAAACATCCTACAAGCTGGGTCCGTCTTTCTCTTCCCGTTTTCTTTTAATCCCATGGAGGTCAAACCCTGCGTCTTCGCTTGGGTTTACTGTAAACATCACCATGTATCACTGTCATATCAGTGCATTTATCTTCTATAGAGGGGCAGTATTCCTGCAGTGCACTATTCACCCTTATTCACTCGCTCACGCTGAGCACAGAGCTCATTCAGACCCATGCATCTATGTATGCATGTATGCACACATGCCGACGTGCACACAAACAATCTACAACCTATTGTGCTTCAGCCTGTGTGACATTTTTATATTTTGAAATCAATTTATCTTGGAGACACAAAAGAGTATGAGTGCACACACAGAATTCAACTGTGCATACACTAGAGCTGTTAAACACAGGATATCACAGTAGGCTTAATTTTTCTTTATGAAAGAAACATTAAATGCACATTATTGCAAAGTTGGAAGACATACAGTGTTCCATTGTACTCAAAACAAACAAAGATTTCAGCAAGTTCTCATTCCCAGGGTGTCAAGTAGTGCCATTCTGTCTCAGCCGCTGGCGTTTTTTGCTGTTGGCACCATGATGCACCAGGTTATTTTAAATGTGACAGGTCTCACTCCCAAAGTGCCACATAAACAATTGAAGGCCATGCCATATATGTATTTTTTTAAACTTTATATCACCCTAGCAAAGCAGAGAGTGGAACAAGAACAAAAAGCTTTTAAACAGGACGCAAACCTGGCTAAGAAAGGCTCCCCTTCCCGAGGCAGACCTTTACACATGACTCCATCTATTTCTAACATGGCAGTGACCACTGTGTCAAACTCCCCCTATGCAAAAGGACACTTTCTGCATATCTCAGCAATTCCAGTATCAACTGAAACAACTGTCATTACTTGATCTCCAGACAACATATTGCAGATTCTAACTTCTGCAGTTATGGCAAGAAACTCAAAAGTATTTGATCTTAGAGTTTCAAGCAAACAATAAACCTATTTGTAGTTAGGACCATAAAAATTCCAGCATGCAATGATTCAATTTGTATAAATTTGTGTTGTTTAATTGTTGGTGTCAGTGTTTATTGCAGGCAGAGTTTTATTTCTGTTGTTCTTTTAAGTCTTTACATAAATAGGACTTTAATCTCGATGAGATTAGCAGATTAAAAGAGAGGTCTATAAATCAAAGGCCCACAGGCATTTACATGCGCTCCCCACAGAGTGGTGGAGGGGCCCTGTAAAGCAGACATGATCCATTTGGATCCATCTCTACTTCCCCTGTGTCTATAAAAAGCGTGGTGTCACATAGTGAGATCTCCTGTCTTCTTTCCCAGACTCTCTGACGAGGTGTCAACCCTTCTCAGCTCCACCTGACACAGAAGCCACATACCAAACATCGTCATTCCTGTTTGTATGTATCTGTGGGAGTGCATGTTGCTTCTGTTATCACCTTCCTCTCTGCAGTTCCTCTGTTTATCCATCATGTTAAGATCTAGCAGTCAAATAAAACCGCTGCACATGGGTCACACAGAACAAAAACCAATGAGAAACTCAGTGTGCTTCCTCTGGCCCTGCTCATCATACTGAGAGGCATTTGGTTCGAGCCTATTGCACTGACAATCAAAATGCCTCCTGTAATGCTATCATCACACAGCAGCGCCCGTGGCAACTGTATTACACCCATTCAAAGGACACATAACTTTATTAACTCGCACACAGCGTGACATGTCTCGAAAAGCAGCAGGCTGTGCAGGCTGCCTGCCATCCTGATAACATAACTTTATTAGCCAGTCTATTGACACAGTTGCACACAGCCGCATTGCAAGCCCAACAAGTTCATTAAGTTGGCCTTCAATTTAATCAATTCAGCGCAACTTTATTACTAGCAACACTGGCAGGACGCAGCAGTGGCCGCGCTGTTTTCGGCTGCCAATGAAAAGGATCGCAAGACAACATGGAGGAAAAAGACAAGCAGGCTCTTGCATGTCCTCTTAGACAAACATGGCAGCCTAGAGCTTTCATCAGTGTTCAGGGTCAAGGTAACACATGAACTGTGACTAAAGGAAGAGAGCTAGGTTTAAGGATCCACTTTAACTACGTTCAAGGAAATTAAAAGTCCCCTTTAAGTGATATAAAATTATTCAGTGAATGCAAATAATTTACATTTCAAGAGTTTAATTACTTGAAACAAAAAGACCTCTTCAAGACTGTTCAGTGTCTGTGCAATGCCCTGCTTCAAATTTCAACAATAGAGCTGAGCCTCTTAGGCGAGGATTCACCTTTAAACGAGTTCTGATGTCACAAACCATGCTCACAGGTAACTTTAAACTCCTACATATCTCTGCTTCAACTCATCACATACTGACACTTAGTCAGGAGCAGTTGGTGTCATATTTTCACATACCGCCTAATCCTTCAGCATCATTTTTCAACCTGCAGGGCGCTGCTCCAGAATACCACTTTCTGCATAACAAAGTATAACAACTGACAAAAGTCTTGATAAGATGGGGGCTGATGGCATAATCACATAACTTCCACCACACACAGGCTTTGGGTTCCTTCTGGGACTGATACTTTTCTAATTTAACATTTTTTTCTGTCCCTTTGGTTTCATTTAGATGCCAAAAAGATCATAATTTCGATCAAAATACACCCCTGTACAATTTTAATGATGAAACACAGATAGTGTTACCTATAATGAAAAATAACCATTCATGAAAGGCATCAGAGTGTAACTAAGGATTGCAGTAAATAATAGTAAAAAAAATAATAACAACAAACAGATATTCGACACAAGTATTCAAGTTAAGTGGAAAATGTTAGGATGTCATGCACACTGCATATTTACACGCACACAGTTGGATTCCTAGACTCAGTACCATGTGGCATTTGCTTATTGAATACTTTCCTGTGGAACACATTCATAATTTATGGAGAGATTGGATCTGTCTCAACAACAAACCCTCCCCGATCCCCCCCAACCGGCTTTCCAAAACCTCTGTCAGCCTTTTTCACTTCATTTCAATAAACTTCAATCGCTGTGACACAAAGCGAAATAGTGACTCTTAAAAAATATTTTCATTCACCTTAAAGAAACTAAAATAAATGTTTATTTCTTCCATCTCTTTAAAAAAACAAACAAAAAAAACTTTTTTCTCTCTTTGTGTCACTTTGTATCGCTCTTTCTTCTCTCTTACTCCAGGGATTTCAGAGCAAGTGATGTTACTAATTGACCAATCAGATTGCACTAACAAGCTGTCAGACTGCGTTAGGATCATCCGCCAATCACGGACGGCTGAGTTGTCTCCCTGGGCAACAGTTAGCCAATGACCTGCAAGAATCTGACTAGGAGCAATTGCCATCAACCACCAGAAGCTGTAGTCAGACTACATATATGAGCGTGCACACACACACACACACACACACACACACACACACACACACACACACACACACACACACACAGAGGAAGTCTAAAAGTCACAGAGTCCATCACTACAGACAAGACAGTTATTTACAAAGGGTGAATAATATTTGTGTGTGTGTGTGCGTGTGTGTATGTGTGCGCCATTGCAGAGAAAGAAAAAGCATCTTGCTCAGGAACAAAGACTTTGCTGTCCATTAGTGGCCAAAAGCTTGAGGGCAAGTATACAAATACACAAACACACACTGAGCTTTATTCATTTCAGCGTCTCTTAAGACCATCTCCGAGAACGTAAAAACTCACAGCAGCCTTTTCATGCTGTCAGAGCCTCATGCTCGCTCTCTTTCTCTCTCATCTTCTAACTCTTTCTCTGTTTCCATCACTGTGCAGGTCCTTAACCTCCTTTTCCTCTTTTTATTTGCCCTCCTGACTGCCTCTCCTCTCCTTTCACCATCTCTTTACAGCCACTTTTTCAAACCACTTCTCCACACCTTTGTCCTCTTTCTGCCTCTTTTTTTTCACCTCACCTCTTGGTCCTCTGCTCGTCTCTTGCCATCGAACCAGTCCTGCATTTCGGAGCATTTATTGACTTTTTCCCGTATCTTTCTAACTCACATCTCTCCTTCCCCTTTTTGTGCATCCCCGATTTCCTCTTCTTCCCTGAGGGAGAAGGAGTTGTAAATATGTCACTGCTTTTAGGTGAAAGCGGGTTGCCTCTTCAAGCTGCGGACATGGTCAGTGAAGCCTAGGTCATTACACACACACACACACACACACACACACACACACACACACACACACACACACACACACACACACACACACACACACACACACACACACACACACACACACAGAGATTCAGCTCCTGTCCCATGACCACAGTTGTGATCAAGGAGCAACACACTCACACACATATGCACAGCCAGCTTGTTAGTATGTTAATTTTCACTGTGCATATAAATGATCATCTGAGCGCAAACAAACACACACAGTGGCCATCTGCTCCACTGGGGTGTGTGTGTGTGTTTGTGAGAGTGTGTGGTCTTCTGTTACATGTCAAAGGAAAGAGACAATTTCCCTGAAACACGTAGACAGTACTTATCCACAAAACACACTTAAACTCAGACACAGAGGCATGACTGTACACCGTCATACTTCCACCACTTCCGAGGACTTTACAGTAATTTCCGAAAGACTTAAACTAACCTTAAACCAAGCGTTCACACTTAAACGTTCTGATTTACTGTGTTGCATGTCTCGACAATGTGACTGCCTACATAGATTTATATCCCCACAACATGAGCAGTGGGAATTCAAACACACACAGTCACAACAGCAGTAGGAAAACCAGAGCGCTGGGATCAGCGGAAAAAAACCTGAGAGCATGATGATCGCTGGCATTCCAGGGAATGCTGCATTACTTCATAATACATACACACCATACACACACACATATACACACACACATGCCAAAAGAAAAGATGTTTGGGTAATGGAGACAGATAGAAGGGTAATCCCAATTTCATCTTTCCAGAAGGATAGTGGATTAAAGGAGGATTAGGACAGTATCATGACAAGATTATGACACACATGAAGTGCTG
This sequence comes from Pelmatolapia mariae, assembly GCF_036321145.2. Lineage (NCBI taxonomy): Eukaryota > Metazoa > Chordata > Actinopteri > Cichliformes > Cichlidae > Pelmatolapia > Pelmatolapia mariae. The sequence continues at coordinate 24,415,574 of NC_086232.1, read as the reverse complement.
CTGTGCTAAGCCCATTACTCCCTTTTCTTTCTTTTGTCCGTGTGTGTGTGTGTGTGTGTGTGTGTGTGTGTGTGTGTGTGTGTGTGTGTGTGCGCGTGTGTGTGTGTGTGTGTGTGTGTGTGTGTGTGTGTGAGCATGTGCAACTGAGTGAATGAACTCTACAGGATGAAAACGTGTAGAGTCCCTCCGCCTTTTCCTTGGGGAAAGTGCAAATGCAGTGCATGTATGTGTATTGGGGGGGTGGATGTTCGTTGGGGTTCAGATGTATTTCTCATGCTTTATGCCGCATATGGGTCACTGCTGTTGCCCCTCAGGAGTAAGGGGAGGAGTTAGAAATTGGGATTTCGGGTGGGGAGAGGGGGCCAAGCTACATGAAGGGTCTTAAATCTGTGTTTTGAACAAGGTTCACTGAGCTTCTGAATCAGTGAACACTTGTGCAGGCGATGCTGGAGAAGAGCCCAGTTCAGTCGATCATGAGTGAACTGCAATCATAATGACAGAATAGTAGACAGCTTTACAAACAGGAGACAGACCTCCACCCGAGTGCCTTCAACTTGCGTGTCTGTGTACAGTAATGGTGCAGGTGGCGTGGTGAGCTGTTAAGTTTATGGGCTATGTGAGAAGGCGGCAATGAGAGATCTAACAGTGCGTTGTTATTTTTGGTCCAGGGTTCTTAGGTAACTAAAGTCAGACAGACTGACAGCACTGGATTTTTTACAACCTGTAGTCAAAAGTGACCTTTTCAATTTTATTAATTATTTTGAAATGCTGATTTCCAAATGTTTTTTTTTAAATTTCATATAACCATTAATTTTTGTAGAGTGTGAAAAGCAATTTTAACAGCTGCTTGAGTCGCATAATTCATCACAATGGATGCCAAATCTGCAGGTTGTTTTTTTTTCTTTCTTAATAAACATTCATCTTTGCTCAATAAATAAATTAGTCTTGTTTTGACAAAAACAAGTTGCCAGTTAAAATGCTTATTTTATTAAAAACTGTTTATTTCACGCATCGCAGTATGTATCATAAATGTTCAACAGGACCCTTTCATAAATGTTCTTAGTTTTTTCTACAGTGGTGAGTCAAAGTGTCTGCTAAAAAAGGCTATGAAACTGCTGTTTTAATGAATGATTGGTTGTTTGAAATCATTTATCCAGCAAAAAGTAAAAAAAGGTGTGATGATCGCACTTTCTCAGCTCTCACGATTTACTGTTATCTGTCTTTTAGAGTTAGGTCAAGATCTATTTACTGGTAAATTAACCAGAACAAAATAATATAACAAATTTGTTATTGTAGGTAATATTTGGAACAATATAAATATGTAAAATGAAGAATATATTAAAATAATATGAAGATATATAGTAACATTAACAAAGAATTATAGAGACAGAAGATTTAATACCGAAAGGGTTTAGTCATGACATGGTGGAAGCCGTTCAAATAGAAGGAGTGCACAAGCTTAACTAATGCAGCATGAGCATGCTAAGCATCAACACACATGGCGAACGCAGTTGTAAGGTCGCAATTCAGGGCTCAGTTGTCTTAAAGTGCCCTAGGCAAGATTTTCTGCAAAGTTTGATCAAGCTTTGTTGTGATGCATGCTCAATCGTCCCGGTAAGGAAATCAAGTTTGATCAAGCCCGGTTCCCTCATCTAAGAGGAGAAATGAAGTGCGGGATTCTCACATTGTAAACAGGTTAGTGAAGTGCAATCTTTATTTAAAAAATAAAAACAAACAAACAAAAGAACAGAATGAACCACATATAATGACCTTTTTTTCCTATTTTTCATTGTTCCATCTTTGGCATGTCTGTCCGTTAAGTCAGATAGAAATCCACAACCAGAAAAAGATTTGTTCACTGTCACATTTTTTACTTCAATCGATACGAGCTGAAAGTAAAGGCGAGGGAGGAATGGGTTGGGTTCACGCAACAGAGGAACTGAGCGGTGGAGAGAAAGCAACACGAAAACAGGGTTGAAGAATGATGCTGGCAAACAGAGTGAGGGGAGGGGGGAATGGGCATGTTATGACATCAGATGTCGTTAACCAATTAGGCGGGGTGTTGCAGGAGAGCGGTACCAGCAGCCACTAAAAGCCCCACTGTCACTGACCTCAGGAAGAGAGAATTTAATAACAATCTCCCCTTTCGCTTCATCCTCTCCCTGGCCAGCAGCCACTTTGGTAACGGCAGCTTTTGTCCTTCCTGAGCTGCTGAACCCTTATTTATGTTGAAGATGAGCAAACCTGCCCATCTGGAGAGTTCGAAACCTGAAGCCCTGGCTACTTAAACCGAGCGTCAAGACTGCAGATTATTTGCTGATCGCTCCTCGGTTTCCACATGACCAGATTAGCAATTAGCTTTAATGACCTTCAGTCAGAAGGTGAAGCTGCAGGATGATCTCATTCTGGTTTTGAATTATTTGTTTCTTTTTTGAAGAGTTGGGGGGTGTCATCGACACTTGAGTTTAATTGAAGACCTGGAAAAGTGTCTGGCTACATGTTTAAAGAGGGACACTGCAGTTGAAACTGCATGAAATTACACAAACTGCAATGAAGAAAGATTTACAGTACGGCTGTGATTCATTTCACTACATTAGAGGCGGAAATCTCTGTCTTTGAAACTGTCCTGCTAATGTAAAAAGACAATCTGTCCCAGAGCTTATAAGCATTCTCACAAATACAAGTGTAGCTGCTGCGCAAGAACAGCTGAGCTTTGGATTGCTCCAAAATCCCCTGTGACCATGGGTTTGGGCCAGAGGGGTGAAATAAACTTACCACCTGCTACTGGTAGTCCACACACAGACACACCACACACATATACACACACACACACTCTCTCTCTTTTCTCTAACATCTGCCACTGCAGTCCCTTGTGTTTTACCAACACCGGAAACTTTCAGACTAATAGTCACAGCTCAAAGCAGCACTGCTTACAGTTTCCCAGCTTTTAATGGTTGTTCGCCTTACACCATTAATGCATATCAATCACCATAAACACACACACACACACATGCAGAACGCACAGACAGCAGGATTTGTATCAGTGAGCTGTGAATAACAGAGCTGAAAGCCTCTGCACCAAGTGTTCGGCTGTTAAAAGTTCAGAGGGAGAGAGCAGAGTGATGAAAAGGAAAATAAAAGGAGGGAAAAGGGGGGATGGAGGAGAGGAGAAGTACCTGCAATACTCAGGTGATTGCAGGTAAAATAACAGAAACGCCCTCGGAGACAATGCTGCGGTAAAAACTTTGATTTATGGAGTGGGGTATGCCTTTTTTTTTCCTCAATGCTGCTGAGCAGAGATAACATCTCTACTAAACAGTAATTGGCATCCGCTATAAAAGTGGGAAGTTTTAAAGTTATATTTACAGCAGCTCCACCAGGAGGTCTCTCCATCCTCAAACTGCAGATGACAATGCAGTACATTTACTGATGAACTTGCTTTTATGGCTCAGGCATTCACAACAGTTGGCTGGAATTTGCGAGACAACCTGTTTAACGCACAAAGTGACTTAAGACACTAAATGTTTATTTACATGTAATCAATTTCAACCACATTGTTTTCCTAATCTTAACCAAAATACTGCTGACGCTTTCTGTGGTTAGTTTTGGTTTGTAGTGTGAGAGACGTTGTTTCGTTTTAGCTACATTGGCTCTAAATGTTGTCCAATCTCATCACATGACACCTAGGACTCTAACAGCAGGAAATATAAAGTTTATCACTGAAGAAAACTACACACATGTGCCTTTTAAACAACTGGCTGAGGTTGAAGGAAAATCCAAAATGTGATTTAGATAAATGCTTTTTAGAGGCCTGTGATTGAAGACATGGAAAGGTCATAGTTCACATAAGTGGATGGATATCAGCTGCGTGTGTTAATTAGTATGAGTCTAAACTTTTTTCTGATTCTTTAATCCTTTAAAAAAATATTTTCTATGTGTAAAAACTGTTAATGTAACCAGTGGGCTACTTGAATACTTGCAACTTTTGTGTAAAATATTAATAAAATAATTGACTGTATTTCAATTAAATGTTACAGCAGCCAGTTTGTAATTCAATAGTAAAAATCCCGAATGTAATTTAAGTCAATAAAACACTTTAAGAAATTCCTCTCTCTTTAAAATATGAAAACAGACAATTAACTAATAATTTAGTTAATTTAAAAAAAATATCACCAATTAAAAATCTAATAGCTGAATGATCTTCTCTACACAATCACACTGAGTATTTGAGCAGTTGTTTAAGCTCTGGTATGCATATATAAATAAATATATATGAAATTTCTTCCCAAAGCTTTGTCGGAGAATAGCTCATCTTTCTTTATGTCTATCTGTGAATCACTTGACAAACAAAGCCTCTGTTACTACACCGGACATGATGCAGATAGCGGTGCATTTAAAAGCTTTGGTGAAATTCTGCCTCAGATTAAGTTGTGGATCAGTAGGTTCTAATATCTGTGCCAAGCGTGCATAGACAATGGACATAGCTCAACAGCTATACAGTGCATTGTGCACGATGAATACGCTCCAGCTGGAAGTCTGGATGCACACACACAAACACACACAAATGGTCATGGAAGACAAACAGCGATCAAACGTCCAGCCCCATCTCATCTGACTCCCTTTCATCTTTGCATGCTAATTAACCTTGACCTGAAAACTCCCAGTGTTTAATTGCTACCATGGAAATGACTTCCATTTGCACAACTGTCCAATCCACACACACACACACACACACACACACACACACACACACACACACACACACACACACACACACACACACACACACACACACACACACACATGTCTGGTTTGCTATCCTCGTGGGGACATCCCATTGACATAATGCTTTCCCTAGCCCCTTACCCTAACCCTAACCATTAAAAATGAATGCCTAACCCTAACCCTTACCCTAAACCTAACCATAACCTAATTGTAACCCTGACAGTAAAACCGCATTTTGAGTGTGAAAATTGCTTTCAACCCCGAGGGGACCTGGATTTTGGTCCCCACGGTGCAGAAAGTCCCCACCAGGATAGTAAAAGTCAGATTTTGGTCCCCACCAGGATAGTACGAACCCGTACACACACACACACACACACACACACACACACACACACACACACACACACACACACTGTTCAATTAGAACCATCCATTCTGCTTGACTAGCAACAGTCATCACCATCAGTCTATCAGATATCACCTGTCTCTGTCTGTTTCTGCACCGCTGGTTTACAGACATGCAGAGGGGTAGAAAAGTGTGTTCAAGGTGCAAATGTAAATTCAAGTCTTTCACCTAATTAGAACTTTCAGCACCACAGTCATGTATAAATAATATGTAATTAAAAAAACAGATAAAAATTGAAAGTAATATATCTACAAGCTAGATTACTACTACAACTTGCTGTCTGTCTAAAATCATGTAGGTTAAACAGAAAACGTATGTAAGTGTGCAATATAATGACTAGAAAACATAGTAACATAAAACAGCCAAAAACCTTGGTACATTAGAGTCGTCACTTGTCACCACTGAACATCTGTGATATATGTGTAACAGCGAATTTTGATGATGCTAAAAAGAGTTTGCTGCGAGCAAACAGACTTGAAAAAAGAGATGTGAGAGTTTGAAGGTAAAAGGAGTCACAGAGGTGAAGACGGAAGAAAAAATAAAACCCAGCTAATTCAGAATGCTATAAAAGTCAGCCAAGCCAACCCAATGGCTGCTTTCTCCTGAGAAAGCTGATTGAGAGAAATGAAGCAGAGATAGGAGCACTGCCATAATTTTAGAAATGCAGATCCAAAGTATTTTTCTTCCTCTGCATCAACCAGCTGCAGGATGATTCACCGAGACAGCCGCTTACAGTCATATACAGTACGTGCATATAGACTTCAAATGAGGCTTGTCATGCCTACAATGCTGAACTTATAAACCCCCATAAACCTGCATGGGACCAGCATGCTAAACCCACAGACACACACGCAGTGGGATTATTACTTGTGGTTTATGTCTGAACATGTCAGGTTGCCAGGCGGTAATGTGTTGTGGTTAATAACCCTTCCTCTCATCCCTCCTTCTCTATCTCCTCATTCCTTCCTCACTTTTCCATATTCCAGGTGAAGACTGCTGTTTGAGACTTACACACACACACACACACACACACACACACACACACACACACACACACACACACACACACACGCACGCACACACACACACACACACACACACACACACACACACAAATCATCTTTACAACCAGGCCTCTAACTTGCTTGAAGCAACGTTAACTGCCGCTGGTTTGCCTGGAGCCTCTGCGGATTGTATTGATTTGATCTGGAGTCAGTGCCAGTCAGTAGATATTGAGGCTTTGAATTCTGCACAAAAAAGCCCAAAAAGATTCTCCAGCCTGAGCGAACTATGGGCTGTGTGTCCTTATTCATAACGGTTTAGGGAAAGACTATTGTTTCAGTTGAATAATCAGACTTTCACTGTAATAAACTCACAGAATTGACATGGTTAAAACAAGAGCAGCTTTTGGTTCGCAATGTGAAAAAAAAGCCTGCCCTCAACCGGCAGTAATTTTGGATGCCTTGCAATAATGCTCCTCTTTTAAAAAGTGACAAAATCAGGAGGTGTGGTGGCAGAGTAAATACAGCTTTGCCAGCAAGGCGATCGTAGTTTGTGTCCTGTGTGGCCCTTTGCATTGATTATTTTTGTTTTTAAATTGTTTCTTACCTTTACTTTTTACTTTCTGAAGATGTTTAGTTCAAGAGAAGACTGCAGTTCGGATTACAGTACTGACCTTTGTCCCAGCACTGACCTTGCACTGAAAAAGCACGGTCACCTGATGCATATACGTAAATGTGACGGCAAAGACATCATTTAAAAGTGTATGTGACAAACTGGGGGTGAGAACCACCCATAAACCCAGTGTGTCATGGCACTAAGACCAAAGGATACTCTGTCGGTATCTGTGAGACACCAGGGATTTCTTTTTTTTTTCTGTATAGAGCAAAGGGGTTTTGTACAATTGTGTAAAGTTTGGAGGAAAAGCCAGATGTGATTCATCAATGGGACTGATGGGCAGGTTAGCAGTCAGTTTGTGTCCAATTTCCTTATGACCTTATGGGAAAAAGGAAAACAATGGAAATAGAAGTTTTACTAAAAAGGGGATTTCCACCTCTCAAACAGTCCAGTGTCTTTTAACACAGCAAAGGCAAAATCCTCAGCTGCTAAGATGTCTGTGAGAGACGAGGGGTTACCTAGCAGGTCACTAAGGTAACCTGACAGGAATCTTATGTGCTCTGAATGCGTGCACACGCACACACACACACAAACACACACACACACACACACACACACACACACACACACACACACACACACACACACACTGATAGTAACCCACCCACCCAGAGTGCTGCTTGTAATTATGAGAGCTGTAAAACAGGCTGACATCATAGCTTTGGGCTGCTCATTCTCTCACCGCCTCACTTTCAGACTATAAAATACTGTAGTCTTGTGAGCAAATTCACTGTTCAGGTGTCTGACTTTTCGCTGTTGCTTTTAATGAGATGGAAGAACTGAGTCTCTTTAAAAATAACAGACATTATTGTATACATAACGTCCTACAGAAATTCAAGTTTGACTACATGAACTCATTGTTCAGGAAACCAGTTTGAGATGATTCGAGGAAGCAGTCATTTGGGACATGGGTACACTTTGATTATAAAGGGATGGACATGGTTAGCAACAGTACTACGATAAGCTATTGCATTAATTAAATGATGCTCAGTTGGCATTAAGGAGCACAAAGTTAAACAAGAAAATATTTCCTATATCATTACAACACCAGCATCCTGAGCAATTGATACAGGAAGAAAGGATCCATGCTTTCATGTTTTTTACACAACATTTAGACCCTACCATCAAAATATCACTGCAGAAATCAAAACTCACCAGATGAAGAAATATTATCTGTCAGGAGTGTCAGTCAGTGTGGTCTTCTGCTGCTCAAGGTCTGCATATCTTGCTTGTAATGAGTATACATTTGAGTTACTGTAGTCTTGCTATCAGCTCAAAGTAGCCTTTCCATTCTCTCTCCTTTTCTGGCATCAAGAAGGCATTTTCACCCAGAGAACTGATGCTCACTGGATATTTTCAGACGATTTCTCTTTCAGATGATTCTCTGTAGAGATGACTGTGTGGGAAAATCTCAGTAGATAAGCCCTTTCTGAAATACTCAGACCAGCCCGTCTGGCACCAACAACCAGAAAACAGTCAAAGTCACTTAAATCATCTTTCCTCCTCATTCTGATGCTCAGGTTGAACTTCAGCAGGTCATTTCAACCATGCCTGAATGTTTTGACCTACTGTTATTTGATTGCCTAATAAATATTTGTGTTAATGAGCAGCTGAACAGGTGTACCTAATAAAATGGAAGTATCTCTAATGACCCACTGCATCAACCCTTTCTTTCCCAAATTACACTGCACCCTAAGTAACGTTTTAGGAAAATGCACTTTCTCCCAGATTATGTACGTTTGCTATGGTTGCTCTTTCAGATTCAACCAGTTGCAGATACTGGATAATCAGGTGGGTCACATGGCTAGAAAACAGAGGTGAAGCTAACTGCAAAAATGCGTATATCAACTCAAACTGCATCTATTCCTAAAGCAAATGAAAGGAAACTTAAAAATGTAATTAAACTAATTAAAAATGTAAATAATTGGTCTCAGAAAGCCATCAGCATGAAAGCTATCCTGACCATTCTGCCATCAGCCTACCTGCTACTACTGCACTGCTGTCTGCCATTTGATTTAAAAGATATTTTGTTGGAGAGAAAATAATTTCCCCTTAGATTTTAATTTTAAATTCAGCTTTGTTGTATGGGAAAATATATTTCTAGGAGACAGTACACACACACACACACTCATAAAATAATTTAATAATGAACTCATCGTCTGGTGGAGATAGTGACAGCGGAAAGAGGAAAGTGATAAGAGTGAAAGAATAAATGAAAGGAAATTTGAGGCATGCCAAACTGTTTCCCACCTCCTGATACTGAGCTGAAATGTGAAGACAGGCAGGCAGACTTCTGATTGAAAACACTTAAAATCCACTGACATGTCACGAGTTGATAAAACTGCCGCAATATAAAACAGAGCTTTGACTAAACGTGTTCTGAGGCTGAGGATGAGATAAAGATGCATGAAGTGGGAACATGAAAGACAGACATCACATGTGTCAAAACTGTGACAAAACATCTTAAATACTGAAGCTCAGAATCAGAATCTGGTGTTAAGAAAACATGTTCAAATTTGTCTTTCTCGTGCGGTTTCTCTGCCAGTGAGCGTTCAGGTCGCAGGTGACCCTGATTTCTATTTGGTGTGCTTTGGCCCAGGAACGGGAAGAAACGTGCACAAACACACGCTGTCCTCTGTGTCTCTTCATGTTCCTCTCTCCTTCATGGCTCCCTCACTTCTTTCTGCCAATATCCCGTAATTGGATTTCTCTGAACGATAAGGATCTCTTTTTTGTATTACCATCACATTTAACCTCATAAAGATCTGCTATAAACAGGAATCCACACACATGCCAAAAAAAAGGAAAGCGCGTGTGTGAAATATTTAAGAGGGCTAGTGTCGGGGAAAATGTTGTATTTTGTTTTTGGGAGAGAAAAAGAGAGAGAGAGAAGCTTCAGTACGATAAACCACAAAAGCTCTCCTTCGACTCGGCCCATTTAGGCCCATTTAGACACAACGCACTTGCAAGAGAGCGAGACTGAAAGGGTGGGGTGGGGGTGCAAAAGCGAGGAAGTACATGAGCCTCAGTTATTGTTACTGCTTGACAGAGAAACAGAAACAGATAGACAGATGAAGAAAAAATAAGTGTGAGGTGGAAAGAGTGATATGAAATGATCAGAGTCCTAACTTGTCTGTGCATAGTTTATCTGATCACTCTTTCAGATAGCATCTGTTTAATCCTGTATTACCCAATCTTACTGGCATCCTCTGTGTGTGTGTGTTCCCGAGAGTGTGTGTTCTTCTGTCTGACACTTGCTGAGAGGTCAAAGCTCTCTTGAGCAGCCGTCCAATTACGGAGGGCATGGTGTTACCGTAGAGATGAGAGAAAACTGTAATTGGATAATGACACATCAGGGTTGAAACCTGTCATTAGACACTCACAAAGACACACGTGAATGCACACACTTACACAAACGCACGCGCGCGCACTGGTCGAGCACCAACCTGTGATTACAAACCTGCTGATCCATCACCAGCCTCCAGCTACGGAGCTACAATGTCACACTTTCTCTCTTTCTTGCTCACATTACTCTTCAGAAACCCTTCGTGCTCCATCTCTAACGGCAAAAATCACATTTGTTTCATATTTGAATATGTTTTTGTGTATTTTTTCGCTCCTTTGACGTTAAAAAATTGATTTTAAATTGGTTTTTAAAGCTTAAAGTTTTCTCAAAGTGTCAGCAAATGGATCTGTTGTTGTGGGCCTGAGCCCTCACATTATGTAAACATAGTGCGTTTTAATGAGCCTGGGTCGCTCTGGTCACTTCAAACACACTCAGCTTTTGGTGAAATAATGTGAGAGGCTCTAAACTTGCGAGCAACATCTCTGGGAGCAATCACTGGTCAGCTCCCAGTTTCCTCTCTTGGTTTCTTCTGCATCATTACCATGGATGAGGGTCTTGCATAAGCCTCTCCAAACCAATGTGTAGGCTCGGGGGAAGAGAGAGCTGGGGAGGGGAAGTGGAGAGGGTGTGTAGGCAAGAAAGAGTATGAGAGGGAAAAGAATTAAGAGAAAGGTGCTGGGGAGAGAAAGGGAAGATAATAGCAGTAAGGGGAATAAAACGGGGGCGCAAAAAAGACCAAGTGAGCAGGAGAGGCAGCGAGGGAGGGCGGTGAGGTTTTCTTTTGTGGTGATTGGAGAGTGACAGGGGTGCCAATAGAGTGGCCAGCGATGACGGTCCCACTGGAGAATGCCGGCTATGCCAGTGGAGTGGCACTAATGGAGCCAGAGAGGGGATGCAGTTGCCTGCCCCGGAGGGGTATATTGTGCAACTGGACAAGGCGGCTTGACACGGAGCCAAGATGGAGGATTAGAGGGGAGGGAGGGAGGCACCCAGGACAGAGAAAGACAGCCATGTTAGGTCTGCTGACTGATTGACATAAACTCAGCTCTTTCTGTCTTCCATTTAACTGCAGGCGAGCCTCAGAGAGCACTCAGGGTTTCTGGTTTTTGTCCTGACGTATTTTCTCAGTCAGTGTTTTGCTACTCATAGAGTTTCCTGCCCAAAGTGTGAACATTGCAGCTGGTTGTCAAGCACAGTTTAGCTGCATCTGATCTAGGGCTGCCACAAATGATTATTTTGATAGTCGACTAGTCACCGATTATTTTTGCGATTAGTCGACTAATCAGATCATGCATCCATTGGACGTACAACGTACAGCTTATTGCACCAGCATGCATCTGCTCTTATATAACTATCATTAACTTACAGCTTTAAGTGTTTAAGGCATGTGCTAACTAAAAATAAAGACAATATGATAGTTTATTAAATTTTAATGAAATTTGCAGATTGTTTCGGTGAAGTTTAATAAACTCAGCCGTCTGCTCCTTGCTATCTAAAATATAACAGGACACCGGAGTATATTCTCGAGCAAAATAATTTCCCCTAGGGATCAAGTATTCTGATTCTGATCTCACACTTCTGATAATCAGTTGTCTGCTTGACGTTTATTCAGCTGTGTACAAACTATAACTTTAATCTCAGCCAAACCGATTTACTCAGGAACAAATAAAATACTGAAAAAAGCCAAACAATAACATTTTAAGTTAGCTAAGTGACTTATATATCATGTTTAACCTGAGTAGCGAAAGACAGCGGTGGGTTTGAAAACGATTTGCCGGGAGTCCGGTGTTCTCACGGGCGCTAGTGAGCCTTGCCCCCGGCTAGCTATCGAGCTAGTGGGTAACAGACGTCTCCGAAAACGTCGGAGCGCTTTTGAAAATATGTGGTGTCTTGATAAACTGAGCAGATATTTGAGGTTTACACAGCTACATTCTCGCCTGAAAATATGTTAAACGTTTATTTTGTGACCCAGAAAGAATAATAAGAGTAATATTAAAACTAACTAGCGGCCGCCATTGTTGGAAACTTAGCTGGGCCGCGCTATGAATTCTGGGACACAGCTTCTTCTTCTTCTTCGGGGTTTAACGGCAGCTGGCATCCTTGTACATGCAGTGCTGCCATCTTCTGTTTCAGTCCGTTATTACACTCTTAAATCCTACTACTTATTCCTGCGTGTTTTGGAATCTTACAAAGCTTCAAACGACGTGTCGACTATTAAATCAGTCGTCGACGATTTTGATAGTCGACGTAATCGTGACTAGTCGACTAATCGTGGCAGCCCTAATCTGATCACAGGAATGTGTTTGCTAATGAAAAAATAACTAAGATGATTTTGTTTCTTTATTTATTGTTCCAAATTAATCCATCCATCCATTTTGTTCTGCTTAGCAGCACCAGGAGACTATTCTGACTGCCACAAGGAGAGGCAAGGTACACCCTGGACAGGTTGATAGTCAGTCGCAGGGAGACAGACAACCATTTTTACTCACGTTCTCACGTCCAGTTAACCTAACTACATGTTTTTAAAGGGAAGCTATAAGACCCACGAGCAAAGGCTATGGCTTGATGGCAGATTTGAACTCAGGACTCTCTCTCAACAATGCTAACCACACCACCATCCTGGCCACCCCAAAACAATATTTTTAAAAACTGATGGTATGAATATTACTTTAACTCTCACCACCTTTATAGAAACACAAACACACACACACACACACACACAACAAGAACAGCAGCAACAAGCCCAAACACACACCTGTTCCTCTACATGGATGCACACAGCAAGCAGAGGTCAATATTGCTGAGTAGGCATTTGTTTGATTGAGGTTAGCAGAGGAACATTGATGAATTATACTGATTACTCCATAATCTCTCCCATAATTCACCAGCTCTGCCGACTCATCCATCAATATGGTGTCTGGATCTATAGCTCCAGATACCCTGAGGAGACCAACCACCACAGAGGGGCTGTAAGATGGGGGGATATACATCCTGCTGGCTCTAAGCTGCATAACACCGGCGTTTACCTCGTGTTATTAAGTTAAACACTGTGGCTAATGTGAATGAGGAGGGGAGAGGAAGTAGAGATAATACAGAGCGAGGGAAGTAAAGAGGATGATTTAGGCGTTTTTGCTGGGAGGAATTGCCGCACACCGTGACCCTTAATAACACACAAGCAAGGTGAAGAAATGCTTTGATGATCTCGAGGACCTCACACACACCCACACAGATTCACACAGAATCTGCGCTCTTAACTACCTGCTTCCAGGTAAGCTCTTCCTGGCGTTGGATAGGTATGTAACCCCCCCCTCCCCCCCCTCCCAATAATCCACACTCGGGTTACACACACACACACACACACACACACACACACACACACACACACACACACACACACACACACACACACACCTGGACACTTCTCTCTGACAGACTTGCTGGCTCCAAGCTTCAGGCTACCTGCCATCTACAGTAAGCACTGACATACCTCTCTCCTCTCATTTCCACAACACTCTTCCCTTAGTTCTCCACCTTTCTTTACTTTCGCTGCCCCTCACTTTCTCCCACTCCTTTGCTTTTTTTTTTCTTTTCACGACTAGCTCACAATGGAGACGACGCTTCTTTCTTCACCCCGGTAAATTCCTCCCTGGTCTCTTTTTTTTCCTTTTTTTCCGCACCATTTAAGAGAGCAAACACGTCTCTAATCTTCCTCTTAAATACCCTTCATTCATTCGGTCTGTATCCACCCCTCCTCTTTCTGTGTGTTTTTCCAGGCGTAACTCTCACTCCTTGTGCAAGTTGATGGGCAAAGCAGCGCCATCGCTGCTGGCATGTCCATTATCCTGGATATTTCATTGGCTGACGCTGATGATCCCTGACCTTTGACCTTAGTGGCCTGAACTTTGACACTCACACGCCCTGGGCGGCAGGTGATTAATGAAGCTGCAGGCAGAAGACCAAATCAAGTAGTAAGAAACGGAAGTTTGAAGGAAGATAAAACAAGAAAGGTTTCAACATTTAATAAACTTAAATCCCAAACGTGGGTAGAGGTGTGGTAATTTCAAACGAATGGTAAACATGAAATCCATAACTCATGGAAAGTTTGTCTCTTAAACTCTAAAGCCTATATTAAATAGAGTCTATGCAATGATTGAATAATTGCAAAAAAAAAAAAAAAAGCCATCCAGTGCAACATAAGACTAATCAACAGTACAACAGATTACATCCTGCAAAATTACTATTAAATTGGATCACAACAAAGCTGAGCAGCATAACCTTTATGGAGACAGACTTATTGCAGTCGGTCTATTAGACTCACTCAGGTCTTGCTAGGTGGACCTAATTAGGTCCTGGCTGTTTTACACCATTAATGCAGTGTTGTGCTACTAAAAAGAATTCATTAAAAAAAGCTTCAAACACATCTGCACACACTTTCTGAGCGCCATCAAGAAACAAGTATGCTCTGGCCTTGGTTAAAGCCAAGGATTTTCATATCTTTACATTCTGTCTGTATAAGATAATCTTTTGTGCTGGTGCCCCCATAATAATGCCAGCACGGCTCTGGCAAGCCCTCTTTCAATCGCTTGAGAATGAATTACAGCATTGTGTTGGGATGTGAATGGCCAGATCACTTCTTAGGAATGAGTGGCCTTGAGCAATTCAGAATGGCGGTCATGTGATTCATACGAGTGAGTCAGTGACACTCAACACCTCGACACTGTTGTAACTGTTCGTTTGCACTCAAGGTGAGACATAAAGTGTACCCAAATGACATGGGAAATGTCTGAAAACACACAAAGTCGACCACAAGAAAGAAAAATAACATCCCCCTATCCCCCCCCCACCCCCCCCCCACCCCCCCCCCCCCACCCCACCCCCCCCATTCGGCTGGAGTCAACGTGTGTGATCCAAGAGTCCCAATGAAAACATTTCTCCGACAATATGTCTTTATGCATGCTGAAAAGATCTGAAAAGAGCTGTTTTCTCGTGTGTGTGCGTTCGCTCTGGATCAAATGTGTGTGAGAGTTTTTATATCTGTTAAAGTGCATTCAGAGAAACAGGAGGGGGCAGGAAATATTGCTGAATGGTAAAGCGATGTGTTTGTGTCAGTGTGTGTCTATTTTTGTTAGACAGCAGGGAAAGGGGAGGGGTCACCCGCAAGCGTCTTGGGCTGCAAAGGCTTAACTTCATTTCCTCAGAGAGACATAATGGCAGATATTTGCATATCGTATGTACACAAAGCCAGTGGCCAAACTGTGCTGCCAACAGATACGGATCTTTTTAAAGGCAGGTCGGGGAAAAAAAAGATTACGAGTAAATAATTTGTAAAACCGCATTTTGTAAAGTTAAAAAAATGAACTTTGATGCTATAAGTTAGTTCAGTTTATAACCAAATAGACTCCTTGTTGTGCATATTTTGGTAAATTATTCACTGGCTCTTTGGCTAATTAGACACTGGACCTGAAATCTCATAGACTCACTCTATACTCAGCAGCCACTTTATTAGTTACACCTTACTAGTACCTCAGTTAGAGCCCATTCAGAAGTTTTTATGGCATAGATTCAACAAGGTGGTGGAATCTTCCCTCAGAGATTTTAGTCCATATTGACACGACAGCATCACACAATTGAAGCATCTATCCATGATGTGACTGGTGAGCTGGTAGGCTGTGGCTTTCAATAATCATTTGGTACTAAAGACACCAAAGTGTGCCAAGAAATCCACTACAGCCCCACCACCAGCCTTAACCGTTTACACAAGGCACAATTGATCAGTGTTTTTAACTGAGACTCATCAGACCAGGCAACATGTTTCCAGTGTTCTACTGTCCAGTTTTCAAAGACTGTCCAAATTGTAGCCTCAGTTTTCTGTTCCTGGCAGACAGGATTGGACCCGGTGTGATCTTCTGCCGTTGTAGCCCACATGCTTCAAGGTTTAATGAATTGAGCATTCAGAGATAACCTTTTTCATTCCTTGGTTGTAACAAGTAGTTATTTAACAGTGTGGCCATTCATGAAATCAAATCCCAGTAGATCAGCAATTTCTGAAATACTCCGACCAACCAGACCACATTCAATGTCACTTGATGCACCTTTCTTCTCCATTCTGTGGTGCTGTAACGTATTACGAGAGTACAAAAAATATCTCACATTTAAGTTTAGTGCGTATATGTGATTGATTATCTTGTGCATTTTATTAATTTGTTTTCCCGGACTCTTCAATAAAAGTAAATTATTGGATAATGACATCAATGAAAGCCACAGGCCAAAAACACATTGGTTAAGTTCCCCAAATCAAAGAGTTATAAAAACAACTCCCAGCAAATCTCTTGCACAAACAGCTGTTCCATGTGGGACTTTTCATTAGTAAACATTTAATTTATCATCGTTTCAGTCAGCGCGAGGGAGGACACTTTCCCTCCTTGGCCTTTTAAATCACCACGTGCTTAGATCTCCTGATTGGAACATTCCTCACCTTTGACCTCTGCTGGTCCATAAGGTCGTCATCTCTGTGGCAACTAAAATGCCCTAACGCTCTCTGTCTTAATTAAAAAACACTATTTACTCAGAGAAAATTTCATTTTCTTTACCTTTGACCTCTCGCTTCCTTGTGTTTTCTCCCCCTCCCTCTCTGTTAGTTAACCGGGAAAGGCGAAATCTTATGAAAGATGCCCTGACGCTGTAGTGCAACCATTATGACAGGCCTGTCGTCTCGGGCGAGTTTGTGTGTGTGCAGCAGGGTTAAGCTCTCGCACAAGACAAAGCCACAACCTTCAAGGCTGCTAAGCAACAATGCCGCCTGGTAAAGCCTCATCAGGGCACCGTTTAGCCGAGGATTAGAGACTATTACACACACATAAACACACATATATACACACACACACACACCGCAAAACGTTGTCTCACCAGCTCATTAATTCGAACCTCGCTTTACTTCTGCTTAAATGTGCGAGAGACCTGACGTTCCCTCATTTTCCACCTCTCAGTCAACTTTTCGATGCTGATTCTCCTTCTCAGTGGAGAGACAAGTGTTACTTTATTTTTCCCCACTCATAATTTTTGAAATTGATGAAAACCTTCGCTGTGTGCTGGAACAACGTGGTGATGAGTACACGAGAGGCAGGTGAGATATTTTAAACATAAAAACTGAACCAGTTAGTAAAACTTAAAGGTCAAGGCTTAAAAAAAAATAGATATCCAGCAAATGTCATTGTCTGATTTTTCTATAACAGTTTGGCTGATAACCCAATAATTAAATAATTACGTTGTATAGTAAATTATTTTATACCAAAGTGTAAATGCTTCTTGATGATGGAAGTGAAAAATAAACTCTTATTTTATTGTGTGTATCTCTCTCACACCAGAGTTTCGTGTTTTGTGTGTTTGACTGATGGTGCTTCCCCAAATGGGTGCACGTTAAACTCCTGTGTTTTCCCACATTTGCAACAGTGTCATCAGTCACCTGCAAGCCCACAATGGGACAATAGGAAGCTCAGAGTCGAGCAAATTGCCTAACCATAGCACAAACTGGGTTTTAAAAGTAGGTTTTATGTAGTCTACATAAATCAGTGTCTAAAAATATCAATAGCTGCACATTTCTTTTCCACGTAATACATGTTGCATTTCAAAATGAAAAAAAAAATAATTCCTTGACTAATACGTGAATAACATTCCTCCATCATGTTTTCCACATGTTTTCTGTCAGACTGATGCTATTTTAGTTAGATTTGTTTGGCTCCCTTCTTCTGAGCCTGTCATAGTTTTCTACCGTCGTAACACAATACGCAGGAAAGCTAAAATAAAAATAAAGAAATCTCCTGTAGTGGCACCTGCTAAGCCATTGCTGTTGACCAGAAGTGTCCGCAAAGAAAAAAAAAGTACACTTAAATGCATACAAAAACTGTCACATGAATCTAGCCTCATACTCATACTCTTCAACTGTGGAAGCAGTGACCCATTCTCTTATCCTCCCATCACCCCATCCCTTTATCAACCCGTCTTTCATCTTTCCCTCTTTCATCTCGCTACTGAATTCTGTCCAGCAAAGGGAGACAAGAGACAGAGGAGAGGAAGCAAACCTAATGCTGCAGTGTATCTGTATGCACCTCTGACAAATCACGAAGGCTGTGGATTGTTTACAAAATGCATCAGAAACAGCTGTTCAGTGGTGGTTATGAAACAATTATAATATAGAAACTATAATATTTCAGTGATCTCAGCATAGTTAGCAGATATCTACATCCAGTTGAGTGCCTTTGTTATCGTCTATGACAGATTTTAAAAGGCTAAGAGGCTAAATAGAAAATAGGCAGTGGTTTCAAGACTTGCTGAGCATTTCAACAGTAATCAATGGACAAAAAGCAGAATTGAAAAACCAAACATTTCATCCGTTTCCTACAGGTATTCAGTGGCTGGCTAGCTGTCAAAGTTCTTGGGAATATACTTTCAATATTTAAACATATTAGAAATATATTTTCTGGTACAAATCAAGTAATATATAAACTACCAGGAACATTTTTAAAAAGACGTAAAGACAAAGGAGCAGAAATAGGAGAAATGCACCATTCTAACTTTTATCTTTTATGTTTATAAGTCTATTCAGATAAAATTGTATGTTAATAAAATATTTTTGTTAAAATAAAGGTGAGCAGTAACTTGAAGACCTGACCATATTTGTGACTTTTTCTTGTTCTGTTGACTGAGCACTGTCTTAATGACCAAGACCAACCTATTATCATTTTCTATCATTTTCTGTTTTGTGGTCAGAGGAACCCAAATTTGAAATTCTTTCTGGAAAACATGGACACCACTTCCTCCAGAATAAAAAGAAGCAGCACGATCCAGCTTGTTATCAGAACTCAGTTCAAAAGCCTGCAGCTCTGATGCTATGGAGGATGCATTTGTGTCTATGAAATAGGCAACTTGCCCATGTGGAAAGGCACCATTAATATTAAAAGTTAGACAGGTTTTAGAGCAACGTATGCTCCCATCCAGACAACATTTATCTAAGGAAAGGTTCTGCATATCTCAGTGAGACAATGATAAAACTACATGCTCCATCTTTTGCTACAGCATGGGTTTGTGGTAGAAGAGTCCATGCACTGAACTGGCCTACCTGCAGTCCACAGCTTTGGACATTTGGAGTATCATGAAACAAAAATTACAAAAAAGAAGACCCACGACTGCTGAGAACCTAGAATCCCCTATCAGACGTTCTGCAGATCTGCAGATTGTCACATTGTGGGGTTTTTCACACATCAACCTGGCTTTTTCAGAACTGAGGTTTGTATTGTGCTGTTCTGTTTCTTTGTTAGCTTTTCTTTATACTTGATCTATTATTAATTTTGTAATTTTGCTTGTGACGAAGGTCAATTTGGAGACCTGATGGGGTGAAGCGTGGGGACCTGTCACAGTCAGAATGCATAAAACGGAAGATTTGTGCCCGTATGTGTGTGTTCCGACCTCGTCTTTGTTTGGCTCAGGTAACTTTTGGTTATTGCCCACTGCAGTGAGATTTTACCAGCCTGTCTCTTTTTACAGACTCCATCTAATGAAGTGGCTCTGTTTAATCACAGTTTCTATAGTTGCTCTCTTTCTCTGAACAAACAGTCACAGCTGTGGCCCTCAGTATTATTGCAGGGTGGATTCAGTGATCAACAATAGGCCAAGGGGGAAAAAGGAGGGCTGTGTGTGTGTGTTAGAGACAGACACAAAGAGAGAGTTTTCTGGGGATATGCCCACCACATGGTGTCTCCAGATGTGTGTGTGTGTGTGTGTGTGTGTGTTTGTCTTCATAATCTAATGCAGTCTGGGCCCTCGAGCGCTGGGGAAGCTGCGATCATGTGTAATGTGGGAGGTGAAGGATGGAGGGGTGCAGACACAGGTGTTGCAAATGAAAATGATGAAAAGGACACATGACTTTTTATTAGCAGTTAGACTTGCTGTTCCCTTTTTTATGTTTATGCACATCACATATCCACGACAAGCATGTTCAAACTCAAAACTTTGTTCTTTAGAAGCAGCTAATTTCCATCCAAAAAGCTGCAAAATGTTCACTGCTGGATTACACTGGTTTTTAGCCATTATGGAGGAAACACAGATGTCAGTAAAGATATCAAAATTTACATAACTCTAGAGATATAATAGCTGCAAGCACAGGACACGCCATGAAATTTTATGGTCTCATCCTAACAATTCCTGTGATCCATCCCATTCTTCTACTTCCACCAATGGGCCAAAATTCTTATAAATCTGGAGAAATATGTCAAATTCTTCATTAGGTTGGCACAAAATTTGGTACAAATATCCATGGCAACCAGTGAGCTACAGACTTTTTGCCCAGTGACAACACTTCAGCATGCCATCTTTGCCAGGTAACATGCTGGAAATATTTTTTGCAGACCGAGCTCTGCTAAATTGTCGAGGGGACTGTCAAACATCACCTTTGATGCAAGCAATATGATAAAACATCTGACAAAGCATTCGAGGAGTTTACTAATGCGAGCAACAAGTAAAAGTGTGAGAATATGTCCAGAGACAACCCACGGCGTGTAAAAATAACATAAGCTCTTACCAAGTACACTGTTTTTGAAAAGCAGCTATTGTCAGCTGTAGATAATACAGGGTTTTATTGTCTTCTCAGTACACTGGAGCACAAGTATGAGCATGCCAGCTGTCACCACATCACAGAAACCTTCTTTCCAAAGTTGCATGGCTTCAGGAGAAAGCACACAGCAGCCTTTTCTAGGACATTTCGACCTTCGGCTTCACGGCTAATATTTGGACGGTGTCATCCAGTTTAAAGTTTAACCAAGAAATGAATGAATGAGGAATTCAGTGATCAGAGAGACATTCTGTGTGCACGGTATAAATATTCATGCAATAACTGGGCCACTGCAGGTGCTTTTGATGATATGCTTCAGTTGTGAGTCATTTGAAAAAGTTGTGTTCATATTCTGTTCATGTTGTATTCTAGCACAACAAAAAACAACTGGGTTTTTTTAGTCTAAATATTTGGTTTGTTTAAGATTTGAAGCAAAAAAAACAGCCTATAAATATTAAAACAAGACCTGCACTATGCTGCATTCTTTCACTGAGCAAAGGAGGCTCCTATTTGCTTCCAAATATCCGCTTTAAAACCTGCGTGACAACATGCTATCTGTTTTTGCTCCATTTGAAGAGTAGGTGACACCGAGGCATTCCCAAGCCAGCCATGTGATATAATCTCTCTACCATGTCCAGGGCCTCCTCCAGGTTGGGCATGCCTTAAACGGCTCACACAGTAGGCATCCAAGAGGCATCTTAATCAGATGCCTGAACCACCTCAACTGGTTCATTTTGATGCGGCTCTACTCTGAGTCCCTTCTGACTGATCAGTGAGAGGCGACTCATCCCATCTCCATAGCTTGCATTCGCAATCGCTTTCTTCCAGTCTCTACCCAGAGCTCGTGACCACAGATGAGGCTAGTGATGTAGATCAACCAACAAATCGACAGCCATGCTTTTACATGCTTTTCTTCTGTCAGTGTCTTCTTCCACTCTCCTCCTACTCTTGAACAAGACCCTGTGGTACTTAAACTCCTCCACTTTGGTGCTCCACCCTATTCCATCTGAGACCCACAGCCTCAGACTTGGAGGTGTGAACCACTCCAGTTTGAGCTGGTGAAGCCAACAGAACTACATCATCCTCAAAAAGCAAAGATTAAATCCCGAAGCCACCAAAGCAGAGACCCTCCACTCCTGGCTGCGTAGAAATTCTGTTCTTATTAACTATGAACAGAACCTGTGACAAATCCAACAAACCCACGGGAACAAGTCTGAATCATCTCCAGCAATATGGATCAAGGTCTCCCTGCAGTTCTACAGCGATCAAATGGTGCGTAGCATACTACACGAATTTATGTAGAACATCAGATGGCACAACACTCTCCAGTGTGCTATATGCCAAAGGTATGTTACCCTTACTATTGCAGGTTAACAAAATTCAGGCATGATTCATACTCAGACTTGTATTTCACTAAACAAACTAACTGCACAAGTTCAAAGACATCTCTCACACCTGACCTCAGACCAGTTTAGATCAGTCCCGAATGCCTTAAACCGCTGTGCTGAGCAAAGATTGGACACATACCATAAATACTCCTGTACACACACACACACACACACACACACACACACACACACACACACACACACACACACACACACACACACACACACACACACATACACAGATTTTCCAAGCCCCAAAAACAGTGAAAACATAATTTTCATAATAGCAGGTTGAGCAAGTGTTCATTTATAGAAGTACTGTTGCAAGAACCAAAGCCAGTCAAGTTAGCACATACCTACAACCCTCAATATAAAACTTAACAAGATCCCACTTCAGAGGTTCTCAGGGGTTTCTCGTTGCGATTTCTAAAATTAAAATAAACTGTAGGGGGTGTAGAGAAGCAGACATAGGATTTAATATTGACCAAACAGCCTTAAATACTATTGGCCAAACCTCTGTGGTCACCATTCAAGCTGAATGAGTTCCATACATCTGAGAAATCTGTTTAACAGCATTTTTCTGTGGAAGTTTGTGTTTTTATTTTTTCTCTGTTCACCGTGGGTTTTATAATTTAATCTAATTCTGAGAAATAACAACACAGCAGCTTAAATGTGGTTCTATGGAACGAGCTGTGCCGGTTCAGATAAGATGAGCTGCCATTGAGGGGCTCTCCTCTAAACACATACACCTGGAGGACTGAGGCTCGCACAAACACATGCATATAGAGGCAGATATACACTCGCACTCAACTTGTCTACAACAAGCTGAGCACAGAGCAATATATCCAAGTAGTATTTTTACCTCAGCCCACACGCTGAGCAAAATGCCAGCTCTCGGCCTTGGGAAACACACACACACACATTTGCTCAAACACAGGCAGACACACACCCTTAGACACAACAGGTCATGCCCAGCCGGCCACTGCGGCAGCCGCAGAACATAAACAACTTTCACACACTCTGAATCATCTGAGCATTTCAATATTGTTTCAGATACTGTAAATACATTCAGCCACTCATATAAATATATGCAACCATAATTATTCCCTGAGACCGCAAATGACCGTGACGGGAAGTTAGTTCCCACAGTTTCAGTGGCGTTGCAGCCCAGCCCTGTAGTGCTCGGTTTGCAGCGCAGACGACGGGGCAGCGAGGGGAGCGGAAGGTGCTCGATGACAACAAACAGCGGTTCGTCGGCTTCAATGCAACCTGGAACATTTATGTTCTGTAACGAAAACTGTTTTCTGCCCGTGAAACACAAAATGTAACTTCAGGAGGGAAACCTGTTCACTGCTTATACCAGTAAGTCGGTCATGCTCACTTTCTCCTCTTCATCCTCTCCTACACAACCACACACAAGCACACATACACACACATACACACCTCTCTCCCAGTGGGCAGCAGCTGTTGGAGTGCTAATCTCCATTAGCTACTGAACTGGCTTCTATGGAGAGAGCCATGTAAAATCTGCTCTCTCACTCCTCTCACTCCTTCATCCAAGTGAAACACCCAGACTGGGTCACACAGCAAAACCTCATTGTTTTTTTTTCTCTGCTTTGCAGCATCTGTAACATACATTTTCACATAATTTTGAGTCCTATTCAGTGAACTGTGCAAACGTTGTGGTGATATACACAAACACACCATTACATGAATCCAAAGTTTATCTAGATCATCTTAAGGCTTCTTAGCAAAACATACTAATAGTTAGAGAATATTTCAGTTAACCATGAAGGGCAAACGAGTGACGGACAAAAAAAATAAATAAAAACACGACTTACAGTCTGTAAAGCTTCGTTGTTCCCAGGAAAAGCAGCTCGGGAAAGACAGCCAGATTATTCCGATTCAGGCGCCTGCAGAAATACAACAGGAATTAGGGAATAAACTCGACCTTGCTCGTTCCAAAGACTGCGGTTGGAAGCGGGTACATTTGTGTATAATTAGCCGTTTTAAAGTAGGATTTGTGTTTCCTGAACTTTGTATTAAATTCTGTTACACTGTTTTGATTGTAATACGATTTGAGAGCATGAAATAATTGGGAGACTGATGGGGACACACATACGTGGTCATGCATGGACATTGAAAGAAAAAGGTTATCCATGATTTAGGGGTACAACATGGCTGCCAGACAAACAGTGAACTCGAGAAGGATGGAGGGAACGCAGGCGGAGGAAGACGAGGGAAGGGGTTCAGATGGAGGGAGGGCGGAGGGGCGTTTTTGCCACAAAGACGGAGGAGAGGAGACGATGTGGGAAAAACAAACAGGCAGTCTGGCTGGGCTACCGAATGTGTGAAAAGGACCTCACTGAGTAAACAAGGCCCTCACAGGGGAAGAACTCACAACAACCCATCACGCACACACACGTACACACACACACACACACACACAGTGGAGACGACTCGGGTGAGTTTAATAATCTGGGTGCGATCATTTAACCCTGGTTGAGTGGAGTGAAGAGGTTTGTGTGCAGTGTGTGTTGATGTGTGTGTGCTTGATGTGTGTCAGAGGAGAGGGAGGCAACAGAGTGACACAATGAGAGACAGGCTGCTGAAACAGTTTAACCCTGACACAAACACACCCGCACACACTGACAGGCCCAAACGATGGATGCTGAGCTGGGTGCTACTGGTCGGGAATGAAGAGAGGAGGAGGGGACGAAGAAAGAAAACACCTAAGAAGAAAACTAAGAAGAAAAGTTGAGTGTGATTTATACAAAAAACAAAACAAAAAAAAAAAACATACGAACTAACAGAAGTACTGCAGATTTTCAAACAAAAACACCAGCTCCTTTCAAAACTTCCCCAAATCTCTTTTTCATTCTCTTGTTGACTTTTTCCTCTTAACCTTTGTCTTTCACCTCTTTTTGCATCACTAGAAGCCGATGTGGACTTAAATAACGTCACCCCCTCTGTGTCCATCTTCCACCCACAAGAGCACAAATATGTGAACGTGCCCGTGCGCACGCACACACATTCACACTCCACAGTTACATCAGAGGCTGCTTAAATATTTAACGTCCCGCAGAAATGATGTTTCTAAATTATTCACTCCTCTTCCGTTAACGCTGCTTCTGGCAGCTAAGAGCCCCACATGGCCCCACGGAGAGGCCCACTCCCCCTGCAGGTCCTGCCCAGCCATGAGCGCCCGTTAGTGGGCTAGACATCCCCCTGGGAGAGTGTACGGACTGGTGTTCGAGGTAGGGAGGAGGAACGACAGCAGAGAGGTGGTATGAGCTCATCGCCTTAAAATAGAGGCAATGCTGTCAGACTAGGAAACACGAAATGAAGTAGAGACAGGACACAGAGATCAAATCCAGTCTGCTCCACGGTGCCGCCGAGTTATCAGTGTGTTTTAATTAACCTTTTATTCATTTCTTCACTAGAATATGTATAATATATTTAGCAATTAACAACATAGAGATTGTTCAGATTTACAGTCTAGGATTCCCGTGCAGAGTTCTTCTGTTTTTCCTGCTTTAGTTCTACAAATATTACAAAAGTTTGAAACGGTTTTACTTTCCTCGCACACTCTCACACATTACAAACAACAAATCAAGTTTAAGAAGAAGCAATGTGATATCAAAAACAGAGAATTTATACTTCTGATGGGGAGCTCCAAATACAGTGATGTAGAAAAAAGCAGCCAACAATTATTTTCATGACTAATTTATGCACTGAATTAATTAAATCATTGAAATTAATTATAAAAAATTAACTTAGTTATTTACAGTAGACTGTAACAGAAACAAACCACCTGCCGTACTTAAAATAAATAAAAGGCTACCATCATACATAACCAGACATTTCAGCCTATCATTGCAACACTGCATATGAACATAACACGAATAACATTAAAGTGCGCTTGCCACGAATTTTTTTTATTTTAAACATTAAACATTGCCAAAGTTTCAAATATCGATTTCGGTGTTTGTCCAAATAATTCCCGTGAGCCAGAAGCTTGGGCTTCAGACTGAGTGTCCCATTTCAGACAGCGTGTGTGTGTGTGTGTGTTTTCCTACTCTACTCATCTCTACTTTCTTGCTGATCAAAGTTTCTGTTTCTGAAGGGCAGCCAATCAAAAGAAAGTTGGCTTCAAAAGAGGGTGGCCTTCAAGGGTGAGGAGCTAAAGTGTTTTGTTTCAGCGAGCAGATGAGAGGGAGTGAACCAACATCCAGTATAAGATAAATAAGGATTATTTTAAACTTTGAATTAAGGAAACTCTAGTGGAGTCCAAGAATAATAGTATGCAGCTGGAAATGAGAATAAAGGGTCCAGCTTAAGTTATTATGCATGTAATCAAACATTTTGTACTTCTTATGTGTCATTACACACTAGATCGTACTGACTATGACTCCCCGGACCCGACATAAACGCTGCATGAACATGACACGCACAATGTGGCTGACGTCACATGTGATTTACTCCAACATGATATGTAGGACATTTAAAACAATCTTAAATACATTTTTGTAATAAACCACGTAAATGTTTAAGTGTTGTTCATTAGAGGCAGAAATTGCAAATCATTTTTCTGAGATTTGAAAAGTTCCCTTATGAAACAAAACTACTGAAAAAAACAGTGATGATTCTTAACAAGTTTCTCAGTTAAATCTGAGAGCTACAATGTAACGACAAAACATTTTAGCCTGGCTGAAATGTTTTGTAGTTACATTGTAACTAAGACCTCCAAAGTCTGCTGTTACTTGCAGAGGCTACATCAGCTGACTTGCCAGTTTTCATGACTCCACTTTGCACATTTCTCACCATGGTCTTCAGCGCTGATTCTGCTCTCAGTATTTTGTTAATTTGAACTGCTGCATTAGCCTAATTAAGGAAGCACTGTCTAAAAGATTAACAGCTCAACAGTCAACCTATTGCAAGCTCTCCATCACCACTGAGCTTGGCTCGGCTGCTAATTGTCACTTCACTTTTAAAGTTCTGCAAAAAAATTTGCTTGAACATAAACTTCTGAATCAAACAATGAAATCTCTCCAGTCATGTAGTGATTTAGTTTATTTGATGTTTTTGTGTATAAAGACAAATATGTAGCACGAACCAGTTCCACATGCCACACATTTATGGGCTAAACTAGTCTGCAATTACCACCCACTGTTGAGCCTTTTTCCTTCTACATCTGAAAGAACGTATCTCTATCTTTTATATCACAGTGTGTGAGCGTGTGTGTGTGCACAAACAGCCTCAGAGTGCTTCCACAGCCATGTCTCATTAGTCAAAGTCTGGCTGGAAGAGAATGAAGACGGAGTAGCCAGTAGTCCGAGGTGTGAGAGTCACTCCGCCGAGCTAATGTCACACTGCAGCATGGTGATAATCCCTGCAGTCATAAACAGATGCTAGAAGCCCAGAAACCGCACAGTAAACACACACTCGCAAACATGCACAGTGTGCCAAATCTCTGTACATACACACATGAATACTCGCACAAACATAAAAGTCTGACACGCACACGCAACCCTAACACCTCAGACCCATGTTGATGCGCAGTAGTACAGCCTTGCAGACTCTGAAAATAACAAACCGCCTCAGAAACCAATTATTACTCCACCAATGCTGCTGCAGCCATAATACACATGCTGAACTAACAGTCAGTCTATCACACACACAAACACACACACCACAGTTATAACCCAAAACACTGCAGACATTTCCATGAACCTAAGAAACTGTCTTCACTCCAAAAACCACTTCAAACTGACCAGTGTGTGTGTGAATGGGTGTGAATGCGGTTCAACAGTTCATGTTTTCGGTTCACAGCTCGTGCATCCAAAGCGAGCCAATATCTATCACCCACCAGAGATTTACACTCTCTAATCTGATCTGTTATTTAAACACTAATGAAAGATACCATCTCTTGTCTTAAAACACAGAAATGCAGAAATTCAGTCTTATCTCCTAAACACTAAATTCCTTTGCTATCAGGCTAAAATCATTCGCATTCAGCAGCGCCGGGCAGCTTTTCCTCTAAACTTTCCGCGAACTGGTGTGTACCAACAAACATAACAAATGTTGGGTGCAGCAGAGTCTCGGAAAAATCTATCTCGAATGGCTTTTTAGACGGAACTGCTGTGGTGAAAATGGCTTTGTGTCTTCACAGTGCAGATAATTTCAAGCTCTACTGCTCAGTAAAAATGGAGAAAAAAAAATTGAAACTTTGCCCTGAAATGATCAGCGGGAACAATGTTATCACTCACAGGCTTTAGAGCTAATCATTTCGCACTAATCCAGAGCTTTTCTTTGAAATCCATAGCCCCGCTATCTGGGATCACTGTTACAATTATCTTCTGCTGTTCATATTGTCAACATATTACAGCACGATCACTTGATTTGAGGCTTCATTATCTACTTTGTAATTGCTGTTGATAGACGCATCTCACCACTGTAATCAGCTGTGCGATTACTCATCTCAGTAAAAATTATCTTTAAATAATGTGATCAGTCAGTTGCAGGCTAATTATCGAAGGATTTAGCCGACTGATTTTCTCTGAAATTACTGTCTCGGTACCTGCAATATCGCTTTCATTCTCCCTGCATGTCTGAGGCTGTTATCTCCTTCATTCTCACACACTTTGAATTGAACAGGGGCTGTAAAACAGTCAAGTAAGTGAAGGATAAGAGGATCGGGAACTCCTCACTTAACTATTCTACACCCACAGGGTGAGAGTAAAGAATGTATAGCATTCCTATATGCACAGGACAATAGAGAGGGAGAGAGAGAGCCAGATGGGTGCGTAAGAAGCAAAAACATGAGGAGAGGTTAAGGAGTGAATGAAAACGTTGCGAGTGGGTTTGGGGGGGTCCTCCAAATCAAGATAAAACCAGTACTGACAGAGCAGCCTTGCGTAAGTGAATGCGCATGCATGAGTGTATCTAAACACATTCATGTGTTTGGATATGTGCACAGTTGTGTTGTGACATGCCTATCTCCTCCACACCTCCTTCAACCACATGCCCCTCCTCCGTACCCCCAAGGCTACTGCCCTACACCTGACCCAGCCCTGCCCGGCCCTTCAGGGCCTGTCGCAAAAAAAAAAAGATGTGAAGGGGAACCGTTTTCTGCCCCCATGGGGGGCAGTCAGTGTGGATCTGTCAGCCAAGCTTAGGGCCCTCTCCTCTGGGCTGTGGTGCCCAGCAGGCCCCCTCCAGCCCCCAAGAGGACGGAGGGCTTTGAAATGGGCCCTCAGACTCCAGACTCCAGAGACGCGCCTTTGTATGGTAGCTGTTGGGGGGCATTGATGACTGACTCCATCTTTGTGTTTGTGAACATGCCACGCAAGAGAAGCTGAATTACAGAGGAAAACTTGCAAGGACAACAGAAGACAGCCATGTTGTGTCAGAAAGTTTGCTGTTGTCAGAGACAAGACAGAAAAGGAGAGACAGCCATATCGTGCATGATTTCACATTAGATATCTAAGACTTTATCAGCTGTTGCTGTTACCGCACGACAATCTATGTTCAAGACTGTGTTGCTTATATGAGTGCGTGAAAGAGGGTATTTACTAGCTTGCACCATCTCTTTGGAGGGAGAGTAATCATTATCAAAGTTTACTTTTAAATCCAGACCATATGTAGTTAAATTTTGCCCTCTTTGTCACCAACTCTGAGTAGGAATTCCCAGAACCGCTTAGCTGGACAGAGCCCAGTGCTGGTTGCATGAGAAACACTAGCAGATTCCTTATAGCGGTCTACAGAGCTTCTCTCTCTCTCTCTGTCAACAAAGAGCAGCTATAGTGCAGCAGAGAGCAAAGAAAAAACAGGCATGACAGGGTCAACACCAAAGCATCCAAAAAAGTCACATTTTATCACTTTCACCCCACTGACTTGTGACAAATTTACCCACAAGAGCCATAAAAAAGATTAACTGCTTTATTTTTTATTTTTTAGTCTGTGTGTGTGTGTGTCCAGGTGGATATCTCTCTGCATATGCCAATATGTCTGTTTTTGTAAATGTGTGTGTGTGTGTGTGTGTGTGTGTGTGTGTGTGTGTGTGTGTGTGTGTGTGTGTGTGTGTGTGTGTGTGTGTGCAGTGGCTTTAATTAAAGCTTGTCACTAAGACTCCTCACACTCAGTCAGTCCACTGCATTCCCATGTGTCATGTGCTGTCACTCAGACCACATCACTTGAACAATCACACACACACACACAAACATACATACATGTACACGTATATATGACAGTACACAAAACTCAGTGGGCAGCGAGGCTACTTGTCCCTTCTTTCTGCTTCTCTCTCACACACATAAACTACCAACATTTAATTATGTTATAAAGGCCTCATGCTGCCTGGATGCTGACTTGTGATACCAGGTTGGCATCGTAAAAACTTCTGACTGTTCTTCATTCACTTCCATGGCACTCAGACTCAACATTTGCCACATGAACAGATTTGCAGGAGGCCAAGTTGGGGTAACTGACATAAAAGTGGCAAAACATGATGCATGCATTCACACGGAGCAGGAGGGGTCACTAATTAGGTTGGATACATTATAGCCTTTTTGGTATGATTCTGGGCTGTCCTAGATGACTGCAGGATGATCATGTTAAAATCTTGGGGAAATAGTTTGTCTTCACTGCTGTCACATCAGGTATTTTCACTGAAAGCTTTGATATCTAAAGTCAGCCTGTCCTTGATTTCTGGTATTGCTGCAACTCAAGTTAATATATAAATAAATAAATGATAAAGAAATCCATAAGTTCCGGTGATGATTCATAATCCACTGGCTGGTATATAATATAATCTGCTGACATTATCCTTCCCACTTTCTACTGAAACATGCAGTCCTAGAAGGTCACTAAGTATTCAGAGCTCATTGGACAAAGGCAAACCAAATAATTTTTTTTAAAAAAGGGCTTTTTCAAAACCCCTCTTGCACTAAGGACTGTTGATGCTGTTAGTAAGCAGTGGGTTAGGACTTTTAAACAGTGTCCTTGAGAGTCACCAAAGCACAGAATACGGGAATGTTTTTTTTGGAAGAAGCTCTACAGACTTGGAGAATTTCTAACAAAGACAAATAATGCAGCCTGTGGTCGGCCAATACCTGAAAAGATTTTATGATGACACTTGTTGATCTGTGCATCCAGATATACAAATGAATTGACGGGCATGCACGTTCTTGGAATTTTTAAGGCTGGGCAAACTGATTTTATACAGAATTAAATTAACACAATGGCGTCGACACATCATTACTCACAGTCTCTCCAGCTCCTTCAGGTCCTGGAAGGCTCCTCTCTCGATTGTGGTGATTTTGTTCTCCATTAACTGCCTGAGAGAGAAACACCAAGAGAGTGTGAGACTATGTGAATTGGACAATAAAAAAAGGAACGACATGAGAGGGGGGAAGGAGAGTGATAGAGAGACACAGAGCGTGAGAGCTGACAGAGTGATTTGTGTGATGAAACCATAAGAGGCCAAAAAAAAAAGGAGAAAGATGGCTGGATGGGGCCACCGATAAGAGAGAGAAGAGAAAGACGGAGTGAGATAGGGCACAGGAGATTGACACTGGAGAGGAGAGAGAGGGAGAAATAGAGAAGGATCAGGCAGCACTAGGAGTGAAAAAAGGAGAAAAGCAGATTGGTGGAGATGGAAAGTGATAGAAGGTTTAAAAAAAGCAAGAAAGAGGGGAGACAATCAGCAGCGGGTCGATAGAGTCCCAGAATTGACTTTAAAACTGGCCCATCAGTTGGACAGCGACTCATCTATCATCCAATTTACTCTCTATCTAACCGCATAGGTCTGACTACTCATTCACTTACACTAGCACAACTCCACTAAGATTAGTGTGCTGACGAAGCCAAGCAAAAACACACAGGCTTTTATGGGCCATCTCCACTGAGCTCTTCTTTTTTTTTAATTAATTGATTTATCAGTGAGTCAACACTTTTTTAAAATACAGCCTCATAAGAAAAAAAGGGGGGGAAACTTATATTTTTAAAGACTCTTCTCACAAATTTCTCAAATTAAAAAAAAAAATCTATTCTCACGGGTTTTTTTTAAAGTGCAGTGTTTTTGCTTGAAAAAAATGCCGATAAACTCACTAATTATGGTGCTTTTGGGTGAACATACCGGAAATAGCTAAAGTGAAAACTAGAGCACACAAATAAAGACACACATACACACAATTAAGGACATAATCTCTGGAGGAATTCCAACTATGTGTATTCCCTTCCATTCATTTCGGCTGCTGAATAGCGCGCACAGCAGCTATCCCTGTCCTGGCAGTGACGGTGCAGGGGAATTAAATCTGGATTCATCCCAGGTAAAGAAACCTGTTCTTACTTGACTCCCCCCCCCCCCCCCCCCCCTTCTCTTCCTTTCCTTCCACCCTTCCCTCCCTTCAAGCAGCTACATTCCTCCCTCCGCGGTTACACCTAATGACCGCTATCTCTTTCCTCTTTTTACCCTCCATCACTTCCTCGCCAGCGTGTTAATCACTCCAGCACATGGGCCCCGGGGCCCGGTGGTTAAAATAAACCCCCTCCTGACACTTCCACTGGCAGATTAACACGACAGCATTAACAGGTGCCGCTGCTATTCTGTTTAGACACTTATGATGGCTCAGTGAAACCGCAGCTTCCCACCACTGGATGCAGTGCCTGCGTGCAGCAGCTCCAGAGCTGGATGAATCTGCTGCTGCTGCCGAGCACGGCCAGAAACTGTTAAATCTCTGTGGTGTGATGTTCTGTTGGAAAGTTTTCTGGATATGCAAGGTGCTGCTTAACAGTGCATGTGGGTGAGAATATTGTTGTTTTCCTTTTTGCATCTTCAGAGGAGGGGATAAAGAGGGGATAAAATAAAATTCGCCGAATAAGCGTCACTTACAACACTCGCAGATGCCTCAGCCCTGCGAAATCCGTCTTCGTGATTTTAGTGAGGTTGTTTGCATTCAGGTCCCTAGAAAGAAAAATTATATTTTAAAAAATTTATATAAAAAAAAGATATATTAATACATCGAGGACAATGTTTGTGATGGTGCTCATTGATGAAGGGGGTTTTTGCTGAAACTTCTTGTGCCGTAGCCAACGCAGGGTTGTCATCTGACTGTCAGAGAAACTCAGAGGAGCTGTGGCTGCTGTACTACATCGGCAAATGTTAATTTCATCGAGGGGTCTTTTAATGATAAAACGCGGCCTCTTTAACTCGGAGCCCACTTGTCCAAATCCGTTTTTGATTAACTCGCTGGTCTGCTGACAAACCGATGTGGTCTACGGAGGCTGTGCTAATGCAACAGTTCGAAACCACCACCAACCACAGCAGCCCCCCAACTTCAGCTCCGCGATCAGCACTGACGTGTCCTCGTATTAGGCACCAAAACGAGCTTTAGTGTTTTTATCATTTACACCTCACACCAACATTTACATCAGCTGCGTACTGCGGCGTTAACAAGGCCGAAAGTATAGGTTAGACATGACAGAAAGCTCTGCGCTGTTAAAGATGTGGTCCTCGAGAGAGACATTTTCAGTGCCTCCCGTTTAAAAACAAATTAATTAGACAGGAAAATTTGGGGGAATAATGTCTGATCATAAGCATATGAGCTGATGACATTTCCTAACCACTGATCGGAATAACATTTGGGTGCTAAAACATCAGAAGGTGTGACATTTTTTTCTCCATAAACTCTTTAAACTCCTCACACCCCTTCAGAAGAATCGCCGCATTAAAAGGTAAATGCAGTCTCGTTATTTTTCATCATTTAAGCATAAAAGAAATGGCAACACGACATTATGGTGACTTTTCTTATGCAATGTTTCCAAATTTTAGGTAAAATCTAACAATCCCGTACTTACAGTCTCTCCGTGTTTCGAGGTATGTTTCTGGGCACATTGCGCAGTCCTTGTCCGTGACAGTCCACTGTCGTACCGGTGCAGGAGCACTGGGCCGGGCATGGCTGACCGTCCGCTCCGCTGGACAGGACCAGAACAGTCACCAGCAGCCCCAGCACAGTCACCGGGGAGCGGTGAGGGCCAACGGGGCACCGAGCTCCCACCATCACTGCGGCAAGTGGGGGCCAATATGAGACCCGCAAAAATACCGTGAAAACAGAAGGGCGTTAAAAGATAAAGCCCCGAAATCCCCCGAAGGAGCTCACCAAACTCTGCACGCAACGGGATGCCGTCCTTCTTTTCGCTGTCCTCCCTTTGCACACGCGTGTTTCAGAAATGTCTGGTTCTGAATTTACATTTGGGTCCTATGAGAGGGGTTTCAGTGCGTGAGGACTGTGATCAGGGACTTGGGTCCCCCTGGGTAGAAATAGGGGAGCTCGATAAGGCGGTAGAGCGGCTCTTTGGCTGCGCTACAGCGGCGCAAACTTCCACATGTCCCCGGCATGCGGTGCCCAAATCCCCCCGGTGAGTGCCGTGCCTGTGTAAGTAAATGTGTGCCCGCGGAGCAAAGACAGTGAAACACCTCGGCCCTTGATCTGATCCGATCCGAAGAAACCCTCTCTCATGTACACACACACACACATACACACACACACTCTCCAGGTAAGGCTCTGTTGGTTGTAATTCACAACACGCGTCCTGCGAGGAAGCCGCGGCTGCTCTTCTTTCTCCCAAAAAAAAAAAAAAAAAAAAAAAAAAAAAGCTCAGCAGAGGTCACCGTGGCGGAGAGATATTGATCCCGATAATATATCAACTGCCGGTCAGCGGCGAGGGTAACGCGAGGGACAGAAAATCGTGAAAGACCAGCGCGCAATACTATAATCCAACTCTGCGTGGTGCGTCAAAGCGCTGCTCCCGAGAGTGTGTGATAGGGAGAGAGAGAACAGACGCAGCAGCAGACGTGCTCTCTCTCTCTCTCTCTGTCTCTCTCTCTCTCTCTCTCTCTCTCAGACAAATACAAAACATCCACGCATTGCGTTTTCCCTCAAGGTAGCAGCAGGTTTCCAGCTGGCCGTCAATCAAACAGCAACAGTTTGACCTCGGAAGGGGACTCTCTTTTTCACTGCAGTGTCCCGGTCACCTG
This sequence comes from Pelmatolapia mariae, assembly GCF_036321145.2. NCBI lineage: Eukaryota > Metazoa > Chordata > Actinopteri > Cichliformes > Cichlidae > Pelmatolapia > Pelmatolapia mariae. The sequence goes on along the minus strand of NC_086232.1, from coordinate 24,380,390 downwards.
ATGCTTTATTTAGCTGGCTTCAGGAAGGAGACCGAACCTCAGACTGAAAACTAATGTGGAAAATTTAGAAACAACTTCTGAGCCCTGGATTTCTATACGGATGGATGAAGAACTGCATCTGAGAGACATTTCTCTCAGATTTTACTTAAAAATCCTCTCATTATATCTGTCTCATAATTGTGACTGCACAAGATGAGCAGCTGAAATGGATTTGAACTGATTTGTTTTTAACCACGAAAAAAAAAAAAAAAGTTAGTTTCAGTGTCAATAGCAACAAGTAGCTCTAAATTAAAGACTACAGGAATTATGTGACACTGAAGCCTTTGCAAACGTTTCAGCTCTAATATTAAATTTTCAGAAACTCTGAAGGGAGACCAGCACGTATTTGCATATTTAGATGCTGTCATTTACTGATTAACGACAATACTCATAATAGGTACTGATCAGTTACTGTAACAGGAACAAAATAACCATACATGTGAAGTTCTGTAATATTTACTCAGAAAGGACTTTGTTTGCTCCACATTATCTGATACATTTATCTGCTAATTGTATTTCACAATGTTTCTAGCCAGCAATAGATAAGCTGTGTGGACTGGTGATTTCCAGTAATATCACTGTTTTGCCGAAGTACCCCCAGCACATATATATATAACTGTACAGTCAGCTCAGCGACATTGCTCAGCTGTTAACCCATCCAGCAGCCACTATGTAAAAGAACTATCACTAAGATTAAAATATGTTTTGTTGTAACTTTTAGATATTTAAGTGATTATTCACGGTAACAGGAATATAACAGAGGGTTTCTGAAACAGATACCATCTATATAATTCTCTAGAATACAATCAATAGACTGCCATTTCACATCTCAGACCTTTAAGCCTTCAAGTCTCCTCCAGCGCCCAGGACATTGCTGGTTGCTTTTGAACAATCTCCTTTTCATGTTTCTGCCAAAGATGAAACTGTCAAATAGCACCTTTATTTTTTTCTTTATTTTATTATTTCAGTTAACATTTTGGTTGATTTACTTTTTGGGGGGAGAATATAAACATTTGACTTTATGGGGTAATCTTACTGCTGATTTCCTTACTGGAAATACTCCTTACTGGAGTTACACTCTCAGATTAGGAATATACATCCATTTTCTTAACCAGTTATCCCTTTCAGAGTCCCAGGGTTAGCGGAGCCCATCCCAGCTGGCACAGGAGAAAAGGCAGGGTACACCCTGGACAGGTCACCAGTCTAATACACACATTCCTGGATAAGGCATAAATTGTCATATCAAAGAGTTTGCACAGGATTCTGTGCAATCCTGCTGCTCTAGAATACTTTGCTATACACAGTCGACTCAGTGAGAAGGTATCCCCAGGTCCTCTGGCTGCAACACAAGCCCAAATCATCACCCCTCCACCACCGTGCTTGACAGCTGGTATGATGCTGGATTTGGTTTTGTACATTATGATCAAACATCTCCTCTCCGGGCTCATCTGTCCAGAGGACATTGTTCCAGGGCTCTTGTGGTTTGTTCGGGCGAAACTTTGCAAACCTAAGTTGGCCTGTCATGTTATTTTTACAGAGAAGAGACTTTCTTGTGGAAATCCTTCCAAACAAGTCATAGTTATTCAGTCGTTTTCTAATTGTACTGTCATGAACTTTAACATTTAACACATTAACTGAGGCCTGTAGAGTCTGAGATGCAGCTCTTCGGTTTTTGCTGTTTCTCTGAGCATCGCATGCTCTGACCTTGGGGTTCATTTGCTGGGATGTCCAGTCATGGAAAGATTGCAGCATTGTGGTAACACAAACCTGAAGACCAGCAAACTGCCAAAACTTCTGCTTTCACAGAGCTGGTCATGCTTGCTGATGATCACTTAATCAAGTGCATTTGATTAGCAGCACCTGGCTGCTACTCACTCTCTTAATTTCCATGGAAGCAGTACGGGATGAGCTCAGTTTTTAACAGGACTGCATAGTCCTGTGAAAACATCCCATTTCACAGGACTGTGTAATATAATACGATAGCGATTCTTCATTAGGATCAGTAGTATAATTATCTCAATAAGATGACATAGCTGCGGCAAAGCTTGTCCTCTCCTGTCAATCTCTCTCTTTCATGAACCCTTCCTTTGTGGCTCCCAAAACAGAATACAAACAGCTGTGTGTGATTGTAATGCTGATATGTTTCCACCCCTCAAAAACACTCCCACAGCCTCAAAGTCTGCTTAGAGTTTGGAGAAAATTCAGTATATCTTACTGATTTATTTATTTTATTTTTTTCCCCTTTTGAGAGTAGGGTTAATAAAAAGAAAAGTGGGCAGGGTAAATGAGGAGGGGTCATGTATCGTAGCTGAACAGAGGGAAGAAAATAATCAGAGGGGAGATTAAGCCTGACCCTTTATGTCCAGCAATGCAACAAGACTTCAGGGCACATGGCATGTTTAGACACAGCCTTACCTGACCCGCCTGCTCCTTACACGCACACATGCAGTTGTGTTTCCATCACTTCAAAGGGCATTGCACTGACTCTCACTATTTTCCTGGAGACTTACCTTAATCCCCACCATAACCCTCAGTCTTAAAGCATGCCTTCATGATAAAATTTGATTATTTCTGTTTTGGGACATGCTTTTTGAAACTAAAAGAAAGTTCCAACTGTATGCCCCCAAAGCAAGAGTAATGAAAGTAAACAGACAAAAAATGCACACTTGGGTGATTAAGTAAAGCCTATATGTCAAGCTACAAGATTGTTTGAATGTTATAAGACATTTTAGATTCAGGAACTGGTTCATGTGAACATCTAACAGTGAGCGTCACTGCTCGATTTAGTTATTTCTGTGATTTAGATCATATTGGTGGGGTGGTTCTAATCATCATAGTGGCCCATTCAGTCAAGACTAATTCAGAACCTCTCGAATCACCTCGTAGTTCTTTTAATTTTGCTATAATGGGAAATGGGTGCAGTAATTTATTGTAATGTGACAATATAAACACAGCTTGAACTCTGTTATGCAAACAACCTTGTAATTTCTATAAGTAGTCTTCAGGAATAGTTCTCAAGTTTTCTTGAAGGATATTCAAAGTTCTTCTTTGTATGTTGGGTGCTTTTTGTTCTGTTCTCTGTCAACACAATGCCACGCCACTTCAAAAATATCGATGTCCGGGTTCTGAGGAGGCCAATCTATGACCAACAGTTTGCCACTGTGTGTTTCTTTATCCAGTTATGCTTCTACTGTATTTGCAGAGTATTTAGGATCACTGTGATTTTAAAAAATGAAGCTGCTGCGAATCAGATGGTTTCCAGATGGTATTTAATGGTGGATCAAAATCTCGTGGTACCCTTCTGTCTTAATAATTTCATCAAATATTACAAACCAGCACCACTGGCTTCAGCAAACAGTAGACGAAACAACTGAAAATCGAGATGCACGTCTCATGTTCTGCGTCAGGTCTTTGCTGGATTCTGGACATACTTTTTAACTTTTTAAGATTTTTTTTTAAACACACCATGCTGTGATATGCAAAGTTTTCAGCAATAACTCTGTCAGAAATATCTTGTAAATGCAAAAATAATATTTTATGTCCATCAAACCATCTGTTATGAGTGCAAACACTTGTTTATTTCTTTGGTTAGGTTCCCCTTTATGTTTAAGTGATTCATAGGTCAGTGTTAAATGGCTTAACTTATTCTTATGACCTGGGTGAGTGAAAAAGCAAAGACCTTCAAAAACCTTCAAAAAACCTTAAAAAAAACAAAGACCTTCAAAAATCCTAGGAAACTATTGCTCAAGGCCACTTTAAAAATACAAGAAAGTCTGGCTCCTTGGAAGCAAAGCATAAAGACATACGGGTTGACTCAAAACCTTTGCCCAGTTCTGTATATCTCAGTAAATATTAGACATTCATGGTCCTCAGTTATAGTTTTTTGGCAATCCTGCAACTTATTCTGTAGAGCCATCACCAGGATGACATTGTTAGTAAAAGGTCTTGAGAGCTTTGGATGCACTGCATGATGAATTGGTAACTTTTAATATTTTTAATCTTTTCTTAATGACTAAATTTTTATATAAATGATGACATTCCCATTAGCTGCTGGTATTAAATATATACATGGTGAAACAAGCAATAACAGTCAGATTGTCAACATATTGAACATTACACCTGCTTCCATGCTAACAGCATACTAACATGGCTGTAGACTCATCATGCACCTTCTACTTAGACTTGCTATTTTCAGTGCATTAGTATTCATCAGTGATAAGTAGCCAAGTTTACATGAAGTGCACTGCTAGTACTTACCCTTAATGACATGAGAGCAACAACCACAGCAGCATCCAGGCTGTGGAGAATATGTGCTATGAACCAACGCCAGCTAGCTTGCTAGTAATCAACAGTACTCCTAATGCATGTTAAACTGAAGTCTTCACTGTGAATGAATTAGTGATAAACATGAGGTCAGATGCCCAAAACCTAGAGATGTTTACAAAAAGTGAAGGTCAGACATTGGACTTGTTGCTTTTTGGAAAGTTTTCAGTTTTTGATGTTCAGTTAGAGACAATAAATACTTTGAAACATTAAAATTAACATACCATAAAAGTAAGCCTGTAGTGCGTGTAGTATGAAACACAGCTGTGTCTCATTTGTTCAGTAAATATAATGAATAAATACCATAAATAGTATAAGGTTCACAGTGACTGTACATGGCATATTTAAGGCACATTTGATGATAAATAATTTCAACAGGCAGCATTAAACTGTTTCTGTATTTGCCAGTTTCCTTGATTGACTTGTGTTTACTCCATTCGTTCTCAGATTGCATTTGAGCTCTCAAGGCCAGAGCAGCATTAGGCTACATTTAGCATTTAACTTGTGATACATTGTATAATGTGGCGTGCCTAGACTAAGTGTTAGTTATGCTGTTTGGTTTTCAATTTGAAAGGAGACCTTAAATACATACTAAACAAGCAAAAAAGCTTTTCAAAGTAGTCACATTTTTAAAAGTTCATAGTAATTGCTGTAGTCAGGATTTGAAAATGTCAATAACGCACCAAGAACGGCGAGCTTTTCTTACCTGAAGTGAGAAAGTTGACATTCATCTTGAAATCTTTTCAGGGTTTGGAGAACTTCAATTTTTTATTATTTAACCAAACTCTACCATACAAAGACATATCGATTTTTCTAAATATTATACATTTGAGCATTAATAAAACAAATAATGAGTTTCACGAATGAAGAGAGGCTTAATTCTAACGAATGACATTCCACCAAACTGTCTGAATAAACAAGCGAACATGACACATCTGATACATCATCATGACTCTTGTAGTTTTGCTGCTGTGCTTGGGATCAATGTTCTGTTGATTGATCCAGTGTAGTGCAAGCTATAGCTGTAGGACAGACAGCCTCACATTTGACCCTAGAATACTTTGGTATACAGAGGAGTTCATGGTTGACTCAAGTGACAAGGTTCCCCCTGGTCCTATGGCTGCAAAACAAGCCAAAATCCTCACCCCTCCACCAACGTGCTCGACAGCTGGTAAGAAGTGTTTGTGTTGATATGCTGTGTTTGGTTTTTGCCAACCACGGTGACGTAGATTATAGCCAAACATCTCCACTTTGGTCTCATCACAGGCCTTCTGAATGTTTTTTCAGAAGTCTTGTGGTTTGTTCAGATACAACTTTGCAAATCTACGTTATGCTGTCGTGTTCTTTTTTAGAAAGAAGAGTCTTCCTCGTGGCAATCCTTCAAACCAAGCCATACTTTTTCAGTTTCTTTCTAATTGTACTGTCAAGAACTTTAAAACTTGACATGCTAACTGAGAATTGTAGAATCTGAGATGTAGCTCTTTGGGATTTTGCTATTTTTCTGAACATTGCACAGTCTGACCTTGGGTGAATTTACTGGGACATATACTGTTGGGCACATTGTGGCATCATGTTAACACACATCTAAATGCTTTACACCAGCGAATGGCCAAAAACTTCTGGTTTTATAGAGGTGCTCACACTTGCTGATAATCAATTAATTGAGTGCATTTAGTTAGCAGCATCAAGCTGCTACTTACCCTATAAATTTCTATGGAGGCCATAATGGTGTTCTTAGTTTTGCCCAGAATTGCACAGAGTCCTATAAAAGCCTTTATTCTTATAGGACTGTACCTGTAATTAAAGACTTCCACAAAGTGGGATTCACACTGGAAAACAATCCAGGGAAAACAAACAGTGTATACCTCTAAACAAAAGGACAGGAAGCATGCTTTTATTATGGAGTCAACCCGTAAGACTTATTGCTGAAATATTCACCTCAAGGAATCTGTCTGGTTTGGAGTTTTGCAGAGCTGCTAATGAGATGTGAATCTGTCTGTCAGCTCTGATGTTGGTGCTGATCAGTCTAGCCTGTTGATTTAGGAGCTGTTTGTGTTATCTTTGGTTTATGGCCATGCAGTAAAGCTGAAGGTGTGGGAGGTCAGTTCAGCCACCTGGCCTCCGGACAGCTGCTACTGAGACACATGCTGCAAAGAGTGTGCCTTACAGTACGCACGCACACACTCATACCCATCTTGCTAATTTTAATTTATGCACAGGCACAAGTTTATGCAATGCAGCAGACAGACACACAGAGAAACAGACGGAATTTTAAACAGTTTATTACGTGTATGTATTAATTAACCACATTAATCAAATCTGCCGTGGGTTTCTCTTCAGTCTATGTTTGTGTGTTTTGCTTGATAATCACATCATTAAAAACCAATGATGTTTGTGTTTGGACTGGCATTGTCAACACAGTGGCTGGTTACACAGCTGCACCGAGACACACACACACAAACACACAGACAGAGGGATGAACACACAGTGCCACACCAAAACACACAAACTTTAGAAAAACAGAAACTCCTCCTCCTGGATTCCTTTCACTCCCAACTGTCAGTTTTGTGCTGATGCGATCTGTTCATGAAGTGTATTGAAACTGCACTGAGGCCCTGAGGTGTGTAAGTGGTTGGTTACCTTTGTTGTGATGGGTCTGAGAGGCTGTTGTCTATCTCAAACACACCCAGCCGCCAAGGCCCAGGGAAATAATCAGGAGGTGAATAGGATCTCGTGAATCGACTGGTATGTTGGAAATGCTCCACTCTTCTGCCTCTCGAGTAAGGCGTGTCTGGTTTCACATGTTAGGTGTGTGCCATTGTTTGTGTAAGTGGGGAAAAAATTGTTCATCAAATTTCACTTGAAAGATCATTGAATGTTAAAATCTGCCTCAGTGTTTGTCATTTTAAATAAAAGGACATATACGTATACGTTACACCTTTCTAGTACTGGGTTGTACCATGTTGAAATGATGGCATTGAGCAGAGAATTTTTCTTAGGAGGTTCATCTACTAATCAACAGGGTGGTGGTTCCATCCCCAGCTCCTCCAATCTACATGTTGAAGTGTCCTTGGGCAAGATACTGAACTGTGCATTAATCACACAGTGAGTGTGCCTGAATGACAAAGTGTTCCACAAACGTGTGTGTGTGTTTGGGTGAATGAGCTTTTAGTGCTAAATTAGAATAGGAAAGTGCCATAGAAGTACAGGTCCATCTCTCACTTACAGTAATGTTGGCTGCACATCTGTGATGCTCCATTCTCCACATCCCAAAGGATCTCTATTGGACTGCATTCTGGTGACTGTGGAGGTCCAGTTTGATATCATCTGACCCTATCTGAGCACGGCACATTATCCTACAGAAGTTGGGTATACTGTGTTCAAAAAGGGATGTATATGGTTAGCAACAATACCTGGGTAGACTGTGCTGTTTTAAAAATGCTCATCTAATACTAAAGGGCCCAAAGAGTGCTAAGAAAATATCTCTCAACCCATTGCGTCTCCACCAAAAGCCTGAGCTGCTGATGGATGGCAGGATGGATTCATGCTTTTGTGTTTTTTCCATCCTCTGTTGCTCAACTTTGGTGAGCCCATGTGCACTGTATTCCTTTAGGTTTTATCCGATACCGGTGCCAAATCGGTACTTTTGAAACGGTGCCGGTGCTTAAACGGTGCTCAAACTGGTGCTTAAAGAATGGAGAACAGAAACTTTGTCCAAAAACCTCTTATGTTTTTATTTTTAGCAGTCTCTTTTTTTCTGCAAAATGATAAGCACCGTCCAGCCCCACGCACGGGGCGATCCGCGCTAACTCGCTAATGGAGATTTGCCACACCCGCAGTAGATGTGCTTGGTGTGAGGTCTTGCAGCAAGCTATCAAATACGGCACATTTCTCGGCTTTTAAAAAAACGCTATGCGTCGCCAGGTGTTTCATCAGATTCGAGGTCTTACCTCCTTTGCACAGTATCACCTTAAAGCACTTGTTGCAGGCTGCTGAGTTTGCATCCTTTGCTGTGAAGTACAGCCAGACTTTTGACCGCTTCGCCTTGGGCATTTTTAATCTGTAGCTCTGCTCTAAAAGAACGTACGTACCTGGGCCCGCCTACTATCCGTGGAAAGGTAAAATGATTGGCTAGAATCCAAAGTGTATGACATCGCAGGAAAAAAAAAAGCACCGAAATGTGCGCTGCTTTTCGGTCTGGTTACTACTGTTTATGTCAGAACCGGTGCCATTTCCCTACTCAGCTCACAGAAGTGGCACCCAGTGTGGTCTTCTGTTGCTCTAGCCCATCTACTTCAAGGTTTACATGCTGTGTATTCAGAGATGCTCTTCTGCATATATCGATTGCAGCAAGTATTTATTTCAACTATTTGCCCCTTAATCAATTCAAAGCAAGTCTGGACAGTCTCCTGTGACCTCTGACATCAACAAGGCTGCTTTACCATTACTGCTGCTCACTGGATATTTTCTCTTTTTTGAAGTAATCTCTGTAAAATCTGAAGGCGGTTGTGTGGCAAAACTCCCAGTAGATCACAACTTTCTGAAACACTCACACCAGTGTGTCTGACATCAGCAGCCACATTCAAAGCCACTCGAATCACCTTTTTCTCCACTCCGATGCTCAGTTTGAACTAGATTATGTACATCCCTAAATGCAATCAGCTGCTGCCATTTATTGACTGGAAAATAGAATTAATATTATTGGAAAAGTTGTACCTAATGCAGAGCATACATGTATTTACAGGATGCACTACAACAGAAACGAAAGAGAAACAGTGAGAAAACTACTCAGTATGAGTAATAACTGGGCATTCATGTACTCAGGTGTTTCCTTTTTCTGAGATGGAAAATCAGCTTTTATTTGCTAAATCACACTGTGAATCAACATAAATCAACAAATGTGCTCTGTTTTATTGGTCCGAATATTTTAACAACATGCTGACAGACGTTTCCAGTATATAATAAATATTGCTTTACATGACTTTTTTTTTTATTAGGGTCACTGCCGATAAATATTGCTTTAAGTAACTTATATTTCATGCTCAGCATCTGTCAATTATTACTTTCTAGCATAGCATGAATTTTAGCAAAATAAATTAGTACGTGGACCAGTCACAAGTTTCTTATTAACCAAACCATTAAAGACTAACTGTTCTGATGGTTCGAATAACACATTAATGCGCTATAATTAATGATAATTTAATAAATGTATCAAATACAATGTCACAAATTCATAGTTGCCGATTGAGAATAATTTGAGAAACTGCTTGTATTACTCATCAATGATTTCTTAATTATGAACACATTGATCTCTCCACATCAGTTGCTCACAATTTTATGGAAATAATTGGAAAGAGCACTACAGTCACTTTGGACACTCTGGTGCATCGATGCAGTTTTGAGCATTTGGGAGACACTTTTGTGTGAAAGTAGGGCATACATGTTCGAAGAGTTTGTATGACCTGTATTCACAGCAGTTATAAAAGGTGACAAATGAAAGCAATTGAGCGTGTTAAGACGCACTTAGACGTTCTGCTCTTTCTTACCTTCACACACGTGAGCAACAAGTGAGTGAAACTGCTCGACCGTTTGTTAAAAATAGTTGAACGCCTTCAGCTTTAATGGGAGTGACTGTGTCTGACCATTTGACTCTGCTCTGTTCATAAGGAAAGAGCAGGCCTTCAGCGCTGTGTTCAAAGACGCTTCAATTTCGGTAAAGCTCAGAGTCAAGCTCTCAAAATCCCCGTCAATAGAAAAGTAACCTGCTTTACCAGCTTAACTACAGCCACACCGCAAAACTACTTTTGTCTTCCCTTCCTATTACTAGAGGATGTTTATGTTTTAGTAAAACAAAGAAAGAGTTCAGATTCAAAAATCTCTTAAGTCTGCCTGGCATTTTGTTTTAAATAAGCTTTTGTTATTGGGCTTCTTTGTTCAGGTTCAGTAAGCTCTTTTTAACTAAATGAAAATGAAAAGGATAGTCACTGAATCAAATGTCTCATTTTCAAAAATGTGTCTTAAGTGTATTGTTTTTTAACAAAATCTGTCATGTTAATCTGAACTGTTTTTACAGAAAACTCTAAGTGCCCCTCTTTGGACAAGCCGTAGGAAAATCACTAAAGAATTCAAAGTGAAACCCTTCACAAACTGATCAGCAACAATACAATGTATGGCAAAATAAAGGAAGAGTAAAGAATCACAAAACAAGTGCTGTTATATAAATTAAGTTGGGAGCCAATATTATAAACCAATGGTCTCAACTCATAAATTGGACTTAACTTACTTCAGTGTCACATGATCTGATTAGTCTCCTCTGATTGGTTGTGCTGGGGACATTTTTGCCAGAGAAGAAGAGTTTCTGTGGGATTGAGCAGGTTTTGAAGTGAAAGCGTTAGATCTTTGTATATTGCACACTGACAGCTTTTACGTGATATTATTTTCTCATTTTTGATGGAGGCGGCATTTAGAGGCTTTTGCTGAAATCTGAAAAGAAAAGAAAAGAAAAGAGTCATTCATGAATACAGTAGTTTAATAACTGGTTTAATCCAGTCAGTTTCCTTTGAAAAATGTTTCTGTTAGTTCAGTGGTTTACTTGTCATCCTAGCTTCTCTCTATCTGGACTCCCTGAATATCTCGGCCACACAAGCTCACTGTATTCTTGGACAGTTTAACCTCAGTGCTGGTGAACCCATGAGGTTAACCTGTCGAGTGTTACCTGTGTCTATATGCTGAAGCAGGCTGATATATCTGAATGTTTGTGTGAAGCAACAAGAGCAGAAGAAATCGAACCAGACATGATAGTCTTGCATTTTTCCGCTTGTGGTGCAACAATGGAGTCTCAGCCATCTAATCCTTTTACACAATGATCCCTCAGTGTTTGTGTGTTTAAGCACAGATACCATGACTGTGGCTTTTCCGTGAACGTGAACCAAAACAGCTCAACTGCCATTATCCTAAAATAGTCTGTAAGTACAAGATAAACATGTGTGTGAAACTAATTGTGCGTTATGCAGCGCTGGCTTGTTGAGGGGCATTGTTGTGACAACAGATTAAACATCTGTCTGGATCCATTGCTGAACCCATTTTGAGATTAAAAGGGAAATACAATATATCCCGCACAGTATATCCCCTGTCTCGCCAAATTGGGGAAGATGTAGCCTAGATGGCAGTGAGAAAGTGGGAGCAGACAGAACAGATTATTATAAGGAACAGTAAAGGCCGCTGCTCTCTCTGAGCTAAGAAAGAATTAAGAACAATGAAGATTAATTCTCTTCATTTCTTTTCTCTCCTTTCCCTCGTTGTTTTTCCAGGATGCTGAAGTAGAGAAAAGCCACACGGACTTAATAACCAGTGCCATAAAACACTGGTCTCTGACACACACTCATATTCACACCGCACGCATTCACACGCACGCTCGCGCTGCACTGTAGTAACAGCGTCCCGTGCTGGAGATATGTCATTGTGTTATCACGCTGTGCATAATCTAGGAATTTGTCAGAAGATTTGTCCATGCTGAAGCTTTTTTTTTTTCTTTTTTATTTCCCTCTTTAGCTGCCAAAGAACAGAAAGACCTAAGAAAATCCAGAAACACAAAGAGCTCTGTGTATCACAAACCCCATGAATTGGGCCCAGCTTGATGCGAGAGTACCACACAGCACTACAGCAGGAGAGGTGAGTGAATGAGTTATAGCAGGTTGCAAGCTGGGTTGAGGAAAAGACTCTTAAATACTGACACGGTATATGATTTCCTGACAAGGACGGGAATCTTGTTGCAGATCAAGCTTTATAGACGAGGCCTGTTTTCTGTCAGATGCGAGGAATGATGCGTGGAGGTCTGTATCCTGTGAGAGTTCAGTATAAAGGAGTATCTGTAAATCATGAAGACCTTTGAAATGGTCCTTGCTGTACTATGCATGGCCTCCTGTGGTTGCACTCTAGTGTTATAATGTTGTGAAATCAAGGTCAGTTCCTGAGGCGCGACTGAGTCCCGTAAGTAAGCAAGAGGCCGAAAACGCACCAAATTAGCAAACAGTGCGAAGGTTTAGAGGTGATCTGACAGATTGGCGTTTTGGAAGCAACAGAGAAGGTTTAAGAAAAGGAAGGGAGCAGGGCAGAAAAAGGGAGGGAAAGAAAAATATGAAGGTTCCTTTGGAGTAAAAGGGAGCAGAGGCGAGAGAATGAGAGGGAGGTGTGTAGAAAGAGGAGTGTGGGAAAAATCAATATGCTCTCTGGAGCGACTGGAAGAGACAATCAGTCCTGTCTGACCCTCGTCTCCCCTTGGTGTCAATGTGTGTGTGTATGTGTGTGTGTGTCCATGAGAATGCATCTCTGTGCATTTTTGTGTGTATATTTAATTCAGAGATGCCCGCTCATACATTAACTTTGATTTTGAGCAGATTCATGTGTGTCCCATGCGTGGCTGTAGTTACATGCGTCTGTATGTGTGCCCCTGTTTGTCTCCTCTTGTGTTTGCTGTCCTCAGCTCAAATAAGTTTTATTGGCACGACTGCTGAGGGCAGGAGAGTGATGACGCCAGAGAAGCTAATGGGATAAAAGTTCATTACTTTCCCTCTATCAGCTTTATGAGACGACAAATCGAACAAAGACTCTGAGCAAAGTTGAAATAGGATGAGAGTGCCACAAATGGACACTCTATTGGCTTTATCAGGCAGCATATGAGTTGATTTTTGCTTACGGTCGCTCGCAGTCACTTTCTTCTCACTCCATCTAAGTTACTGCCATCTTCAGGGTCACATTCACTCTCAAGCCAAAGGCTATAGGCCAGATTTTCTCAGATTGTCCCAAGCTACTTTTTGTGAAATGGCCTTGCCTTGATAGCTTTTATTATCAATATAAAGAAGAAAGAGCTCTTTTGCTTTTCCTCCTCTATCTTAGTGTGTGTGTGTGTGTGTGTGTGTGTGTGTGTGTGTGTGTGTGTGTGTGTGTGTGTGTGTGAATGGTTAGTATTTCTGCAAGCCTTGAGGCTAGCATCTTTCACAGGCTGTCCACTCGACGTTTGGGGTTTATAAAGCTGGTTCAACCCGCCATTGTCCAAGTCCCTCTGCTGAATTCACTTTCTCCATCTGCCCCCAGGCGCCTCTCAGGCTGACAGGGTTCGCGGGGGTAGATGGATAGATGAAAGAGCAGACAGGAAGAATATGACTCCTTTGAGAGACAGAAATTTACCAATCACAAAATCCACTTTTCTCAATCTCTCTGTCAGTCCTCATCCACTGTCATCATCCCATCACTTCTTTCATCCACGCATCTATCGCTCTGCCCTCCTCCTTCTCTGTCTCTCTGCTGCGCAGTTGCAGGGGGTTAATTGAGGTCTGAGCAGCGGGGAGTTATTATGACACCTTTTTAAAGAGGACACACACACACATACATACATGCAATGCGCATGCACACACACACACACACACACACACACACACACACACACACACACACACACACACACATATGCAGCACTAATAAATAATAAATTTGAAGATGTAGAAATCATTTTCAGTGTTATGCAACACAGCAGCTGTATTGTTAGTGTGTTATTGTCTTTATGTATGCATATATATGTGTGTGTGTGTTTGGGGGTGATGCCAGATTTAATGATGGTTTCCACCCTTTAGAGGAGGCTGCCTCACCCGAAATCAGAAACCAACTGAATAAATCACACAATTAATCCTACAAGTCAGTGTGGTGTATCGGAGCACTGCGCACACAAAGCAAAGTGGATTGACAGGTGTGTGTGTGTGTGTGTGTGTGTGTGAGTGCATGCATATGGTGCACGCACTCTGCATGCTCCGTTAGCAGCAGATGGTAGACTGGTGGTCTGTTGCCAAATTTACTGTGTGATCACATGCGCCCCCACATTCAAGTAACACAAATGCCCCTGCAACTAAACCAAGACGTAAACAAACATTGCGTCCGAGCGCACACGCTCACACTGGCAGCTCGAAACAGGTGAAGAAGACGATTTTGGCTCTTTTTTTCCTCACTCTCCCTTTCTTTTGCCGGTTCTCTTTTAACTCTTTTAAAATTCCCATTGTGAAGTCTTTAATGTGAAACAGTGGCTGTTGTGCTGCTGAGTGTGTGAGTGTGTGCCGCAGTGAAGATGTTGATTGAAGCTGAAGTTTAACAGTGGGAAGCTTTACATCAAAGACTGATATTCACCTTTCATATCCTCTTCTTTTGAAGCACTAAGACACACACACACACACACACACACACACACACACACACACACACACACACACACACACACACACACACACACTTCATGGGAATAGGGAACCAACAGTTTCGCTAAATCAAATAGTGGCATTTGCTTCGAACCTCAGCCGAACCAGCACAGAAAGTCTATGCATCCACACACGCGCACGCACACACGCATATACACACAGAGAGCAGATAAGGGTCTCCTACAGGGCTTCGGGCCCCTTTTGGCACACATCAGCTTCCACAGAGCACTCCCCATGCTTTAGCACAATGAATACAATATATAGAAGAACACAAACTCTCCCATACACACACATGTTCACACACACACACACACACACACACACACACACACACACACACACACACACACACACACACACACACATTTGGCAGCAACAGCATCAGGCAACAGATGCTTCTGAATGAGCTCCTTTGCTGGGCATGATTCATAATGTGGCTATTCAAAATCACTTTCAACACATTCATAACCACTTATAGCGGCCTATGAATATTCACAGCTCGGAGGCTCCGCCGTACACTTGTGCTTGATGGGATTTAGGCAAGGATGTATACAAAAAATCACACACAGGTGCATACAGCCAAATCTTGTTCTACTCTTGATACTTTGTTGTTCTTTAACTTTTCAACAAAGTATTGTTAAACATGATGGATTACAAGCAATTTAAAGTATGAAGATCAATTTTTTAACAAAATTTCCCCTCCTAATGTTCCTGCTCTCTGGAGGAAATTGCTTCCCATGGTGAGACTGTATCCTGATATGATACAAATAACTTTGATAATAGGTTAAAAAAGATGGTGTCCTAAAAGGACCCTTGAGAAATCCCCACCTCCCATCCAAAATCTCATAACACTTAGCAAAAGTCTTTCCAAGTTTTCATCTCCTCTCCTTTGCTTATTGCTCCTCAAGGGATTTAGAGCTGTGCTCTTACACGGAGTCATTCTTGGGCTTAAGCTTGATGCGATTTCCAAATATCACCCACTGAATTACAGGAGGTTCTTTGAGCTTCACCTTCATTCTTTTGGTAGCTCTGCAATCGAGACTTGAATGAGAGTCTCGAGGGAATAAAATGTAGAAAACCACTGAGGTTTCACAAATAACTTAAACGGCATTTTCTCTGCACCGCTTGCACAATGATCACACTTCGTAAGACTGAGATTAGTAATGTCTGAGATAGATAGATAGTTAGATCTTCATCAAGCCCTAAAATTGAAGGTGAAGTAGGTGTGTGTGGAGCTTTACTGTTCCCTGTCCTCATGTTTCTAATGATCCCAATCAAATCCTTCAACCATGCCCAGACATTCCATTTCACAAATTTGTCTGCAGCTTATTGCAGCTAAAGCTGCTCTAACTTTCAACATCTACTGGTCATATTTTGTCATTTTTACATAAAAGCAACCCCAACTATTTCAACTTGTGGGTCTTAATATAAATGCCCTTTATTACGAAAGCATGCTGGTAAAATTAATAATTATATTGTTTAATACCTATTATGAGCTACAAAGTCTGCCATTACTTTGCATGTGCAGTGCAACCTGGGTCGCTCACATTAGGTCCCTTAGTCCTTAAGAGATTTTTCCAGTTATGGAAAGTAAGGGAAGTGATAGACAGTCCCCATCCTTTATACAGTACCAGGTACTGCTACTGACAGTGAACTAACGGTCACTACACCAGATCATAGAGGAATTCAGTTAGGTTAGCAGTCTGCTTAGACAGATATAAATACAAGGAAGGCAGCCAAACAGTGGGCAACAGATGTGTGAGTAATGGTTTCATGTGTTGGATTTTTTTAAAAGTAGAGGGCGACCCACACACATGGTTGAAATAGGGACATTATCTCTCTGATTAAACCGTGACTAATAACCGGGACTGATACTTGAGGTTGTTTCCACATAGATTAGAGCTCTAGTCAGATGATGCTCTTTAAAAGTAAGAATTATAGTTTTCATTATTGAGCATATGCATTGTTTTTAAAGACAAATAATCTAGTTAGTGCATGGTTGTGAACAAACTGTGTGTTCTCCATGTATACAGACTAGCATTACTTTGGCCTGTTTCTTATACATATGCAACATGTTTAACCCATTTTGGCATTTATGTACATTTAAATGAAGTCTCATTTATTGCATGCTGAACTTCAAGCATTAGACAGATGTCATACAGTGAATAGGTGGTCCTCACTGTAAGCACAGGGATGCTGCAGTTTGAATGTGAAGCCAATTAACTCAGCAGAACAGGAAATTGTGTCTGAAAAGCTTGTGATCGTGAGACTGAGGTCTGTTTTTTTACTCTTGTTCATTCTTTATATGAAGAATTATTTTTTTCTTTTTCTTTTTTTTTTTTTACATTTTGTTTTATTCTAATGCTTTCTAAAACTTTCCCTTGCTGGGAAGTCTAACAAGGATGTCCAGGTGACTTTCAAGAAGTACTTCAAACCAGTGTTGAGGTCACATTTCTGACATTGGTGCAACTTTTATTTTGGAACTATTTTTCAACCAGAACTAGACGTCGTGAAAAGTTGGTAAACCGATGGTTATCTCATGGTCCAAATATTTGCTCAGACTATATTAAGATAGGTGATCCTTAACTTAATCCTTAACATTTTATCATAAAGAGACAGTTTGATCCATATCCTCAAATCAAACAACTGATGACAGAAAGCATAGCACTTTACAGCAAACACTCAGGAGCAGTGGCTCCACATACACCAGCCATTCTTGGCTCGTCTTGATTTCAAATAATTTCTTTTGTGCTTTTCTTGTTGTTCACATCATGCTCAGGTACATATATTTTTCAAGTTCTTATACTAATAATGTCATTTATAGGATTTCTTTAAGAGGCAGGGTTCCTTTTAAAAAAGTGTTACAAAAGAAAATCTTGGATTACAAAGCAATAACATTGTTTCTATGGTAACTGTTATAATGTCGGCATTATAGTGACAAAAAAATAATTATAAAATATATTTGATTTTGCTGACATGAGACATACATGTAAAAGGAGAACTGATGATTTGTGATGAGAGAAGCCAATGGAGAAATGCATTTCTGTTGCATTAGAATAACTAATGTCACTTTAACCCTGTGTCGCAGTACATAAATCATCCTAATTCTATCTCCAGACTGAAAAATGTTTGTTTCCGTTTTTAGTGAGCAGCAAAAGTTTCTTTCTTGATGGTGTTTCACCGATCACATAACACTTAAATGTGTTAACTGATTGTAACACAACTGAAAAATGAACCTCTTTTTTCCTTTTAACAGGCTGTCAAGTGATTTCTATGTGAAAGACTTGGATCTAATTGCTATGAGCATTTCAAAAGATGCGACTCTTAGCCTAAATGTGGCAGCATTAACTAATGTTCACTTAGAAACTGAGTCACTGACATCAACAAAACGATCTTCTTCCACCACAACATGATGGCTGCAGTGATGGGTACCAAGTCATTTGTCTGCATCAGCGGGTAAGCCAATCTCAGTTAATATGAGAAAAGAGAAACCTAGTTTTATCTGTTGAAGTTTGTCACGTGACACCATAAGCACATTAATTAAGAGTTGTCTGCCATTATTGGATGTGATACAATGGGGGTGTCCAAATTCATAGGCTGCATCCTCCTGAGGACCCGGCCTTCGCGGTCTATGTAGGCTGGGTCCTCAGAAGGCCGGGTAGGCCGGAAGTGAGCGGCTGTGAAATTGGACAGTCTAGCCTTCAGTTTTGCATCACCAACTGTCTCGGTAGAGTTTAATAAACTCGGCCGTCTGCTGCTTGCTATCTAAAATATAACAGGACACTGGCGTAAATTCTCGATCATCTCATACTTCTGTTTAATCAGTTTTCCGTTTGACATTTATTCAGCTGTAATCTCAGCCAAACCGATTTATTCAGGAACAAATAAAACACTGAAAAAAGCCAAACATTCTTAAGTTATCTAAGTGACTTATATATCATGTTTAACCTGAGTAGCAAAAGACCACATTGAAAATGATGTGAGTTCGCTGTTCTCGCCTCGGCTAGCTATCGAGCTGGTGGGTAACAGACGTCTCCAAAAATGTCGGAGGCAAATTGGCAAATATGTGATGTTTTGATAAACCTAGCAGATATTTGAAGTTTAGACAGCTACATTCTCACCTGAAAATATCTTAAAAGTTTATTTTGTGACCCAGAAAGAGTAATAAGAGTAATATTAAAACTAAGTAGCTGCCGCCATTGTTGGAAACTGGCATTGGCTCTATGAATTCTGGGATATGGTGGGCCATGAAGGATACACCCGACCCATCCTTCAAATCTGGGGAAAAGGAGGATGCATTTGTCGGCTGCATTTGTCGGAGTGTACGGATTTGGACAGCCTTCGCTTTGAGCCTTCAAATATAAATCTGACTGCACTCAGTGCATTCAAACATTGGCAAGGTTCTTAATTTTCAAGGTAGTATGACTTTTGTGTTCTTTAATAAAACCCTGGTGGACCATTGGAACCCCCCCCCCCCCCCCCCCCCCCCATTTTACACAAAGGAGAAGATGACAGAAAATGAAAAAAGTAGCAAAATAAAGGAAAAGAAAAAAAATAGAGCAAGTCAGTAAGTTGAGGCAGTATTTTTGTTTTTTCTCTCTTTTTGGACGATTGAAACCAGATGAGCAAAGAGGTGATGAAAGATCTGGGAAAAGAACCATTACCCAATTAGCTCTCCTAAACAACCATGTCTCCACCTATCAGGGGGTTTTACCTGACAGCTGCGTTACGGGAATCAGATGATGGATAGATAAGCTGGAAATACATAAAATTATGTTTTGAAAAAAATGCTAAGCTTTATTGAAATAAATTAGAAAATCTGCAGCCCCCAAGAGTACCGAAGACCTGACACCACACATCTCGATGAGATTCGCACACCCATTCCAGCAGGAGAAGGAGGGATGCCCCCGATTGGGTGCCCACAGCCAAAATCCCACAGGACCGGAGGTTGGTCACCCTGGTATGAGTCAAGAACAGGGTCCCATGGTCCCGGGTTTCCAAGAACCACCCGACAGTGCCCCCCGATAAGGAGGAGGTCCAAGCCACCCCGAATCCACCAAGGGAGCAAGCCAACAATCCTAGAATTTCTGCTGCATTCTGTCTGTTCCTTATATGAATGCAGAGAGTGTGCATCCATGCGGTGTGTGACCTGTGTGTTGAGCACTACTGTGTAATCTCGTCTTTCTTTTGCCTCAAAACAAAATTCAGACCACATGTTTGTCAAACAATGAATTCAAGACTAGAACTGGGAAAGCACCTCACATCCCACCCTTCCCTCACAGCCCTCCTTCCCTGCTTCCGACCACCACCACCTCCCCTCTCTGTTCCCCTCTGTCCGCCTCCTTTTCCTTCGTCCCACTTCATATCTCTCGCCATATCCATGTCTCACTCAGTATATCCTTATGTCTCTTTTCTCATGTGTCAGATCTCATCATTCACTCCTGAGGTTTTATCCCACCACAGCATGAGGACAGGTTCAGCTCAGCGTGAAGTGGATGATAGGAAATTGAGTTCCTGCTGAGAGTGTATGCTGTGACCTATTGACCTATTGCCTCAATGAAACACGATGAGGGAAGTGCACAGTTGGTAAGGAATGCAAATGAAAGAAACCCTAATATTTGTCTCTGGGTGGTTGAAGGAGGATGAGCGGGAGAGAAGCTTTGAAGATGTCACTTGAGAAGTTTCTGAAAGTTGAAAAAAAGAAGTAAAAAGGTAAGAAGGCGGAGTAGGGAAAAGGGAGGAGATTAATGGTGGCGAAGGTGCAGCAGTGTTAGAAGAGGAAAGGGAAGGGTGGTGCTCTCACCTTTTTCCACTGCAACCGCAGAGACACAAAGAGCAAGTGGCATTACTATGGCAACACCAACACAAACACCAGGGTCTGGTGTGTGTGTGTGTGTGTGTGTGTATGTGTGTACCGGTGTTACTCATTTTCTTGGGGACATCAATTTCATTGGATGGTCCCATTGTTGGGACGACCCTGCCTGGGTCCCCACAATATGAATCAATAAATTCATAAATTTTGGAGTAAAGGTTTAAAATAAACTGTAACAAACTGTAAAAGTAACCAGATGATGAAACCTCTGAGGAAAAAACACTGCGAGTATCATGTTTTTTGTAGTTCATGATTTCTTTTCGGTTTTAAGAGTTGGGATTTATGTTTGAGCTGCATAGTTGTCTGTTAATGGTTATTATGTGTTTCCTTGTGCTTATGAGCTTTTTGTTATTCTGTGCCTTTAGTTCCTTGCTTAGCTGTTGTTGACAGTGGGTTTATTAGTTTCCTTTTGTTATCCCTTCCTGTTCCTCCAGTCCTGTCTAAGTGTCTGTCTTTAGTCTCTTTGTGTCAATTTCGGATGTTTGAATTTCTGTCTTGATGCTAGTTATTTCCTGTTTTATTCCATCACTTGCACTTTAGTTCTGCTTCCTTATCTCTTCTTTTGCAAATAATGTCAGCTGTTCTCTCACTTATTTCATCTCCCGTTGTCATGGGTCTGGGTCTCCCCTTGTCCCTTGTCGCGTCCTCCCTCATGGTTGTGTGTCTTCCTGTTCTGTGTTTCCCTGGAAAAATCATAGCTTTTGGCGTTGTAGATCCAGGTCTGTCATTGTTTTGTATTTTTGGAAAGACTTCAGCATTAAAGCTATCTTTTGAGTTCACATTCTGTCTCCAGGTCCTGTATTTGGGTCCAATTTCTGCCTGACACACAGCTATCATATGACAATATCAACAAACTCTCACCAAAAATCATAAAGAAATTCTACGAATTCATGAATTTTTTCAACTGCAAAATGTAATGTATGTAAATGTTGAAGTTAAAGGGCATTCGCATAAGTAGAAATTTGCAGAAATGTGGTGATGACAAATCACAGAAAGCAACGACATTCAACACCTTCAACCAAAGATGAGCGAAATAAACACAGACTATGTGAGTTATACTCAATGTGAGTGTGTGAGTTAAACTTTTCTCACCTATCAGGTGAGTGACTGAAGCGACTTCCAATGATAGCACTGAATACGGTTTATAAGAAGGGGTGGTAAACATATTAGTGGGTTACCTAGGCAGCTGAAGCCTTTTAATTCAATAAGTTACTAGAGTATGTTTTTATTGTTTGAAAAGTAATAGTTTTCTTAATAGTGCCAGTGTTAGTTTTAGTCTTCTTGTATTAAGTGCATATCATGGAGGCAATGTTTAGGAAAATCAGTAAATGTTTTATAATAAAAAAGAGTTAAAGGGGGTTGGCTGTCAGTCTTGCAAACATCCAAACTCTCAGGCTTAGTCCACGTGTGCACAGGTATTTTGGTAAATGTAGCCTTTTCTATATATTTCTATACATTTCAGCCTTTCGTCATACGCAAACCCGTAAACTTGAAAAACTGCTCAGGTTTTTACATTTTTGCTTTTACATGTGGAGATAGAAAAGTGAGATTTTGCAACATCAAACGTGTGTATCTTTATTCCTTTGTTGACATCAGACTGTGCACCATATTATTGTTTGTGGGCTTTTGATTGGCCAGTATTTCTTCAATAGGATGGAGATATTCTTTAAAACAAACTCACTAAAATACTTATTTTACATGTGGCCATGAAACATGCCCATTGGAGCGGATGATGCCGTCATTCACCTCCTACATCGCTCCCTCGCTCACCTGGAGACCGCTGGGAGCACTGTGAGAATCATGTTCTTTGATTTCTCCAGTGCCTTCAACACTATTCTTCCCTCGGTTCTGAAGGACAAGCTGGAGAACTCTGGAGTGGACCATCACCTCACTACCTGGATTTTGGACTACCTCACCGACCGACCACAGTATGTGAGGACTCAGGGCTGTGTGTCGGACAGGGTCGTCTGCAGTACGGGGGCCCCACAGGGAATGGTTCTGGCTCCGTTCCTCTTCACCATCTACACTGCAGACTTCTCCCACAACTCCACCCAGTGCTTCCTGCAGAAGTTCTCTGATGACTCTGCTATAGTCGGCCTCATCACTGATGGGGACGACAAGGAGTACAGAGGACTGACTCAGGACTTTGTGGACTGGTGCCAGCTGAACTACCTCCAGATCAATGCCAGTAAAACCAAGGAGCTGGTGGTAGACTTCCGCAGGCACAAACATCCTCCACTGCAACCACTGAACATCCAAGGTATGGACATTGAGACTGTGGACAGCTACAGGTACCTTGGTGTTCATCTGAACAACAAACTGGACTGGACTCATAACTCAGACGCCCTCTACAGGAAAGGGCAGAGCAGGCTGTACCTGCTGCGGAGACTCAGGTCGTTTGGAGTGGAGGGCCCACTCCTGAAGACCTTCTATGACTCTGTGGTGGCCTCAGTCATCTTTTATGGTGTGGTCTGCTGGGGTGGCAGCATCTCTGCTGGGGACAGGAAGAGACTGAACAGGCTGATCCGAAGGGCCAGCTCTGTTCTAGGATGCCCTCTGGACCCAGTGGAGGTGGTGAGTGACAGGAGAATGGTGGCTAAGCTGTCATCCCTGCTGGACAACATCTCCCACCCCATGCATGAGTCTGTGACAGCACTGAGCAGCTCCTTCAGTGGGAGACTGCGGCACCCACGGTGTGGGACGGAGAGATTTCGCAGGTCTTTCCTCCCCACTGCTGTCAGACTCCACAACAAAGACTTTAACTGATCAACACACACATCCACAAATGTGCAATAACACAAATGTGCAATAATCTTTCTGGCACCGTTGTATTTTTCACTCAGTTGTATATAGCATTTGTATTCTATTTTTATCCTATTGTATATTTTATTCTATTTTATTCTACTGTATATAGTATTCTATTTTTATTCTATTCTGTACAGTTGTGTACTGTATTTATTCTTATTTTATTTTATTCTAATTGTCCTTCATAACTTTTGCACTGTCCACTTCCTGCTGTGACAAAACAAATTTCCCACGTGTGGGACTAATAAAGGTTATCTTATCTTATCTTATGAATGCCTCATCAGGTAAGTTGGGATAACAAATGAATTAACAAATACTTAAACTTATTACTATTTCCTCTATATTTTTCTTTTAGTTTATAAAAGTCTAGTTTTTATTTATATTTTAGTCAACTAAAATGTTTTTTTCACATCTCGTTCAGTTTTTAGTTTTAGTTAAATCCAATAACAACAGAAACACTTCCATTGTGGACAACCATTTAAAACATTTACTTGAGTCTAATTGTGTTTTTGTTGTTGTTTTCATTGTTGCAGTGTGGTTTCCTGTGGTTGTGTGACCAAGAACAGTGGTAAGGATTAGCTAGCTGTGGGCCACCATGACAGAGACTCCTGTAACAAATAATTCCTCAGCAACTATTTCAACACTGACTAACTGTTCTCTGGTCTTTTCTCAATGTCTCGTCACGGTTACCAAACCTCGGTTTGAGGTACTTCTTAAACGTAGCCTGGAAAATCCTTGTTAGACTTTCTTGTCTTCTTGTGTTCTTATTCAGTGTGGAAACAGCTTCAAAGTCTGTGTTTTTGGTCATATTGTAGCTGGTTTTGACCAGGAAGATGACACCAGAGTTTTACCACATTTGGTGAGTACAACCAGGAGCTGATAAACTTAATATACCAGTATTCCTGTGACAGTCATATAGGGAGCAGGGGAAATGCATTAGATATCACTGATATCTTGTCATATTTAAGGAAGGCAAAACAAAAAAATACAGAGTGAACAGTGAGGAAATGAAGGAGACCATGTTCAGACTGAGAAATGGCATTTTTATGGATCTACAGGACTTTAATAGAGTTTACAATAATAAACTGTTTACAGTGGGAAGCTAAAATAACAGTATAATGGCAACTCAACAGCTGACAGCATTATACTGTAGATTATGGGCCTGTAAAATAATAGCTACATGCTGGCAAATCAAGGGTAGAGTTAGTTTTCAGTTGTTTAAACTTTGGGTTATGGAAGTCTTTAGCAAATTAATGTGATCTCAGTGCCAGTTTCCATCACTCTGAAGCGATGGAAACAAAAACATTTCATGTGTGTGTCTGTGTTCAAAAAGAAATCCTGCCTAATTATATATATTTTCAAAAAGGATTATCAGTATTCCCTCCTCATATATGCGCTTAATACCAACAGGCAGGTACATGCAACACTAACTAACACACTTACATGCAGGCACAGTCTTACACATACACACTGGCCGTATAGTGACATCACAAGAGTGGAATTGAAGGATTTAATGTTGCATTTTCTCTGCGTAAGTGTTTGTGTGTGTGTCACTACAGAGGGGAATGCTTTGGCTGCGATCCTGGTTGCGTGTGATGGAGAACTCAACAAATTTCCAAACAAACACTCTGGAAACAATTAAGAGAGAGAAACATGGACGGACATAAAGAGCGAGACAGACAGGAAAAGAGAGAGATGGTGGAGAGAGACAAAAGCAAATGTTGCTTGAAGGTTATACAGACATTTTCTACACTTCGCGTGCACTAAAGCAAAAGACGTCCACCTCTATCAGATTGAATAGTGATGACACAGCCCCACAAATGCTCTACATGCAAGATTAATTAACAGGCTGTAATGCCTATGACACAACATTCCCAAATCACAGGAAATTATTAGTCCCAGAGCAGGCAGAGTGAGTGGAGCCATCAGTCTGAAGCTCTGGAGGCTCATCAGCTCTAAAAGGCTGCAGACACACAGATCGCCACCTGCTGCTGCTGCTGCTGAGTTCACAGTGATTAGTGCCTTAAGCAGAGACGCGCAGACACTGAGAGGTGGCTAGAACACAGTTATCTGTAACATCTGAAACATTTTACCTGCAGTGTGTTTGGTCTTTGTCTGGTAAAACTAGATTATAGTAGCAAGAGCAGCATAACCACACAAAGTGACTGTTTTTGTTTCACATCACACAAGTAATCTATGATAAAAATGAAGAGGGGGTGTGACCGGGCTAAAGAAACAATTGTGAGAAAAATTTGTGGAGAACTACATCGACTGTTGAGACAACACCTACAAAAATTCAGACTTCATCAGCAGACACTCAGAGGAAAAACCAGCCAGAGTATGGGCAGCGCGATGACTGTTTACCATTTTTCATGCTGTCAAATAAACATTACTCTGATTACAACTTTGCGGCGGTAATGTGCAGTGATAGTGATGTGTGTTTGGGTTGTACGCGTTCCCAACCCTTCAGCACCTGCACAGGGGAGTGACCTCATGTCCATCAGCAGAGCTGTTCATCTCGTCTAAACACTCAGTGATAGATGCATCAGCTAATCAGGACAGTGATCACACAGCTATGTTACAACCCACATCAGCACAGGCACTAAAAAGTCAGATCCCCATGGGGGGTTTATTACATCCATGCAGCTCTTCCTGATGAATCACTGGGACCGCAGCCGACTTCCAGTACAGTAACAGCAGCTGTTTGCAAAACATAATTTATCCTCTCTGAGGTGGGATTTTTCTTTTTAAAGAGGGGCGTTTATGGTGACTGAAATATGCCGTCACGAATACAAAAATATTGTTTCCGAAATCTGACCATCCTTCCCCAGAAGTCATCCACGCATCACCAAAACAGAGCAATGATGCAACAACCTAAAAACGCTGCTGAACACATTGGTGGCATAAACTTCCAACAGCAACCTCTGGTGTTAACAGTCAGTCTTTTATTTTTTGCCACTGCTTGATCCACAAGATATATGATTCTTCAAGGTGGTCCACTCAACAGAACTAATCAAATAAACAAACAGATTACAGTAGATCTTATTAACATAAGCAAAATCCTCTACAAATCAGCAACTTTGTTTAAAACAGTCAAACACATAGGGCAGAACAATAACCCATTTACCACGGTCCCCCTTTAAAGCAAGAGGGTCCCAGGCTTAAATCCACTGGTATCTTTATTGAGAATTTTCTTTCTTTCTTTTAAGAGGATGACTGGATGGATATTTATTTTATCCCCTCTTTTAATTACCATGTGGTGCCATGTGGAACTTTTAAATGATACTTAGGCCTCCTGGGGACTCTTCTGCCCTACATCTTTTGGGAAGTAATCACAAAGGAAAGAAACTAATCAGTCATCGAAGACTAATCAGTAAGGCCTCAGTCAAACAGGCCTAGAGACAGCAACCTGGCAACCAACCATACACTAGGTAATAATACATATTCCCTAATTCCCTAATCAGTTCATGTATGGAGGTTGCGGGCTGAAACCAAAGAGGCTGAAACCAAAAAAACTGTGGTTTGCATGGAAGGTGCCAACTTACCTGCAGACACTTGTTAGCTAACCACCAAGCAGGAATCAAACTTATCAAAGTGAGACGCAAACCGGAAACCTTAGCTCTGAGTGTTTTAAAAAGCGAGATTACACATCAAACCTCCCTCGAGCCAAGATTCTCTCAATGAAATCATTTTAATGTGTAAATGTGTAATTATTCCGTTATACTACACAAATCTGTTTAACTGACTGTTTGTGAGGACATGTGTGATCTAAACTTACAAATTAAGATTTGGTTTTGCCAGGCTGCGACATTTTAATTGAAAAAGGACTTGGCCATGAGCTCCGGGCAGTGATGGAAAATGTGTGATAAGTGACTGCCACAAGTTTCCTCTGTAGGATGGGTAGTCTGAGGCTTACAGATAGTGAGCAACTCACACATCCAGAGGGAGCCTGGAAAACAGCCGGTGCTTCTCTGTGTGGAAAGGAGAAAACTGAAATGGTTCAGGCATCTAATCAGGATGCCTCCAGGGCGCCTTCCCTTGTAGGTTTTCCAGGCACACCCAGGTAGAGGGAGACCCCAGGCGAGACCCAGAGCTTGTTCAGGGGTTATTAAGTGGACATGTTGCTGGACTCCTCTGCTTAGCCTTCTGCACCATGACTTGACTTTGGATAAGTGGAACAAAGCCAACAAATGGATGGTGGTGAAGGAGGTGAAAATAAGGGGAATCTGCTGCAAGGTTTGAATTCACTTACCGTATTTAGATGACTGGACAGGCAGTTGAAGGACCTTGTCTCTCACTAACTACTTCAGACGCTGACTGATAACGCTTATAGGCACCGAGGGATTGATAAATAAGGCCTCCAGAGCAGAGAAAGACAAGAGTCAACAGACCACTGAGTAAGTCACGACAAAAGAGGCTAACTTTCTCTAGTTTGCTTTAGTGCATCTATGAAGCTGAAGGCTTCATAATATTTTGAACTCATTGTGGTCTTTACTAAAGATAGATACAGAAACTCTATTGCTTAATTTTGTCATTGACTCATTCTCAGTTGCTATGGAGCAATATAGACTGAGAGAAGAGGCAATTAAGAAATGAAGAGGTCTTTTATAAAAGAAATCTGTTTAAATCACAATAAAATGTTATTGTTTTCCTCTTATGAAAATAAGTGAGCGATGGTTTAGAAACACCACAATCACCATATCTTTGCCTTTACAGCTGTGCTTGTGAAACTACTGTGTTATAGAGACAGAAATAGTCAATGTTTTCTTTTTTAATGTATTTTTTGTGGCCTTTTTTAAGGTTCCATAAGTGATTGATGTTTAATACTCTATGTACTGTTGCTATCAAGAAAAAGCCCACTGACATTCTCACTTATATTTTATAAGCAAGAGCGGAAGTGTGCGGTTGAGAAAGCTTTAATAAATCACAATGCATCTCCACTGGTGCTTAGCAGGTTACATAAACTATTACTCACTACACATTACTCACTTGAAAATCTTAGTAGCAAAAGTAAAGTAATACACTCATTGCTTTACTCTTTTAGTCAGCAGATTTTTTTGCTGAGTGCAGATAGAAATGAGTGCATTTCCAGCTTTAATTCAGGGGGTTTAATGACAGTCCTTCACCTAACTTTAGTTGTACAATTTTCGTTTTCAGCATGCAACATTTTCAAAGTCCAGTATTTCAATGAAATGTTATATTTACCAAATAATAATAATTATTATTATTTTGAACCTGAGCTGCAATAGTTTCTGTTAGAAATGATTAGATTGCTTATCAATTCTCTTATCAGTTCCCATTGGATTCTCATTGGCTCCGATTTGAGCATAACCATCATCACTAAGTACTACTTAAAAAAAGTAATTATTACACATATTACACAAAACACTATTCTTAAATGTTAAGAAAACGTTCTTAAACTACTCATTACATTTCTTTGTGTTTTTCCATGAAATTACCTGAAACTCAGACTCTTAATAACCACTTAACAATATAAACCTATCAGCTACATTTTACACACCAACACAAATCCCTGTTCTAACTAGTGATGGGATTTCCGGCTCTTTTTAGAGAACCGGCTCTTTCGGCTCGGCTCACTAAAAAGAGCCGGCTCTTTCGGCTCCGAACCGGCTCTTCAGGTTGTTTTGTTGCTTAAATTAATTTATTATTAACAATAATATAAAATTATGCACAAAAGGAATTACTAATGTAAAAAAAAAGTGGTTTTATTTATATATGTTTATATATAAATATATGCGGTGGCCCCTAGAGACAAAGCACTTACAAACTCCAAAAAGCACGTACAAACTCCAAAACACATTTCTAGCGTTAACTGAAATTCCAAAACAGAGCTACCTAGATCACTTAAATTACACAAATGAAAGCATATGTGTATGGTTTGTGTATTTACACAAGCACTCATATATATTCAAATAATTAAAAAAAAATGTTCATTTGCCTGTTACTACCACACACCAAATCCGGTCGTTGGTACTTCCTGGCTTGTGTAGCCACTAGGTAACAAAAGCTCAACACTGCGCCTAGCATTCTGGAGCACTTCTGTTGTGTTTTGTACGTGTTTTGGAGTTTTTACGTGCTTCTGAGTTTTTACGTGTTTTGGAGTTTGTACGTGCTTCAGGGTTTGTACATGCTTCAGAGTTCGTACGTGTTTTGAAGTTTGTACGTGTTTTGAAGTTTGTACGTACTTTGTCTCTAGGGACCACCATAAATATATTTTTATTTATTCACTCCACATAAAATGTAACAAATAAATCATATAATACAAAAACCAACTAGTCACAGTTCAACTTTTAACTATTTAAATTTTCAGCTTTTTCCTTTTAAACAAATTTAAAATGAAACAACACAAAACACTACAAACCACAACACAATTAAATATAAATTAAAATATGAAAACAAAAAGAAGATGCACATTCTCTGTCATATGGGCCTGCATGAATACACTTTCTGAATCCTCTATCATCCACAACTGAAAGTAGTTGTGGATGATTACTATACCTTTCTAATGTCACATTGTTGTCCCTGGCTCTCTCTCTTTCTCTCTCCCTCCCGCTCTGTTCCTGTGCTCCTGCGAGTGTAACTACCGCCCCTGCCCCCTCTGCCCAGCGCAAAGCACAAGGCTCACGTGAAAAAGTGCGAGCGAGAGGGTGAGAGAAAAACAACAACAAAAAAACCCCCCACGGCTCGCGATAAGGAGCCGGCTCGCATCGTTCACGTCAAAGATCCGGCTCTAAGAGCCATTTCGTTCGCGAACGACACATCACTAGCTCTAACGAGGGCACACATATGATCTTACTCTTCGTATTTATATATGAACACAAGGCTAACAGCACAAAGCAAAGCAAAAATCCAGCACAAAGAGACTTTAAGGCAATCACCACAGTAATGCAACTGTAGAAACATAAACAGGTAGAAATGGAGGCTGCAGCCAGAATGATCATCAGTTTGTTACCTGCTGAAGTTCAGGGTCTGGGTCTGAGGTCAGCATTCACTCAGCTTTAACATCACTCTGGGTACTTGGCTAGCTTAGTGTTAGCATGCCGTCTGTGCAGCAGCTTGCAAAGAGCTAAAGTCGTGTTAGCAGTAAAATGCAGCTGTTTCTGGCCTGGAAACAGTTTGTGTTTTATCATTGCGCTTTCGTCCTTTTCTGCAATAACATTATAAGTAACGTTTATATTCACACTGTAAACTGCACTGCTATTTTTCTCCTCTGATATACGAATTTAAAATAGCTGATTGTAGCGCTATTGCAACTGGACTCGAGTGGAACAGAGCCGTCATCATTACCAGTGTTTATTCTTTTGTGTGGTGTTTTATGTGCCAATTACTTTGTGGTTGTGTACAGTTGTTAGGTTTTATTTATTTTTTTGTTTTTTGGAGACAAGCATATTTTCAAGTTTTTCCCTTTCTTTATGCATTCCTTCACGTCCATTCCCATAGTTTCAGCAATCTCTCTCCAGGAATGTGCTGACATCTGTGAGTCATTATATTGAGGCGATGATTGTAGTTCACTCACTGATCTGTTCAAAAGTTATGGTTAAAACGTAACAGGAAATGCGGCCAAAACAATAGGTGCAGACTGCATCTATGCAGTGTGTAGTTACCTTTCCAGGAAAGTTCACGTCAGGTTACAGGATAGGCTGTAGTGTAGGGTTTCAGCAGGGTTTGCAGTTACGATGTACCTATGGCATAAATTTAACATAGAAGCATGAATTCATTGACAAACTCCTATGGAAAATGACACCTTTTCAAATGACTTGGTTTCAGGAGTATGACACAATTTTTACTTTGAAGGAAGAAAAGTTTTCTTTTTAGTGAGTGGTTCTTCAGTGAGTGTTTGCAGACAAGTTTGCATCTTCATTGCAAACTACAGCCAACCACAGTATACTGCAGAGAACTAAAGCAATCACAAGGTGCAACAACCAGCAACCTGAAGCAGCCACTCGGCAATCTGTCAGGGAATACACATTTTTCCCTAGCAACAGATGCTTTTCAGGTCACTGGCTGATCTCTCGGCCTCCGTAATTAAGCAACTAGCAAAGACTTTCACTTTTA
Organism: Pelmatolapia mariae; assembly: GCF_036321145.2. Taxonomy (NCBI): domain Eukaryota; kingdom Metazoa; phylum Chordata; class Actinopteri; order Cichliformes; family Cichlidae; genus Pelmatolapia; species Pelmatolapia mariae. The sequence goes on along the minus strand of NC_086232.1, from coordinate 24,349,034 downwards.
AGGGGGACACTCAATGAATGCCCTTTTTTGAAGGTGCATGCAGTAGTATTAAATTCATCAAACTGAGATTTTTCTTCCTTTAAAAAACTGTGACTGTCAGCACAGGATTAGGGACTGTAAAGTGACTACTTTAACTTTGAATCCCATAATCCACTAATTAAAGGAAAGTTAAAGTAATAATATAACTGTAATTTATTACAAAGAAATGCATAACTGCTGAACACTGATCTCCATTCTCTAGAGCGAACAAGCCGTTCATTCATTCGTCAGTTCCATTCATTCCTCGCTAAAACAATAGACTGTTGTTGTGTTTATGGTCTTTGTTTGTGGCCTTTCTCCCAGGCTCACTGCGCTGTAGAATCTGGAAGCCCATTCGCTCTAATAAAGTTTAACAGGCCTGCTTCAGTCCCACAGGACCCTGAACACATGGGACGACAGCAAAGCAACGCTGACTTTCATTATCTTAAACTCCTGTGACCTAATTACATCCAATCTAATCAGCACTCACTCCTCCACCGTGCGGTTTCCATTACAGAAAAGTGGTAAGATGATTGGCGGCGATGATTTAAACGTTTAAGAGTTTAAGGTTTGACTCCAAAGAATTACTTAATTACGCAGTGATTGCTTAATTTGTACCACACAGATACTGTCACACATGGAATGGATTTGTCTTTAAAGGCTGTAAAAGAATACTTTCTTCACTCGGAGCCCAACGTTTTGAATAGTTGGAAAAGTAGGTTAAATTATAATGTGTAAACTTACACATGCGCATCATTGTGGCAACACATTCATCACTGACCCCAACCTGACCCGATGACAGAAGCTATCCAGAATCACAAACAATAGTTACACGTTACGGTTGCTATGATGTTAACACAGCTAATCAGGGGCAAACAGAGAGGAGCTAGTAATGTGTACATACTCATGTCATCATTGTACTTCATGTATGAGCAGCAGAACACGCCTGGATGACTATAACTATGTAAACACTGATCACTCAAATACTCCTTTGGCTCTTTGTCTGCAGGTTGTCTTCACTCCCCCGTCCATGTTACACTTTTCCCTTCTATGAAGACATAAATTGTCCCACTCTGCCTCTTCTTCATATCTTTGTGTCTGCTTATCCATATGAGACACAGAGCTTCCTCCAGAGTTGGGTGGGGTAAAAAAGGCGCTACTTGAAGACAAATGATTAGACTGGAAAGAAGAATTTCCCTAAATGTCTGTAGCTTTCAGTATTAATGGGTCTTAGACATGCAACTGCCTGAGAGGAGGGGTAGGTGGGGAGGTTTAAGTCAGATAAAGAGATTTTCTTGAAAGGAGGAAAGTGTATATATGGGGAAGACAGTGCCTGATCCATCTGTACCCACTGTTTGTGGAGGATCTGCAGGTGTTGAGAGGCCTGATGTAGGTAAATGTAATCCCTGATGATGTTTGGAGTCTGCTCTGAGAGTTCTAATTAGGGTTTAGTCACACGAAAAGGTTTTCAGTTTAAATGCAGTTGCTGAAATCGTTTAATTTGCTTGCTTAGACAGACCAGCAGACCAGCAGTTGTGATGAAATATACCAGACATCTTTGTTAATCTTGTTGGTAACAGTTGAAATCAATTACTTTTAAAAATATATTTCTCCAGCACTAGTTTCATAAGGACTTGATATGGCTATATTTTCTGGACCACACATGTAGTCTGTGGAGTCTGGTTCTCCTCCAAAATGAGAGTTCAAAGGCAGCAGTCTCAAATCCACACATTTTAACTTCATATTCTAACTTAATTATGCTGCTTGTTGAAAGCACTGAAGAGGACAAAGTGAGAATAAGGGAGAGGAACACAAGAATTATATCAGTTTAAGCTTTTTGTTTGTTTGTCTTTGTCTCCTTTTGTTTGCCGTATTCTTGTCTGTTATAGTCAGTGTTGGGAAGGTTACTTTAAAAAGTATTCCACTACAGATTACAGAATACATGCCCCAAAATGTATTTTGTAATGTATTCCGTTACATTACTCAATGAGAGTAACGTATTCTGAATACTTTGGATTACTTAATATATTATCAAACTACAACTACATGAATGTACTATTGCTGTGTGATTTATTATTATTACTGAAGGTTACTCGCCATACCAATAGCAACTAGATTTTTAAATCTTAATATAAAATGAGTAACAGTAGGGTGGACATTAGGTAAGGCTGCACTTTTTGCAGCGACCTTGTATAGAAAACTTTTCCACGCGTATATAAAACGGGTCCGCTGCTCCGAACCGTAGTAAAGGGACCTCTGACTAATACGTCGGGTTCATGTCGGGCTCGTAGCCGAAAACTAGCTTTACTTTGTTGCCTGGGTCAACTTTTCTAGCAAAAGACAGAGAGAGGCGTTGAAAGGCTGCTCCAACAAAACTTATTGTTTCGGCGGAAAACACGAACACAGTGTACAGTCGAGTCTTAATAGCTTACTTACAACTGGGCTCGTCAGGCAATCTTCTTGGCTGCAGTGGTTATTATTATATTTACATGCTTCATACATGCTATGCCTGTAACACTCTGCCTATTGCTTTCATTTTAAAAAAATTTTTGAATAATACTTTTTAAAAATATTTCTTCACGTCATTATGCTGCCGCAAGTAGAGGTGACATGGGCCGCGAGAATGAGACACAGGCATTAGAGCCTATTAATGCATGTTTTGTTTGGGTTTCCACCAACGTGGAATTACCAGATATAAAGAGGGCATAGCCTGACATATGAAACAAGAAAAGACCACCGTGTAATCCCTTTATTTCAACTGTATTCTGAATACCACCTTTTTAAACAGTAACTGTAACAGAATACAGTTACTCATTTTTTGCATTTTAAATACGTAATGGCGGTACATGTATTCCGTTACTCCTCAACACTGGTTACAGTTACTTCATGCTTTTTTTGTTTTTATGTCATGAAACCTGTGTTTCTCTTGGATTTGCTACCTGTGTTTTCCCACCTGGTGGATTACCTGACCCACCCTAACTGCTTTCATATGAGCTGTTTTCCAGTGAGCTTCTTGTATGTGTATATACACTCATGGCCCCTTTAATAGGTATGCCTTGCTAATACAGCTTTGACTCCATTTTGCCACCCTTTGTGGCATCGATTCAACAAGGTGCTGGAAACATTCCTTAGAGATTTCGGTCCTTGTTGACATCACAGCATCAAAGAGTTGCTGTAGGTTTGTTGGCTTTGCATCTATGATGTTTTCCTCACTTTCCTCCCAAAGGTGCTCTCTTGGATTGACACCTGGCAACTGTGGAGATCATTTGATTAAAGTGAACTCGTTGTCATGTTAAAAAAAACCTGTTTCAGATCAGTTGAGCTTTATGACATGGTGCATTATCCTGTTAGAAGCAGCCATCAGAAGATGGGTGAAGTGGGATTATAAAAGGATGGACATGGAAAGCAATAATATTCAGGCATTTAAACAATGCTCAGTTGGTACTAAGGGGCCCAAGGTGTGCCAAGAAAATATCCCACACATCATTACACCACCAATACCAGCCCGAACCATTGATATGATGCAAGAAGGATCCATGCTTTCATGTTGTTTACCCCAATTTCTGACCCTGAACATCCAAATATTCCAGCAGAAACTGAGAGTCATCAGACCAGAAATCATAATTCCAATCCTCTATTGTCCAATTTTTGTGATCCCACGTGCATTGTTGCCTTAATTTCCTATTCTTAGCAAGCAGGAGTGGCTTCTGTGTTTTGTGTTCAGAGATGCTCTTCTGCAAACCTTAGATCTAATACCTTATTTGAGTTACTGTTGCCTTCCTCTCTGCTTGAAGCAGCCAGGTAACTGTCATCTGGCCTTTGATATCAGCTGATCTTTTCTGTTTTCTTTTATTTTGGGCCATTCTCGGTATACCTTAGAGATGTTTGTGAGGGAAAATCCCACCACATCAGCAGTATATAGCAAATACAGTATACGGTATAAAATTAATACTCAGAGCAGCCAGTCGACTTCCACATTCTGATGCTCGGTTTGAACTTCATAAGGTCATTTTGTCCTACATGTCTACATGCCTAAAATGTAATGAGCTACTGCCATTTGATTAGTTGCTTATATATTTGCTTTAACGAACAGTTAAATGGGTGTACCTAATAAAGTGGCTGGTAAGTGTATATAGTCCTGTGTTTGTCCTTTGTCAGTGCATCTGAGCTCCTTGGCTAGGGCAGTCTGATGAGCCAGTGCAGAGTCAGCAGTTGGTTCACCTGTGCCAGAGTCAAATCTCTTGGCTGACTGCTACGCTGCTTCAGGGACAGTCTGTTCTGTCTTCTAACACCCACTTGAACTCTGACTGTTCTGGTTTCCATCTCTCTGCCTTTCTTGTATCCTCTTGGGTGTTTTAAGATACCTAAATATCTAGTTTGTTCACTTCTGCTGATAGGATGCTGCCAGGCTTTCGCCCAGCCTCCCGAGGCCCTTCAGCTTTGTCAGGGGTCTCCTGCCCATTTTCCCTCTTTGCTGTCCTCCTGGCCCTCACAGAGTTTCTGCCTTTACTGCCCTGCCTTAATACCATCAAGCCAAACAGCCCCACCTATGTACTCTGGCACTACTCTGCTCTCTTTTCTAAGGAGTTCACCCCAAATGCTAGTCTCTGATGAGTCCAATTGTATTGAGTTTTGTGACAGGATTAAAGCTCATGTGTGTACTAGCGTGTAAATCAGAGAGAGTGGGAGTAAGACTTGTGGACATATATCTACCAGCACTTGATTAAGAACACTTGGACTCAGAGTAAAGCGAGTGTTTATCTCAAATCATAATCATAATCTCTAATCAGGACCTCATGACAGTGTCGAGAGCAAAAGTGATGTTTTTTCTCAAACTTAATGGAAAAGGAAATTTGTGAAAACAAGAACAAATCCAGTACAGGAGAGCTTTACAGATGTTTAAAAGAGTGACATTTTATTCTGACACACACACACATCCCAGAGAACAAAAGATATTCAAACCTACACACACAGTCACACACACAGAGCCTGAGTGACAGGGAAAGTGGGTGAGCGGGGGTTAAAGAAACAAGGAGAAATGAAAAGTGTCTTTGAAAGTAAACAAAGGCAGAGTGATCAGGACCAGATTGGTGTAGATCAAACAGTAGTGCTGAAGTAGGAGGAGAGAGGCCTCTGATGGAGACATCAAACAGGACTAATGTAAACCACATATCGGCCTGACATCATGCACATAGCACACACGCACACACACACACACACACACAGTGGATGTTGTACTTACACACAGAAACAGGTCAGTGCCTCTACACACTTAGCCAAATTTAATTCATGCACAAGCACATGCACAAACCCCCGCAAGGCCTCGTACTCACACACACAAACATCAAGAGCCAAGTACTCAGAAAATACTTTTAAATATCATGTGTTATTTTTTTTATTTCCAGGAAATTAGAATTATGGCGCAAGAAACAAAATTTATCAGTGAGGGATGGAGCCAAAATACAAAGTAAAACCAAATGAACTTTCAGTAAATATTTGATCAGGAGTTTGTATTCATCAGGGATAAGTTACACATGGATTAGGTGATACATGTTGCTGGAGAGGAACGTAATATGTCTGGACATAACCGGAGGCGTAATCAGTGCGTGATTTTTCTCTGTGCGCAGGCTACGGACGCTGACCCACGATGCTTGATGGATGACAGAAAGACAATAAAGGAGACCGTACAGTAGTCATCGTCTCGAACAATAGTTGAGCCCGTATGTCTGCATTATAACTACCTACGTCATTGTGGTGTAGGGTCTCCACAATGAATCAGCCGCACAGTAACCACCGCTCTCTGAAATAAAGGAGAGCGTGAGATGGAGACAAAGAGGTTACAAGCAGGTCAGTGACAGAACGAGCCAGTCCCAGAAACAAAAATAATATTTAAGCAGAGATCCAGTGAGCCAATGCGCCTTATGTTTTCCACGCGTTTTTCCATGACTTCCAATGTGCTGAACGAGTCACAAAAATCACACTCCGGTATTCTTATTAGAGATGGCACGATACCACTTTTTTATGTCCGATACCGATATCATAAATTTGGATATCTGCCGATACCGATATCAATCCGATATAGTGTATTTTGCAATCAATACAACTGTTTTTTATAAATATCTTGCTGCATTTTGTATAAGTTCATACTCAAGTTTTAAAAAACAAAACACTGAAACTATTCTGTTATACCTGTATGCAAAAAATACACTGCACCCAAAATATTTTCTAGTTCAGCTACACCGATCAATCTAACAAACTTAAACCTACACCATCCTCCCTATTCTGGTATTTTAAAGAGTACTTAGCAGAAATATTAAACAACCTAACTAATAGGGTTGCAAACTCCCAGCAAAAAAGAATAGGGAACCACCCTCCGCCTCGTGATGCTTAATCGACGTAATCAACTTTAATTTAATGCACGTGTAAAAAAGGCACAGAAATCAATTATTTTTCTACAATAATTAAATAGATTCAACATGTTTCTTCAACAGAATTGCAGACTGCACAGATGGTACCTTCCCAAAGGAAAAAGTACTATAGCTTACTAGGGTATATTAGACTTAATAGTTACTATATACAATAATGGATTTCTATACATTTAATCAGATGAAAACTTTGGTTGTAAGATTCAGATAATTATTTATTAAAAGTTAGTCATTTTAAATGAAATAAGAGAGAAAAGTATTTTTTGTGCCCCCCTTTCCCTGTTAATGCCCTACCTGGCCTCCTGGCAAAACTTTGCTAGACCCGCCCCTGCACAGTTACCAGCCCTCAGCTACGTAAAAAACAATCCTGGTGTTATTTGTCTCTCAGAAACAGTTCATAACTTCCCTTCTACTCATTCGTGTCACCTAAAATGTAATCCTGTTTCTCCATCACCTGTTCAGCTCTGATGATTCAGTAAGGACATCTCCTGGATTCATCTTCACGTTTCCCTCTCACCACATATCCAAACGGATATCATGGCCAGCAGCTTTTACAGCTGTGGCTCCAGCAAACAGCAGCTGATACTAGAAATTAATATTAAATAAATTCTAACAACAGCTGATCAAGCTTGAACGTGCTGCTGTTGTTTATCTGCTGGTTTCTTCTTTCTAGCGCAAAGTGGGCGATAAATAAACAAGAAAGACGGGACTTGCGACAGAAAAGCCGATCAGGTGATCATTGATCAGTTTCATGATTGAAGTAGCAACAGGAGGGAGGGAAGGAGAGAATGAGAGAAGAGTCAGCTTTGCAGCAAGGACAGAATAACTCAAGCTTTGTGTCTTTTTTTCATTGTAGCTGAAGTACGGGACAAATCGCTTCCTTTTCACCTCAATATGGAACTCCGATGGCCAGTCCAGCTGTGGTTCCATGTATCAATTGTTAAGCTTAACGTGGAAATACTATGCAAACATTCAGAGATGAACTTACACACTTGCTTTACTTCTCTGGGATAGTTTTCTCCGAGATGAAATGCCGCGGTTTGGAAGCATAGCGAGGCTCCAAATGCTCCACCAGACCGCTGACAGGTCTCGCAGTCAACAGCCGCTCTATCACGTGACACATACTGCTCCAATGCGCTGAGCTGGGTTACGCCAAGTAGCGCATTTAGTGAGGTGATTTTGTGATACTTCGGATCGGATTACATTTTTTATTTCTCTCTGATATCCGATCCAGTAATTTAGGTCAGTATCAGACCGATACCAATACGTAATATCGGATCGGTCCATCTCTAATCCTTATATCTTATCAAATTTACATAAAACAAATAAGAAACCTTCAGCATGCAATTAGGGAATACTGTAATTTGTTAAAGGTGTTCCCAGACTTTTACAAATAGTCTGTAACAGAGTCTGCAACAAAAGACACAAGACAAAAGTGATTACGAAGCTGATTTAAAAAAAAAATAAAATAAAATAAATTATTGTAACTTGATGATGAGTTCATAATGGGATGCTCTTTTATTTCCTATAAAATTTGCACTTGGAGGAGCGTGGTGATTTGCACTGTTGCCTCATAATAAGATACCCAGAGGTCATTGGGTTTGACGGCTTGAATCAACCATCTGGCTGGAGCCTGTCTCTGGGGGGTTTGCATGTTCTCCCTGTGGATTCCCTCTGACTACTTCAGCTAGCTCTCACAGTCCACAGACATGCAGTTAGTGGGGTTAGGTTAATTCAGGGGTGTCAAACTCATTTTGGTCTGGGGGCCGCATACAGCTTAATCTGATCTCAAGGGGGCCAGACCAGTAAACTCATTCCAAAATTACATAGAACTAACCAGTAAGTCCACTTTTTTTTGTATTAGTGCAAAGAAATAAATTATAAAAATCTTTACATTAAATTAATTGTCCTTTTACACTTTTACTCAGTTTAACATTTATTTAAGTGCATTATACATAAAAATCTGATCACAGTGATTGTACAATGTTTTAAAACATTTAGTCAACAAACAGTTTTGTGGAACTTAAAAACACTGCCCTGCATTTAAAATACATCAAACACATCTAAATTGAGAAATGAATGAATTTAAAATCCATTTTCCACATCTAGGAAGTAATTCTGAACACATAAATTGAGGCCACACACTTGAAATCTTAAGTGGTAGCTGTTTTAAACAGACATTTGATGAAGTAAATTTGGCCCCTTCCTTGTTAATGCATAAAATGTAAACAAAACAAAAAAACTCACATAGATAACATATGTGGCATGCATAAGACATGATAATTTACTTAACAATAGTCTTCTCTTGTAAATCTGTTTCTGACTACCACTGACTTTCACAGCAATTACTAGAGCAAATATTCACATTTGTTTATTTTATAGTGCAACGTTCAAAGCAGCATTCCATAGAATTTAGTCTTGCTCAGTATTTCCCCCTGAAACTTGGCATCTTTTAGCCTGCACAAGTGCATCAATATCAGGCATCACATCCTGAGTAGCAGCCAGTTTCAGAATCTCATTTAAGTGCTTATGTGTGAGCTTTGAGCGTAGCTTAGTTTTATTAATGGTCATGAGTGAGAAAACTTGCTCACAAAGGTAGGTAGTCCCAAACATGGACAATATTTTTGCAGCCAGTGCTGTCAATTTAGGATAGCGTGGTAGGAGATACTTGTAAAATGTGTCCAAGCCCACAGAGGCAAATTTGTCCTTCAATTCTACATCACACTGCAAATCAATGATTTCAAGTTGCATGTCAACAGGCACATCAGAAGCTCTGACTGTGAATAGTGAGCGAAAAACTGCGAATTCTGTCTCGAGTTCGCTAAAGACCTGAAATCGTTTCTCAAATTCCCTCAGCAACTCTGAAATCTTGTCTTTGTACTGTTTCACGTCAGGATTAACACTTGCTGCGCACACATCTCGGAGACAGGGAAAATGAGCAGGGTCTCCGCTTGCTATCTGCGTCTCCCATAACGTGAGCTTTAACTTGAATGCATGTATGCTGTCATAATACTGTGTTACAAATTTTTTGCGTCCCTGCAACATTCTGTTCAGATTATTCAAGTGCTCTGTAATATCAACCATAAATGCAAGGTCCTGCAGCCAAAGTGGGCACTGTAATTCCTTAACAGGTTTTCCTTTTTTCTCCATAAATTGTCCGATTTCCCCACGTAGATCAAAGAAGCGCTTCAGCACAGCACCTCTGCTTAACCATCTTACCCCAGTGTGGTATGGCAGACCATGGGTAATGTTACAGTCACTGAGAAGGCTGTCAAACTGACGATGATTGAGACCTCTGGCTCGGATGAAATTAACAGTTCGGACAACCACCTCCATGACGTGATCCATTTTTAAGGACTTGCAGCACAATGTCTCGTGATGCAAAATGCAATGAAATGTCCAAAAATCACCCCCTCTATTTGCGGCTTGTACTTTCTCTCTGGACTTGGTCACAACACCTGCTTTTTTCCCCATCATTGATGGCGCACCATCAGTGGCCACGCTTACGGCGCGGGACCAGTCCGCCCCGACCCTGTCCAGTGCTCCAACTACGGAGCGGAAAATGTCCTCAGCTGTTGTGGTGTCGGTCATAGGCACCAACTCGAGAAACTCCTCTGTGACAGTCAAAGTATCATCAACTCCACGAATAAATATGGCCAGTTGAGCGACGTCTGTAATATCAGTACTCTCATCAATTGCAACAGAAAATGCCAGAAATGACTCCACTTTGCGTTTCAGTTGGCTGTCCAAATCTGCCGATAGTTCCGAAATCCTGTCTGCCACGGTATTTCTCGTCAAGCTAATATTGGCAAAAGCTTGTCGCTTCTCAGGACACACAATTTCAGCAGCCTTCAGCATGCAGTTTTTGACGAACTCCCCCTCAGAGTACGGCTTTGATGCTAATGCTACTTGGCTAGCAATTACGTAGCTGGCTTTCACCGCAGCATCACTGACCTCTCGGCTCCGGGTGAAAACAGATTGCTGTTTCCTCAGACCAACCAACATTTCATTTACCTTCTGTTTTCTCAGTTCTCCGTGCAAGCCGTTGTATTTTTCACCATGTTGAGTTTCATAGTGGCGCCGAATATTTTACTCCTTAAGCACCGAAACTTGCTGCAGGCACACTAGGCACACGGGTTTCCCATTCACCTCCGTGAACATATAGGAGTCCATTTTTCTTGAAAAATCCGACACTCTGTGTCCATTTTTCTCTTTTTTGATAAAGACATTTCGCTGATGAGGGTGCCGATTCAAAGAGAAAAAGCGGGTAAAGCGATTGAACTGACTAAAACACAGCGCCCCTAGCGAACAACATAGGAACTGCAGATTTTAAAGAAAATGAAGTTTATTCTTTTCTTTTTTTTAATAATGCAAATTTATCCCCGGGCCAGACTAAACCCCCTGGCGGGCTGGTTCCGGCCCGCGGGCCGTATGTTTGACACCCCTGGGTTAATTGGTGATTCTAAACTGCCCATAGGTGTGAACAGTTGCCTGTGACCCTGGTTATCCCTGGTGACCTGACCAGGGTGTACCCTGCCTCCCGCCCCATGGCAACTGGGATATGATCCAGATTTTATTTATAATTTAACTGGTTTTACTGGTAGTACAGTGTTAAATGTGGGCGTTTGTGATGCTCAGAAAAATGCACTGCCTATTGTACAGATGCTTCTGGAGCAGTGGTGTTCACTCATCCCACACAGCAGGAAGCCCCACAGCACGGATCAGTTTTTTATGGTCCAGCCCCCCTTCCATAGCCTCTGCTTATCTACAGTCTTTACAGCTGACTAAAGTGAGGGTTTTTCTGTGGCTCCGGCAATTTCTTTCTCACACACCACAACAGGATCGCTAACCTAGACTGAGTCATCCACACAGGTGCTGAGTGAAGTTCTGGAAGTAGGGGAAAGAATTCATTCACTTATTTTTGTTTGTTCTCCTCGCTGCTCTCACACACACCTTCCCCTAATCTGTGCTCTCCAGAGGTTCGAAGTAACAAGATACAAATACTTCATTACTAAAGTACAATTTTCAGGTATCTGCACTTGGGTAGTTTTTTTTCTGACTACTTATTACTTTCTTACTTTGAGTACGTTTCAGAGGCTGTACTTGTTACTTTTACTTGAGTAAAGTTTCATCAGTACTTCAACTTTTAATATAGTATTTTTAACAGTAGTATTTGTACTTCTTCTTAAGTACAGAATGTTTGTACTCGTACTGGTGCTCTCTAAGCTAACATCAAGCTCCAACCTAAAAAAAACACGAACCTACTGCACTTACTCGTCCACTAATCAGCACCACTGTGTCTTACAACTCAACTCATAGATCTATCAACAGTCTGTCACTGGCTGGGTCTCTTTTTACTTTTAGTCCCTACATATTTATACTAATATCTGTACTTTCTACTCCTTCCATTTTCAAAACGGGCTTGTTACTTTGGGTTAAATCCATTTGAGGGAAGTTTTATCAAACATCAAACCGATTTGAGCCTAAACAGAAACACGGGAAAGGCAATCTTTAATTAACAGAAGATGTCACATAAAAACAGATCATGTGTGCCAAAGTCAGCGGTTAAAAGTGGACCGGTGTGGGGTTCAGCTCAACAAACATCAGCAAACACACAACTTGTTTGTGTTCAGTTTGTCTCACAGTGTGTTGCTAGCTAAACGTCCAGCTGCTGTATTTCACAGGGAGAGAAAAGAAAGAGAGCTAACTTCACTCAGAGATGAAGAAAGATAAGAAAGACAGGAAAGGAGAGAGAAAATAGAGGTTAGATATAAAAATAAGAACTGCTCAGTGGGATTTCATAAACTGGAAATTTAAAGCTTACATGCAAGTCCTTGTTTTAAAATCAGATATTGGATTTGTACATGTGACATTATGTTTTTTTCAAATTGTGAAATGTGCTGCAATTAAAACTGAATTAAACTAACTACCAATGTAAAGGCTGCATGAAAGTACTCTGCAGGTTAGTGGAGGATAAACAGGTTAGCTTGCTGTACTGTGATGGATTTAAAGTAAAGAACAGTGTGTGACTGGTGCACAGAGGCTCTGGCTGGGACTCTCGGCCATTTGACCTTAGAACTGAAGAAGCTTCTCGGATGAGAGGTGAAACGTCTTCAAGCAACTTAAAGAAGTCCAGACGCTTTTCTTTCCAAGCTCCTTAGACTACGATGACCTGGATGACTGAGAACCTTCACAGACACACAGTGGCTGTGGTTTCATGGTCAGTTAGGTTACGTCAAGTGAAGCATAATGCCTCTGTAAAGCACCCTTATGTTTGAATGATGCAGTTGAAATAAATTCGGCTTGATTTAATTTGAAAATAAGTGAGTAAATTATTGGCAACAATAATCGCATTGTAAAAATCTAACAGAAGTAACTGCTTTCCAAATCTCCCTACAACTAAGTCCAATGTGAAGTGCTGTTGTGTGGACTTTTATATACAGCACCACCACCAGCCTGAACTGTTGATACAAAACAGCATGAAATCACGCTTTCATGCTCTTTTACACCCAATTGCACAATGATCCTGCCATCTGAAAGTTTCAGCAGAAATACAGACTCGTCTAACCAGGCAACGTTTTTCCAATCTTCTGTTATCCTAATTTGGTGAGTTTAGTGAGTTATCACCTCAGTTTCCTGTTTCAGCTGACAGGAGTGGCAGCTGGTGTGGTCTTCTGCTGCTGTAGCTCATCGGCTTCAAGGTTGTGCATTCAGAAATGCTCTTGTGCTGATTTGGTTGCAGCGAGTAAACAGAAGATCCCAGTAGATCAGCTGTTTCTGAAATGCTCTGGCACCAAAAACCATGCTACATTCAAAGTCACCATTTTTCTCCTTTCCGATGCTCATTTTGAATTCAGAAGGTCCATCTTGACCACGTCCGCATGCCTAAAGATGCTGATTTGCTGCCAGTTTACAGACTGATTACATATTTGTGTTAAGAAGCAGCTAAACAGGTCTGATTAATAAAGTGGCCAGTGAATATATATATACATGTGTATGTAGGTGTCCATGCATGAATAAAGATGCAATCATTACATTTATTTGTATTTGCATGTGATAGAGTGGTCTATGCGTGTTTAGGAGTATATGATGAGATGAAGATTGTGATGCTAACATCGTTGCAGGCCGTGCTCTGCATAAAGGTCACTGAGACAGAGAGGAAGCTTGAGGATCGGGATAAAAAAAATGTTTACGCTGTAAATCTCATGTAACGCCTATGTCTGCAAGACTTGAGTACTAATTCACTAAAGTTTATGTAGATGAACCTCATCCTATTAACGCGGAGATTTTACCCTTGACTGTCCTCCTGAGAGGTTCCGTAGCACCATGTAAACGATCAGTTTTGGCATGCTTTGTACAAGAATGAAACCATGACTAGAATTAAATCCAGCAGTTGGGGAAAAAGATGTGTGTGAGAGAGATGGGGTGAGTCGAGGGATTTGGATGGTGGCGTATGTGTGTGTCTGTGTGTGCGGAGGTGCTCTCATGGCATGAAACATAACAAGTATTAGAAAGTCTGTGTAATCAACTCCAAATTCAGTCAGCTTTCAAGGAACTGAAAATGAAATATTTTTAAAAAGTCAAGGTTGTGTAGTACATAAAAAAGTGGGAGGAGATACAGACTGTATCTGTAAACTGCAAACTTCAGTCAGACCCACACACATGCATGCACACACCACCTTTGCTTGGTTATTTTACAAGGATTACACTGCCAATTACATGGGGTGCTTTCACTGGCTGTTCCCACATTCCAGGTCGCTCCCTCTCTATTTTTCTTTTTTTTTTTTTTACTCTTTCTTTCCGGCTTCTTGCTCGGTCTTTGTCTTTTTCAAAACCCCTTTTCCTCTCCACTTTCATCGCCAGATGGAGAAATTTATCTGAGCGGAGAACGTGGGACTGCAGCTCTCCTATATTAACATTTCATTCACGCTTTTAGTTCACTGAAAGAAAATAAACTCAAGTGGGTTTGTGCCTTTTGCTCCCCTCTAAACTGTATACTGCATTTCTCTCTCTCTCTCTCTCCCTTGCTTTCTCTCTTTTCTTTCTCCGACTGTTCTGAACCCGTAAGAGCCGGTTCAATAAGTGAATGATAATCCCTGTAGAAGCAGGGCGCAGTCGGCTGGAGTGCCTTTGTAGTTTGGAGGGTAGATTAGCATGGTGGCCGTGGAGGGAACAGAGTCCTTTGTCTCACTAAAGGCCAGGGATTAGATATAGGGTCTGGCCTATGAACTTGGGGAAACTTATGTTTGTGTGACTGTGTATGTGTGTGGGAATGTATGAATAGACTAAGAAAAATACAAATACAAGCATGTGACAGTTAATATTGAATTTTCTTTTTTCTTTTTGGTGAAGATCATTCCCTTTTGTTCCAGCTGGGTAATGAAGGTAGTAGATAGCGTGAAGAATGTAGAGATTAGTGAGAACACCTGAGCTATTCATTTGTTTTTATCACCTTCTGTGCCTGAGATGTAATTACTGTGTAATAATTACTTTGTAATAATTACTGTGTAATTACCTTATACAGAAAGGTAAAACAAGCTGCCCAGCTGTGCTAAATCTAATAGTTTTTCCAGTGGAAATCAGTTTTCCATTTTTTGCACCTCAGGAGAGACACAGCTGCTAGTAGTGTTGCTTTTATCAAGAAACACCCATGCTACAAAAATCACAATACACTGTGATGTTTGTTTTTTAAATACTCACCATATCACAAAATGTTTCAAATGGTGTCAAGAACAAGGGTGATGTACAGAGCTGTAGTAGTTACAGAGGGATAAAGCTGAAGCTGAAGCTACAGGAAAGAGTTGTTGAAGCTAGGCTGAGAGGAAAGGTGATGATCAGTGAGCAGCAGTATGGCTTCATGCTGAGAAAGAGTGCAACAGGTGCAATGGTCAAAATGAGTTGCACTGTGTCTGTGGATCTAGATAAATCATATGTTAGGGTATCAAGAGAAGACCTGTGGTACTGTATGAGGAAGTCAGCAGTTGCAGAGAAGTATATGATGGTGATGCAGGACGGTGGTGAGGTGTGTGGTAGGAGTGACAGATTCAAGGTAGTTCAAGGTAGAGGTGGGATTACATCAGGGATCAAATCTGAGCTTCTTCTTGTTTGCAACGGTGATGGACAGGCTGAGAGGTCAGGCAGGAGTCTCCTTTGGCTATGATGTTTGCAGATGACACTGTGATGTCTAGTGAGAGCAGAAGTTGAGGTATGAACTGGAGAGAAGGAGGGTGAAAGTCAGTAGAAGCAAGACAGAATACATGTGTGTTAATAAGAGGGAGGCGGGTGTAACAGTTTAGATGCAAGGAGCAGAAATAGCAAAAGGTGGATGTCTTTAAATTCCTGTAATCAACCATTCAAAACAACAGACAAAGAGGTGAAGGAGAGAGTGCAGGAAGGGAGGAGTAGGTGGAGATGAGTGTCAGGGGAGATTTGTGACAGAAGGATAGCAGTGAGAGTGAAAGCGAAGGTTTAATGGTGGTTTAATGGTGGTAATGAGAACTGCTGTGATGTATGGTTTGGTGACAGTTGGGCAGAAACATGAAAAGGTAGAAATGGAGGCTGTCAGCCTGACTGCTCATCACTGACTTTGTTACCTGTTGAAGTTCAGGGTCTGGCTGCTGGGTTGGGGTCGGCATTCACTCAGTTTTAACATCACTTTGGGTTCTTGGCTAGCTTTGTTTTAGCATGCTGTCTTTGCAGATGCTTGCACATAGTTGTAGTTGGTTTAGCAGCATAATGCAGTTGTTTCTGTCCTGGACACAATTTGCATTTCACAATTACGTTCTTGTCCTTTTGTGCAAAATAAATAAAAAAAACATTTCTGTATCTCAACTCCTAAGAAGCTGTGAACCACTCCACATTTTTCACCTCTTGACAACCAACTAAAGTCAGCTAATTGCAGGGTGACCGCTCTAAAAGAACGCTCTGAACAACTGAAAATTGAATGACCTTTGTAACACAAGTGATGACCTAATTGTAACTGCAATGTAATTTTTGAATTTAGTACAGTAACGTTACACTACAGTACTGCGTGATTGAAATTGTGACTGAAAATTACTTATGAATGCATTACACCCAACAGTGGTAGAGTGGAGGACAAGCAGACGGTTGGTGTAACAGCAAAAGATGCTAGGGATAGTTTGAGGTGGAGGCAGATGAGTTAAGGCCATTACACACAGAGCGTGTTGGGTAAAAAAAAAACATGAAACACATGAAATTCTGAATTATTTTCAATGCAAGCTTGTCGTGTAACTTCGCACTGCCCTCAAGAAAGACAAAGATGATGAGCTGGTCCTGATGTTTCTAAACAAGAAAAGGAAGAAACTGAGATTCTGGGTTCAACCAAGTTTCATGGTTTGAAACAGCAGTTGAAGCTGTATCACAACCGCCTTCGTACATATTTGAGGACGTCAGTGGGGCAGTTTGGGGTCCTGTTGGCAGAGTTGGTACCGCATCTGAGGAGGCAGAGAAATAATTTCAAAGAGTTGATTGACACGGAGCAGCATGTAACTGTGTTTCTAAGGTAAAATACCATTATTTTACTATTTTGTATATTCATTACCAGTCCACGTTTTGAGCTACAGCACACTTGCTGCCAAATGCAGTGGTCTGATTGGTCAAATCTGTTTGCAAAAAATCTGAAAAATCGAGCTTGGTTCGGAAAAGTAAATGCTACAAATTCATCCAGCAAATTTAAGCAGTCGGTGTAAAAGTAAAATACTTTTACCACACAAAATATTTGCACAGATTTTGTGCATCCCATGTTTAAAGGCCTTTAAGTAACATGTAAATATCATATCATAGGGTCTCTGGTAAATCCCACCACTCCTGTATTATTTGTTATTTTACATTAGTGGAGCAAAATGTGTGTTAAGTTTCTTCATCCCTCTCCCTTCGCCATTCCCCCTGTTTAAAGGCTGAAAACACAGATGCTGTTAAAGCAGTGAACTGAGAGAGAGAGATGTTGGGAAACAGTGAGCACGAGAAGACATATGATGGGAATAATATCAATAAAAGAGAAGTTCCTGTAAATCAAAGCATCAGCAAGTTCAAATAAATACAGAATGCATGACTGGGGATGACTAGAAGTGGCGTATGATGAGTTCCATTCATCACACACACACACACACACACATATATATATACACACACACACACACACATACAATTTCATTCCACCCTTTGCATCAACAAACATGGACCCAGATTTAGAGCCATAGAAAAATGCCAGCAATGAAACAATGTTTTGAGAACAACCACCATCGCCAAGTAACTACTCCTCTCTTCAGACACTGTGTATGCGGGTACATGTGTGTTTGTGTGAGTTCATGTGTACATGTTTAGACATCTTTGTGAGGACAGAAAATTGGCATGCTACTATACTTGTGGGGACCTATAGTCACTTATGGGGACAAAATCCCTGCCCCCACGAGTTTGAAGGCATTTTTGAGGCTCAAAATGTGGTTTTAGTGTCAGGGTTACAATTAGGTTATGGTTAGGTTTAGGCTGAGGTTTAAGATTAGGCATTCATTTTTGATGGTTAGGGTAAGCAGCTAGGGAAAGCTTTATGTCAATGAGATGTCCTCACTAAGATATGAAAACGAGCGTGTGTTGTGTGTGTGTGCATGCATACGTGTGTGCGTGCGCGCAAGGAAATGTACACTCATGCACACTTTCTTAAAACAAGTACAGGGAACAGATGCTGCAATGCAAAGTCTCTGTTCAGCCTCAAAACGCTACGCGTCAGCCACAAACAGCCTGCTCCATGTACGTTTCCTCACGACTCACATTTACTGACCTCTGAATAATTCGAAGACGCACTTGGGAGTAAGCCATTAAGAACGAAGTGACCGTCAAGGTTCAAATGCAACTTTATTTTAACTGCCTATTTGTCCTGTAAGTTGAGATGCAATTTGAGGAGCACTTAGATTGCGGAAAGTCATTTTCTTTACATTTAGTTTCGTTTTAGCCGTCATTGGGAAAACAGCCCGTTCCCTTCCTCCAATCTGCTGTTATTCATATTACTATTGAATTTATGAATCCGAAATGCAATTTTCCTGTGGTTTTAAGGCTGTTGGCACCTTCAGCCACTTGGACAATCACACTGGGTGGAAAAAATATGCATGAGAGTGTGTATGTGAGAGAGAGAGAGGAGTATTGTACACAAGGGTATCATTATACAAAGTTATTATCTGCTGCCACTGTGACACACACACACACAAGCATGCACAAGAGCAGCTGTCTTTACAATAAAGTAAGAAAACCATCATTATTTTGAGAACAAAACATTTTTTTCTACCAATAAATTGTGATAAGATCTGATTTTAAGGGAAACTTAAATTCAGATCTTAATAGTTCCTGTAAATTGACCTTGGCAAAGCTTTAAAAGCCTCTCCTAATGGACACTGTTTGTTTTCACTCTGTCGCCTGCGTAGAAATAAATTTCTAAAATTACACATTTGTTTTATTTCTGCCTAAACCACAAATTGAAGAAGTGCATTCTTGTGGGACTGGATAGTTACGTTTTTCATTTGTCCTGTCCTTAATTTCTGTTGTCTCATTACATAAGATGTGAAATCAAACTACAGCAGCCTGTCCAAAGCAGTTAAACATAACGAGTAAATTGAATTCAGTTTTATTTATACGGTGCCAAATCGTGACTTGTCGTAAGTTATCCCAGGGCACTTTGCAAAGTAAGGTTAAGACTTTATAATCCAAAAGAGAGGAACCAAATGATTCAATGTGAGCAAGCGGTCGCTGACCATGCAGAGAAAACAGGAAGAATACTCCAACTGAACCAGACTCGGGCAGCAAGTCCATCTGTTGGAGGGAGAAATAACAAAAAAATAAATAAATAAATAAATAACTGGGAATGTACCAATGCTGACTGTTGGTGAGCAGCACAGAAAGTACAGAAACTGGGCAAACATGGGATGAATGATGATCAAACGGTTGTTTTCATACCAGATGACAAAATCAGTGCCAAAACAATACCACTCTCATAACTGTAACTAAATAATAACTGTAAGCTGAGTACAAACATACAGCCAGCTTTCCACATTGGTCTCACTCTCAGTAAATGTTCAGTGCTGAGAAGCTTTTATCGCATGTTTACCGACATACTTTATCTTTATCTGATCACATCAACACGTGAGAAACTGATGAATGACAGAGTATATGTTTATTTTTAAGTATATTCATTTCTTACATTTCACTGTGTTAAGAAAACAACATTTAGGTCAATCCTGATATTCTCTTAGATTTCTCTTACACATAAAGGTAGGACTACATCCTTTTAATTGAACTCTTGTACTGGCTCAGTACTTGGTATTGGTGGATACTTGAAGCCATAATAAGTAGCGTATTTAGAACTGGAAGCTGGATCGGTTTAAATCCCTGAGGGGGAATAATATCAATATAAAGTGTTTGGTTAACTGACGAGCAGTTTTGAAGAAGCAGCCTGGAAGCTTATGTGTTTATGTTTAAGTATTGATATATTAAATATTACAAAATTAATGTAAATTATGATAGATGTTTGATTAGACTGCATGTATGACTATTTTATCCTCACAATCTGTGAATGAAGCTGATATGCTTATACACTCTGAATCTGCGAACAACAGTGGTGAAATATATGCATTTAAATTGTAAAATATAAAATAAGCATCTTGTTCATCAGCGAGTTCACATCCTCAGCTAAATGCATGAAAGCAACATTATGAAACTGGAGTCTAAGCCGCTTGGCAGACTCTAAATACAAGCTCAGATTAGCACATTGTAACTGGTCATTGTGAATATATGGAACACCTGCCAAGTGAAATCAATATAATAAAACATATAAAATGCATACGTAGTAAAAGCACAGAAGCTAATGGAACCATGTTTCCCTGTGTTTGGCAGTGCAGAAGGACTAAAAGATTTTAGGAAGAGCTCAAAAGAGACATGTCAGAAAAATTACTAATGGGGAAAAAATGTTAAGAACTGCTGAAAAGAAAAAGCAATGTTCATTTCCTTATTTGTATTCATCCAGTATTTCTGTCAAAGTCACGCAGAGCCACTGGAGATGGCAAAAGAGACACATTCAGCTCTGGCGCCGCATTTTCAAGACCCCTGCATCAGACCCCAAGTGAGTTCTATTTGATTTGAATCCAGATGGTAACACATCTAATAATAACAAACAAACCTCAGTCTTTTTAAATGGCAAAAAAAAGTGTTGTTGGGAAGAAAGCTCATAAAGCAAATGTAATGCATTGGATAATATTCAAAACCTTCAGCTGGAAAGAATTGCATACTAGATTAAAAGGAAAACGAGGTTTGTAATGCCTTGATGCACGCTCAGTCATCCAGGTAAGCATTTTCAGTGGGAGATGGTTTGTAATGTTTGAAATATGTGAAAGATTTAAATCTTGAAGGAAGCCAGTCAGAATGGTTTGTTGTAATCATGCAGTTATATGTGATTGTGTATTTGTCCCTCCATTTTTTCATTCCTCCCACAGACTATAGAAATGTTAACTGGTGATTCTGAAGTGGCCACAGATGAGAGGTTGATAAACTGCTTTTACTGGATAGAATAGAGTGCCTTGTCAACATATTGTTAAAATCTGACGTGCTAAGGGGGCTTTGAGTGGTCAGTAGAAGAAGAAAAGCGCCATATAAATGCAAATGCCACTACACTATCATTAAAAGCTGCACAAATAAACACATTAATATGTAATCACACATATAGACATAGCAAGACTGTAGAACTGCAGAGGGTGGTCATTTTGACCCCATCCTGCAACACCAGCTGTAATGGCAAAGAGGTATTATCTTGAAGAAGTTAGGTACTTTTAATATTCGTCTAATGTTTCTAATTATAATTAAAAGATTTTATAAAATAAGCATTTAGGATTATGCTTTAGGAATTATTTAGATTATTTCATTACAGGTTGTGACGTTAAAATATATTTTTGAATTTACTAATGAACAAACTAGCTCAAATAGCTCAAACATCTGAATGACTTAATTACTGTTAAGTTAAAAGTGAATTCTGGACCTCACAGTTTTTGAATTTTTTAAATACAATTTAATACAACAAATTTCAATGAATTAATTATCGCATATAGTTAATAGTAGCAATTATGTGACCAGCATGACTGAAGAGGACACTGAGCAGGTGGACGTATGCAGGTCAAACCTTGGGAAGTACGCCTCATGTCACGACGAAACTAAAGAGGTCGTTCATCAGCTTCCGCGGCTAATTGAAAATTGTAAAACAAAATAAATGAAAATGTGTTGAGGATGTTGTGTGCTGACAGTCAACTGTCCTTGTGTGTGATGAGTTCATTGACCCACTTCTGCACCAAGAAATTGTCTCTTGTGTCTGTCTCCTGCTTTGCCTCTTCAGTCTAAGACAGATTTTTTTTGCACCTTTATAACTGAGCCTACATTTCTGTGTGTGTGTACTATATATGATTGTAATTATGTGTATGTGAGTGCAAGCTATTTTAGGAAAAGTCATGAAATATCAGATTATGTGGTTTTCATTTATCAGCCTTATATGATTTATCAAATGCAAGTGGACCAAAATGACCACCTATGGCGGTTCTAGAGCCGCTGAATGGAATGACTTACTCAAGGCCTCTGGTGTTAACCTCTCTAACCCGCGACTTCACACAGGCAAGTAAGGTATAGCTAGCTGCCCAAACTGTTGACAATTTAAGTAAGAATAATGCTTTCAAAATACTCAAAATACAGTCAGCTCATTACCAAAACACACACACACACAAAAACACATTCCAACATTCAAGAGAATAATAAGTAAGTATAAGTATAATAAGTAAGTTCGTACCTGAAGGGAAGAGCTCAGTAAACATGCTGGGGTACAACATTTCCTCTGTGCCAGCTCACTGAGAATGGGGCCATCCTGAAGAGCCATCTCGGATCTTTCCTTTGCAGGTTTGATTAATCATTGACAAGCGCCATCACTCTTTTGCTCTACAAGTGGATCATAGCTTGCGTCCTCTGGCAGGTTGGTCTAGAGCTTTTTATATATATATATATATATATATTTTTGGCATTTTGCCTTTATTGGATAGCAATTGTGAAGACAGACAGGAAAGCAGAATGTCAGAGTGGGGGAGGCACAGGGCCGCGGGTCAGACTCGAACCCAGGCTGCTTGCTCACGTACTGAGCTAAACCAGCTCCCTGTATAGCCCAATTTTAAGCATTTAAACTTGCTTCACACGACATAATGTTTTTATGAGACTTTTTACATCTACAGTTATAGCCTTCCCCTGATGACTGTTTTTATTGCCTATTGAAATTAGTGGTTAGCTTCCTCACAAAATTAATCTACGACATGAACACATGAACTTTATTTATTAGACAAACATTCACTGATGTGATAAATCACTTCCTGTTTTAACTGCTTTGCAAAAGTTTTTATTTTAGGAAATACTTGAATTTTCTTGGGACATTTAAATATAGCCATTTGAATCCATCCCCTGTGTCGAGTCCACAGTTAGTAATGATTAATAAAACAGACCCGTCTGCCCCCATGACTTATCGTTACTCACATGGTCAGGTGCTCTGTGGATGAAAACCCAAATGGCAAAATCATAGAGCTGGAAAAAATAATCTGAACACATAGACTGACACGACCCAAACATTTCCCCCCTCTTAATTTCAGGTAAAATGAACAAACTTCTGTTGCCTCAAAGGTTTCTTTGTCCTGCAAAGTTGTCTTTATTGTTTTAAGTTCTACATTTACACGTCTGCACCAGTTCACCAGAGAGTGAGGAGTTGTCCTTAGAAGGACAGAAAGGATGTGACATTTGGTTCTTTGAGCAAATCTGTGGGAACTGTGCCACTCAGGAATGTTGGGACCTCATAGCAAAACGCGCGCACACACACACACACACACTGATCCATTTACTAAATCATCCAAAATATCATCGTTCACATCTTTGAGAACTGACATGTAAAGACATCATTTCTCCAGGTGCAGGAAGACGATCCTTGCCAAAACAGTGAATATTGAATAGAAAAATGGAAAATCAACCACAATAATTTTAAACATTATTATCAGGTCTGATGATTTTCTGCAACCCAAAGAGCAAATAGGCCAGCTTTGATCCAGACTGTGAAGGTATGTCTGACTGGAAGAGCATCAGAGAGTACTCGTGTCTGTCTACACTTTATACACAGAAGACCACTGCTGTTGTCACAGATGGCCCACAGACCTAGAAAAGGTGACCAAGTGTGTATTTGAGGCATGTTTGGTTCATGTTATGTGTAAATGACATCCACACACTTTTCTGTGGCAGTACTCAGGTGCATATGTTAGTGTATGTATGTGTGTGTGTGCGTACACATAGCTGCAGGCATACATTTTTCAGAAATCAGCTCCACAGAGATTTGGAGGTAATCGTTCATCCATGCATTTCTTTGCAATGAATAAAACACTGCTGGGCCTTATGTTTTCACCGCATAGTACGAGCCAGAGATGTTAATCAGGGACCAAGACGTGAATCTGCACAGTGTCTGATTTGGACCACTCTGCTGTGTTTACACAGAGTTTTTTTTTATTACAGAGGAGGCCAAAGGAGGAGGAAGTCTTTATCGAATTAATGATATCCTCGTCAGGTTCTTGCAACACTGAAAACAAATCCATAGAAGAGAGAGGGGAAGCACGGCTGATCTGAATTCTTCTGAACTGATGAAACAAAAACAATGCTGTTACTTAGTTTTTGTTGGCCAGGATGTGCTTGAAATAAACAGCTTCTCCAGTGTGGTAGAGAAAATCTGCTCTAACTCTGCTTTAAATGACCACACTCGCAGCAGATGAGATCCATGACAGATAGCATGAATAGAGCTAACAAAGCCTGCTTTGTGTTGTGGCAAAATGTAGATGCAAAAGTGATATAAGCTATGTAATTGTAATCATGTAACCCAGACTTCCGTAAAATGTCATGGGCAGAAGTATTGAGCCATCTACACATTACACAGTCAAGGGGTGCTTGGCCATGCCTTGAAGCTCCCAGCACACAGTTTTTGTGCTGATGTCAATGCCAAAATTACGGTGGCCCTGAGAGGCCAAACGGACTGCAACTTAAGAAAACACCAGCAATAAGAAAAACGCTGCAAAAGCACACAAAACACAACCGAAATAGAAAAAACTAAAACAGAAATAGGAAAAAACAGATTTCCAAAAGCACAAGGGAAGTATTCCTGGGGAGACAATAACCCGACGGACCAGTTGCAGGAACCAAAATATGCTAGGTAAGTGTGTTTTAATCTCATGATTCATAGGTCGTGTCCAAATTCATGGGCTGCATCCTCCTGAGGACGCATTTGTAGACCGATTATGTCACAGCGACGCGCCGAAGGCTGTCCAAATTCGTAGACTCCTCCGAATGCAGCCGACAAATGCGTCCTCCTTTTCCCCGAATTTGAAGGATGGGTCGTGTGTGTCCTTCGTGGCCCACCATATCCCAGAATTCATAGTGTGGCTCAGCCAAACTCCAGTTTCTGGCAATGGCGGCTGCTACTAAGTTTTAAAATTACTCTTATTAATCTTTCTGGGTCACAAAATAAACTTTTAACATATTTTCAGGCGAGAATGTGGGTGTGTAAACTTCAAATATCTGCTCAGTTTATCAAGATATCACATATTTGCAAAAGTGCTTCGATGTTTTCGGAGACGTCTGTTACCCACCAGCTCAATAGCTAGCCGAGAGCTCGAGGGTCACTAGAGCCGCCGAGAACGGCACAACTCCCGGCACATCATTTTCAGATCACCGCGGACTTTCGCTACTCAGGTTAAAGTCACTTAGACAACCCAAAAATGTTATTGTTTGGCTTTTTCAGTGTTTTATTTGTTCGTGAGTAAATCGGTTTGGCTGAGATTAAAGTTATTAGATTAGATTAGATTAGATCAGATAAAATAAAACTTTATTAATCCCCCCGGGTTGGTTCCTCCTTGGTTTTCACACAGCTGAATAAACGTCAAACAGAAAACTGATTAAACAGAAGTGTGAGACGGTCGAGAATTTACGCCAGTGTCCTGTTATATTTTAGATAGCAAGGAGCAGACAGCCGAGTTTATTAAACTCCACCGAGACAGCGGTGACGCTAATCAGAAGGCTAGACCGTCCAATTTCACAGCCGTTTACTTCCGGCCTACCCGACCTTCTGAGGACCCAGCCCACGTAGACCGTGAAGGCCGGGTCCTCAGGAGGATGCAGCCCATGAATTTGGACACAACTATATAATACTGATGACGGATTTTTAGGTTAATAGTTAGGCTAACACACTTACCTCACATCTTTTCTTTCCGATAGATCCTCCACTTCTTTTAAGTGTCTCCCAGCACAATTCTTAGCATATTTTGGTTCCTGCAACTGGTCCGTCAGGTTATTGTCTCCCCAGAAACATTTCCTCTTTCGTTTTTCCTATTTCTGTTTTCTTTTTTTCTATTTTCATTTTTCCTATTTCCGTTGTGTTTTGTGTGCTTTTGCAGCGTTTTTCTTATTGCTGGTGTTTTCTTAAGTTGCAGTCCGTTTGGCCTCTCAGGGCCACCGTACAAAACAGGCTAACTGAATGTTAGTAACTTTTACTCACTCTATGCCTCATCACTTGATAGCCCCGTACATGGTCTGCCATGGTCTTTCATAGTGATATTACATAAGCCTCAATTATACTCCACTACGGATACAGACACGGACAGCTGGACCCCCAAAGGCCCAGTAGTCACTGGCTAGGTCTCATTAAGACTGTAATCTCAATGAGACTTTTACCTGGACAAATAAAAAGAATGCAAATTCCTGTTATACTTCTTTGAAGTCCACCACCTGTGCTGCATGTATAGTTGGCACACTGTAATGTAAATAGACTTATTCTTATATAGCGCTTTTCTACTCTCCCGGAGTACTCAAAGCACTCTATACAACATGCCACATTCACCCAATCACACACCATTCAACACTGTCTCTATACTTAGTGCTTTCTAACTACATTTACACACATTCATTCATTGCATGCATCCGTTGAATGATTCGGAGAGCAACTTGGGGTTAGTATCTTGCCCAAGGCAGACTGGAGGAGCCAGGGATCGAACCACCAACCTTCCGATCAGTAGGTGACCTGCTCTACCTCCTGAGCTACAGCCACCCACGTAAGTGTAAAGACGTCCACAAAAAAAGTAGGCAGGTAGACGGCCGTAGGAGGAAAGAAATTTAACAAAATGACTTGTTGATCTTTAGAACAACCCATTTTCAGAAGTGTTTCTAAAGGCAGACTGCATATCGATTTTATCTACCTCTGGCAATGAGACACCCAATTAAAATATTAAGAGGTTTGGCCCAATAGTTGTGTCTATATGGTGTATCTGTCTGTACTATGACTTCCAAGTGACTGTGCCACAAATTCAAATGCCAGTCCTAATTTACTCCAGTTCATTTACGTTTCAAGCTTATCTCGTTTTGCAGCTCTGGACCACTTCCAGTAGGCTGCCGGTTTTATATCGCTGCACATACTCATCGCAGAGAGCAAATATTCACCTGTCTGTCTTACTAGCCCAACTTTCATGTCAAGAATTATCACTGGTAATGAGAGCTGGCTCAACATCTACAACCCTGAGACAAATCGAGAGTTTTCAGTCACAATGTCAAAGAACAATACAGTGCATCAGGTAACAGGTATGTTTGTGAAACACTGAGGTACACGAAATTCCCTGCAAATCACCTGATCTGTGGCAAATTCCAGCAAGCGTCATGTGTGCAAATGCTGAGAACAGGACGTTTAAGAAGCGTTTTGAAAGCAACTCTGCCAAGTGAGATCGCCCATGATTTAAAGGCTAATTTAAAGCAGGTAATGCTTTTTGATTATTTTTTTTTTCATGTGTGGAGTCACTGAACTTTATGATCAGGGAAAGAGATTGTTATAATAATTTATTCATACAGGAATAATGTTTGGCTTCTGGGTCTCTTTAATTCCCCGTAAAGTAAGATCACCAAAATTGAAATGCAGTATTTAAAAGATGTGACAGTGATAAAAAAAATTGCTTTGGTAATGTAGCATCAGACTTGTACCAGCTTGCTGGAAATAATAAAATAAAATAAAGTTAAAACAAACTAAAGTAGCTCTGGATATTTTACAGTGATTTAAAAACCATATCTGAGTAAAGCCTGCGTTTCACAAAGTCTTGTGTGAACATTTTGCCCTTGTTCTGTGTAAACAAGAGAAATTTAATTTACCACTGAGAGATTAATAACCCAGCACAATTTATTCACAGCTTGTTTGTGTATCTTGCTCAAGCTACAGGTGTTCCCACTGGACTTAAATAAACATCGAGCCTTCCAGCCTACATAAACTCTCCAACTCTCCCCAAAACCTCTTTATTGCTTACCTAACCCTGTATAAAAACTTTTCTCCCTTCATACACGTGTCAGTCCTCTCTGCCTTGATTGTATCTTATTCTCCTCAAAGCTGTATGTCAAGTCTGCAATATCTGTCCAGGTCTAAACCTCCCTTTTTCCTTGCAACATGGCTGTTGACCTCAAGATGCCTACCTTGAGGAGGAGCTGTATGAGTGCATGTGACCTCACAGCAGGCCCCCTTAACTCTCACTGTAATGCCTCGCCTATAGCAAGGTGAAGGAGCGTGAACACACACACTTTCCAGTGATCAAACACACACAATTACATAAGCACGCCAGTGACCAGTCCAAGCGGCCTGCCAACACCATTAGACTTCAGCGCATGTCCTGAGGCTGTTCCAGATGTAAAAGACAGAAATACGTGTGAGTCAAGGGTGTAGCGGAGTGTGTCTGGGTAAATGATGGCCACTGAAACAAACTCACCTCTTTTCAAAGACCCGGACACACCTAATAAAGTTGTTGCTAGACCTTGCGGCGTGAAGGCCAACCTTTACGTCTTATATGTCCCGCAGATCTCGTCAACTTAATTCCAAATAGGCTCGATCACAGTTCAGTACGGTCCAGATCACCTCATCCAGCAAAGGTCAGTACACAAACTTGCCTGTTACCTTTTTATTCACACTTCACACCCTGTTATTGTAACGGTATAAAATAAGACTAAACGGTCACTCACTTTAAAATGCTTTGTCTTTACTTGAGGAATTGGCTAATAGTATCCCATTGCTTCAGATATGTAGATGTAGCTTTCTGACACTGTCTCATGAATTGCTTTAATTAAACCTAACCAGTTTACAATATGGGACTTGAGGGCAACAAGAGAATAAAAATAATTGGATCATTAAAGATGCAGTGCAATAAAAGAACACAAGTGGCTCTGTTTCTCAAGTTTATTTCACCTTTTAAATTAAGGTTAAAAATATGTTATAGACTCATTAGACTGCAACAGTCTAATCTTATATGAGTAATAATAAAAAATATTTATAAATAACAGTTATTTTTGATCATAATAAAAAACAGCAATCATGTGTCACAACACGACTTGAGATGTCACCAGAGGCAAAATGTAGAAGCAATTCAAATCAATTTGATTTTTTCCTGCTGCGTGCATGCCCATGCTGCAATATTGTTTGGTGTGTTTGTGCTGTTGCTAACTAATGCACTGAGTCACACTGTGAAAAAAGAAAAAAATGAGGGTGGTAGATGTTGTTTATGTGAATAAAAAGAAGATAACTATTCTGAGTCAGTCCACAGAATATTTTCCCCAAAACCTCAGGAATAATCAAGACGGGATTTTTTCAAATGTGAAACAAGTTATTAGTCAGTAGTCAGTATTAGGTTTAGAGGGAAGTTACTTCTCATTCAGAGCCAGGTAAGCTAGGGTAACTTTGCTCCTTTAATCATTTTAAAAGAAATGATTTTAGTATTTACTTAGGTTATGATTGTCTAATATGAAAAAGTATTTAAGTCTGACAAATATGCAAACAAAAAGTGTACCATTACACCCATTGACCAGAGACTACTATGCAAGATTTTGCAGTAAACTTGGCTTCATAAGTTAATTATAGACAAATTATAGAACTCATACTAATATTGAGTAAACATATTAATATTTTATTAATTGGACCAATAGTATTAACATAAATGTCAGTCTGGAGGCTGATTTTGATGTTACAAATGCAGCAGATTAAAAAAAAACGCTTTACTCCGATTTACTCTGATTTACACTGATTTACTCTGATTTCTCAGTTGCATTTATTTCATTGTTACCTACCCAGCCCAATGCTGGACTCTGATACGTACTAATTACTTTTTTTCCCTTCAAACAGCTGCAGTTTCTGCAGTATGTTCAAATAACTTCTAACAAACAACAAAGTCTTTGATTAGCCAACCTTGGGCATTGGTCTGCAGCTGGCTGAAGGTCGACTGTGTTACTTCCTCTGCTGAGAAAGATGTTGGAATATGATTAAGAGCACCAGAACAGCTGTGGAGTGGACACTGTGGTGAGTGCATTTCATCATCTTTCAAGGCCCAGAGTAAAGGGGAGAGCTGGTTCATCCCCATATGCGGTGGACATTAACAGAAAGGCTACAATGGTAGCTTCAACACAACCATGTAATGTATATAAAAGATGGATGTACATGTCGCTTCAGGGTCCCTCACACCACCATTTTTGGTAATGACTCGCAGGGAGCAACGCATGTGGTTACTAAAGGAAGTTTAGTGATATAGAGGTCACTGTGAAAATGATTACTGCTATCTAGCAACGCTGTCAACAGTTTGTGGCTTCACAAATTTATTTTGTTGTAATTTTAATGTGTTTTTCTGAAACAGGTCTCTCTTGTAAATAAGACATCGGGTCTCAATGGGACTGCCTGTATAAATAAAGGTTAAAATAAAAATAAATACAAACTCTAACGCTATGCTTTTGATAGTATTTGCATGTCATTCTTCCTGCCTGGAAATACGATACCTCAAAAAGTTTTGAGTGAATTCTGATAAAACTTTGTAGGTATGACCTTTTGTTCAAGGTCAACAGACTGATCTGAAAGTCAAAGTATTAATAATGTGTTACAATAGATTTTTAGACTGACAAGAACATGTTGGCATGGGACACTTTTTGATTAGTTTATTAACTTTATTATGAATTTGTTATGAACGTGACAGCAACAGGTTATAACCATTTAAATGCAGAACAATTTGAATGCATGTACAATTATCCTAAATATATTTTGCTTTTCTGGAAAATAAAAGAAACATGATTTAAAAAACGTTCCTTTCCCTTGATATTTATCACTAAACATTTAAACTGATTTTACTAAACAATGAAACTAATGCTAGATATTCAAAAATAATAAAAAAAATAATAATTAGAGTCAAAATTATGTCAAGTATGTTCACATGGGTTTCAACATGGCAAATAACAAAAGCCTGCATTTTGCACTCGTTTTTTAAGTGCATTTCAAAAAGTGAATATATAGAAAATATAATACTCTTCTACTAAAAGTAATTGATGCCTTGGCAGAAGTTTGTGTTCTCAAAGTGCTTCTTGTTAAGATTTGTTTTTTACAGAGTTTGTTAGCACGACGCAGCTACATTAAGTGACCGAAACTCCAACATTTTTATTCAAGCCTCCAAAAATAACTGTATTTTTAATTTCTGTGATTCATTTATTCAAATTAGTTTACTTTTTCTGTGCTGAGTTGCAGACACAGTAAATAATATTTGGAGAGTTAACAGATGTTTCTGGAGAGATGTGAGGGGGATGCTTAGCCACACTGTGCACGTTGCTGATTACACAACACATTCTCTTTTAACGTGTTATGAGGCCATTCTGCTTTCTTTGGTGACAAAGGTCCTGTTTCAGAGACCTACAGTGTCTAATTTAAAATATCCATTAGCAGTTGTTGTAGGCTGGTTAGGACAATATTGTGGTTTAAGTTAAAAAAATGCACTGTATGTTAAAAAAAATGATGAGTTGAGTGACAGACCTTCATGCAAGTAGTTTAAACCATTGTGATGTGGGCTGTGAAACAGAGAGTGCAACTCGATATCACGGCACTTTCTGGAACTTTCTGCAAGGTGAAAA
Source organism: Pelmatolapia mariae (assembly GCF_036321145.2). Taxonomy (NCBI): domain Eukaryota; kingdom Metazoa; phylum Chordata; class Actinopteri; order Cichliformes; family Cichlidae; genus Pelmatolapia; species Pelmatolapia mariae. Next base: position 24,317,586 of record NC_086232.1, on the reverse strand, counting down.
TGTGCTGCAACTGCTGCTGTGATGACAGTGAACTCAAAACTCTCCCAGGACAGCCACTCGGCCGGTTTAGGAGTCCTCCGTGGGAAGTTTTATGGACTTTGTGGGTCGTTGCTTCATAGACAGTGGACGGGCATGAATCTCCCGTCTGTGGTTGCAGTGTAGATCAGCGCTGCGTCAGGATCCCTGTGAAGGTTGGTTAAGACTCTGAGTTATGGCTCTGGAGAAGTGTTCTCCTGCAGGCGGGGCTTTATGGGGTCACCAACTATGCCGCGGTACTCAGCATACCTGGACACTCACACACATACAGATGTGTCTATCCTGAAGGCATCAGGGGCTCCTTCGGTGATTCAAACCAGATGATTAATGGGCTAATTATCATGCTCTTTCCCCACTAGACACACACACAAATACTCACACACACCCTCCATCACCCTCTGTTTGACCCTCTCTTTTTGGTTCACATCCTCTTACTTTCTCCTGCTTTTCACCCACTCAGCTCTTCTATACAAAGTGCCCCCTCCTCCACACACACATCCCACCCTGCCCTTTTGCCCTTACTTACAGTCTTCTACTTGTAATTCAGAGCTAATTAGCTCATTTCAAATCAGAACAAGATCCGTAGAGCTCACTTTAAAAAATCTGTTGCACCAGTCATTCATCGCTTTTACATCACTGGAGCAATGTGCAGAGTCTCTACTAACAACAAGCATGTTAAAGAAATCACAGCTGATGACTATTGGCAAGAGTGGCCAGGGCTGGATGACAATGCTTCACAGTGACATGGAAAAACAATACTGGAGGGTTTTCCCTCCACACAACTGCTGTCAAGTAAGCTCAGAGACAGACAGAGAAACTGATGTAAAAAAGGAGACAAAAAAGGGGAGAAAGTTTGAGACTGGGTCAACTCTGTGCACCCTTGTCACATGTCATTAGTGTACCAGTTTCCCCACTCGTCTGACACACAAAAAACATCACATGCGGGGCTTATTCGACCCCGAGGGCCACAGAGCGCACGTCAAGCAACAAGCCGACACAGGAATAAAACGAATGTGTGTTGCAGGTTGTCAGTTTATTGTGGCAGACTGTCTCTCCACACTTCAGCTGATCCACACTTCAAAAATGACACACTCAAGAGACTGCCTGAGTGTCTGAGTTAACCCACATCTACAACCTTCCTCCACAAAGGTTAGTTAGTATTTTCTTTCTTCAGATTGAGAAAAGGTCTTAATGACTTGTGCGTAGGATGAAAAAGTTTGACATTTCGTCTAAATTACTTTTGTCTGATGAAAGTCTGAGGACAGAAACACTGCTAATAAAGTGAGAAAGCAAGGGATGTCAAGTACTAAAGAATAAAAAGTTGACAAGCAATTAAAGTTGAATATTTCCAGAAGAAATTTTACCAATTATGATCAAAGTTTGAACTCATAATATTTTGAAATTTTTCTTAAAACCCCACATTACTAGATATTAAAAATAATCATCAGAGATACAGTCAGGTCCATAAGTCCTTGAACACCAACACGTGTCTTTTTCTGTGTGGGATTTTAAATCAGACATTCAATATGTGATTGAAATGCAGACTTTCAGCTTTTATTCAAGAGGTTCAACAAAAGTATTGCAAAAACAGTTTAGTTTATTTTTATACAAGTTCCTCAATTTTCAGAGGCAAGTAATTCATTTTAAATATAAGGACTGGACGTGACAGCATGTAGTCTTGAACCTGTGGTCATCACCACGTTCTGTGTTTCCTCCCTTGTGATGCTCTGCCAGGCCTTCACTGCAGATGCTTTCAGTTGCTGCCTGTTGCTCTGCATTCAGTTTTGTATTTTAATAAGTGAAAAGCACGCTCCGTTGGGTTGAGATCAGGTAAATGATCTGGCCATTGGAGAATATCCCGTTCATGATGCGGTATGCCTTGAATCAGGAGATGTTCTTTTTCTTCTCCGTACTTTTCCCATCATTCTGGTACGAGTTAATCTTAAGCTCATCTGCCAAAGTAATTTTTTTCAGAACTGCGCTGGCTAGAGCAATCATTATTTTAAAGAACGTACCAGATCATCAGTTTGTCCACTACTAAAGTTTTTGGTATGTTTCTGATAGTTCTGGGATTTTTTTTTTTCTTTTCTGCCTCCTTCACATGCATCCGCATCTGTTTGGACCTCATATTGAGAATTCCTAAACAGCTAATGCAACACTTTTATTAAACCACTTGCATTAAAGCTGAAAGTTTCCACTTCAGTCACTTCTTGACTGTTTGACTTAAAATCCACTGTGGTTGTGTGGCCTACGAAGGCAAAACTACAAAAATGTGTCCAAAATCCTAACTGGACCTAACTGTATGTATGACTGAATTAAAGTGGCCTGTTCAGAGGCACGAACACTTTTAACTTTAGCTGTTTTCAAATGTTTTCTTTGTTTGAAATATTATTTTGCTTTCTGTTACAGTGTTACCTGTTTATTTCAGTTTCAGCTGCACACTGACTGACTTGGCTTTACTTCTCATGAAGAATATTTCACTCTAAATAAACGCTTGACTGATTTTAGGTCATCTTCAATATACTTTATAGATGCTATATCTCTGAACCAAAAAGAAAAAGAAAGAAAACACAAAGAAAGCAATTTAACATGATAGGTGTGCATGGGAAAGTAACTCAGTGGATTGATTTTAACCTGCAAACATTTCCTGGAGATTTAACACTGTATGAATAAAGTAATAAAAACTTTCTGTGCTGCATTTTATCTCTGTCACAGTTGTGAGACTGAGTCTGGTTTCGTTCACAAGAGGGGTTTTTTTAGGTCCTTTGCTGTGGAGAGTCTTTGGGCCCTGATGGCGCTAATAGTTTTTCCCCTGAGTCAGACCACATGTGTGTGTCCCTCATGGCTGTTTGTTAACAAAAGCCATTCTGACAGTCTCTGCTCCCCTATATTAATACACACAGCCATACACACATGCATAACTGTGTCATCTGTTGGCGTGTATGAGGCACATTTCAGCAATGTGGCACTGAAAACACAGAGACTGTGTGTGTATGTGAGACAATGTGTGTGTGGTACCCCTGTGGGCAGTTTAGCAGTGCTAAGTAGTATTTTGTAAGTGTTAATAGACCGCTGGCTTCAAAGCACAACGGCACTAATTCTACAAGTTTTTACAGAACATTCTTGTTCCAAAACAAGTTCCCTAATTAGGTGTTTGGATGATGATGAGGGAAACACTGTCCAACGCATCGGTACAAAAAGTCAACAGATTGTTATTACTGCAGTGGGCGATCAGGCACTTTTTCAAGTTTCCTGTGTTTAGTACCATTGTCTATATTTAATTTACCTTTGATGGCATTTTCACATCATCTAGGAAGTTTGGGATAAGTCCTGTGTAGTCCTCAGCTGGGAAACTGAATGCCAACTTTTACTTCACAAAGAAAGCCTCTGAATGACTCTGTGCATTGACTGCCACGTCATCAGAAGTGGATCAAAACTATTAGTGGAAGTGACTTTGTTTCCAGCAGCATGAAAAGCTTTGGCTAACTGCTTAGCTAACTGACCCCAGTGGGCTGATGCTCTCTAGGTGGTGGTCACACAGAATAAATTGGTTCAGTACTAACTGTGGTGTTACTGTGAAATATAATATTGGGTGCTCTAAATGTGGCAACCTTACAGACACAAAGTCAGCATCACAAATAGCAAGGCGGGCCACTGCCAGACATCATCAATCCAATTTTCCATAGCTCTCTCGCTATCCACAAACAGCTGTAAACCCTGTCGCTCAGATTTGGAATGCTGGAGTCATTTCTGATCAGGATATGTCCTTCAACACGCACATTAAACAGATATGTGGGAATGCTTTCTTTTATCTCTTCAACACTCCTAAAATTAGAAACATCCAACATACAAGATGCCGAAAAATAGACCATGCATTTGTTACTTCTGTGTTTTTTGGGGGGAATTCTTCATTATCGGCTGTTCTAAAAGCTCTCTGAATACCTTCAGTCGATCCAAAAAATCCTGCAGCGAGAGTACCAGAAGAAAATAAAAAGACAGACCATATTTCTCCCATATTAGCTTCTCTTCATTGCCTCCCTTTTAAATCCAGAAATTAATTTAATATCCTTGCCTTTACATAGCCTGCCTTGCAAGATCATTCTTCACCATATCCTGAAGACCTTAACATACAATTGTATTCCAATGGAGCACTTCAGTCTTGGGCTGCAGGCTTACTTGTGGTTCCTAGAGTTTTTAAAAGTAGAATGGGAGGCAGACCTTTCCTGTGGAACCAACTCCCAGTTTGGATTTGGGAGACAGACACCTTCTCTGCCTTTAAAGAATGGACTCAAAGTTGTCTTGTCTTTTGTCTTAGGGTTTTTGCCTTTTAATATAAAGCACCTTTAGGGAACTGTTGTTGTGATTTGACGCTATATAAAGAAAAGCAACCTGAACTGAACTGAATTGAATTAACTAGATGGCAGAACACACAAAATGGTCCCAGAGTTAGTTCATACATGTTCAACTAAGAGTTACACAGGTCTAGAGCCTGGATGGCAACTGTATGGCAAATTCTGGTTGCTGAAGAAAAAATGGGTATTTCCTCAATCAGTTGGTGAGTGGTTGTTGGAGGTTGGTATTAGGCTACTTACTGTTGCTAGAAATATTTCTTTAATTGCTAGCAGATTGCCGCATTGGATTGATGGGCGCTTTGCTATTAAAGAGACTGCTCATAATATCTTTTTACTGACTTGCAGTGTTGCTTCCCTGTAAGAAGAGTAGTGGACCACACCCATGCCATCCATGTATCCCCACAATATAACAAAGTTACCAGACTTTTCCTTACTTGTACAGTTTTCTCGCTTTATCCGCATCTGCACTGCCTGGTTTCTGAAGAATATGATGATGGATGTCTCAGCTAGCAAGTCGGTCTTGTGCCTTATCAATCCTTAACCCCAATGTTTTCATCACAAAATGATTTTTTTAACACTAATAACTTTGAAAGTCAAAGACAAACAACGTTGATAGTCAGATCAGAAACACTTCTCTGTCTTCTCTGTGATGACAGCAGGAATACAAAAGAAAGACTGCACAGTTCACACGGCAGGACCTGTGTGTATTTTAACCACCAGGCCAACAGGATGCTTTTTTTATTCTCCTTCAGTGCGGACAAGATCTGAGAACCAACTGAAAGCTTGCTGACATGTATGGGACGCGCAAATCAAACCACATGATGACAAGATCACAAAAACTTGGCTCATAAAGGTTAGTTATTCCCACAGTCACAGCTACATGAAATACAGTCACATTAACCCTGATAAATCATGCACCTTAACAGTAAAACATCTAGATTCTCGACCATTTACCGAAACACGATAAAATATAAAATAAAAGGAAACTTAAACTGTGATTAAGAGCAGTGTGTTTAAAAAGCAGAGTTGGGTTTCCTTCCCTGTAGGTTCCAGCCAAGCCAAATGTTGGCCGGGGCCACATAACGTGCTGCACTTCTCTTACTGAAATTGATGCTGACATTTAGGGTTAATACCGCTTGTCACTGTGATTTCTGCAAATATGGCTTCACCACTAAGTGTTCCAGCAGCTGTTTGTCTGTGTGCGTGTGTGTGCGTGCATGTGTGTGTCTTTACAGCTTAACCCAGTCATAATGTCCACACCTAGCAAAACTATTCCAGAGTGCTAAATACACAATTATCTGTGTGAAGCCATCCAGAATACAAGAGGAAACACCCACTACCCACACACTGACCCCCACTCAACACCCTATAACCCCCACCCGCTACTCTACCCCTCTAACTCAGCCCTGCAGGCCAGGTCTGTAAGCGCAAGTGTACTCCATCAAGTCAGTGCCAGGATGGGAGGTGAGAAGGCGCTGGGACACTGGAAACCTGCATGGGAAAGTGAAAACGAATCAGCTCTCCTACCCACATACACACACTCAAAAATACACACACTGCTCCATAGCCATTGTGTGTTAGATGAGAGTGAGCCACCTGGCACCCACACACATGCCATCGCCCAGGTCAGTGGTCAGCTTGGTGACGGCAGACACTGGAGATTAGGGCTGGCCAGATGACGACACCCAGTGAGAAACCCCGTGTGTCTGCCAGGAGAGGGAGTGTTTGTGAGAGCTGATTGCTTGGCTTCTTTCTTTATTAGACATAACAGAGCTCAAAAAACAGCACCCATAAAGAGCACTGTAAAGAATGTAAGACGTGAATCTCTTCTTTCCTTCTTGTCTGCTCGTTGGCTGGGGGTTACAGGGAGTCTTCCCTTCCTCGTGACTCACTGATGAGTCTGTTTTTGACGAGTAGCTTGCCAGCAGCAAATCTGGGAAATAAGAGCAGGGGTATTCCAGAGTTACGGTTGCACCACCTAGTGATAATTGCAACTTGGAGTGTGATGGTGCTTAATAAACTTTATTTAGGTAAGGAAGTGATATCACGATACTCACTTGATGGCTCACAGGATTTTTTTCTTTTTGGGAGGATGCATGTGTGTGAGGAGGTCACAGCCTTCTACACCCTTGTTTCCTTCATCCTAAACACACTCATGAAACCACAGGGCTGACTCGACGGAAACAAACTTTTAGAAATTATATTTATATACTTTTACTGTGGCTTGGCCTCTTATGTTTGCATATATTTGCAGACTGATTTACCTTTCTCTTCGTGGAATAATGCGTTGAGGAGGCTGTCAGGGTGGATGGTGGGCTCAAAAAGCTCACATCCTGCCATTGTCTGCTTTAGTTCTAGCAATGAAGCCGCTTCGCAAAAGGTCAACATGTCATCCAAACTGAGCATTAAAATGCAGTTTATATCTGCCCTCCACACTGACACACACACAAATGTATTTTGTGTTTATGTGACGCCCCTGTCGTCAGGGCAACATTTTTTGCCGGTGACTTATAAAACCACAACAAGCAGTCAAGCAAAGTTTATTTATACAGGGCATTTCACAGACAAGAGTCACAAAGTCCCTTACAAAACCCAATAGAATCAAGTTAAAACAATACAAAATGAAAGGAATGAAAAACAAAACAACCCAACAATGCTATCCATCATCATGGTCCTGGCAGGGCCTTTACTTGTTTTTCTTCCCTTCTCTCTCTTTGTTCTTTCTTTCTCCATCTCTTGTTTCTCAGGTGGAGCAGTGCGCTGGCTCCTTAGGTTCGCTTACCTCGGGCTGGCTCTCCAGTTTCCTAGGCTCCAACTTTAAAGACCAACTTGAGCCACCACACCTAGGAACATTTAAATGTCCGACACCAGCCTGCCCACTCTCCACCTCCCACCTCTATGCTCTCTCCTGATTCCTCTGGTCTACTTGCTTCCCTACCTGCAGTCTGCTACAGTAAAGCAAATAAAAATCCCTGGAAGCACCTCTACCTTACTCACCTGTTCAACCTCCTAGTTCTTTGTAAATAAGCCGATAAACTGCTTGTAGTCTCCGAGTCCTGTGCTTGAGTCCAAATTTACTGACATTATGACATTTGTATTTGCAAACCTTCAGGCGTGCAGCCAGCACAGAAGACAGCTCAGGTGTCACAGCTTTAAAAGGTCAATCATCCCGGGTCCCCGAGTGCATCTGTGGGACAGGCAGTTTTGGTAATGTGTTGGGAACATAACTCATTATATCTTGTTTTGCACTGATGTTATATGGACTAAAAGTGAGAGTCATTAGACTGCAAACTAATGCAAACTGCGAACTCTGTGGCCAAATCCAACAAGAGTGAACATAAACAACGAATCAAGAGAAAGAAATCATCGTTGTTGCTGGATCTGGGGTGACTGTAGCTCAGGAGGAAGAGCAGGTTGTAAGGTTGGTAGTTCACACTCTGGCTGTTCAAGTCTGCATGCCATATATCCTTGGGCAAGATACTAACCCTAAGTTGCTCCCCATTGGGTGCATCCAAATGTGTGTGAATGTTAGATAGAAAGCACTAAAGCAAAGAAAATAGTGAATGGGTGAATGAGGCATGTTTTATATGTTGAGAGCTCAGGTAGTGTTGTAAAGCGTTATATAAGAACCGGTCCGTTTACCACTTTTAGTCATATCAGCTCACTTTGATAACTGTTTAAGTTAAGTAAAAAAACTTTTGCAAACACACAAACCGAGGCTGCTGCTGTACCGGAGTGAAATACCTCCAAACTGTTGGTTTTGCTGCTAGCTGCTGCTGCTTTTCTGTGATGACATAAACACAGGGTCAGACCATGGATTGGCTCACTGTCACCAATATCCAATCCAGCTTTTTGGGTCAAAATCAAACTGATATCCGACTCAAATATCCCTCCTTAATTTGTGGAATCCCATTTTAAGTGTTGATTGCAGCTTTATGACCACCGCCATCATGGTTTTTTTGAAGCCAGAGGTGCTCATATTTCGACAAAATGACATACAAATAAAATAAGAGACTTTCACGTGCCTCTCACCCCATGATAGCTGGGATAGGCTCCAGCCAGAAAATGGATGGATAGATGGATGGAATTTCACTCACCAAAACAGGAGCACCAACATGTTATAATGGGTATAGCTTTCCTCCTGTCAGTAAAAGCTGCCCTGACCCTTTCATTGCAAAAACTTTAAGTCTCAATTAAAATCATTTAGATTAAACTGCCATGAAGTTGTCATGAAGACCATGAAGAAACCAAAATCATTTTTTGTACTAGGCTGTGAACACATGCATCGACTCTTTTGGAGCTTCAGGACCTGAAGTTTTTGGCATTGGTTTCAGCGCTACTTATGAAAGTAGAGAAACAAATACACTTCACCTTCACTGAAGGACAAATGGATACATTCAGCATTACTGTTTTTGGACATGTGAGATATTCACTAATATTTCCTCATTATCTCAATTTAGAAAACATAAGGCAGACAGTAAATTGGCTGCAGAAAAACATAATTTCTTGGAGGAATGACTGCAAATGCACCCATCGGTGTGCTTTTATACCCTTACAGACTTCTTTTTTTTAAATGTCTTCCTTTGATCAAGCTGACATTTGAAAGGGGTGCGTAAGAGTTTTGTGGCTAGACACAGAGGGCTTGCGGTGGCGTGGTGGCCCGTGTTGTTTTTATTTGGTTTGAGGTTGATGTTCACTTTGACGGTCTGCACTCGACTAACTAGATGCAGACCTGCAGGCAGGGAAATAATTTGCATTTTCCAACGTCGAGCAGCTGTGGGCATGCAGCCACATACTGAGAACGTTTCTGTACTGTGTATGTACACACACATGCATATCAGCAAGCTAAGATATAAGAGAAGGCAAACTGTACAAACTGAAACAGATGAAAGTATGTGCACACACACACAGACACACACACACACACTGAGAACACCCAACAAGTTCAGAGGCATCAAGCTGGAATGGGCTGCAACTGAATAATAGAGGCCAAACAGATACACACACACACACACATTTCTGATATTATTTTAGCATTGGACATAATCAACCAACAAACTCTAGAGTTAATTCAGCTGACAAATACCCATACATCACATCCAAATACTCAGACGTCGGTCTGACACATGACGCTGTGCGACTGAAATACAACAGACAAGGTATTCTTTTAATATTTCTTTAAAGCTGCTTTCTTTATTTAATGGTGCCTTATTGCACATATTGTCTCTGTTACAGCTTAACTTTTGGCAGTCTGTGTGTGTCCGTGTGTGTGCGTGCATGTGTATGCATGAATCTCGTCATTGTAATAGTTTAACAGCTGGCTCATTGTCCGAGTGTACGCACACATATGAAATCCTCATCAGGCTCAACCACATCAATTCAACCCAAGTATTACCTCAAATCATTCTGTCCATTTTGAGGTTTGCCTGTGTGTATGTATCAGTGTGTGTTTCTGTCGCCACTGGCTTCTTGTCTCTTTTTTATGAAGGCGGTGACAGAATGTGTGCCTTTCCCTCACACGGGGTCATGCCTAAAAATAAATAAGTGCATTTCAAACGCAGGCCAAAGGAGGCTAACTGACACTGAAGGACAGTTTGTGTTAGTGGTTCAAATACATGACAGTGTTCAACATTTTCAGCTTTTCTTTGAAAAAAATTTCTTCTTACTCAAAATAAGTTACAAAATGAGAATATTTATTTTAATTTTCTAATAAATAAGGTCTATCAAGTGAGGAAAAAATGAAAAGCAATTTCGCAAAAGCCCCAAATTTTTGTAAAGAAGCAAGATATGTTGGGTTCTTTTAACATAATCTTTAAACTATTTCGGGGGAGAATAAGTACAAACTCAAAAGAATGATATATTGGGCTAGTTGTTACAAGGTATTTGACCCCACAGTCAGACTATATACTAAGTCAGGCTAGGGCTACAGAGTTTTACATTTTTTTCTCCATCCCAATTTGTCTTATCACAAATAAATAAACTAACTAAATGTGTACCGCCAGCAATTAAAATCCAAAACAAAAGCAACTCCCTAAATCAGTGCCTGACTACTAGAATGAACACACGAAGGCGCAATGGTTGTGAACTGACCAAAGAAGGGAGGGTGGTTTGGCCAGACTGGATGTATGGTGAGTAATCGAGGATTCAGTCCTGAGTTTGTAAGTACTGTAGGACTCCAGTCATAACTTACTGGACAGAAACATATGTTATCTCCTTGCACAGTCATGGCGAAACTTGCTCTGTATTCAAAACATCACAAGGGAAAAAAGTGACATCTCATAACTTTGCTACAAGTTTTATTCACATCCACCATGCAAGTACTTGACATTAATAAAGATTAATTAACAGGAATGTAGCACAAAGTCAAGGTGTCCTATTCATTTAATATTGTTAGGTTTCAGATCAGTGGATGTTGGTCACTGCCAGGGCTGCCTTTGTTACCCATTCTGTTAATATTTATTGGCAGAATTTCCAAACAGAGCTGAGGAGGGAAAGGTATCGAGTTTGGTGGTCTGAGGATCTCATCACTGCATTTTGCAGATGATGTTTGCTTGAACAAGTCATGACCTCCAGTTTGTACTGTGGAAGTTTGCAGCTGAATGTGAAGCCTCCAAATCTGAGGCCATGGTTCTCAGCTGGAAGAAGGGTGAAGTGTCCACTCTGAATTTGGAACAACTGACTGCTCAAGTGGAGGAGTGAGGGAAGAGTGAAGCAGGAGACTGACAGACAGACTGGCATTTCATCTGCAGTAATGTGAGTACTTTTACTCTGTTCCCCAACCCGTCATGGCAGACGGTTGGCCTGCCCTGACTGGTTTTGCAGGAGGAAAAAGGGAGTTTTTCCTTCCCACTGTCACCTAGTGCTTGCTCACAGGGGGTTGTCTGATTGTTGGGGTTTTCTCTGTATTATTGTAGGGTCTTTACCTTACAATAAAAAGCACCTTGACGTCACTGCTGTTGTGATTTGGCAAAAAAAAAAAAAATCTGATTCTGGATACAAGTGGAAAAAATGAGATTCCTCTAAATAGTGGCTTAGGTCTTGCTCAGAGACTCAGAGTAGACCAACTATGAAGCTACTCCTACATATCAAAAGGAGCCACATGAGGTGGTCTGCACATCTGACCAGAACGCCTGTGCAGCGCCTAGGTGAGGTGTTTCAGGCATGTCCTACCAGAAGAAAGCCCCGGGGCAGACCTGGCTGGGAATGGGAATGTCCCCGCAAAAGTAATGAAAAAGGCAGCCAAAGAGAGGGAGGTCTGCCCCCACCACCCAGACTCAAATAAGCAGCAAAAACTGGATGGATGGAACAATTCCTTTAAAAAAAAAAAAAAAAACTTTAAAAATAAACATTTTTGAACCATAACCAATGCCATGAGGTGTTTTACTTTTCTCTCAGCTGTACAACATCTGGAACTCGAACACAGACTGAAGTTTAAATGCCGCTGAAGGAAAGAGGGTGTTAAGAAGCTCACTTTCCATCACCTCCCTCTCAGTCTGTCGTCAAGGAGAGCTGCAGCAAAAGGCATGATGTAAAAAAAAATCTTGTCCCTGAAACATCTCCCTGTTCCTGTATTTGCCTGGTTAAAAAAACAAACAAAAAAACACTACATTTATCTTAAAATATTCACAGGCGAATATTTGGTTACATGCTTTGTAATGTAAAAAAAAAAAAAGAGGAAGATAAATAGCTGCCAACAAGCTGATGTTAGTGCTGTGTAACTTCTGAAAGCTTGCTCTCCTTTATGCAAACAGTTTATGCAGGCGAGGTGGCTCATAAATCACAAGTTTTTCTGAGAATCGCATTGGAAAAATATCTTTCTGTCATTAACTGCATGCTCCCAGTTTGTCAAGTTGTGTTCTGATAGTTTAAACAAAGTTTTAAATTTAGGCCGCACTAATGACCATATTTTTGTTTCCCACGAATGTAAAGAAGGCAGCATCACAGAAGATGTGACATAGCTGTTCTGGGGATGTTAGAAACGCCATGACTGCTTAATTAACAAGAACATCTGAATGTGAACACTGGCCTTAATGGCAAGTCTCATTATATGCTGCCTGCACGGCCCTTTCTGGTCACATTCATCCTCTCGCTCTCTGCCGCTGCTACTAGAAATAGCACACAAAGTAAGCTCGTGGAAATGCCACCAGCGACAGCTCATGACAAAGCTGAGACTACAAGAAGCTATTAGCGAGCTTGCCAAAGAGTCATTAGTGAACAGCAAAGTTTTAACTAAATATGAACGGACAGAAGCAATCTGCTGTAACTGTAAAACTGTGTTTCTTGTTGTTTTACTTGGTCTAAACGTTCCTGGAAAGCGAGAACAAGGAAAATTTGAGCTGATAGTTCAGTGTCAGGTCGAATATAATAGAACCAGAGGGAGAAAAATGCTTAAGCAGGTAGTAGATGATAAAGTAAATACGGTGTGTGTGTGTGTGTGTGTGTGTGTGTGTGTGTGTGTGTGTGTGTGTGTGTGTGTGTGTGTGTGTGTGTGTGTGTGTGTGTGTGTGTGTGTTTGAAAGACTTATTGGTGCCACGTGTGGAAAAACTGCTGGCGGTTTTGTCACAAAGCGTGTGAAGCATCACATCATGGCGACACATCTCTGTGACAGCTCCCAGCCTAAATGCCGCAGCTGGACTTTGACTGTGATAACTAGTGACAAGGAGAGTGAGAGGAAAAGGGAAGGAATGGGTAGGACACTTGTAGATAGCAGCTTTAGGCCTGACTTCATGGCTTTACAAAGCCCTTTGAGCAAGAGCCTCTAACAATACAACTGTACAGAAAAAGGGAAAGTCCATGCAATTTACATCTGCTGCCTGCCTGCTTTCAAAATTCAGTGTGACTCCAGTCTTGAGTAAATTCTGCAATTTAAAGGCAGCAGATATGGATTTATTGAATATTTATCCCGGTTTTATATCCATATGAGCACCTGCGACCTTTTCCTTTGATGTCGGTCTGTCTCCATTTACTGTCCTAATAAAGTGTTCTGGGTTATATTCACCTTTTAAAGAAACTCCAATAAAACACGAACATGCACTTCGGCGGCACGGAGAATGAGTACGTAACAGGCTTCAGAAAAGGTCTCTCTTTCCAGGTTATGAAGCAAGATAGTCTCATTGTTCATCTTTACAGCTGTCAGTTAGCAGGCGCAGCCCAGTGCGTGCGTCAGCCTTTTCTTTAATAGGGAACACAGCCTCTCTGCACAGCCATTGATTTACCTCCTCCACCCTCACTATCTCTACTTGCACCCAGAGTTTTGATCAGCACACGCTGGATAAAATTTGCCCTGGCTGTGTATACATGTGTGTAATTGAAAACGAAGGAGAGAATGAAAAATCAAAAAAGCAACACACACGCACAAACGCGGCGGTGTGTGTTGTGTGCACTTGCTCGCTTACACCTTGATGCATTTGTGCGTCTGCATCCATTCGGAGTGCAGTCGTAAATTGAGCGGCTGTATTGTATCCTGTGAACAAAAGAGGCCCATTTGTATAAATTTGGCTTGCAGAGGATTTGGCTCTAAAATGTGCCCCTAGCGTAGAAGATTTGATTACACGGGTATCTGTTGCTCTGCCTCAGTGGATAAAACAGGCCTCCATCAACAGAAAAAGTCAAAGTGCCCCTGAAAACACTTCAAACAAAACACAGTCTTAAGGTACCTGTTTGTGTCTTAGATGCGTTTGGGTTAACATGCTTCTGTTCAACAGAAAGGCTTTTCCTTCTACACTTCAGTTTTTACTTTCATCTAAAGATATTTAATAGAAAAAATATTGTACACATAAATATACATTGATTAGTGTGTAAGTACATTTTCCAACTAATCGATGCATTCTCGTAAACTTTAAATTAATCCATTAAAAATGCATAGGAGTTTGCACCACCATCTTGAATTGCCCACTTGCCTAATCACATTTTATGTACGTGGCTAAGGACCGGCTAAATACATAGTACACCAAAGATGGAGGAGAAGAAGAGGACTCGTAGGCAATGGCATGCTGTGTAGGCAAATTTGAATTAGGGGACATGAAACGCTACACCAATAAAGGCTAATTTACACCATTGAGCCCTGCTCTTAAAAACTGACATAGATGTAACTCTGTCTGTGGAAATGGATTTAAGAAAGAAGTGCTTAAAGTTTTAAAAACATGTTTAGCGCCATCTTCTGTCAGTGCCAAACATTCTTACACGCTCCACGCTGTTCTTACAAACTCCAACATTTTGACTGACAACTGGATTTTTCTGTTTGAGTGCAGCTAGCCAAACAGCTAACAGCCAATCACTGCTAAAGAGACAAACAGTGAAAGTGGACAGTATATCCTCGGTTTCTTAACAAAAAACTCCAGGGGCAGCACAAATGTGATCCCTTTAAACTGATTTTTGGGTTTAGTGTCCTTGTTTTCCTCTGACTTATCAATTCTGTCCCTAGCTAGCTAACATAGACTAATGTAAGTCAACTAGCCGCAACCAACCAACCAACCACATGACGTCAAGTTCCGTAGTGACAGAAGATAAACAAGATAAACATGTTTTCAAAATTGTAACTTCAACACTTATTTCTTAAATCCAGCTTTACAGACAGTGTTTTTTAGAGCAGGGTTCAGTGGCGTAAATTAGCCTTTATATGTGTAGTGTTTCATTTCCCCCTTAATAGCTGCACCTTCACACTTCTTCTTTTTCTTCACCAAAGAAGCAAAAGCATGAAGGAACAAGATGAAAGGAGCTGTGGAGAGAGAAGGATTGACGCAGAGGTTGCCTGCTTTCTGCTCAACCAGTAATTCTAAACCTAACAGTCTAAATGATGTGCATAATGCTACAGCTAGTTTTACTAGTAGCTATACAGTACCATTAAAAAGGTGTAGATGCTCACACTCACTGAAGATCAGCAAATCAAATGTATATGATTAGGAGCACCTGGCAGCTACTTAATTTCTATGGAAGCATGAAAAGTGTCATTAGTTTTTTACAGCGCTGCAGAGTGCTTTCTACAGTCTAACAACTGCTCATGCTACAAACATGCAAATATACACCAGCGATTTTACTGTCCAGGAGACGAAGCCACTTAACATGACATGTACTTCAGCTAAATAAAACTCAGTGGTTTAAATTAAACTTTTATTTTGCACCATTAATTCTGCTAACTTTGGGATATTGGAATATAATCACAAATGAAAAAAGTCAGGTTCCATCAAACTTCACTAACAATCATTAAGCCAAATCTATTATTCTTAATCAGACAACAATTTCTGTACCACCCTACCGCATCTAACATTTACCTCCTCCAGTTTTACCAACCATGTGTCAGTCTGCTTTAAAAAGAAGCATCAAATTTAACCAGGCTATGGTCAAAAGAACTCATAACTGTTCCTCATCTCCTTTAGTGTTCTAAGTAGAATAAGGTTAATTTACTGTCTAGTGAGCAAAAGTCGGCCTTAATTTCATGAGTCGGTGTGTGGCTGGCAGAATGTGGACCCAACTGCAGATCACAAAGAAGCCAGAACTCAAAATACATTCATTGCTAAAGATCAGGGAGTGAAATACAAGAACTCTGACTGAACAGGAACCAAGATCTTACTGTACTAGTTACAATACCAAACACACAAAGCACACACATGAGGAAACATTTGACGACAGCATGACAAGGAACAAGAGCAAAGAGAAGACACCAAAATCCAATAACGAACTAAGGGAAGCAAACCAGAACATAATGCACACTGGACAAGACTATCAAAATAAGATGGTAAACAAACACAGAGACATGACTGACAGAGGACACAAGACTCACCTGACACAACTAACAGGCCAGACAACCACATAGAGAGAGAGAGACACGAAGACATGACAAAAGATTATAACCAGATATTACCAAACTAAGAAGATGGATCAGAATATCAACAGAAACTGCAAACATGACATGAAACAAGAACAGGTTTTATTTAGCAGGTCCAGATCCACATGTTGGTGCTGGTAGAGTCATATGAGCGGATAACATAAAAAAAAATATGTGGAACAACCAGTAACGTGAGCTACTCTTGTTCATATTTGTGCTATTTGTATAGCATCTGCTGCAGAGCTTTACCATTCAGATACCTTTTCAACCATGGACAGTGAAGAGAGAAGCCATGCAGGGAATGACCTAAGGGCAGTCTCTCCACTGGCCTTACAGTATATGAGTTGCCTAATAAGCCCAGTGTCAGCAGTTAACCTAAATCATCATTTTGGAGGACTGTATGCAAATGCAATTCCATACCCTCTGTGCCGATTTTCCCATAATCCTTCTCTTTGAATACGCAAAGAGCTGCACAAACCGACAGAACCATGAATTTCTGTTGAAGTTGGAGGCGGAGCCAAAGATGGTGAGAAGCTGACTGACCCCCAGCGTCTGTAAGTCTGTGGGGAGCGAAGCGAGTCCTGACTATAACACTAGCAGCTCTCCTGCTGACTTATAATCTGAGCCTCTGAGCACACATGAGGAAATGCTTTCACTAACAATTTATTTCAGCCACAGAGAAGGAAGAACAATTATCAACAAACTATCCTATATTTATATGTACACAGTAAAAATGAAAATAAAGAGAATGTAAACACATACCTAGGTTCAGTGGTTGGTTTCCCAGCTCATGTACTGGCCCAGACCCTCCAGACATCCCCTCCCATGTCTCGCTCTCTGCTTTCTTAGTAAATAAAAAACATTACAACTCAGTGGACTTCTCACTCAATTTATGGAAAACATATGTTTGTTCACTCTTCCACGCTCGCATCTTGGCTTCCAGTTTTCCCTTTTGAAATAATGAATATGTTTTTAATCGACTCATTTTTCTCGTCAGCCGCTCATCCTGTGATATCTCTTCCCCTTTCGCTCCCGTCGTCGGGTCCAGCCGATTCCAGGACCAAGTTTTCTATCTGTGGTTGAAATTTAATATCTATCAGGAGAGTAGACTTGCTGGCCAAATGCTGGGCCTCTACACACACACACACACACACACACACACACACACACACACATGCTGGCACATATCCACTTAAATCAGCACAACTAAGTTCACAAGTAGGTTTTTACACATAGCCCACCTGCAACTTCTTCAGTCTAACTCCCCCCACGCAAAAAAAGCCCAAACCTCTCGATGTTTCAACTGCAACTACTACTTTCCTCTTCACTTTCTTAATTTCAACAATCCAAAGCTCAAAGAGCATTTTTTTGGATGCTGATGAAACGAGACATTAATCCACAGGAGGAAGACGTACGGTGTCTGATACTGTGGAAAGGATTTGTAATGGTAATCTATGCATCTGATGTAATTTATTGATGTGTTGAGGTTGCGCAGAGACTGTGTGTGTGTGTGTGTGTGTGTGTGTGTGTTTTTGGCTCCATTATCTCCACCTGTTGATCGTCACCCTTATTACACTATAACAACAAGAAATCCTCCCATTTATACTGGCCCATGATACTGCTCACAGGAGGTTATGGTTCCGACATACACTGAAAAAATATACTATAGCCTGTGTGTGTGTGTGTGTGTGTGTGTGTGTGTGTGTGTGTGTGTGTGTGCCAGAAAGAAACACAGTAGAAACCGAGGCGTGTTCATGTTGGCTGTGGTATTGTTCTTGGAAGGTGCCAATCAAATACTGCGTATTGCAAACATGATCTGGATCCAAACCATCACACACACACAGACAGAGATCTGCTTTCTATCTTCAGTCTACTGTGTGTGTGTGTGTGTGTGTGTGTGTGTGTGTGTGTGTGTGTGTGTGTGTGTGTGTGTGTGTGTGTGTGTGTGCTGTAGATGGAAAAAAACTCCTGCCGATGATGGGACGTGATGTGGAGATAGTTTTAAATTCCTGGTTTAAAATGACATCTTATTTATGGCCACTTAACTACTTTGACATGATTGGAATGCATTCGGGCAACTGTGTGTGTGTGTGTGTGTGTGTGTGTGTGTGTGTGTGTGTGTGTGTGTGTGTGTGTGTGTGTGTGTGTGTGTGTGTGTGTGTGTATTATGCCTGTGCCTGTTTGTGTGTGTATGTGTGGTTATCCGTGATTGCTTTTGGTAGCATTATTAACCTCACCGGTCAGGAATAGCAAATGAAATGTCAAACATCATATCAGTTAGGAGGAAGATATTCCCTCTTCGTGTCGCACACTCGTACACACACAGCCTCTTCACAACTAAAGAAATTAACATCCTCCATATACAGGACGTATACCATGCAGCATTCTGATGGTCTGAATATGAAATGAAATGACAATTCCTACATGATCCCGGACTCAAACTCAATAGATTGATATGTAAATGCAGGCAAATGAATCTCATCCCAGAAAGCTGACCTCACCTGGCTGCTCCACGCCGTCAATCAGCAGCCTCATCAGCCGAAGCACGGTAGCAATCGCACTGCATATGCAACTCTGCGGATTAGGCCTGAACCCTGCAGCTATCATTACTGAGCTCTGATACTGTCATTACAGTATCTTTCCCACTTTGTGGCTTCCCCTTCTGTCCTCTGGCCTGAGGAAAGAATGTAAAATCGCTTTCCAGAGCAAGAAAAACAGAGGTTTTCTCACAGGGCGTGGAGCTGGAAGACCTTCAAAACCAGTGCTGCATGCTCACTGCAGTCACAGCTATCATGAAAAATAATCCTGCCCACGGTGTGGCAAATCAGTGGAAAATTACACTTCCTATTGTCCCTGATTTTGAGGAAATATTTGATTAGAGATTGTTCTTCTCACATTTGACTGCTGTCATCATACAGCTGCGGAAGTGAGACAATTGTCTGGCAAAATTTCACACTATCAGTATCATTGATAGGTAATTGGAGGTGCAAGACCAACCATGAGATGCTCAGACCAGCATCACGCACAAAAGGATCATTATTTGGAGAAACCAGGTTAGGTTTTAAAGTGGCTCAAAGTTTCAAGTTTTGAAGTCTCAAAGACAACTTCTTATATTATATATAAGTTTCATCGTCATTACTCATTACCAGTTTTTAAATATTGAATTTCTCAGAAAATCTGAGTTAACAGTGTGCAATTGTTTATCTGCTGAATACAAGCTTTGAGTGGTTTATTGCCAGAGGCTCATGCTTCAAGCAGTTCAAATTCTCTGGCATTTCCTCTCCTGTCTCCCTCTCTGCTTTTAAGTAGATTGGGTTCATCATACTGAGAGTTACAGCAAAACAAACAAATAAACAAGACAGTTTCGTACTGCTGAACTGCCCGATGAAAATTTGCAGTTTTCTGCATATTTCCCTTGCAAAGTTAGTTTTGTAAATGTCTTCAAGTTGTCACATTAAACTTGTTCTGTGATAAATTTCCAGAGTTGGTAAATCCAGCCCTGTGCAGTGGTATTATAAATCACTGTGCAGCGTTTTGGTACGTAATAAGCTTAAAACTCTTTCTTTTTATTAAATTGTCTGGACTTCCTGGATTATATTTCATTTTCTTACTGGCATAGGCTCCTGTCAGCGAGAACGTCTACGACAGCTTTAAAAACATTATGAGAAGCAGAATTTCAGTGGCTGTTTTGAGCTGAGAGACTGCTTTAATTCTTCATGGTGTCACAAACATTCCCCAGAGATTTTGGTGCATATTGACGTGATAGCATCATAAAGTTGCTGCAGATTTGTCAGCTCCACATCGATGATGTGAATCTCCCATTCCTCCACATCCCAAAGTGCTCTATTGGTGAAATGTGATTGTTGAGTCCATTTGAGTGCAGTGAACTCACCGTCATGTTCAAAAACCCAGTTTGAGATAATTTTAGGCTTTATGACACATTGCATTTTGCACATTGCACCCATCTGAAAATTGGAAATCTTTTGTCATAAAGGAATGGACGTGTTCAGCAACAATACTCAAGTAAGCCGCGGCATATAAATGATGGCCCAGAATGTGTCAAGAAAATATCCACCACACCATTATACCACCACCACCACCGGTCTGTACCATTGATACAAAGCAGGATGGATCCACGATTTGATGTTTACACTAGATTCTGAAACTAGAGATGGTTGTGTGGGAAAATCCCAGTAGATCAGCAGTTTCTGAAATACTCAGACTACCCCTTCTGGCATCAACAACCATGACAAGTTCAAATTCATTTACATCAAACTTTGTTCCCCCATTCCGATGCTCGGTTTGAACTTCAGCAGATGGTCTTGATCATGCTTTGAGTTGCTGCCATGTGATTGGCTGATTAGATAGCTGCACGCAGGCAACTGAACAGGTGTATCTAATGAAGTGGTCAGTTACTCTATGTTTCATTGTTGAGTGGGTTTACCATCACACATTAGCTGAGAAGCTAACAAAAGCTAATTATCAGTGATCGAGGACGCCCGCAGGTAAAAAGACTCATCATGTGTTGGGACTAAGGCTGCGTTCACGCTAGGTATGGTTGCTGTGTACCATACCCAAACACAACAATCCCCACATCCCCGCTGGCCTGCACTCACACTGTGCTTAACGATCCAGGCCCAAGTATGTGTCAGTTCTTCTCATCATCTCAGCTCCTTTCTCATGTCTGCTCTCTTTCACGCACACACATCAGAAAACCACGCATTATCATTTCATTTGGTCATTTAATTGGGGCTGTTTTTGAAGTGGTGGCATGCTGTCCCTCTTGCACTAAGTATAGATTTGTTAATTAATTAGCACAGCTGTCAGCGAGCGAGCGTTGGCGTACTTTGGCACAGTCAGCAATCACACTACTCAAACAAACTGGACTTTCGGGGTCAAATGGGTTTGGGTATGGTACGGATTGCCTTGTGTGGGTGCAACCTGAGGCTATTGATGGTCAGTGCAGTCTGTTTCATTGGCAGTAGTTATTGGGTAAATAAGAGACAAAACTCTAAAATGATTTTTTTGCACTGAGGTAGAAAAGTGTACAATTAATAGTTTGCCAGGGTTGATTTATGGCCTGTATCCCTATCTAAACTAAAACGATTAGCCAAATAAGAAGACTGGAGGTAAAAGGATCGAGGCTGATTCACTTGGGGGGTGGTAAGGGGTGGTGAATGTACCAAAATATTTTGAAGGAGGTGATATATTTCTCTTCTGAAAGTGGCACAGATGAGGAAAGCTCACATTCAGTGGCCTTAAATCCCTGAGAACATGCACCTTGGTCTGCTGACCCAAAGCTGGCCCCTGTGATCCCTGAGATACTTTTGGTGAACCGGAGGTTTGGAATCAGGCCATGGAGAGCATGAAATAGGCTTTTATCCTAATCACAGCCTCCAGTCTTTTGTGGAAGCCACTGCCGAAAATCCCCACCCCGCATCCTGTGCGGTACTGCCGCTGGATCCTCCACAGACGTTCTTCTGAGAGTCTGAGAAGAGGAACAATAACGGAACATGACGAAGGCTCGAAAATTGCAAAGAATCGCAAGTGACGGGCTCCTATCGGTGCACTTTTGAGTCGGGAGTGCTGAGTTCAAGCCGAGTGAAAGCAACTGTAAGAGGAACTGTGAGAACAGGCTATGTTTCATCTGGATTCATCTCAGCTGCTAGATTACTGGCAGGTGTTTACACAAGACTGCAGTTCAGAAACGTTACACGCCTTCCTCCTTCTGTGTGTGTGTATTTAAGGAGTATGTCATGCATGTGTGGCGTATGTGTGTCCCTGTATTGCTGAACGTCAAATCAGATTAAACGTGGGGAGAGGGGTTGGGGGGATTGAGCTGCGAGCACTCAGCTATGCTCGCTTTACTCCAAGGTATGTGAGAGCGTGAGTGTGTGCATTGGGGGTGGGTGGCTTGATTTGGAGTTGTTGGCTCGAAGGTATTTTACCTAAAGTGGCTTGTGCAAAAGTTGCTGTATGTATACATTGTGGTATGTATGTGTGTGCGCTTACATGCACGTGTGTGTGTGTGTGTGTGTGTGTGTGTGTGTGTGTGTGTGTGTGTGTGTGTGTGTGTGTGTGTGTGTGTGTGTGTGTGTGAGTTACTAAACCAAAAGCCCACCTGCTGATAGGCCTGATAAGAGACCCTTGCAGCTCTGTCTTCTGTTACATCCACAAGTTGGACACAACCGCGACATCATCCCAATGACTGCGATTAAAATATCAAGTTGTTGAGTGGTTTATCTTTTTGAAGGGGCTGTGAGGGTTGTTGGGTAATAAGAAAATAATTTAATGCTGATGTGTCTGTAAAAAATGTCAGCGTCCCGTGTGGATTTCCACAGCAAAAGCTATTGTTGAGCACTAGTTTGAGATACAGCAGTAGTGACAGCAAAGATAACAATATCAAAGTAGAGTTTGGTCATTTTCCCAGTTCTCCACAGAAAGGATCAGCTCACCATTAGAGACAGGCCTTTTTTTTTTTCTTAAAGGGGCTTGGAAAAACTGAGCAACAATGTGAAGCCTAATTAAATGGAAAAACATGCTCAAGTTTGCGTGACTTGTGGCAGTTTTCACACTGTTTATCAACCGCAGCAAACTGGAAACACAAAATTTAACTGTAAACACAATGTAACTGCAAAAAGGCGAAAAGTGACAGCGCTGTGTAGTGTGATGTCATATTGTCGGTGCAGGCTTTTTTTCACATTTTTAAATGGAACTTTGATGCAGGCCGCGTGAAAATAATGGGATAAAGTTAAAGTTACAACCACAGTCAGTTCACCAAGTTAAAACCAAGATATGCTTCTTCAGATATGCATGTTGAAAGACCAGATAGTTTCTTGGAAGGTGAATGTGATTCAAGAGCTCAGGGAAACATTGGCCAAATATGTGCCTTTCTGTGGCCAACATACACACAAGCATGCATCTCACTCTACATAAACCTTCTTAATATCGTATCACTGTAAATATTTAACCAGATACAAACTGGATAAAGGTGGTTGTAGGACCCAAGTAACCATTATCATCTTCTAAGGTCATTAACTCTTCTATACTGCACTTCCTAGTATTCAGGCAAAGCTCTCCGTAACCTGTGCACTGACCTTTGTGTGTTTGTCACCCAGTCCCTCCAGGTGAATGTCTGTTAACTCACCCTTTAGCCATGACTTTAACAGGACACGTCACTCAGTAGAGAGGAAATTACCACTTGAAGAATGAGAGGAACCTGTGTTCTCCAACAAAGACAAGCGAACAACTGTGAAAGAGGGCGAGGCTGACAGACAAAGATAGACATGACCTCTCGTTCATATTTCCAGCTTTTGATCATTTATATTTTTTTTTTGGATGCTGAATCTGTGTCTGCAGAAACCCCAAATTGTGACATTCTGAAAACATTTCCCAGACATCGAGCATGTATTTCAGGATAATGTTACAGGAAATTTTCCCTCACACAGAAAGTGAGGTTATGACACACAAGAGATCAGTGCCAGTCCAATACCATAATCTGAACACACCCCTTCTCTACCCATGAATAAATAAATGCTGCTATATTTTTCCAACTGGCAAAAGCATAAATGATAAATGATGTGTGATCAATTTTATGTTATATGTGTAATAATGTGGGTTTTTTGGTTGTGTTGTTGAAAATAATAATAATAATAACAGGGAATAATGAGGGGAGAGGGAGCACAATGAGCAAACCGCTCTCATTTTAACAGCAAAGTCATACTTTCTGTATGTACAAGTACACGAGGGTTTACGAGGGTTACGAGGGTCCTGCTAGCACAGATTCTCACTGTGCTAGCAGGACAGGAGGTTCTGTGTGGACATCTGTGTAGTCTCCAATTTGTAGGAGTTATCCACACAGCTACTACAGTACAAGGGCACCGAGTGTAAAAAGTAGTATAACAAGAACAATATGCATCATGGTGGCTGCAGCTGTCTGCATACTCATAAAAAAACAAAAAAAACTTTTGGCCTGTTTTGTAACAAGTGAACTTTATGTGTTTTAAATACAGAGATGTGCCCTACAGGTCTGAAATTTGAAACTTTCAAATAACACCGTTCCTCTAATGGCCATGTGAAGCTAGCTCCAAAGAATGAGCCAGATTCCTGTACAAAATTGACGACTTTACAAAGCATGTTTTCAAGGTGGTACCATTCAAATTGTCCTATTCATTGTCTCCTTCATAAAAAGAGCAAAGCTTTTCAGTGTACACTTACCAGCCACTTTATTTGGTTCCACTACTCTTTAATGCAAAGATCCAATGATTATGGATACACAACTAAATGCAATGTCTGGGAAGACATTGCATTTAGTTGACTGGTTCAAAAAGAACCAGTCAATGTGCTTTAGGTATCTGTCAATGTGCTTTAGGTATCTGGTTAGGATGCCTGCTGGGCAGGCTAACTAAGGCACGCTGAGCGGAAACTGGGAAGAAACCCCAGTTAGACCCAAAACCTGCTGGAGAGAGATTGTATCTCATCACGCCTGGGTTAGGGTTAGAGCCTTGGGATCTCCCGAGAGAAACTAGAAAGTGTTCCTGGGGAGGAGACCACCAGAAATTGCTCTTTTACTACCCAGCTTGGTCGGATGGATGGATGGATGCATGGATGGATGGATGGACTAATTAAAATGTGTTAAACATCTCATTTGACTGTTTGTGGCTGATAATCTATATTGCTTTTTTTAAGTTTCAGCTTCTTTGTTTGTTTATACCACCCTGTATAAAACAATATGAGGGCACAGCGCAGATTATTTAAGGTGCATTTGGGTGTCAAGTCAAAGAACTGAAAATTGCAAGAAAATTGAGTACTTGTAAATTCTTCACGTCTCTTCTCGACATTTTTCATTGAGGTAAAGAAAAAGCATTTCAAAAAAGGCCTAAGAGGGAATTTTCTTGAGTATTCAGCTGCAACCCCTCTCTCTGTTCAAAGATGATCTGTGTGTGTGTGTGTGTGTGTGTGTGTGTGTGTGTGTGTGTGTGTGTGTGTGTGTGTGTGTGTGTGTGTGTGTGTGTGTGTGTGTGTGTGTGTGTTGGGTTGGGTTGGTGTGCATGTGCATGCGTTCCTGTTCTCTTCTTCTGTATGATGAAAACTTGCATGTCTGACTTTTCAGCACAGGTTTCAAACAGATAATAAATGTGTCAGTAGGATGAGGTAGAATCATACTAACTTTCATAATGTCTGCAGTCAGTACACTTTCACCTTCAAACACAGACGCACATATAAAGCATTGCCAGTACTATAAAATCTGGTGCCTGAGTCAGCCTGAGACACCGAGAGTTTATAACCAATATGTAGTCCACCCTTTCTCTGTAGACGTCTTAAAGACAGCTGCAACCAGAGCAGTTGTGAGCGTCTTCTAGTATTATAAAAACAAATCAGTGTTGCATCTTATAAGGTTAACATGTTTTTGGAAAGTGGAAATGTTGTCAGGTTACCACTTTCTTAAGCAACTCTTCAGTTTCGCCCTACATACAGCAAATAACTATGTAATCGATGTTTTAGTAATGACAAAACCACATTCTCCGACCTTGCCCTTCCATCAAGGTCTACGTGGCATTTTAAAATTCATTTTATCACCCACTACTTTTCTATTTCATTGCGCATATGCATATGTGGCCCACTCAGGAGATAGATTAGTTCATCCTCTAATCTTAAGATGGTTGGTTAGAGCCACAGCTCCTCTGTTCAGCATATCTAAGCGTCTTTGACAAGATACCTAACACCCACCCTCTCCACCAAATGAAAAAGAAGAAGAAAAAAAAAACTTAATGTGTTCACACAGTGAGTGGATGAAAAGAGTTGAATGTCTAGTTCTAAGTGTATTCTCTAAGCATGAATTGATTATAATGGCTTGTAGTGCAAACTACCAAATAAATGCTGTTCTTTTTACCTTTCAGCTTCTTCTATGGTGCTCTCTGAGCAAATGCTACCTATCCACCCTCTAATGGCAGACAAATCAGTTTAGCAACTAGCTTCTGGATGCACTGCAGTATTTAGCGAGGAAGAAACAGGCCAAGACCAAAGCAAAGAATAAAAAAAGTTTCAAAAAAATAATCTGATGGTTATTAAATAGGCGACTGTTCAAGTGACCAAAATCATAAATTATTATTTTTTTCACTATATTTGATGTTAAGGTCAGCTGTAGGAGCTGCATTCTGAATGAGGTTCAAAAGTGTGTGTGTGTGTGTGTGTGTGTGCGTGTGTGTGTGTGTGTGCATGCGTGCGTGCATGCGTGTGTGTGTGTGTGTGCGTGCGTGTGTGTGTGTAGTGTGTGCGTGTGTGTGTGTGTGTGTGCGTGCGTGTGCGTGTGTGTGTGTGCGTGTGTGTGTGTGTGTGTGTGTGCGTGCGTGTGTGCGCGCGTGTGTGTGTGTGTGTATAGTGTGAGTAAAAGGTCAGGAATTGTCCTCCCTTTGGGATGATCTGCCCACTTAGATCAAAGAAAACTTCCAGGACAGACTGTGGAGTGTCCGCCGGACGCCGCCTGGAAAATCCCACTCACTGGAACACAGTCGCCATGGGAACCAAGCGCGATTCTGTGTGTGTGTGTGTGTGTGTGTGTGTGTGTGTGTGTGTGTGTGTGTGTGTGTGTGTGTGTGTGTGTGTGTGTGTGTGTGTGTGGGTGGGTGTGTTGGGTTGGTGTGTGTGTACATTGAGTTGGGGCTGGGTGTCCTGAGGCTCGTTTAGACCTTTTAGTGCAGGTCAAACTTAAAGAGCTTGTCATTCTCTCTCTTACACACACACACACACACAAATATCCTGCTTGTGGCTAACCAGGCAGGCCCTGAGGATGACCGGCCTGCTACAGTCTGTTGCTGTGGTATGGTAACCTGGCTGTAGTTCCCTGTTCAAAAGGAGGTCAACATTCAAAAGGTCACTTAGCACCGCTCAGTGTGTGGTGATGTTACTGGTCCCTGAGCAAGGAGAAAATGAAAGCTTTACGGGTGAGTAAACTGAAGCTCTTCTTTGAATCGCATCATTTAGAGACCATATTCACAAGAGAGCAACACTGCACAAGACAACAATGAAAGAGACTCCATTCAAACACAAACCCTGGTGTATACCTCAGTTTGGTTACTTTGGTAAAAGAAGAGGTTTGGGGGATTTATGTGCACGTCACTTCCCACATGGAGGCCTCACTGCTGAGAACAACAATAAATTGGAAAGCAAGGACGCCACAGAAGGATGAAGAAGGACTACACAGATTAATCAGTTGCCCTTGTCTGTCAGTGTATCTTCACAACCAGTTGCAATGCTGTGTAGCCACCTTTCTTGTGTGATGCATCACTTTGTGATGCACAATAACACAAAAGTGACCCTGTACCAGTTTTAATTTCAGAACCGCAATAATGATAAAAAAAATCATTGATAACCATTTTAAAACAGAAATGTGCCCACAAATACATCTGGAATCACACGCTGTAGCCGATAGCTCCTTATTAATGAGTGTAACTTAACACGCATTATCATCCATTCACTAATATCTGTATAAATAATGTTGGGTCACTGTTGATTTCTGGACAAAAGTCATCTGTGATGCTGCTGAAAATTAGCCAAGAAGCAGCAACGAAACAACTGTGGCACAGCGATCACACCAGCACTGACAAAACAATAAGCACAACAGATCTACTGATTCAACTGTCATGTTATCAAGTGTTGGTATGGGTTTGATTTGTGGTCATTCTTTATTTCCTCTTAGATTAAAAAAAATAAAATGGTAAATGGCCTGTATTTGTATAGCGCTTTACTAGTCCCTAAGGACCCCAAAGCGCTTTACACATCCAGTCATGCACCCATTCACACACACACTGGTGATGGCAAGCTACATTGTAGCCACAGCCACCCTGGGGCGCACTGACAGAGGCGAGGCTGCCGAACACTGGCACCACCGGGCCCTCTGACCACCACCAGTAGGCAACGGGTGAAGCGTCTTGCCCAAGGACACAACGACCGAGACTGTCCGAGCCGGGGCTTGAACCGGCAGCCTTCCAATTACAAGGCGAACGCCCAACTCTTGAGCCACGATCGCCCCGATCGATTAAAAATAATAACTCTGTGTGGGTACAAATGCCAGAGCTACCACACACATAATATTTAGCTCTTATAAAATCCAAAGGAGTGAGGAAAAAATTGCTGTAGAATCCTAAACCTTTTTTATAGCTACTGCATACTCTAAAATTGATCTTTAGACATGGGAGTTTATGGGAAATCGTCTGTCTTTTGAAGCCAGCCTTAAGGGACCATTCCCCAAACTGTGGCTTTTGTCACTTCTGCATGATTTTAATTTTCCAGTCCCAGAGGTTGCTATTTGGTTCGGAGGTTTCACGTCCTGTGACAGTGACAACGGTAGCAGACACTAACTGATGCCTTGTCGCCAAAGTTACACCCAATGTGATGCCTACAGTTCCACTGCAAAATGGTTGTTTCTCCGATGTCTTGTTATGTCCACTTTTCCTCAAGACAAGACAGAAATGGTTTATTGCTAGCATGGTGTTACGTGTGCTGTTGGTTTCTCTGTTGTGTGACGTGTGTATGTAAATTCACCTGTGCAGGGACTCGGCTGTGATTGGTGGACCTGATGACCGGCCTGATGTGACTGGTTCCTGCGGTGGCCGTGAGCTACAAAAGGGCGACTGAAGAGCTGCACTGGTGGGATGTGTGGCAGACTTCCCATGCACCTGCCTCTGGCCCTGACGGCGCGGCCGCAGCTACAGTCTTTTAGTATAAAGTCGGGCATGTGTGTGAGGTGCGGAGTAAGTAGGGGTGAGCTGCCGATTATTTTGAGATGCCTTCTTTTCTCCTGTGTTTTTTAGACCAGGGAGGTCAGTCTGTGTTATTCCTTTGTTTTCTTTTCCGTGGATAGGTTAGAGGGGAACCGAAGCATAGGTTGAGTTTTGTTTATTGTTTTGGCCTTGGCTCACCCCGAAGTATATACTCCCCCCATTATGCCATTATTGTAAATAAATTATTGTTAAGAATCTAACGCTGTGGCTGTGTCTGTTTGGGCGTGGGAAGTCGCGGGACGTCCTGCGCTGGTTACGGTCATTACGAGCCGGGTCGTAACAATTTTGGGGGCTCGTCCCTTTGTCCCGTTTTGTGGTCTGTGGTTTGTTTGGTCGGCTTTTCTTTTGTGTGTGGGGGTGTGTGTGTGTGTGTATGGGAGGATGGAGTTCTCGTTAGATGATTTTGTCACCTCCCCTTCCTGGGATAAGATAGAGGTGTGTCGAAAGGCGGATTTGCTTATTGTGGCGAGTTTTTTTGATATTAAAGTATCTTACAATGCCCGTAAAGCAGAGGTGAGGGCTGCCTTGTGTGCAGGTTAGGTGGAGCGGGGCATTCTCCCTCCCCTGAAGGCAGCTGTAAAGCAGCCTGGCGGGGGCGGCGTGGAGGTGGCTCCGGTGCCTGGACCGGAGCCGGATGCCAAACGGCCGGCTAATGTTCCCCCGGCTGAGGTGGAGTCGGACGCGGCTGAGGTGGAGTCGGACGCGGCTGAGGTGGAGTCGGACGCGGCTGAGGTGGAGTCTGATGTAGCTGAGGTGGAGCCTCAGGCAGTGGGGTCTGCTGCGGCGGACCTCCGTTTGACCCTCCGTATTAGGGAGGCGGAGGTGCGTGCTAAGGAGCTTGAAGTGCAGGCTATGCACCTCCGTGTTAGAGCTCTGGAGCTGGAGCGCAAGCCCGCCGTTGTCTTAACACCTGTGGCCGCTGCCTCCACGCCCGTCTCAGGTCACCCTGACGCATCCACAGTTTCTCCACCAGGTTTTGACATCACCAAACACGTTAGACTAGTGCCTCCGTTTCGGGAGGCTGAGGTTGATTCCTATTTTAGCGCTTTTGAGCGTATAGCAGCTGCTTTGAGTTGGCCTAAGGAGTTTTGGGCGCTGCTACTTCAGTGTAAGTTAATCGGCAAGGCTCAGGAAGTATGTACTAGCCTTTCCGTTAACGACAGCCTCCAATATGATATTGTGAAGAAATCAATTTTGCACGCGTATGAATTAGTTCCTGAGGCTTATCGACAGAAATTTCGTAAGAGTGAAAAGACCGCCGAACAAACCTTTGTGGAGTTTGCCCGAGAGAAACAGCGCTTGTTTGAACGCTGGATGCAAGCCAGCAGTGTGAAGGATGTTGAGGGATTGAAGGAGTTGGTTCTTTTAGAAGAATTTAAAAAGTGTCTCCCGGGTCAGCTGGTAGTGTATTTAAATGAGCAGAAGGTGACGTCCCTAGCAAAAGCAGCGGTTTTAGCGGATGAGTTCATCCTCACACATAAAGTTGTTTTTTCACCCGGGACGGCACGAGAAGTGGGAGGGGTACAGGAAAAGAGACAGAAATTCCCTAAACAGACCCAAAGGGCGAGGCAGGAGGAAACTGACAGGCGGGAATGTTTTTATTGCCGTGAGTCTGGTCACCTGATCGCCAGTTGTCCTGCGCTGCGGAGGAAAGAGCAGCGCAGGGGGTCTAAGGGACCCGTGGGGTTCATTAAAGTAGTCTCCCCACCTACCTGTCCTGAACAGGTGCAGCGGTGTGACCCAGAAATGGAGGAAGATTCACGTTTTAAACCTTTCCTTTCCCACGGCTTCGTTTCGGTGGCAGGGAAAGAGGACAGGGTTCCCATTACTATTCTCCGAGACACCGGGGCGCATCAATCTTTTATGTTAGACGATGTGTTACCACTGTCGGATAAAACTGCCTGCCACACGGATGTGTTAGTGTGGGGGATTGAGATGAATGTTCTTCGGGCGCCCCTCCACCGAGTATATTTACACTCACCTATCACAACTGGGCCTGTGAAGGTTGCCATAAGACGACAGTTACCGTTTAAAGGTGTGTCATTTATTTTGGGCAACGATCTGGCTGGGGGAAAAGTGTTTCCACCGCCTGAGGTGACGGATACCCCTGTGGCTGCCTCAGATGTTACCGAGTCAAAAGCGACAGTTTTTCCCGTTTGCGCTGTTACACGGGCGCAAGCGCGCAAGTTTGCGGATGTCATTAATATCGCAGATACGTTTGTGGCTGGGGAGCAAAAACCTTGTGTTGGGGTGAAAGACAGTGTGGGGGATAAATGCAGTGTGCTAAATTTAACACCGGCGTTGAGCGGAGATATGAATAAAGAAGCATTGATAAGTGCTCAGGAAAATGACAGGTCTTTGAATCCCTGTTTTGCAGCCGTTGCCACGGCTGAGGAAAGCAGCCTTCCCCGTTTTTTTTCTGCAGGATGGCGTGTTAATGAGGCGGTGGTCCTCTGATCAGAGTGGCACATCAAGTGTTACACAGGTGGTGGTACCATCTCAACATCGTGATCAGGTGCTAAGTTTAGCACATGATGCCGGCATGGCTGGGCATCTCGGAGTGAATAAAACTTATTACCGAGTGCTGCGTAATTTCTTTTGGCCTGGCTTAAAGAAACATGTGGCTGCTTACTGTCGGTCTTGTGCCACCTGCCAGTTGGTGGGCAAACCTAACAAACCCATTCCACCTGCGCCGTTATCACCTATTCCAGTGATGAGTGAACCTTTTGAGAAGGTAATACTGGATTGTGTGGGACCGTTGCCGAGAACAAAAGCCGGTAATCAGTACATTCTTACTATAATGTGCTCAGCAACGAGATTTCCGGAAGCCATTCCGCTGCGTACTGTGAAAGCCAAAGTGGTCATTAAAGCTATGATCAGATTCTTTTCTTGTGTTTGGGTTGCCGAAAATTATTCAAACGGACCAAGGCACCAACTTCATGTCCAGAGTTTTTGCGCAGGTTGTTGATGTACTACATGCTAAGCATGTTACATCCAGTCCATACCACCCCGAAAGTCAAGGGGCTTTGGAAAGGTTCCATCAAACCCTTAAAGTTATGCTACGTAAGTTTTGTTTGGAGTCTGGTAAAGAATGGGATGAGGGGTTGCCCTTACTGTTATTTGCCATTAGGGAGGCTAGACAGGAGTCGCTGGGTTTTAGCCCCGCGGAGTTGGTTTTCGGACATGTAGTCCGAGGCCCTCTCCGACTTTTGAGGGAAAAATGGTTGTCGGAGGCTCCGGAGGAGCCGTGTAGTGTACATGACTACGTAAGCCAGCTTCGAGACAGGCTTCGCCTGGCGTGGAAATTAGCCGGGGAAAACCTAAAGCAAGTGCAAACCAAAATGAAAACTCGTTTTGACAAGAAAGCTGTAGACAGAAGTTTTCAACCAGGGGAGAAGGTGCTGTTGTTATTGCCTGTAGTGGGGTCCAGTTTATCTACGCAGTTCACTGGTCCTTACAGTGTTGAACGTAAACTCGACAACAGCCATTATGTGATACGCACTCCGAATCGGCGGCGAAAAACCAGGGTTTGCCATGTGAACACCTTGAAACTGTTCCATCCTCGCAAGCAGAATACAACAGTGCCCTCGGTGTGCGCTGTTGCCACCCTCTCCGCTTACAAACCATCGGATGATGGGTTATCTGGGAAGGAAGATGTCTTAGGTAGTGGGCTGAAGAACTCAGTGGTTTTAAATGATCTTGAATCATTTGTTGCCGAATTACCTGAAGCTGCTCAGACTGACATCATAACTCTGATAAGGAACAACTTGTCGCTTTTCTCTGATCACCCGCGCCAAATGACTGTGTTATGTCATGACATTGATGTGGAGGGGCATAAACCAATTAAACAACATGCGTACCGGGTGAACCCACTGAAAAGGGAGATAATGCAGAGAGAAGTTAATTATCTCCTAGAGCATGGCTTGGCCGTTCCTAGTGCTAGCGCGTGGAGCTCACCATGCGTGTTAGTGCCCAAATCAGACAACACTCCTCGATTCTGCACAGATTATCGAAAGGTGAATGCAGCCACTAAAGCCGACTCTTTCCCGTTACCTAGGATGGATGATTGTGTTGATCGGGTGGGGTCCGCTACTTATGTGACCAAATTGGATTTATTGAAGGGATATTGGCAGGTCCCTTTATCGGCAAGAGCGTCTGAGATCTCTGCATTCGTTACCCCCGATCACTTCCTTCAGTATACCGTGATGCCTTTTGGCTTGCGTAATGCGCCGGCGACCTTTCAGCGCCTGATGGCCAAGGTTCTGGCCGGGGTCCCAAACTGTGACGCCTACTTAGATGATGTGGTCATTTATTCTGCTTCCTGGAGCAGTCATCTCCAAACTCTCTCCACTGTTTTCAGGCGTTTCGAGGAAGCATCGCTCACTGTAAACCTGACTAAATGTGAGTTTGGGAAAGCCACCATCACCTACCTCGGAAAGCAGGTGGGTCACGGGAAAGTATGCCCCGTAACCGCAAAGGTGGAGGCTATTATCGAGTACCCGGTCCCACAAACAAGGAGGGCGTTACGCCGCTTCCTGGGGATGTGTGGTTACTACCGCGGATTCTGTAAAAACTTTGCCTCCGTGGTCGCCCCCCTGACTGACCTAGTCAGCCCGACCAAATCCTTCACTTGGACTGCGGCATGCCAAACTGCTTTTGAGTCAGTGAAAGCTTTACTGTGCAGTGCTCCAGTTTTAGCAGCCCCTAACTTTGACTCTCCGTTTAAGTTGGAGGTGGATGCCAGCGCAACCGCAGCGGGTGCGGTTCTGCTGCAGGCAGATCAACACGGAGTGGACCGTCCGATCTGCTATTTTTCGAGGAAATTCAATCAGCACCAAAAAAACTACAGCACCATCGAGAAGGAAGCGCTTGCATTGTTGCTAGCCCTGCAACACTTCGAGGTCTACCTGGGGTCTAGCTCCGTGCCCGTTCAGGTTTTCACAGATCACAACCCACTTGTGTTTCTTTCGCGGATGCAAAATTCCAATCAGCGACTCATGCGCTGGTCCCTTCTGTTACAAGACTTCAACCTTCAGATCAGTCATAAAAAGGGCCTTGATAATGTCTTCGCTGATGCCTTATCTAGAGCAGTATAACTAGATGTGAATTAAATAAGCAAGGGATTATTTAATTCTTATGGTGGGGGGTGTTACGTGTGCTGTTGGTTTCTCTGTTGTGTGACGTGTGTATGTAAATTCACCTGTGCAGGGACTCGGCTGTGATTGGTGGACCTGATGACCGGCCTGATGTGACTGGTTCCTGCGGTGGCCGTGAGCTACAAAAGGGCGACTGAAGAGCTGCACTGGTGGGATGTGTGGCAGACTTCCCATGCACCTGCCTCTGGCCCTGACGGCGCGGCCGCAGCTACAGTCTTTTAGTATAAAGTCGGGCATGTGTGTGAGGAGCGGAGTAAGTAGGGGTGAGCTGCCGATTATTTTGAGATGCCTTCTTTTCTCCTGTGTTTTTTAGACCAGGGAGGTCAGTCTGTGTTATTCCTTTGTTTTCTTTTCCGTGGATAGGTTAGAGGGGAACCGAAGCATAGGTTGAGTTTTGTTTATTGTTTTGGCCTTGGCTCACCCCGAAGTATATACTCCCCCCATTATGCCATTATTGTAAATAAATTATTGTTAAGAATCTAACGCTGTGGCTGTGTCTGTTTGGGCGTGGGAAGTCGCGGGACGTCCTGCGCTGGTTACGGTCATTACGAGCCGGGTCGTAACACATGGCAAATAGTACAAAACTCATTTTATTTTATTTATGCTGTGCCATATCACAACACCAGTCGTGGCTTGGTTCACAACCCAAAAAAAGCAGACTCAGAGCCAAGTTAACTCCCAGTTAACAGAAAGAAACCTCCAGCAGAACCTGGCTCGGGGGGGGGGGGATCTCCTGGAACTGGTTGGGAATTTGGGGAGGGAGACAGGGCAAAGACACACAGGGGAAGAGAGGCAGAGATTAATAATAACTAATAATTAATGCAACGTTCCAGATATCTCAGAACTGGGATGTTGGACCTCAGTACTGAAGTCACTCCAGAGTTGACGTGTGCCCAAAACACTGACGAAAAACAGGATTTGTTTAGGCTCTTAGCAAGGTCGAGCCCTTCAGGTATCAGTAGCAATCCCACATAGTACTTATTTTTTTGCGCTTAAAAGAAACGCATTGACAGCCTGATCCCTGCTCTGTGTATGGTAAAACTACACAGTGGCAGTACAAATTAAAAGTTTACAGTTTTACTACTGTTTACAGTCATTGCGGCCTTCTTGAATGCATCGGAAACACCCAAAAAGTACCAAAAGGGAAAGTTTTAAGGCTAATCTCAAAAGTAGAGAGGGTGTCTGTCTCCTGAATCTTCAACAGAAGAGGGGCCTGAAAGCTGAAGGCTCTGCCTCCCATTCTACTTTTAAATATCCTAGGAACCACAATTAAGCCAGCAGTATGAGAGGAACGCGTTCTATTGGGATGATAAGATACTATGAGGTCTCTAAGCCTAATTATTCAGGGCTTGATTATTATTCAAAACAGGTCGGTGGAAAATAGGTGTGACCTTTATTTGTTTTAGCTGATCCAAACTGGTAGAAATTTGAATGAAATTGGGGCTGAGCCAATAAATAAATGACGATTGTCTAATTTCTCAACTTTGGTTCTAAGTCAAAATAATCAAATAACAAAGGAATTTCAAAACGCAGGGCATGACTTTCCTGTACAGCTTAGTATAACTCAGTATACTGCTATATACAACTAATGTATACAACTCAATATAATGTATACAACCATATTTTATAGTATAAACACCTTTTAAATATGACTGAAATATGAATGAACTGAAATAAATAGTATTGCAAAACACAACCACAGCTTTTGAGACATTTTCTTTCCTAAGCATCAGCAGTGCAGCATGAGTTTACGGTTCAAATGAGAAAAAAGTGGAAGCTACACTTTGTACATCTGTAGGGCATTTAGTATGCTGCGCTCTGCATTTCCCCTCCCCAAAGGTGAAATTGCAGACTAGCTTCAGCAGCTACTTCCATGCCAGATGATGGTGTTTGATAGTTGTGTGAGACTGAAACTAATGAATTAGAGAACAGAGGGTGTGTGGAGTACATGCAGATCTACAGGGAGCTCTGTCAGCCAAGGGGAACAGACAAGACAGAAAGCCCACCTTGAATTTCAGCATGCATTCACCCTTGCAAATCAATAACCCCGCTGCAAGCATACATATGCAAAGGCATACACATATAAATACCCGTGAAAGCGTGCTTACGCAGAAAAAACAGAGGAAGATTTCAGTGTTAATTCTTGAGGTTGTAGACATGATTGTGGACCATGTCAACACTTTGAAACTTCTCTCCCTACTATTTTTAAGACCAAAGCATGCAGATAATATTGAGATGAGTTCCAGATGGACAATAGTGGAACCATGTGTTTGAATCAGGCCTGCTAAAGCTCTATCGATTCCCCCATCAGAACACAAAGAGGTTCTCCAGTTATCGCTTCCCCTTTTGGACAAAGAAGCCCTCCATCTGTGAGCATCTGGACACTGTTTGATCTACGCACTATGAGCAAGACAAAGGATGAGATGAAGTGGGATGATATGTGATTAAAAAACAACTGAAATAATAATCTGGATGTCTGGTTATATTTGCTTCTATTATAAATAAGACTTTTGAGAAATTAAAAATCTTGGCTGTTTTATTGCCAAAAGGTCAACAACACAAAATGTGAATGTGATCTCAAACCTGAATCATTTGATTTTTTCTTCCAACCACATGGCGAGAGGAATAAATAATTCTTTAGCAGCTAAATGTTCACCACATTCACCAGACGGCTCTAATGTGAAGGGTACAAACTGATGCTAATAGGAGCAGCAAGTGTGAAGCAAAGCAATTAAGTTGAGGGCTGGAGAGCAAACACTGAGCTCACAGAAACACTATTACTGGCATGGTTATTTGAGTTCAGGTCATATGATTTATTGTTAACATAAAAATGTTGATTATATGGCCTTTGGGGCAAACTTGATGAAGAAGTACAGCAAACTTGATGAAGAGGGAAATAATAAATGGCTACAGATCTGTCCTTGTGTAATATATGCAGTAGGTGAAATTCGGGGGATTAACTGCAGCTTAGGCCAACATCACCACAGAATACGACATCACCTCCCAAGGGGAACGGGCCAGTGTGACAGCCCTGACTGTCTCACAGTGACTCAGTCAGGGCTGTCAGTCTGTCTGTCTGACTGTGTGACTGACAAGCTCCAGACACTCCTGTCTGTCTCTCTCTCTCTGCAGGGTGATGCTGTATTCACATCATGACTGCATCAACAGGCAGGGAAGGAGCTGGGAAAATCATCCTGATCCATAAAGCCCTCATACACACAAATTTATCGGCAAACACACAAAAAAATTTCCACTCTCTATGTTATGCGGCATGACATTTGTAGGTTACACTGGGGTTGTTAGTGAAATGACAAAAGATAATAACAGCTTTTGCCAACGGGCCAAAGGTTTTGACCAACCTATGAACATACAGTTCTGTGCATAACTCTGGAGTCACCTGCCATTTCTTTACATTTTGTTAGGGAAATAGGAAATGGGTGCGGTGATTGAAACGTTAATGGAAATACCATAGGCAAGGCAATAACAAGCTTGAAGGTTAATATTTGTTCTTCAGCACAGCCTGAACTTTGTTAGGCAGATTTTTTTTTATCATTTCTTTAATCAGTCTTCAGGAATAGTTCTCCATCTTGAGGGACATTCAAGGCACTTTTTGAATGTTGTCTGCCTTTTGTTCTGTTCTGTGTCAAGATGATCACTCACTGCTTTAATAATGTTGAGGTTCAGGCTCTGGGGAAGCCAATCCATGACTGACAGTGTTCAATTGTGGGTTTTTCTATCCAGGTATGTGTTGGCAGTGTGTTTGGGATTATTTTCATCCTGAAAAATGAATTTGCTGCCAATCAGAGGCTTTCCAGATGGTACTGCATGTTGGATCAAAATCTAATGGTACTTTTGTGCATTCATAATTGCGTCAATTTTGACGAGATCTCGAACACCACTGGCTCAAATGCAGCCCCAAACCATGACAGAGACTCCACAGTGCTATGCAAATGACTGCAGACACTGTTGTACCTCTCTGCTGACCTCCTCCATACATATTGGCAATTACTGAACCAGAAATTTCAAATTTGGATTCATCACTCCATGAGACAAGCTGCCAGTGATTTTCAGCCCAGTTCTTGTGTGATTTGGCTTGCCTCAGTCTTTTCTCCCTGTTTCCCTTCTTTAAGCATGGCTTCTTGACAGCCACGCTTCCATTGAGACAATTTCTGATGAGATTTTGGTGTAGATGGCTCAGCTGAAGGCCATCTCTCAGTTTCTGTGACAGGTCTTTACTGGATTTTGTTTTATGACTTTCAGACTGTTCATATGCTGTAGGTAGTTTCTTTAGGCCTGCTACTCCTTCTTTTGTCCTCCACCTGTCCAGTTTTCTCAATTAATTTTAATGACACAATAGACATCATACCGAGATATGCCAACTTTTTGGTTAATAAGACACTTTGGGGATCACCCTGTTTGTGAAAAAGTAGCCAAAGTCCAACAAGAAAACATTGAAAGACCTCCAGAAAGCCTGGATAACTATTGCTCAAGGTCACTTTAAAAATTACAATAAAGTCTGGATCCTTGGAAGGAAAATGTAAAGAAATGAGGGGTGACTTTTACACATTACTGTATTAATACTATATGAGTTTAATGCATTTATGAAATATATTATGAAATATAAGATATGAGCACTTTATCTTTTATCCCTGTTTCTAATGCCTTTAGTAAGAGAAAAATAGAAACACCCACAAGTTAAATTAGTCCTCAAAATAGTGCAGCTATTTTGTATCTGAGGGGGGTTTTTTCAATCTGTTTAACAATTAACACTGAAATGAGTATCGGTTATCTACTATCTGTCTCTTTACGTATTCACCCTGGTGCCAGTAACGACTCTATACAAGCTCCTCTTCAACCAGCATTGATGTTACAGACTGAGGAAGCTGTGGCCAATTGGACTCTCAGTGCAATAATTGAATTTCACTAAATTATGCTGCACAAACTGCTTAGAGAAATGTAATTGTGTGCTTTGCCTTTTCTGGTACTTCTAAAAGAACTGTGCACCTCAGTTGCTGTAGAGAAAATATGGTGCTTGGTTTTAGACTGTTAGACTTTTCTTTGAGCTTCAGTTGGTGACAACTGTTAAGGGTTATTCATTTAACTTTTAACTTTCTAAATCATTGCTTGTCCACTGCAATGTTAAGGATGAACATGGATTTTTACATTCCTTTAAGTGTTTAAAAATGTGTATAAACAAAAGGATGCTACAGGAAAATATACAGAATATCCAAAATATCCAAATCCAGCATGTGAAGTCAATAGTTTAGTCCCCGACCGGTTGGTGAGCTGGGGCTGGGTGGAATAAGTTGCAAAGAGGGTAAGGTCATAAGTCAGCATCTTCCTTAAAAACAGCACACAACTATCACAATCTGCTATCAACAAAACTATTGCAAGGAGGTTTTCTGTGCAGCGCTATATACCTCTTTGCAGCCAGAAAATGCCAACAACTTTTCAGTCATTAGCCAAACAGTCACAAAATACAGATTTTTCCCTAGTCACCAGTGATTTCCAGGATTTCCAGTCTCTAGGCCTGCATGACTTGGGCTTTAGCAATCAGTTTCACAGTAACTGCCAGAGCAACCACTCGCAGTTGGTTGGGGAGTACTTGTTTTTCCCTGGAAACCAGTAGTTGCCAGGCAGTTGCCAACCAATCTGTGTGACTGGGGGCCTTGCACAAATGCATCTTTGTTTGGGTAACCCCATTCAGCATTTCCAGCATCATACTTTTCACCCACCCATTCACTCTCTCACTTCTACTAATTTACAGATGACCCCTAAATAGCTATTTATCATATAGGTATGAGGCTAAGAGACTTTATATTGGTATTAATGTTAGTTAGTTAATTCCCTCCCAAAGGCCAAACAAACATGATTGTGTGCTGTATTTGTGCATACCTCCCCTTACACACAGTAGATACAGCAGCTGTCACTACAGGGGAAACTGGTAAAAAAAAAAAAAAGAACAGCTTTTAGCTCTAATATGTAAATTCTCATTCAAGGTTTGCAGAGAGGTATTTTTAATTGTGACTACAAGCAATT
This sequence comes from Pelmatolapia mariae, assembly GCF_036321145.2. Taxonomy (NCBI): domain Eukaryota; kingdom Metazoa; phylum Chordata; class Actinopteri; order Cichliformes; family Cichlidae; genus Pelmatolapia; species Pelmatolapia mariae. The sequence goes on along the minus strand of NC_086232.1, from coordinate 24,277,396 downwards.
CTACTAGGGGCACTTAATTTACTTATCAAGTATTTACAATTCTTGGGATGAAGTTGTTCGTGCATGAAAAGATCTGTCACATTTGCTGGATGGAAGAAGTTCACATATTCTGTGGCATGGGTGTGTAGGGTTCTTGCAGATGCTAGTGGCTTTCCTGAGGCCATGTGTGCTGTACGTGTCCTCCAAGGCTGAAGGCTGCGCAATCACATCCCTCTGTGCTCTTGACATAACTCACTATAGCGCTTTATGAGACACCACATACAAATACAGTAGGTTACGAGGCTTTCTGTGGTGCAGCGATAGTAGATCAGCAATACTCGTTAGGGAAGGCCAGCTTTTTTTTTTACCATTCTTAAGAAAAACACGCATTGCTGCAACAGCACTGTGGTGTTGGCTGTCCATGGAGATGAACATCCCCATGAACCTGAGTCTTGATACATGCGCCCACCTGTCCCTGTTGATGAAGACTGGAGCATCATTTTGCACCTGTGCTCTGTAAAGTGATTCATGATTGCCCTGTGTGGATTACAGAAAATCCAAATTATGTTCAAAACTGTGCACCCAGTTCTTCAAGTCGTCAAAGCCCTGGAAACCCTGGAAAAAGAACCGTTCAAAGAAATCATTAAAAACCTAAAATTACCATAACATTCATGCTCATGATGACTGGACGTAAACTTCTCACCACAACTTTATATTATTTGGTGACGGGGATCACTCACAACAGACATTTGTAGAAAGTGCCTCTACAGTTGCAGTATCAGTGAATGTGAATCTTTTAGCCTGTTTCAGGATCTCAGTCAGCCTAGGAGTTACGAGGTGGTGACGAGATGGACTGACGAATAGTAAATCCTGTCAGCGCACGCATGTACCCACACACACGGGCACAGACACAGTATATACTCACACACGCACAGGCATACATGTGTCAAAAGGGTACACGGTCTACCGCTGTGTTACCAAGCTCCACAGGATGTCCCACCAACTGTGGTCCGAACATATGGAACAGTTGTCACACCCTCACTCTTCACATATGTGCATTCATAGAGCACACACAGATACTCAACATACTTGGTGTAATCTCCACAAATTCCCTTTTCCTCACTTCCTCCACTATAAAAAAACCCCATAAAACGTGTCGCGCTTGTAATGTCTCTCACACACATCTACACAAAGACATCCCATCCTAGTTTCCTGAAGTCCTTCCTGGATGTCATGGTGGCAAGCTGGGAATTGTGAATGTGTGAGATGACTTGGCCGGTATTAGTCACTCTCACACACACTCCATCAGTCAACACTCTCTCTCACACACACACTCAGTCACTGACAGACATATCCAGCATTATACAACAGCGTGTGCTCTCCAGTGCAACGCTGGCACACATAACAATCGCACGTACATTCCCAGCATCGCATGGCACACATGCAAAAAAAAGATACGATATAAAGCAGTACACCATAGTTGCATTAGAATAAATTCTTGATTGAATTATGTCTGTGTGGGCGGGGAAGCAGGCAAGCACTGCTGTGTGGTCTGTTAGTGTCAGCCAGAAACACACCACACAGTTAGAGCCAATCACTAGTAATGAGTCTACGCGCCACACACTCGCAATCAATTAACTGAAACATCTGCGAGTGGATGAACTCGTGTGCTCATGTGTGTACATATACGTGTGTGGGTGGGTGTAAATCATAATTGATTTAAAGTGAGAAACTTTCTACTTTCCTACTTTCCCTCCCTGCTGTGTCACTGTTGGCCCACACTGAGGTGGAGCTTCTTTTGCCAGATCTGCCATTCCCATCCACACACACACACACACACACACACACACACACACACACACACACGCGTAAATTTCAGGGTCTGTGTTAGCTTCATTAGTGTAGGAGAGAGAATGGGCACTGCACTTTTGGCATGTGGGTTAGATTAGCCAGGCCTGCCGAGCCTTATAAACCTTTTTCTATTACAGCGACAGAAAGAAAGGGAGGGGGTTTTGAGGGTTCTCACTAATATATCTAACAGAAAGGAATATAACTGAGACACAGAGGCATTGAAAAGTTTCCACTAAAGACACCAGAGACAGAAGGTCATCAGTGAAAGTGCAGCATGTGAGAAACTCACCCCTTTAACGAATTGCACCACAGAGACAAAGCATTAAAGCAAGCAGGCACAGACACAGAAAGGACTGTAAGACAAAAACACACAAAGTCAGATATGCAGAAGCAGCTCACATTTACTGCTTTAGAAGTGCAAATGATGTACAATGGCAACTGTTACACTGCCGTTCCGCTCCACCTTCCCTTATCTCGCCGCTGCCTGTGTCTGCAGCAGTCCAGCTATATATCACAGCTGACGCCCATTTGCTCGACATTAACGCGCGTCGTGATTGACATCATTTTCAGCTTTAAAAATTTATGTGTGAGGTTCGGACTGTCTGCGTGTGAGCGGTGTGGGAGTGTGTGCACTTTTTGTGTGTTCTGCGAGGTCAGAGGTGACGGCTGCGTCAGCACACGTGGTGGCTGCCTTGCTGCATCGCATTGCGTGAATCTTGACAGTGCCATCTGGGTCTGTGGTGATACTGGAGCAAACATGCGCTCACCTTGCCGAACTGCAACACCACAATGTTTGCATGAGAACATAAAAAGCACGACTGAATCCTTGCTGTTGACTCCAGAACGTTATGAATACGGGCACTTGAGTTTGCTTAAACATCTGTTGCTGGTATCAGCCAGACAGTCCCACTTTAGCTACAGTTTAACTGACATTGCTACATTCACCATTTGTCATTTGTGACAGTCACCTTTCATGTACTCTGAAAAAAACTCTAGTTGGAGCATTTTCTCTATATTTTTTAATATCATAACTGCTCTGTTGTTTTTGGTTGGTTAAGATGTTTTGATTGGTAACAGCCAAAGCTGTTGCTAGACACTAAGCTTGACTGAATTTGAGCGTGATGCTGTAACAGGATGCCACCATTGCAAAGTCGAAGTCTTTAGGAACCAACCAGAAGCAAAAGCCTGGGTGCCTAAGCATCAGTAAATTAAACATAAGGAAGCCCCACATGAGTCCACTCACTTTAACTGCAAGTGGCATTTATAACTCTGTCTAATTGAACCCAGTGATTGATGCCAATAAATGAAAGTTGAGAGGAGTTATTGTTCTGGGAGTCATGCACGAAAGAACAAAAGGTGGCAATGAAAATGGAGTGATTTGGAGAGTGAAACCCACTATGACATGGAAGCTTACTTAAATATTACTGTTACAAGCATCTTATACTTTATCACTTTATCTTCTTTCTCTGAAACATTACTGAGGTTTCTGGCACTGGCAGCAATAGAAAATGATAAATACTGATAATGCTAGCTATCATTCTCCTGTTCAGCTTCTCATTTTTCAACCATGCTACTCTCCTCTTCTCTAAGTTTGTCTCCTGCACATCCTGGGTTCACATACTAAAGGAGGGCATCGGTCTGGGATGATTGCAGATGTTCCTTGCCTGTTTCTGTAGGTAAGGGGTGAGCGGATTTTATCCTGCCAGTGTGGTTCAGCTTTGCTCTAACGTTTGTCTTTTTACTGCCTTTTTCTAACGTTTTGATGACTTAGAGAGTCATTGTACCAAATCTGTGCCCACTGTTGGCCACTCTTTTGCTTTGATAAGGGTTATTCAGTACTAAAGGTACTCCAAGTCTAGATCTACAAAAACTGCATTTAATCAGCTCAGAGAGTGAACCGTGTCCACTGTAATGTGTAATGTTCTCGACTGTGACAAGCTCTGGTGATTGCAGCTTAGATTCACTGACCTCTACAGTAGTGACTTCTGGTGTTGCTGCCAATCATGCTTCAGGGCCATGTTTGTGCTTGGCTTTTGAACGGTCTCCAAGCTGTCCTCAGCTTCTGCAAAGGGCGTCTCCTGGTTGCTTGTGTACACAGACTGAAGGAGGACATCGGTTTGTGTGCATTCCAGATTCTCCTTATCAGTGTTCATGGATAACGGTGTGACCAGACTTTTTTTCTGCCTACTAGGTGATTTCCATGTAACTTCTTCTTTCCAACATTTTGCTGGTGTGGAGAACTATCATATCAAACTTGTGTTCAAGGTTGGCACATTCTGGCATTTGCTCATGCGCATATGTTTGAAGCTCCATTTGCAGATTTAATGGTTAAACTGGCCAAACAATCATTGCAAGCACCTAAACTGAGGTACAATTCACAGATTATCACTTTGCTGTAATTATTATCAGTTATATGATGGTTGCTGAATAGATCTGATCATCACACTAACTGACTAACTAATCCTAGTTGTGGATTTAGGAAGCTGTTATCTCTAAAGTGAAGTACAAGGTACAAAGTGTGTGATACTGTTGTTGGTTATCCAATCAGCCACACAGATGAGTTAAGTGAAACCACTAAAATTTTTCACCTTTTCACAGTTCTCCTGTTCTAGATGAACTCTGCTGTCGCTCCCCTCTCTGTTCTGGCCCACTTGTCAACCAGTCAACGTTCAGTGGAAGCCAATGTCTTCAACTTCCAGCAACGCACAGTCAGGATCTTAAGGACTGCCCAGTCCTGTGCGTGGGAATCCCCTCCACATCCGAAGGAAGCTTGTACACAGAAGGACACATTTGAAGAACCGTAACTTAAGAGGGCTGACAAATGAGGACAAGAGAGTACTCAGGTGTGATACTGCAAATTTCTGTATTGATCCGGCACCAAGTGTTATATTATCGATACCAATACAGACAGCGATACTCTTAACTTATATAGGCAGCTTATATAGGGAAGATCAGTGCGCCATGACTTATGAGATGAATCTTTAATTTGCAAATTCTGGAGTCCACAAATCGATGGATGATATCATGGTGGCTACATACATCTGTTATGTGCAGTCTATAGTTATCATCTGTTTTATGGATCTAGTGTTGGTGGACCGAGTTGTTAGTGGTGTCAAATATGGTGACATTTCTCACGGTCACCTTTACTGCTAATTTGATGTATGACCAACCATTTCTAGCTTTTTATGTGTATGCACACACATTATTTTCTTACATCATACTTCATCTGGGCTTTTATACTGCCTGTGGTCAGTTTATAGATGTTCTGGTCTAACATTAATATGAGACGCGGCACAAACTGGGTTTGATAACGCTGCACTGAAGTGCATTGTGTTTCAGGTGTGGTGTGGAGTTTTGGGTGTAAAAGCAAACAAAGGTGATGGATATCACCATACATATTTTATTTTTAGCAACCTCTAAATGCATTACAGGTATATCCATGCTGCCCTGAAGATAAAGTATAATGACTTTGGTGATCCACTGACTGTTATATTTACTTTTGGTGACACCAAAAGGACTCGTCCTGTGAAAGCTCTTGTCACCTTGATAGACGTATCCTGGAAAATGGATTGACTTTACTGGTGTTTTGCCTTTTTGTAGCAGTATCATCATGAAACTTGTATTTGAGTAAACCAGATTATGAATGAGGAATAGCTCACTAAAGATTAGAATTGGATGGAGACGTCTGAATCTGTACAAACAATAGTTTTAAGATATTACTGCTGCTCACAGTAAACACATTACATAAAGCTAAAAAGATAACATTTAGAATCAGTAAGGGTAATTATTTGTTAAAATAAGGTCCAAGAGCTCCCAAAGCCAGCTAGAGAGAATGATATGCATAAAAGCTAGTGGGCAGAGCGAGGCAGAGAGAAACAACCCCATTGCTGTCTTGTATTTTCCTCTTATCAGTAAGTCACAGCTCTTATCAGAAACATGAGTCCAACAGAATATTCATAACTGCATTACATATAACACAAACACACAGATTCACACACACAGCTGTCTGGATTTATGAGCAGTCTATGAGCACTGACATCTTCAAATATCAAATAACTATTTCATTTCCCTAACAGGGCAAACATCGCACATGGAGGTGACTCTTTTTGTTCCCATCTTCCTCCACAATAACATGTTCATATTCCGAGTCTCACAGACACGCCTGGATCACTCTCAGACCTCACAAACAGTCTTTTTTGAGTCTGCCATTGACGCAGGAAAGCTCAGTATCTGGTCTAAGCCACAGCTGTTTATAGTTGCTTTCATAGATGATTGTAAATAACACTGCCAGCTGATGCTTGAGAATCTGGTTAGTTGTATACAGACATAAATCAGCGCTTTATAAATCATCGACTCCCACAAAACAACTGGCAGCACGGTGGCTCAGTATTTAGCACCAACAACAAGGTCCTGGGTTTAAAACCTGGGAGGGGCCCTTCTGTGTGGAGGTTGCTTGTGAAGGTTTTCTCTGGGAATTCTGACTTCTTGGCAAATTAAAAGCATGCTCAGTTAATGCTTGCTAACTTAACCCAGAAGACTGTTGCAAAAGATATTCTTTTTTTAAAAAAAAATCACTTTCTGGTAAATAAAGGTTACAAGAAAACTGTGATGCGTAAAACAAATAAGAGAAATAATAAAGCAGGAACTTACACATTTGATGTGTATATTTATATATGGTCCCACTCCCACAGTCCCAGATTTCATGTCACAAGTTTTACAATAACATTTTTTTGGCGTGTACAATATGACATTTAAAACAGAAAAACAAAATCTAAACAAGCAACAAACTACCTCGAGCTGCTTGTCCAATGTGTTCAGTCCTGTTATAGCCACATTCAGTGGACATCATTTAAATTATCACCAATTCTAAGGATAAGGTGCAGATGTGATTCCAAACTGCAAACTACTCCGATTTTTATATCTGTATAGTCAGTTTAGATTTTACAATGTACAAATTACAAATATTAATGGTGTGACCATTCATTTAACTGCAAAAACAACACTCAGCATTCTTGCTTGAAAACACTGGTGAACGCTGCTTAGTCAAAATTATTGCCTATAGGTGATCTCGCCTTTGAAATGGTTACTTTGAAGATGGGGAGAAAATCTGTTATCTTTAGGTGCATCAGGATGGCAATAAAACATCTTTCGGTGGGGTATATATCGCAGTTAACTGTGGTTAATAGGCAAGAAAAAATCAAAAGTCTATTGACGTATACATGCACTGAAATTCACAATAACCACTTACATTCAGAGTCCAAACAGAACTTGGAAGATTTGAGAAAGAAACTCCTCCACTAATAGTGACATAGCTGCTGCTGGACAGTGATTTATCAGCAAAATGGCACAGACAATCAGCAGCTTTGCTTTAACATATATAACCAGAATAAAACCAGTTGGCGATACATTGCTATTGGAGAGAGAAAAGAAGCACATCAAACACTCGACATGCTGGTCTAAAGTCAAGCTTTGGTTAAAAAGCAACACATACCTAACCTGTATAAAAGAGACCCAGTGCTTATCTACACAATTAAATCAAAACTCTCTCCGCCACAATTTAGAAGAGAAAAAATCTTCACAGATTAACAGACCTAATCCGTATATAATTCAGGAAAGTGAAGGAGCAGATAGGGGGAAAAAAACTAGACTGATAAGTCTGACAGCAATGTGGTTCTTTTTTAGCTTGTTCCTCCATTATATGCTAAATGAAGGAGAACACTTGACCTTGCATGTGTTTTTACTTTGGCTGTTTCCTCTCCCCTCCCCTCCTTCCACCCTCATCCCTGGGGCAAGGTCTGCCCCTGTGCACCTCCACTTAAAATGACCCTCCACCTTCCTGCCCCCTCCACAGTCCACCTTTACCCAGCTCAAATGGTTAGCGTGTGTGTGTGTGTGTGTGTGTGTGTGTGTGTGTGTGTGTGTGTGCGTGTGCATTTGTCTTCAAAGTCAAGTGCCTCATTGTGTGCAGAATTAATGATAATCCTTCGTAGTGCTCCTGTGCTGCATAAGCCCCTTGAGCTGCCTTTTACCTTTTACCTCCAGAAAAACACACGTCTCGCTGAGCCCCGTCTTACCTATAGAGCTGCCCAGAAGCACAAAAGACAGACAGCTCAGACAGGGAGGGAGAGAGATGGGGGTCAGTTGAAACCAGTTGGACCGAACAGAAGTTATGAAAGACTTCTTGAAATCGACAGCGGTTTGGCGGTTTGGTGTCTCCCTGCACAGCGGTAAAGCTCTCCAGGTCTCTGCATGCATGTCTACACACCATCTCCAACTCAAATTAAAAACTTCTTTTCAAACTTTTTGACCTTCCTTCCTCTTTTCTGTTTGCCTTTCTTATCCATTTTCTCCAATTGCCCAAATCAAGAGCATAGCTTCAAAAATGTAGGCTATATATATATATTGGGTGGTCAAAAATGTATTCGAGGACCTTTGTGAAGGAATGCAAAGAAAGGCTCTATCACAAATAAACATTACCATCCCATACAGTGACCACCGTATCTCACTTAAAGCCAGGAATTCTAAACAGATGTCTTCATGCATTCACTTGCTCAACAGTGAGTACGCCTGTCTGTTTGGACATGGGAAGCTGATGTGAGGGTTCACACTGGACTCTGTAGGGAACGAAATACGGCATCTCTGTAATAATCACAATGGCCATGCTCCAACCATAATACTACCTCCTCCCTCAGGACTCATGCACACATCCATACGCACTGCACAAGCACGTGCACTCAGAAGACACCTAGGTAATTATTTCCATACCTGTTTTCTTTGCATTTATATTCCTGTCTCCTTCATATGCGTTCATAAAAACAATGCCAAAGCTTTCGAAGGTTATATGAATGATTTTTGAAAACTCATTTAAAGGCCTCTCCTAAAAGCATGGTGTGCATCTGTGCAACGTCAGAAACACATCCCTGGACTCCCTCAACTTAAATGGAATTTGGTCATGGTTATTTAAAATTTAACAAAAAGCTCAAGCTAGGTGGGAGAAAGAGCAACGTGGTTATCTGAAAATCGACTTCTTTTTTTTCTTTTTTTGTGTACTTGCAAAAGTAACTAAAATAAAAATGTAATGAAAAAGTCAAACCATTTAGCGGGATGACACCCACCCCGCTAAATGGCTTGTTTTGATTTTTGCACAAAGGATTAAATATGTTTGATCCAGGTATTAGCACAAATTGCATCCTCAGCCTTTAAACTGACACAAAGCCTGTGCTTTCAGACACAAAGCTTCTGAGTGTTTCTCTAATTCATCTAAATTTTTAAAACTAAGCATCCCCCACTGGTCTGAATGTGGGGAGGAGGTTAATGGTCACAGAACCGTGCACCCCTGTGACTTCACTTGCAATTTGGTAAACTCAACAAGACGCCAAGAATTAAGAAGGATGAAACAAGAAAAAGCATGGAAAAACATGCGTCACAGTCAGTTCTAGGGCACACAGGGCGAAGAGAGTGAGTTCATACCGGGCAAACATGCCTAGCCAATTTATTTGTTAGTGTGAACAATAAAACCCTACTAATACCAGGTAAATCTTGCTTATATTAAACATGTGAGGTGTTTCTTTTACGGCATATGGAGAACTGGTTCTAATCATCCTTAAAAAGTCTATGGGCACATGAAAATGCACCTGTAGATTAAATTCACTTGAAACATCCTAAAATGCATCATTCGCACTGCCCTCTTCAGGGAACAGAGAGAATTAGAGCAGGGAAACCAGCAGGATGAGATCTGGGCAGAAAAAAAGTCTAAATGAGGAAGGAGTTAGGTGAAATAAGATGGATAATTTGGTTGTCATCTTTCCGTGGTTATTTTAAAGGATATGCTTTGTTCTTGGGTGTAATGAGTTCTCGGGATTTCTTCATCCTGTGGTTATATTTAATCGGGTAGTTGTGTTTGGACTTTGAGAGCTGGTTCAACTGAGGGAAATTAAAATGTAGTGCTACTGTGCCCCTCTTCTGAACTTAATAACAAGACCCAGGTGTGCACTTACACAGTTATTCTCACAGGCCCACACCTCTGAGTGGGCCTATCCGCAGTTACGGCTGTGTGCGTTGTCGTAATGAGATATAGTGACAACTGAGGTGTTAAAAGGTCCTCGGGGTGGCTGCAGAGGCAGCAGGGGGCCCACCACCGAAGTGGGAAGCTGCTGCTCTTTCCCTGATCGCTCAATACATGTTGGAGATACAGTGTACTACACAGATACACAACATACACGCCGGCATTAAAACACACACTCACGTCCACGCACTGTGATGCATGGGTGCTTGAAAGTAAAGCGCACATAGCCACAGCAATGTGGTGACCCTGCACATGATCATCTCTGCCGCCCCCCCTCAGGGCACACCGGGCTGTATGCTGTTGGTCACGCTCCGGCCCAGAAATGCCATTCACCAGACTGCCGTCTTTCATCGCCATCTCCACAGCAACAGCGCCCTAAGTCACCGTGACAACGAATTCCACCTGGGCTTGTGACACTTGCTGCCTCCTCCACGCTCACCATTCAATCACGTCTCCCCGTTTGCTCTACAGCCCTCCATCGCTCTTCATAACTATTTCATATGTCCTCTAGTCGGCCTCCCCGCTCTGTCCCCGCCACAGTCTCTTTCCACGAGCCCATTTGATTGCCCTTGTTGTTCACATACCTTCTGGGGTTCCCCATTATTGGTTTGGATTAACAAATCAGGGGACCCTGAGAGAAGCAAAAAGTTTCAGCAGAGGCAGCCCCTGCATTCTTTGCGCATTACTTAAGACAGTGTAGATGGAGAAACACACAGAAAAAAAGCGAAATCCTTTATTTATTTATTTTTATTGCATACATCCTTCATCCCCTCAGACTGTACAAATATACCTTTAAGTCAGTGATTTAGGAGCACAATGTGCCTTAGTGGCATGTAATCCCATCAGATTTGCAATTAATTACAATTTTCAAAAGTGACACAGTGAAACTGGGGCTTTTGGGCCTCTTTAATGTCCACAGCTTGATTCCCCTGTTGACAGAACAGCCGCAGCTGGATGTAAATAAATAAACTATATTTATAAAGTGTCCGATAATAGAATTCTGTAATCATGATGAATAATAATGGTGAATTCACTCGACTTTGTGCTAATCCAAACATGTCCTGTGTACAGTGCGCCTAACCCTCACATCCTGAAAGCGCTCTGCTGCCCTCATGTGGTCACTCTGACAGTGATGAGTGTGATGACACTGAGCATAGTGATAATATTTGCATTTGTTTGGGTTTTCTGCTTTATTACAATCCCCATTAGCAGCTACCTTTGCGGTCGTACATACACATGCAATCAATGTTCAGAAAACATAAACACAAAACAAAGTAAGCCGTTCTCATTCAGATGTTATTGAAATTCATAGACGAGAATATTAAAAAACTACCTTATAACAGGATATTAAACAGAAGCAATGATCACGACCTTCATAGAATAAGTAATCAATGCAATATACATTAATTTCCATTCAATTATGATTCAGCATTTCCCATCTGTGTTGTTATACTTTAGCTTCAAAATCAAGGTTATAAGTCTGCTTCATATTCACACGGCAGCTATAGACTCTCTCTCTCCACCAGCTGTCTTTGTTGTACAAACTGGTAATGTCTTCAACCAGATCACACCGTGGGAAATTACAGTTTTTATACAGTTTAATTCAGCTCAGTATAGTTTTATTTATGTAGCACTAAATTACAGCAGCAGATACCTCAAGGGATTTATATCATAAGATAAAGACCCTACAATAAAACAGAGAAAACCCCAACAATCAGACAACACCCTATGGCAAGCACTCGGCCACGGTGGGAATGAAAAACTCTTTTTTAGCAGGAACAAATCTCCAGCAGAACCAGGCTCAGGGAGGGCAGCCATCTGCCACAACCAGATAGGAGTGAGTGGAGGGAGACAGGACAAAAAATAGAGCTAGAAAGTAATAATAACTAATGATGCACTTTTATGTTGAGTTGCTTGAAATTTTTTTTATTTCATTGGCTTAAGCAGTAGATCCAATCACACACAGACGACCTGGGCTTGAGTCCAGGCCCCCAACAGGACCTGTGCATCTTCTGTGCTCAATGAGGTGAGCTATAACAGTGCGCAACTCTACTGCCGCTGCTGCAGTTTCACTGCTGTTAAAGTGAAACTGTGAAAGTGTCGAACTGCTGTTTGGCAGTGGTTAAATCCTTATATACAACCTCATTTTGTACAGATATGTGATATGTAACTCGGATAAAACAGGTGGTGTGTAGTTTCATTTTCTTCCTCTTTCAAGGGTAATATTTACTCCCTTGCAATATAACACTCAATGTTAGGTATATTTTAGCATTAACAATGTCTCCATTAAATGTGCAGTGAGTAAGTAACCACACAGGAACAGCTTTGGTCTGCATTTTATCTCAAATCTGCACAAAAACTACTCTGTGGTGTGTCAAGCATCCTTCTTAGTCATGCCAAACACCAGATGCTGTGTGCAGAATAGTTCCGATATTTAAAAAAACAAAAAACATCACAGTGAATATATTTATGAAATCACAAGCTATTAATTCAATGATTTGAGTTTAATTTTAGGAGTTTAAATAGACTTTTAAAATAGACGAGTATAGCGCGCTCACTGAACCTTGACCACGTATTCCTTTTCTATTCTCACTAAATCAAAAATCACATATCTGACCTTTGACTGTGGCACATCAAATGTTTTAATGTTAGGGTTTTTCCTGCTCAGAGTGGGGCTGTTGTGAGCTGATTATTCTTATAAGCACAAATGGTCCACATATAGTTCAGGCAAGGAGTCTGTGTTTGCTTACTTAACAGAATTGTGTGGTGCCTGATATCGGGCATGCTTTTAAGCTTGTATCTGACTTGTCGTGTCTGAGTTTCACGTTCTTTTAGGGAGTTTCTGTCTTCTTACATGTCAGGTATTGATTATTGTGTTTTGGTGTAGATTTTTGTGTGGTTTTATTTTCTGTCACTGCTGTGGTTTCAGTATTGTAGTAGTGCATTTCCATGTTGTGACATCATTGCCTCATGGTTTTGAGACTACTTAATGGTCCTTTGTTTTTATCACTGTGATTTTCTTGTCTGTGTATTTTCTCTTGTTGTTTCCGGTTTTACTTGGATCTTTACAGCTGCTTGTGCCTTGAGTTTTACTTCTCCCTCGTGATTGTCTTGATTATGTACATTATGTCCCTTTCGGTTATCACTTCCTTAGTCAGCCCTCTCTCCCCTTCTTTGCTTTGTTGGTTTTCTGTTGTTCCTCAAATGCTCCTTGTGTATGTGTACTATATTCCTGCAGATGGGTTGTTTGTGTCATTGTTGAACCTTTGCATTCTTTCTCCTTTTTTTTGTCTTATGAACTTTGTTTTTTTTTTTTTACTTTAAATTAAGTTCACTTTTTGTTTTGTCACTCTATATCCTGAAGCCTTTACTATGACACAAGTTCAGCATATCCAGGGTATCATTCTGGATTAATTTCTTGGTTAATTTACCCTAACACTGGATGTCGGGATAAGCAGTCACGCAATCCCACACCGTGTTGGACAGGAAAGGGGTGACAGTGGCAGCATTTGCATACAGAGGTCTGAGGGATCTTCCAGAAAATGGTGACACTATTTTCCAGAGAACTGATTGGTCAGTAGACAATCATCTGGTCTGCATTTTTAACTGATTTGTGAAACATAGTTTTAAATACATTTTTGTTTAGCTAAGTAAATGATAAAGTAAATGACACTTAAATAAGTGGTTAGAAATATTGTAATCACATTGTGATTGTCCCTTAGTGTTAGACATTTTTTTTAATGCAAGAGAGACTCTCGATAAAGTTTCTATCTATAAATATGCCTACATATGTTTGCCACTGTAAACAATTTGTTCAATTGAACAAACAATCATTTGCCTGGTTGAATGATATGTGACCTCTGTGACCTCTCATTCCTCTGCATACTACCACTCTGGTACACCACATTTTCTGGAGACTCGGGTAAAGAGAGGGGCTGAGCTCTCAACTCACCACCTGGTGGTGAGTTGGATCAGGTGGCAGAGGAGGATGCTGGACAGACCTGGTGCACCTAAATGTATAGTGAGGGTGTGCTGTGAACGAGTGGCAGAGGCCCCGGTCCACAGGATCTTTAACGCACACCTCGTTCATACTTCCAATAGGTGGCGGTAATGCACCCGCCCAAAAGGCAGAGGAAGAAGAAGAACGTGAGCTGTGTTTTTAAGGGGTGTCCATATTCATAGGCTGCATCCTCCTGAGGACCCAGCGTTGCGGTCTACGTGGGCCGGGTCGTCCAAAGGCCGGGTAGGCCGGAAGTGAGCAGCTGTGAAACTGGACAGTCTAGCCTTCAGTTTTGCGTCACCAGCTGTCTTGGTGGAGTTTAATAAACTCTAAGGCTATCCCTCAAAACATTCTATGTACAGCATATAATCTTTTTCAAAACCCTGACTATAGACCCCCTGGCCTCCCTGAACTCTTAGTAAATGGGCACAACATTACAAAACTCCAACATTAGGGGATTATTTACTAATGCTTTTTTTCCCATATAGATCCAATCCAAACTCCATCTCACATCTGTTCTCCTGTGATCAAAAGAAAGAGATCTTTAAAAAGAGTGTTAAAATCTAGCACATTAAGTCTTCCATTGACATAAGAGTTCAAAAAGAACTGTTTTTAATGTAGTGTGTCCTATTTTTCCAAATAAAGTTGAAGAGTAACTTATCAATATTCTTTTATGAGTTTATTATCGAGGTGCAATGCCAATGCTGCATATGTAAGATGAGAGATGCCTTCTGCTTTAGTTATTAATACTCTACCTTTTAATGATAAATCTCTTAAGGATCACTGAGTAAATCTGTTTTTGAGTTTCTCTAGAATAGGATAGAAATTTTGAGTAATTCTTCTTTCCTGGTTTTCGGTTATTATAATACCTAAATAGCAAACTTCTTGTTTTATTGGAATGTTACACAAAGCTGTTTTCGAACGTTCTTTTATTGCCATAAGTTCACATTTAGGAATATTCAAGGACAGTCCAGAAGCTTTGGGAAACGTGGAGATTGTTTCAACAGCAATAGATATTTGATGTTCATCTTTTAGGAATAATGTGGTGTCATCCGCTAACTGTGTTATGAGTAAATCTTTGCCAATTAGCAATATACCTTCTACATTGCTTGACTTCATATGACTAGACAACAGTTGGGCAATTAACAAAAAAAAAGTATGGAGAAATGGGACAGCCTTGTCTTATCCCTCTTTCTATGTCAAATCTGGGTGAAGTACCATTTGTTAATTTAATACTGCTGTTACTGTTATTGTAAAATGTTTTAATCACTGAAGAGAAGTAAGTACCAAAACCATATTTATCTCGAGCTTGAAATATAAATTCATGCTCCACTGTATTGAAGGCCTTGTGGAATTCTAAAAATAATATGAATCCATTGCTATTTATTAGGTCAGAATAATCCAGAATATCTAAAACCAATCTGATACTGTTAGTTATGTGTCTTTTGGGCATAAAGCCAGATTGTGTTTCATCAATAACCGAGTCAAGAACCATCTTAAGTCTATTAGCTAAAATTAGAGCAAATGCTTTATAATCGTTATTTAATAAGCTAATTGGTCTCCAATTATCAATCATTAATAGTTCCTTATTAGGCTTTGGAATCAACCTGGTCAAACCTTGATTCATTGTACTGGGAAGTTGTTGGTTTCCTATGCGTTCTGCAAAATACTCAAGAAGAAAGGGAGCCAACTCTTCAGAAAATGTTGAGAAGGGTCTGGCTGCAGCCGCTCTGGAGCGCCATATTTTGTGACCTCCATAGTAGCCGGAAACACGTGACCTCCACAGTAGGCTGCATGGATACAGTGGAAACCTTGGATCGTAAAGGGTTGGGACAGAGTCTTTCATATATAAATTTGCCGTTAGTAATTTCATAATTCTAGGAATCATCTAGTCTGCTTACACTGATCATGTTGGTAATTTGTTTGCGTTACAAGGCTCATTTTTAAATTTTGTTTTTTTAATCGTGCTCCAGGAAATGTTGGCAAAGAGAGGAAGTGAGGTAAGGTTCACGCATGCGTGGTACGGATCGGATTTCAGGTACGGATCGGGTAGCGGCGACAAATGCACCGCAGCGGTTACAATACACAGCGGCTGTAACGCAAACAGGGGAGAAAGAGGGGCAGAGGACGAAGAATGACGACGCTGCAGTGTAGATGCATGGCAGAAAAGAAGTTGTTTCGGCGGGAACTTGATTCTTGGCGTTACAAATTGATACACTGCGTCGGTATGGTTCATATGCAGTTTAGTATTTTGTAAAAAATAAAACATGTAGTGAATGGTTTTGTTCGGTAACAGAGGGATCGCTACCCGAGCTGTGTCGGTTGCTAGCTAACTAGCAGCTACTGATGTGGCTGCTTTTAGTGTTCAGTTAAGCCAAGACAGCTGGTTAGCTAGCTCCTTTTGTCTCCGCTTGCTAGCCCTTCGCCGGCGTTAGCCCTTTCTTAGGTCGTTTCATTTCTGTCTTAAATTGGATTGTAACCAATAAAATATAATGCATATGCCCAACCAAGATATGTAATTTTATCTATCGGTGTACCATAACACCATCAGTTATATTAGTAATAAACAGTTATAATTGTTTATTGTTCGATGGCTGTGCTATAGCAGTGCTTAGCTAAAAGCTGTTGTTATTTCGGGAGGATGTTGTTGTTACGTTAAGCAAGCTAATGTCAGTGCAATGCCAGGAAAGCATTCATTTCAATGGTGTCCGGTAACGATTTTCCTTGGGCTCTTTTCTATTTTGAACGCAGTTTTTAATGCTACAGTAGCTGGTGATGTTAGCATAAGGCTGGCGCACCTATTCCTAAGTCAGTTTCCTACTGTGTATAACGTCTAAACAAGGGGTGTCAAACTCGTTTTAGCTAATGAGCCATATACGGTCCAGTCCGATCTCAAGTCGGCCGGATTTATAAGACCACTGTACATTTGGTCGCAAAAAAACTCGATCTTAAAAAAAAAAAAAAAAAGCAAAAAACTGACATCACCCAAAATATAGAAGACTCCCGTAAAATTTTGCCAGACAACAAATTATTTTGGTCATTTAGCAAATATGATAATTGATGTAGTTTCAGCATTTCTCGATGTTCTTTGCATCGTCTGGTATTGTATGTATCACAGTTAAAAGGCACAAAATAAACCTTTACGTTTGTTTTTGTGATTTAAAGAAATTGCCTGTATCTACAGTTACATTTTAATTCCTGTGAAATAATGCTGTTAACACCACACCAGGAAATTTTAAATAGGAGTAATAACAACTTCACGGTAATATTCACACTGCATGTTTGACACCTCTGATCTAAACTGTTGTGACAATGGCATCCTACATGTAATCATGTATGTGTGTTTTTCAAGGTTTATAAAGAGTTCATTGTAAACATCTAAATTGTTCTGTCTTCCTGAAAATGACAACATAGTAAACAGTTTTGAGAGCAGATTGGAGCCCTAAACCATGCACTTGTTCGTATCAGCACTGATGGATTGCTCCCATTTTTGTCTTGCAGGGTTTGAAAGCATTCTGGAGGGAATTTATGGCCCGCTGCCGAGAGACCTCAATTTATTTCATGGTGGGTTGTTGGTTGTATATGCTCTTTACCATTGGCTTGTGACTATAAGAGGACTGTGCATTTATTTTCAGCTAAGCGATGATATTGCCAAACAAACAAATCATTATTCTCGCCATGCCTTTTGTCTTCCCAACACTGTCCCATATCTATTCTTATAATATCAGACCTCAAACATGTGTCACCAATATTAAGGCTTTTAAACCAAAAAAAGATTAGCATTTGTTGTGGGATTTACTTAGCTATTGATTGGTACTCATTACGTTATTTAAGTAGTTGAATCAGAAACTATGTATTCAGTATGATTCATACTTGTACTTCCCATTTGACTGTAATTTTAACCATATATTGTTGTTAAGTAGGACTCAAAAATAGCAAAAACAATTGTTTTCCTGCTCTTTTAAAAGCAGTCCACTTCCTCTTTAACTCATAAGTTTACATATATATGCTCTATGCTGCCTCGAGAGAAAGCACAGCAGATTGCATTATTTGATTATTTAACAACCATTGTTAACAAATTATGATACAGTTTCACTGATCCTAGAGGCAAGTCTAAATATTTTCTGGTATTCTAATTTCAATATTTTGTTAGACCTAAAGCTGTGGTAGGAGTAATCAGGGACTAGATTTTCAAAAGCCTAAAACTGAGCCCTGAGGAGATAGAGTCCATTTCTGTGTCAGATGACTATACAGTATGCTGAAAAGTAGAGTTTCTCCAGAGCTGCCAAAACCATGTTGAGTAAACTATAATGTATCAGCTGAAATTTAATCTTCTTTGCCTTTGCCATGTGTTTATGTGTGACCCATTTCTCACCTGCTAAAATTCTGCAGTCACATAACAACCTCCGCTTCACAAAAGCTCCCACGCCCTGGAAACTTCCGTCACTCTCTACAGTGTGCTCCAAGGCACCACCAGTATGTCAGCCTCACAAGAACAAAGGTCTTCACAAAATATTTGCAGTATATAAAGCAAGCAGTTACACCATAAAACATACCCATGGTGCCACTACCCTTTGTACTCATATCAGGAAGGAGCACGATATCGAACCTGGAAGTCAAATAAATCTAACCTAAAACACCAGAATTTGGTAGATCCCTGAAAAAACTTAAGAAAGTCTTACTTTCTGTCTCTCTGATGCCTTTATTAGCTTCTATCATGCCTTCACATCCCTCTAGCACTCTGTGGACACCAGCAGCCAAAACATACAGCTTGCTTGACACTGTCTGGGATCTCATTGAAGTCTGCAGTGTCATCTGGAGTTTGAGTGAGGCTACACTGGAACCTAGTCAGATGACGTGATAGACTCCTGGCAGGGTGGATGATTTGATCAGTGAAACATTCATTTAGGACAAGATCAGGGTGGGGAAAAAAAAATCTATCTTAAATGAATGATAAAGACAGCGCAACACCACTGTGCAACATTTTTTTTACTGCCACCCTTAATAATGTATTTTCCACACTATAAGGCATACTTAAAATCCTTTAATTTTCTCAAAAATCCACAGTGTGCCTTAAGTATGAATTCTGGTTGTGCTTACTGACCTCGAACCAATTTTATATGGTACACAGCACTCAAAAATCTGACAAAAAATGTTTTAGTACAACTTTAGTAAGCTATGAAACCGCACCGCTTGATGTATTGTCGGAGGATTACGGGTACCGTAGTCAGGAGCCTCGCGGAGTAATCTGGGTCCAAAACTGCATCTGCTTCAGGTCTCAAAGTCAAACGAACACTGCGGCATCACTGAGAGTCAAAAACTGTCTAAATTTTTTCATCTTTACTAAAACGAGCAGCGTTGCTGTTTTACCAGGTGTAACAATTAAGTTTAACATCCAGGCATCCATGAAAACAGAATTTCTTAAATTTAACGGAGTTAGAAGTTAGCAGGAAGTTAGCTCACTAGTTTCCACCTAAACATGCTATACCACGTTTTGACTGAGTGATTTGTGAAAAATATAAACATACAGCTCTGCTATCACTTCCAACATAAATGAAGACAGAAAACTAAACAGCAGTGACTTTTGTAGGGGTTACTGAAGTTGGACTAGCTGGTATATAATGCTGTGCTATGCGATCGCTAGCGACATAGCTATGTTAGCATAACATAAACAGTGAAGCTGGAGGATGAATGCTAATGCTTGTTTCGCTTAATGCGCCTTATGGTCCAAAAAAATACGGTACTAACAATATGAAATTAAAATATACTTAATTCATATAAATTGTGCCTTCAAAGTACTAAAATATCCTTTACACTTAAATTCAAAGTATTTTAGGCATCGGTCTAAAATTATTCTGGAAAACTGATATTACATGTACCTTTAAGAAAATCATAGCAAGGCTTTCCATGATATGAAGTAAACTGCTGATGGGTGCAGGGACATCCAACCTCAGAAACATTTTAGCTCAAAAAGTCAAATGCAGTGGCAGCTGATGCTGCTGTTTAAATACAAGGGTGCAGCACAGTAAAATTACTGGCAACTGTAGGCATTTACATTTAATGCAGCATCATATCTAAAGTCTGATTTTAATCACTTCTTCAATTAGTGATGTATTCATGTAATATACACTTGGATTAGAGCAAGATGGTTACTTAAAATGTATCTAAAGCAATTTGGGGCAATGGGTCATATGCAGATAATATAAAATATATAATTTATAGGACATTTTATTCTGTTATACATTTACAGCTCAATGTATAAGGTTGGAAAATTATATTTTCAGTATTCTCTTTAATGCTAGGTCATCTAATCAGACAAGAGGTGAGGTGTGCATATACCATGATGAGGCATCATGTGTCTGTCCGCCAGAGGTGGGTCGAGTATCCAAAAATTGTACTCAAGTAAGAGTAGCATTACTTTAAAATATTATTACTCAAGTAAAAGTGAAAAGTAGTAGTCAAAAAAGTTACTCAAGTAATAGTAAAAAAGTACTTGGCGAAAAGACTACTCAAGTAGTGAGTAACTGTTTGAAATGTCCGATTTATTTTATAAATAAATGCTATCAGACAAACAAAAATAAATAAATAAATATACAAATTTTAGTATTTTCAAAAGGAATATATGTAAAAACATCAACAAAATAAGGCACAACAATTCTGATTTCCAGATTTCAGTTTTTCACAATATAAAGCTTTTTTCACCAATACCTACAGTAAATAATATAAATATATAAACAGTGCAAACAATTTCCAGTGACAAGATATGCTGTAAATTTTGTTCATTTTTGCTCAAAATGGCACAGCGGCCTCAGAGAAAACATTAGAACGAGGCATCTTCAACATATGTACATACAAGGCAGCTCAGTTTACCATAAATTGTATGGGTGTGCATTTATTTCTGCATATTTAGCAAAAATGTGCCATTTCTTCACTCAGTGAAGTGATGGTTAAGCTTCAGCAGCAGTTTGCTCTCAAGGTTCTTTCTGTGAAGCTGTAACTGTTTAGCAGTGAACAGGAGTCCTTCATGACTAAGAAGTCCTTCACAAGCTCCAGATGCAGGAAGAGCTGTATTGATTTTGATCGACAGCTTCTTGATGTGAGGAAAGCCATGCAATAGATCCACACCTCCAGTGAATGGACATGAAAGGTACCTCTCCAGCTCCCCTGCTTCTGGCTTTCCTGACCCCATGGATCCATCATCTTCGTCGGTTAGGCCGCTGTTTGTGCTGGCCTCATTCAGCTTTGTGTCTAGGTGATGTCTGATGAAGTTGAGACCTGTGGAAAGATGTATGATTTTCAAAAGAATTAGGTCTAGTCATTATAGTGCTGTATACACTGCCAAGCTGCGGATGTTTGGCAAGGAAATTTGATCACACTGGAGATGTTTTTTACTAACTCTTGTTGAAAAACAAAATCTTGTCATTCATATCCCGCACAAAGAGTTTGCAATGAATGCCAGATTAAGTTTAAAATAAAAACGCATGCGAGGCTAAGCAGTGCTAGCCAATAGATCCTCCTTGCACTGTTTGGCTGTTACTCTGGGAAAGACGAGAAGGACAGTGATTGGAGCTGCGATGTAGCCTCTAATCTCTCCATGGCTGTCCTGAGAAGGCAAACACCTCAGTCTGGCTGCAAAAAGATGAAATACACCCCTTCCAACCACAGGGGAGGGAGTTGGATGAAGCTAGCCTCCAAAAGCTGGGCATACACTGTGCAATTTTTGGCCCATTTTGAGCCGATTTTTCAGTCGCCCAACCGTTTTGGGGATCGGCCCAAGTTTCGCCTTAATCGTGTGTCGTGCATCATGTAGTATAAATGGGGTAACGAAAAGTGATTAACACCTCACGACCAGTTCCCAATCATCAATCGTATGGTCGCAAGAAAATCAAACCTGTTTGAAATCCTGTCGCCCCTCAACGCAGCCTCTCACACTGCGCACACACAAACACAGAAATAAAAGTGAAAAGGCAGAGCAGCACGGCAGTGCAGCGTGTGATCTGGACACAAGAGATGGAGGCACAACTTGTAGAACTTTGGCAAGCTCATCCGAGTACGTAAGCGTACAGCTGCCACCCAGGCAAAAGAAAAATAGAGCTATATCACGTTACAACGTGAAAAGCTTATTGTTCTAACAATATACTTTTCATGTTAGTGCAATATACCTTTCACGTTTGAACAATATAATATCACGTTATTACAATATACATAATTATCACGTTCGTACAATATAATATTTATATATATTGTATTGCTTTTAAGCGAAACATTCTTTGTATATGAGGCCAAGGGTGTTCATCCTCTTCAGCTCTAGCGTAGACAACTGGCTCTGCCATGTTTTCATGTGTTTCTTCTTTCCGTGTGTCCGCTACTTTGAAACGCTTGGGTCGCTCTGCCCGCCACAGTTTCAAACTGGTCATGTGACTGCATGGCCACATCTGATTGGTAAAAAAGTTACCGGAAACTCCACTGGCGGCATGTTATCTAATGTGTTAAACTAATTATTTTTTAAAAAGTAACAAGTCGAATTTTGCAAATGTAGCGGAGTAAAAGTACCGTTTCTTCTTCACAAATGTACTCAAGTAAAAGTAAAAAGTATCGTGCAAAAAAGGTACTTTAAAAGTACATTTTTTTCAAAAGCTTACTCAAGTAAATGTAACGGAGTAAACGTAACTCGTTACTACCCACCTCTGCTGTCCGCATTCACACCATTCACTACACCTTCTACAGTATTAGTTGGAATTAAATCAAACTTATTGTGGGCTTCACACAGTTTGTGTTCAGGGTCACATTTGTCATTTTACAGGCATTGATCTGCGATAGATGAGCTACTGCAACAAACGTTCTGGTTGAGAGTAGCTGTAAAAGCGGTTCTTGTTCAGTGTATTTTGTCGCCTTAAAAAGGGGGGGGGGGGGTGTTAAACAGTTATGTAGAGTTCATTGAGGCAGGAGTGACGGTCACTTTAACTGGTTATAAAAAGGACAAGCATGATAAACTGTTAATCAAAACCATTCTATTGAAATCAACATTAGAAGAGTAGCAGCTAATTGATTTTTAGATGCCACTTATGAAAAACTCTAGTCATTCTTCCGTGTGTATTTTCTATATATGATAGCGTGGCTCATAATGAGATTAGTATTGTGTCAGCAGCATTTGAAGTGGCTGGTATAAGGAAACAGATTAGAAACCCCTGCTGCCTGTTGTCAGTTTTGGTTTGATCCATCAGCAGTACTGTAATACATGGTTATGCGATATTGTGTCTTTCAGACTGTGAACCGGAAGAGGTAGATGACTGGTCTCCAGAATCAAACTGCTCTCCGTGCTCTTTCTGCAACGTGCTCCTGGACAAATCTAGTGTAAGGACTTTAGTTTTGATAAGCCTCAGAGAGGTCGTCTTTCTTTTCTCTGCACCCTAGAGTAAAAAATAATTCTAAATCAGTAATCACCTTTCTGTCTCTGTATCATCTTCTTTTTCCTCTTTATCATCCTCTCTAGGATCAAGCACCTGCAGCCACGTCGCCCCTCTCCTCCCCCTCTGATTACTCACCTTGTCAGGCCCCAACCATCTCTGAGAGCACCCAGTCAGCACACAAGTTCCTCCAAGCTGTGTTCCACAAGAAAGGTGAGTCAGGTGGATTTGGACAACCTCGTTGTTATGTATAACTGTTTATATACTAAGAACTCCTATACTGAAAACAGCTGCCAAAGTTGACATAAATATTAATGTGGGGAATAACCGGAGAGGAGTATCTCACAGTTCCTGTCTAATGATGTACACAATGAACTGAATTACATTATTGACCTAATACAAATTGCGGTTACTGTGGTGTAATTAGCATGTCAAATCTCTGCTATTCATGACCCACTAAGTGTTCCCAAAGATTTAGGATGCTTTTGAGATGCTTGTTTCTAGTGTGGTGACATCAGAAGACATTTTTTGTTACAGTGGATTTTATTTCAATATCTCATTAAAAACACTGTTTAAACACTGTTTTCTAGATCAGTTTTTCAGATCATTTTTCTAGTCCTTTAAATAATGCATGTTAAAATTGAAACCAGTGATTTTAATTGTATTTTTTTCTTTCTCCTCCTGTTAGATGTGCACCTGAGCAGTGATTCCAACATACCTCAGATTGCTCAGGAGCTGATGAAGAAGATGATAACCACATTTGCTAAGGAGTATGCATCCAAGTGCCTGCTCCACACCAATACAAATGGTGTCACAAGGACCTCATCACCCTTGTCTGACGTGTCCGAAGCATCTGACGCCCCTCTGGACCTCACAGTGAACCGAACTCAGGAGGAGAACACGATCGAAGGTAGAGAACGCATTTAGTGCATGCATATAAAATTAAATGTTACGTCTGACTGTAACATGGGCATCCTCCTGAAGGAACCAAACAACTGGCACTCAGACTCTGACCACTTGTCTTGTAACAGATGGTGTGCTGGACCTGTCCAACCGGAACTCTGCCTGCTCAGCAACTTCGTCATCATCAGAGAATCACAGGGGATCAGGGTAAGTTTTTATAGTTCTCTGACTGCATTTTAATGTGTCTGGCCTATTGACTTACCCCTACTCTTAGTTAAATCTGGGACTTCTTCACAAAAACAAAAATGCTGTTTACATAACTATAGCCCATATCCTGTGACTAGAAAAATCACTTTGGTTTGCAGCAAATCCACATTTCTGAGTGTGGTACAACAACCGCTATATAGCATGGCAAATATTAAGAGGTTAGCATGAGCACTGTGTTTATTACTGTCATCCTCACTGCTCAGCTAAATAACACCTGTTCAGCCTGAAATACACACATTCCCGTTTCAGCAGTGCTTTGGTTCAAGTAATTGTAATAAATTCTGAGGAGCTAGCTTGTGTTTGGTGTTGTGGTTCTATGGGGTTTACTCTTTTATCTCTTGAGCGGTAACGTCACAGCAATGGCCGTATTATAACATTTGCCAGCAGCTCAGGATTGTATAATGAGGAGAGCATTTCAGTACTTCACAACGATTTTACGTCCGTTTTTACTAATACAATTAATGATGAGTTTGATTATCCAATCTTCAAGCATGTAGGACTTTCACTGGATATCCCAAAACTACAGGGGTTTTATGTGAGCACCAAAGTAACCCCAGCCATTCACAGACTGTCCCACCTGGACGTGAAGAGGCTTTGCTGCTGTGTGTGAGAGACACACAGCAGCAGTGTGTGTGCGTGCGTGTGAGGGCCCACAAACAGACTGAGAACATACAGACATGAAACTAACAGTCGCAGTGATGTTACCAACACAAGGCATAAAGGAGTGGACCCCTCGCTCTGCACCCCCTTGTCCCCTATGCCACAAATCAAACCACCTCCATCACCTCCATCCTGACCCTGCTGTTTGGTCCTCACATCCCTAGGAGGCAGTGCAGGCAGAAGGAATACACTGAGAGGAGCTGGGAGCTGTCTGAGGGATTGCTGTCCAAGGCCTTGAAGGATATACGATCAGGGAGGCTGCAGGAGCAGCGGGCCGCGTTGCTTTATGGAATACCCCTTCAAACCCTGAGACAGGGTCTGGATGGCTGGGCTGAAGGGAGGCTGGGAGTGCTGCATCAGCTTATACCAGGAAGCAGACATATCAGGGATGAAGTGGCACCATGCAATGTGATGTCAACAATGTTGGGTGGCGAAGCGCGCCTTGTTTTGCAGAAAGTGGCAGCATGGGCAGAGCGGGCAGAAATTGGAGGTGCTGTCGAGGAGCATGGAGACTTCAGTTTCCCTTCATCTGTTCTTGCCTTTTATCAGCCGGGTAGTTTACAGAAGACCCTCCCTCACTGTTTTCCCCAGCTCAGGGATGCTCTCCAGCCCCCTCCAAGCCCCACCCCCAGTCTGGAGCCACCCACACCCCTGCGTATTCCTCAGGTTCGTTGTGCGTCTGACCACAAAAGGTCAGTGTCGGCTGAGAATTGCAGCATAGCTGAAAACCTACATCAACGTACCTCATCAAGCGAAGGTACTGCCAGTTCATCAACAGCAGCTGCCAGACCTTCATCTCTCTTCAAACTCAGACCTCCATTCTTGGCACAAGGATGTCCAGGCAGTGCCAGCCAGTCACCTCATCGCCTGGGACCACGTGGATCCTCACTGGATGAGTCAGAAGATGGGGCAGGTTGCCGGGATAAAGACAAGCAACCTAGAAAGAAGCGTGGGAGGTACCGCCAGTATGACCACGAACTGATGGAGGAGGCCATCACCATGGTGATGGCTGGTCGCATGAGTGTGTCCAAAGCCCAGGGGGTTTATGGGGTGCCCCATAGCACACTAGAATACAAAGTGAAAGAGCGTACTGGAACACTGAAGAACCCACCTAAGAAGAAATCTGCCAACTTCTGTTTGTCCAGTTCTCACTCGTCTGGTTCTGGTAGCACGACCAGTTCCACTAACTCAGGGAGTCTTGCCTCAGCTGCTGACGCAAAGAGGTTCTAGACCACAAACGCCTCAAAAACACCTCAACACTTGAACACATCACCTCCTACAAGATAAATGTTTTCTGGAGACACTTGTTAAAACACAACACATGCCTTTACAAACTACACGGATATTAATATTCAGGTCTTTTAACTCTGTCTGTGATGTGATAGTCATACTTAAAGCTGTATTTCTCCTTCTTAGTTCTGAGTCCTTAAAGCAGCCATAAACAGTACTGCTTTATTCAGGTAGAAGTCCTGCTCATTTTGATCTAGACGAATGATTTAGATCGTTTACTTTGTTTATGGATAGACCAACGTGGTAAATGAATTCGGGTCAGAGCCTGAGGTACTGAACCTCTTAATTCACCATCTCCTTTCATTTCACTGTACTATTGTCAGAATACTGTTTTTCTTTTGTGTTTGTTTGTTTTTTTCCTTTTGGGACTGCTGTGGAGTTTCGTGGCTTGGTTATTAAGATACCAGTATGTGATTACATCTAATTAAATCATCGATAAGTTAATCTTCAACAAAATGTAACCTATTCATAGTTTAACATTAGATCACTTAGTAATTTTTACTACCACGATTGATCAACAGAATTAAAAACAAAGGCCTTTTTAAAACGAGAATCTGTTGGTAATATAGAATAAAATTAATGCATCGTTATTTTACCTTCAGGGTAGTTGTACTGTGTTGTACATCCTTTTCTCAAGGAGGAAAAACAAACAATGATGGCTGCCCAAAAAGATTGCTCAAGACTCAAGTATGAGAAACACAGTTGCAGACCTTTTAAGGCTGAAAAATAAAGTGTGACTGTCATATTTGTTAGCTGTTAGGTTATTAGGTTATTCAGGTTTAATTCAATTCTTAAAGCTCCTTGGTAATGGAGCATTGATGATTGTGATTTGCAGCTTTCTATCTCTCTGGGTATGTTTACCTAGGCTTTTCAAGTGACTTAGAGCCATTAAAACAATTTAAAAACTCATTTCTATTGTTAGAGACCTCTACAAACAGGGAGCTTGTACAGTATATATGCTGTGGTGGCTACATCTTGATTATGAGTTTTTGTACAAGAGATTAGCTTAAAAAAAGCCATTTTGTGTCCACATATTTCCTTTCATTCTCTACAAGCTAATCTAAACACTGTATTGAGTGTAGTTGGAATGCAAACGTGCAGCATGTTTTAAATGTGCACTGATAAGCTTGGGAACTGTATATTATTGTGTATTTGTACCGTTTGTGAAAGATGTTCTTTTATTATCACAGATATTTACTAATTCTGCTACTGTAGCTGTATTACTGCAAACCTCATACCATGACCGCTGCTTAACTTTTACGGGACTGTTTTCCTGGCACATGGATGTGTAGCTACAACGAAAACTCATTTCAGTTAACGTTTTAACAGTAATACCGTTAAGCCTAATATTAATATTTGTTTTATGGGTAGTCTTAATGTTATAGATGGTCGACTGTGTCAGCTACTGGAGGTTTCGGTAGTTTAAGTTTTTAATGAAATGTTTAAACGGCGGCCACACAGCTATTCAGTGTCCGGCTTTTAAGGCTTCTTTGTCTGCGTCTGTAAAAATGCTAAAAGTTTCGTCTACACCCATGTCTGCCTTTAGAATGGGCTTTTTTCCATTAACAGTGCTACTACCAAAGCAGCATTTCAGGGTTACCCACACAAAGCTGCTTTACTTTTGATTTGCTGCAATGTCAGCCTGCCCCCCCCCCCCCCCCCCCCCCCCTCTCTCTCTCTCTCTCTCACCGTCTTTAACCTGTTGCCACATATACCTCTGAACATTCTCTGCCTATGGCCCAGTGTTAGGTTTCACATCAAGCTTAAAATCTGTATGAATTCTTTATCTCTCAAGAAACAGCGAAGTGTAAATTCACTGCTATCAACAACACTTAAACTTGAAAAAAAAGAAAAAAAAGAAAACTAGCCATGTGACGTGTAAAATCTTTTTATTTTATTTTTTTAAGCTTGAAATTCTGTCTTGCGGCATTTACAGATTTATTTTTTTTTTTTTGTTATTAATGTCGGTTTTTAAAAGTTCTTCAGTCACAAAATTGTGGCATTTCAACCTTTGTAATTCCTCCAGCTGTGCAAATGTCTCCACTTCTGAATGTCTGCTCTTATTGCGGTACATGGTGCCGGTATCTATGGCGACAGCTCAGCACAGCATGTCTCTATTTTGGGAGTTATCTACTATTTATATCAAAATGACACCGAACACGCCCTGAGAAATTGAAAAAGGACATCATTGTATTTGCTTAATTGCAGCTTATTCTGGGAACACACTTGGGCTTTGAGATTAGGGCTTTTTAATTTTTGACTGAACTGCTGGCAAATCTTTGAGGCAACGTAATTGTGCTATTTATGCATAAATCAATTATTGCACTATGATTTATAAAAAAAAATAGTTTTTTTGTAGAAACTTGTTTTGTGTTGTTATGGCATATTTATTTATTGATTGCGCTTCAGAACTGTGATTTATTTTTTTTAATTTTTTTTTTAAATATTGTGGTAGTTCTTGATTTGTAACGGGGCACTTTGATGCAATGTGAAATGTGTATTGCTACAATTGCATGAATGCTTTTAAATGTTAGCTCATATAATTTATTTAGTCCAAAAATTACACTGCTGACTATTGTGATTGTTTAGTGATTTTGTTACTATTAAATTATTTTAATGATTTTAAAGAATAATTTGTCATAACAAACTCAACAATATAGCCTCTGTAACACCTAAAGTACTTGGAAAGTTTCCACCGCAGAAACTAGGCGGAGATGGACAGGTGGTTTTGCAACATATACACCTTTGTATATGTTCCAGTTGTAGGACTAATTTGTGAGGGTAGATATTCCTGCCCAGAAAAGCTTCAAGTGGGGCTCAATGCTGTTAGGTTAAATGTTGAATAAGCACTATTTTTGAAAATTAGCAACCTGTCAGACAAGACAAAGAACATGAAATTGCTGTAAACTGCTGATGTATGAAACAGCAATGGCAGTTTCAGACCCACTACCACCGCTTTTAAATTAAACACAACAATACAGCAAACTGCCCAGTAGTTGGAAGAAATTATTTAACAAGTCGGTCAGAAATGTTTAGCTTGAACCCCACCACCAAAGTTGCTGTTCTACCTCCTGAGCAAGGACTCTCTTGGATTGTACCCTGGTTCCTTCAGTGAAATGTTCCTGCAGTGGAAACTTGACTCAACACTACAGAATGTAACACTTAAACCTGGCCTCTTGAAACCTGACATGGTTTGGCCGCAAACAGTACTTAAATTGCTGGAGAGAAAAAGTAAAAACTTGAAAATAGGTTGATATTAAATCAGTTACTTGATTCTATAATTAAATATCTTACTTCTTGGACCTGCTGGCTGTTATGAAAATTAGAGGGCTTTTTGAACTGTTGGTTTGTTGATGAAAGTGCTGTTGGTTTAAAAAAAAAGTTAAGTTGAGCGTTTCTTCAATCATTCCTTCTGCTGTTAGCAGAATGTTATCATTTGCCTTCAGCAACTAATCAATAAAACAGTTCTTTAATCAATCGCCTGTTGTTATTTTTTTCTAGAATAATGGTTTGCTTTACAGTTATCAGAGAGTTGTACTGCAGATCAAAAGTTTTACAACTTTTTATAAGGGCTAGAATCCAGTAGAGCAATGCATCATGTCACTTCCTTCTGCAATACATCAACATTATAGTGGCACTCCAAAAATGAAAGTGCATTTGGGAAAAAAAACTACACGGCAAACGCTGCTAAATAGGCTGCATTTACAATATCGTTTTCCTGGTGTAATAAACCACAAAAACATCTTGCACTACAAGCTACATTCCACTTCGTTTTTTTCAAATGTTATTATTTAAGCTGAAAGTTTTGTACCATTCAGAGTTCATTTTATTTCATTATTGATGGCTAGCAAGTCTACTGCCATTTAAAAAAATATATATATAGTGTGTAACTTCTTTTTTTTTTCCTTAAGCTTATTTCAAACATTGATTTCTGTAAGGATACATTACCATCATTTCATCACAATATGTTGCCTACATCTTAAGCTGCATATCACATTTTTACATTAACTCTAATAATGCGGGTGCAGTCATGCAACCAGCACAAACTCCAGTCTCATCTATAAAATATATGGAAGTCAGAAATGACAAACTTTCAGGCAGTGCTGTTATGGAACAAATGCAACTTAAATGTGCTTGCTGCTGAAATTTTTAGTCTTCATTATTTTGTGTGCATGCTCTTTTTTTCTCATTTGAAACTTGGTTTGTTTGTGAGTAAAACATTTTAACTCCAGTTTTTACCTTTTACCTCTAGCTCCTTGGTGCCATCTTTCACAGAAGACCTGGCAGGTCAGCAACAGCGAGGGACTAAGTTTGGTCAACGCTCCACATTGGATGATGTTCTGAGTTCTCTCTGCCCAGCTCACAAATCCTTAATCTACCAAATCCTCAAGTATGCTTGCCATGAAAAAGAGACGCTCAGGAACGAAAGGGACACTGTTTTATGTTCCAAGAAGCTGCATTGCTCTTCGTGTCAGAGTCTTGTTGCAGCCTCTCCTGCATCGTGCCATTCGCCTTGCACACCCTCCTCTAATTTATGCTCGTCCTCTTCCATATGTTGTGAGAAACACAGCTTCCACTCTTGCCCCAGTTGTTCCAACCACAACTGTCTTGTCGAAATCAAGAAAACAACAGAAGGAGAGGTAGGAGATGGAGACCCTCCTTGTCCTGTCCTGAAGAGAGAGCAGAGTCTCTCTCCTCCCCCTCTTTCCCCAATCCCGTCAGATGTCGGTAAGAAATGTGATGAAAACCCACCCTCTCTGCTTCACCAAGAGGAGGATGTTGATCTCATGGTACAGAGTTTTGTAACTGCAAGCTACGAAGCCTCAGATGTCAATGCAACTACAGAAGATGCTGAAAGTAAGGTCGCTGAAAGAAGCCAGGCTGATAAGAATCCAAGTGGGACTTCACTGCAGGATGTCATGGATCGTTTTAGTGAGAAACTGGAGACAATAACACCTCTAGACAAGGACCCTACTCTGGTTTCCACGGCTATCTATGTTTCTGAAAAGGAGCAGCCGTTATCTCCCTCAACCAGCCACAACCTGCCTTTTCGTGCTGATGCCCATGTCACTGAGATCATCACCACAGTGCTTCGCACAAGCAGTCCCAGTGATTACAGCTTGAGTGAGCTGTTTAGTCGCCAAGACAAAGAATCCAAGTCACCCGTTACTAGATCCCGTCATCGCCAGAACATTGAAAAACCTAAATGCACCCCTGAGCTACAGAACAACAATGACCAACAAAGTTCAATGGACAGCAGTGTACAAAAACAGGTGAATACAGTGGCTACAAGCTCAGCTAAACAGTGTGTTTTGTCCTGCAAAGAAGGTGGTGAGGGTTGCAGTTCTACAAATGACAAAAGCCACAAGGGATCCCCCTCAAGTGAAACCACTGAGGCTGAAAGATCAGGTAAAGGGAAAGCTTGTCCTATTAAAGGGAGAGTGTGTCATCTGCTTAACATTTCTGAGGGTGCAAGAAGATCAAGGAGAAATATAGTCCCTCCACCGCGGTTCTCCTCCTATGTCACAGAGCCCAGACGTATGTTCTTTGTTGCGTGTTTCTCTGAACCTATCTTCAATCAGAAAGCACAAAAGGACAAGGCTTCATCTAGCACCAATCATATGTCATCCAAAGATCCAGATGCTAAGGATACCAACGTAGAATCCAGAAATGACGTTTTTTTGTCCTCATGTGCGAACACAGGGAAGCTTGCCTTTCAGTCAGCAGAAAAAGGACATGAACTATCTCACATGGAAGTGAAAAGTCAAAGCCAGGTCACTCCACAGATTGTGACTGCGAAAGACCAAAGTCCTAAAAAACATTGCTCAGGCAAAGAGAACAATAGTAGTGGCAGTGTTGTCCCTCTGTTAGGACGGTTACGATCAGCATCATCAAAAAGAGTACAGGACTCATCAAATATGGATGTCCCTATAAATTCTGATACCTGTCTTGAGAGTCTTAAAAATTCCCAAGTCCAGTACACTAGTCCAATTAAACTTATGTTTGTATCACCAGTAAAGGATAAAGAGGGAGTTAAATACAGTCTCAAATCAGCAGGCTCTGGTTCTGGCTCACAAACAGAACATTTTGATCCCTGTGAAGAGTCTTCATGGTCAGGGACACTTCAGAAGCACACAACCCAGAGCAAAAAGCCTGCAATATCACAAGTAAAATCAGTTGTCTCACCACTAAAATCTTCTGCCTCATGCACAAGGTCTTCTTGTTCCCCAACCAAGTCATCTTCTTCACCAGCCAAGTCTGGTTCCTCAACACGCAGGTCTGCTTCTTCACCTGCCAAATCTGGTTCCTCAACACCCAAGTCTCCTTCATCACCAGCCAAGTCTGTTTCCTCAACACGCAGGTCTGGTTCTTCACCTGCCAAATCTGGTTCCTCAACACCCAAGTCTCCTTCATCACCAGCCAAGTCTGTTTCCTCAATACGCAGGTCTGGTTCTTCAACACCCAAGTGTGATTTGTCACCTGCCAAATCCGGTTCCTCAACACCCAAGTCTCTTTATTCACCATACAAGTCTGATTCTTCAGTATCGAAGTCTGCTTCCTCACCAAGCAAATCTGCTTCCTTAACACGCAGGTCTGCTAATTCACCATCCAAGTCTGGTTCTTCAACACCCAAGTGTGCTTTGTCACCCGCCAAATCTGGCTCCTCAACACCCAAGTACGGTTCTTCACCACGCAAGTCTGCTTCTTTGCCCAGGTCCCCTTCCTCATCACCTAAAGATGCTTCCAGAGGATCAGGTGAAGGAACTCCAACTAAGCGCGTAGCTGGAGCTGACAGCCAGGGATTATCAGGTAACTCGACTTTTCATGAAACCACTCCACCAAAAAGGCGTCCTGGGCGTCCGAAGAAACTGGGACCACAGCTGGAGCAAAAAGCAAAAAGGCCAATTGGCCGACCCCGTAAGCAGAAGACTTTGGATTCCGAACCTAAAAATGGTAAAACGGTAAATGATAAATGTCAGTTGGCACCTAATATTGAGGAGAATACAACTAAAAACCTCAAGATAACAGTCGTATATGGCCGTTCGAGGAGAAACAAACGATTGGTGTCGGAGGGCTTTGACCAGCTGCAAACAGAATTTAATGACGCTTGGCGAGCCGTAAGTCTGTTGCACAACTCTAAGACCAGCTCAGGTAGTATTAAAACAACCTCAGAGGAGTTGGATTTTGTCAGACCAGCGAAAAGGCCTGCTCCTCAATCTGGCAGTAACATCAAATGTCAAAAGCACGATGATTCTGTTCGCTCAAGGAAACCAGGTAGACCTGCAAAGGTTAAAATCTCTGGAATCTCAGTCACAGTGACCACAGTGTCACCTCGTCAACGTAAAATTCAAATCAATAAAGAGAATAGGCAGTCTCCTGAAATGCTGGCTCCTAGGAAAGTACTTCTACAAGACTTCATGTCTGCCAAAGAGCCCAGGACAATCAGTCATCAGTTAATGAGCAAAAGGGGTCAAAAAGAAGAAGGGAAAGAAACAGAGGATGGTAGTAAAGATGAACTCCCCAATCAGCCTGTAGTACGACACTCCAAGAGAGTGAGAAAGCCATCAATACACTTTTTGCATGCTGTTGCCACCTCTACATCATACAGCCGCAGCAATGCGCTGGTACGGCGCTCTAAACAACTTCTTTTAAACAAGGCAAACAGTGAAAGGAGACAGGATGAGCAGCAAAGTAGTTTCGAAACTTCAGGTGAGAAGAGAAAGTCATGTGGACCACAGAAGAAGGGCGTTTCTCTAGACGTAAGCAGATTGGCAGGGGTATCTGTTGATTCGATCTTTAGGTCTAAAGAGACATTAAGGTGGTGGGCAGCATCAGCTGAGGAAAAGACGATGAACCAGGAACTCGCCAGACGAATACGAGTCATCTCTGACACTTGGGTCTCAGACGCTGTGGACAACCAAGAAAAAGAATTGGCCCTCGATTCTAAACTAGGCACTAAAGACAGCAGTTTATTCGCCAAGAATTCCAATCATTCCTCTGTGGTCCGAACACTGTTTGACTGTTCGCCCAACAAACCAAGGTCCTGTAGCATGCAGCAGATCTGCTCCTGGTTTATGGAGACCACCGAGACACAATCTTTGGCCATTGTCAAGAAGGCAAGCTCCCGTAATCGTTACGAACTTATGCACTTCCCTCGTTCTGCTAATGCAAAAAGTGTTTGCCACAGTCCTCAGGCAGAGCGACTCCGCAAACACATCAAGAAGTTTGCCAAAATGGTGCCAAAAAGCCCTTTACAGCATCAGAAGGCTCAGAGACGGCTGAGGAAGAGAAACAAAGCAGCTGTGTCAACACACAGACGACAACTTTTTACTTTAAGCATTGCAAGCAAGCGCACTCGCCAAGTCCAGCCGTTGAAAGGCAAAGCATTTAGTATATATCAAGCCACTCTGGTTAGGGCAAGGACACGTTTTCTAACCCGGAAAGAAAGGGATAGGTGGCAAAATGGGGCTAGGGACAGGAGAAACATAAAAGCAGTATCATGTTGTAGAAATGAACGTATAGTAACTGGACTACAATCTAAACGTAAAGCATTATGCACATCCACAAACGATCGGCACTCTGTTGGTTTGGAAAACAGTTCTGCCGCCTCTTCGGTTAGCCAAACTCGGGAACTTGTGGATGTACACAAAGAGCAGAACCTCTGCTCCAAAGCCTGGGGTCCTGAAACGCTGAAAGAATGCCGGGTGTTTCTAAGGAAGATCAACTCTCCAGATAGCGAATCGGCTGAGGAAGAGTGGGACTCTTGTACTGTGACACTGGAAGGGTCACCTTCTGCATACCTCTTTGCAGAACAGGACAGGCAACTGGTAAGATTTGTTAAAGCTGTGAAAACTGAAAGAAAAAGGAGCATTAATAGGAGGACTGCCTCGAAAGAGTTGGCAGATTCTGCACCAAAATCAGTCCAGGAGCAGGAAGCAAAGCCAGCAGGGAGGCAGAAAAGAAAATTCAAGAGTCCCAGGGTTGCATCTACTGAACCACCACAACCACCACCAGCGAAAATCTTGAGACAATCGCGAATGAGGGGCCTGACTGGGCCGAGATGGCGTGACTTTGTCCTTGGTAACTACTTTTTTTTCTTTTATTTGAATTGAAGACATTGACTTTGCCCATGCAAAAGTTTCTCGATAAACGTTTGTTCTTTTATCTTTTCCTGACAGAAAGCTAACTGAAGCATGAGGCCTCCTCTTCCTGGGAAAGGGACTGTGGTTTAACGTGGTGCCTTTGGACTTTGTGCTGACCACATAGACTGGCCATCTCAGTATGGTTCAGTCTTACAATCAGCAGCTATGTAGCAGTCTAACTTAAAAGCTTGATGTTGCACTATTTTTATCCATGGATATGTATGTACATTTTGTCATCTTGCCTTTGTCTTTCTGAAGGTGTATAGTAGATCAATATAATAGTTACTTCAGAGTTTTAATGGAAAGAATGCTTATACCGTGAACCCTGTCAGAGTGGTCATAGAGGAATGAAAGCTCGACTGCTATCTCCCTAAAAATGTACCTTTACTGATACTAAGACCAACACTTCTTCTCGGAAATGAGCCCTTACTGTATATCTTAACCTGACATTTATCATAATTTTTACTACTTTAAGCCACAATGCCAGCTCTAAAACCCCCACTTATTTTATTTATAGTGACTCTTACTTTGGCACTGTTTTGAATGTTTAATTTGTAATTTAATATTTGCTTTTGTATTTTAGGTTTGCTTAAAGTATATTGGAATTTGATTTGAAACTTTCTCTTAATCCGAGCCTTTTGTTTTCTCTACTGCTGTCGCAAACAAGTAGCCAAAACAGGCTTTTAATGAAGGAATCTTTCAGTTCACTTAACACCCAATCTTAACTCCAGTAGCTATCTGTGAAAAGGCCACAGCTGTAAGAGTGTGTCTTGAAATGCACTAATTGGCCTGTACTAAAACCAAATATTTGATGTCATGAGTTCTTTTTCAAGAGCATTTTCAGTTGTCAATTCCCCACAAAATGCAGAGGTGTCTGTGAAGTGACAAAGAAATGGCATTATGCAGTTGTAGAACATAGCTTCTGGTTAATTTCATGGTTTGTGGGATCTTTCTTGTTTTTATTCAGTTATCTTTCTAAGAACGTATTGTTTTCACCCAAAGCATATACTGTATGTTGCTGTCAGATCGACTTTTTGCACTATTGAGCCCCTTTCAGATGTGATATATGCACCGCTGGCTTTTCACGCCGTTTAAGTGCTGGCATCCTGTCAGTCAGACGTAGGGTGCTTTTACATTAATGTTTCTTGCAATTTACTCGTATTTAATCTGTGATTTTTTTATTTTATTTTATTTGCGCTTGTTGTTCACAAATATTTAGCCAGTGACCTCCCAACTTTGAATGACTAGAATTTTTACATTTTATTCAGTATGATGTGAAACCGACGACTGAGACCATAAAATCATCTGAAAAACTGAGCCGTGAAGAGGGCGTGGGCGTTTTTCTCATAGATTTAGGCATGATCCTAGAGACAGGTTGGCGACCACCTGGCAACCACCGGTTACTAGGGAAAAATGAGTTTTCCCTGACCGGTTGTTTAACTATTAATTTCTGCTGTTGTCACTATGAACAGGGTATTTTTCTTAAGCGTGTGCGTTGCACGTATAAGTAGCTGCAGACACCACTGACGAGTAGCATTTCCTGTTACTTTCTGCACATGTTGTTTGTAAACTGCAGCATCTCAGCGGGCAAGTCTATGCCATCACTGCAAATTGGCAGGCATGCAGATGTCTTGCACACCATCTGCTGATGCAATTTACATCACTCAGACTTGCCGACGTGGGAAGTGGAACGCACCCATTACTGCATATATCCTGCTGAGAGAGCTGTACCCTGCCTCTCCTGCACAGGCTCAGAGAGATGTTTGCTATTGTTTCGAAACAGTTGGCGAGATAAAATCTCATTGTGTACCTGGTATTTCTGTTCAGGTCTTTCACTTGAGAGCTCAACAACTCGCAGGTCCACACGATACGGTCGCTGTCCTAATCTCGCGAGTTCCTTTTAGGTTGCAATGCGACGCATGCAGTGTAGAAGTTGATACACTAATGTTGCAAGTTCAACATTAGTAAAAGCTTTGCCGTCGTGGCTTTCACAGAAGAGTGACCGGGGTCTTCCTTCGCACATGAAACCTACGTGTTTTCATGCTGTCAGATCAAAGGAGAAGAGTGCACGTCTGAAAGGGGCTCTATATTTGAGATTAATCCCACTACACAGATTCCTCCTCCCATATTTTGCACATCCCATTTCCCACTACCACTCCCCCCCTTACTGTAAAACTAGAATCTGTTTGGTGCAATACAAATCCAGATGATTTATCAGTATGTAGTAATTATTTTATTGCTGACAGACGAATGGATGTACATGAGTACCAGTGGCCTGGGATGTTACTTCAGTTGTTTCCATAGCCATGTAATGTGATCTTAAAGGATTCTGCTATACAAACTACGTTCGCCCACCTGCTTTGGTCTCATCAGAGAAACAAAAATATAAGAAATCTTTTTTCTTTTTTTTCCCTCTTACACGTAATAGCATTATTTACTTTTTAAATGTTGAGTTGTCACTGTTTCCCTGGATTTTCTGTTATTTTCTTAAGTTGCAGCAAGGGACACCTACCTCCACAGGAGCTCAGCTAGGACTAGGCCTGAGAGTTGATGGGGTAACACTAATCTTGGATCAATGTCATTGTTTTTCTGCCATCTGTTCAGAGACGGGCAGATCCAAGGTGTCCAGCTGTAGGTCAAAAACTTCACCCTTCAGGGTGTGTTGTGCCCGACTACCATTGTATGTATGTCACTATGGTTGCCATTTCAACATGAAGGAGGTGGGCAAGTCTGTCATGTGATAAATAACCATCAGCCCTTTGTTTGTTGAAGAACCTGGTGCTATACATCTGTTGTATATTTTCTTTATCATGTGTTTTTATACTGTCCAATACAGATGCAACAAACAGGTGTCTGTGACTGAACCAATAAAGAGTCTTTTGAGATAACCAGAGAGAGGTGTGAGTTATTCATTCATTTGTTGCTGTGGAGCCTGCATGTTCTCCCTGTCTTGCATAAGCATTGTCCCACAGGCATGTAGGGCTGGTTAATTAATGACTCTAAATCTGCCACAGGTGACCTATTCAGAGTGTACCCTGCCTCTCACCTGACGCCAGCTTGGATTGGCTCCAGCCCCTACAAACTTGAGCAGATGAATGGTTGTGTATCTTACAGAAATAATAGGAAATGACAAAGGTCCTCATCTAGGTGTAAACCAGGGTCATTTCTATAGTAAACAAGTTCTTCAACCAGTAGTGTGGTTATCCTTGCAGTCACTGTAAACACCGTACAGGGTGTCTACATGTATTAATGTAAATAGAAAACAGTAAAAAAAAAACAAAAATAAAGTTCCCACAAATAACTATATACCACACATTTAACACACTCACCGTATGGAGGGCCTTGAGTGCCAAAATGATTTAATACATCATTAATTAAATTTGTTAAAACTGTTTAAACTTAAATAATTACATGTAATTTCATTTAAAACACAATTATTTAATTTGGTATTTAATTCATTTTGACACTCGTGGCCCACAAGCACAAACCAGAGGAACAATAATTATTCCTTGAAACCTCTAATTTTCATACACATACCTTTACAGGAAAATAAATGTAAGCAGTGTGTGATTTGATGGCAATTTTGCAGAAAAATATTATTTTCCCATCTTACAGTGTAAGCATTAATCTTGCCTTTTTACATCTTTATTTAATATGTCCATCATGAATATATTAATCAATTGTCCTTTTATTTTACCAATATAAATGTAACAGGGATTGTTCTCCCTTTCTAAGATACAAGAAAAAATAAAGGCCATCAGTTTGTTGTGATTAAGTCCAACTCATTTCTTTTCCTTTTACAGTTCAAACACAACTTAGAAATACATTAACAATAAACTGTTCTAAACTGTTGCTTTTTTCCCTGTTAAAAGTTATCAGGATATGTTTGCAGTAAATTTTTAAAAAAGAGAACAAGCTTTGTTAACTTTGATACATTTATTTAATGATTAAAATGATGAAACTTTAAACTGAAAACAACACAAATGTAACTTAAGGGTAAATATGACTCATTGCCTGATCACTGAGTCGATACAGAAAGGTAAATCTCTTTATTCAGGACACATTGGCCTCCTGGTTGATAAGAGGGTTGAGGTCCAGCTTCGTCTTCTCCAGAGCTGCAGTCTTGGCCCTCCGTGACGGACGCACCATGGAGGCCGACTCTGGGACATTTTCTCCATCGCTGTAGCCAAAGAGAGACGATGAGACGAGAAAATGAGTAAATGCACTTGTGATGAATATGTTACTGAATGGGTCTGTTTTCTATTTTGCTAAAATCAGCAAACTCGCCTCTCCTCTGACGACTCTGCCCTCCTGCTCGGCTTTCTGCCACCTTTGGCTGTGCACGCTTTCCTCTGACCTGTGAAAACAAAGACTCGGGTTACCTCCCAGTGCTGAGTCAACTTCTTGCCTCGGGCAGGAGAGGAGGAGCTCTAAAAATATAGTGGCACTGAATGACTGCGGTTTTAGACGAGCATAAAAAAAACCCCTGCATTACCTCTTTTGGGTCTCTTGGCAGATTTTGATGGATCATCTGTCGCAGCCTCTGTGGAAACAGCAAACAGAGAACTCATTTT
This sequence comes from Pelmatolapia mariae, assembly GCF_036321145.2. Classification (NCBI taxonomy): domain Eukaryota; kingdom Metazoa; phylum Chordata; class Actinopteri; order Cichliformes; family Cichlidae; genus Pelmatolapia; species Pelmatolapia mariae. The sequence goes on along the minus strand of NC_086232.1, from coordinate 24,237,257 downwards.
TCTGCATTTCTGCCCTCAGCCTGCTGCAAACACCGAATGGGACGGAGCGAGTCATTTTTAATCTACTTAGCAACATGCTGGTAAAGTCATGTAATCCTTTTGCAGGAGCACTTGTCAAAAATTAGCATTTTAAATCTATTTAGACAAACACTCAGGAGGTAACATAAGTTGAAGATGCTCCATGGGATATCAGATGGCCATTCCTATTTAAAGTCTGTGTTTGCATACGTACCATCTGCATTGACATCCAGGGGTTGTAACGCAGTGGTGCTGAGGAGCTCAGCCTGTTCTTTTGAGTCCGCCAGCTGATAAATCATCTTCTCCAGAGCACGGAGACAGACACGATCCTTCACCACCTGAAGGAAAGGGGTGAACTTAAACAATGGGCCTTTTAACAGACAGATATGCAGGTACAGGTCTGTGCTCCACACTACATGAGCTCGGTTTGATGGACTGCTGTGAAGGTTTTTCTATATATCCTGATGATTAGTGTCTTTTGACATTCACACATGTGACACTTTCACCACTAGAGGGGAAGCATGTCAAGATGTTTTTGGACTTATAGTGCCATTTTCCTCCTGTCCTTTTAACTATTCCTCAAGAAACTTTACAACAGTGTCCTGGCAAAAGGTAAAGAGGAACACGTTCTCGTTGACTTTGATGTTTAAATGAAGATTAAACTGACTCAATCCACCATCTTGTGGTACAAGCTGGTATTACATTATAATACAGCCCGGTTTAGCTGATCTTCAACTCCACAGAAAACACATTTTGTTCATAAAGTCGGAGCTGCTGTTTTCTCCACTTTATTCTAATGAGAGGTGTAGTTAATTCTGGAAATTTTTCAACTGATTTTAAAAACACAACATGGACCTATGATGTCGTTCATGTGTCCCGTTACAGTGGCTAATGCTATGTTCACAATCAAAAGCGTCAAAGGCATCACACTGCTTTAATATCTTCATTTGAGACAGTGGTGCTCACAGTCGCACTCTAAATGTGACCACAACAGCTCCACCCACTTGCTGTTTAAACGTTGTGTTTGCAAGGACAAAACAAATCAGCAGAAGTTGGCTTAAAGGAAGAAGAGCTAAAAGAGCTTATTTCAGACAAACCGAGTAGCTGCACAAAGTTTTAGTATAAGGTAAATAAGGATTATTTTAAACTGTGAATCAGTCCCAGGATATAAAATATGGAGCTTGAAATGAGCAGAACATGTTCAATACTTTGATTTAGTTTTTTTGGTTGAAAACAAACAAACAAACAAAACAACAACAAAAAAAAAAAACCCCAAAGAGCTTTTTTAATTGCAATTTTCACAGCTTTAGCTATAATTTGTGATTAGTTCTCACTCGTGTTTGCGTCTTCACTTTTTGGGTGGAGTAACTAACAAATTTTTACCCCTGTTTAAAGTTAGCTCAGAAAAAGCTTTTGCGATCTCTCCCAGACCAAGCAGCTCCTGAGCATCTATAGGTCCCTCCTTTGTGTTCTTTTTCCTTTTCTTTGTAAAGTTTTAGCAGTCTGCTGTTTTTTGGCAGTACCTTAGTTTAGCTTTTTATTTATACAACCTCATTAAGGGTCGTCCTCCAGCCCATTGTGTGGCTCCCTCAGTCTCCTTCCACCTTTTGCTTCTTTTGCGCAGGCCTCCAGGCCTTCATTTCATTTTTTGTTGATATGGTGAGCTTGTTGCCAATATCACGTGGACTACGTTACAGAGTGGTGCGATAGCAGTAGGCTCACCTGTACAAGCTGCTGCAGCAGCGTCTGCAGGTCCTCCCTGATGGTCTCGTCTCTGCTGAGCTCCAGATTGCTCAGAGTCTTTGCATAGAGGCGCACCTCGGGGGCTGTGGGGTCCTTCAGCATCTCGCCACAGATACGCACAGCCATGTAGTCATGGACACACACCTCCTGAGACATACACAGGTATACAAATACAATTATTCAGAGATTAATAATAACACTCTGTTTTAGCATAGTTGTTATTACCAGATTAAACCTTTTACAATACTTTAAAACTAAATTAAAATCTGCTCACGCTTACTTGACCTGCAGTAATCGTGTGAAACATTTTGCAGACTATTAGCTGGTATTTCAGGGAAGATGTATAACGAAACGCTCAGTGAGGCAATAAAAACATCCTTGGTGTTTTCCTTGAACATAGCCACAAACCCAACAGTAAATCCACACTCCTAATATAATAAGATTATAAATAGCTTTTTGGAATTTGGGTTTAATTTAAAATCTTCCAGAGTCTCTTCCTCAGTCTCCGATGTTTCTCACCTCAGTGTTAGTTGAAGGTTTAATGAGAGCTCCCGGGCGAGTCAGCTCAACAAAAAGCTCGACTACATTGTTGATGTCCACCTCAGCGAGCGGAGACGTCGCCGGAGCGTTCATCAGAGTCCGAACGGTCAGCAAGAAACTCTCCTCCACGACTTCCTGGTGAGCCCTGATGCATAAAAACACCATTTTGATGTCACATGATCAGCTGGGGGAGATTCCATGCCAAATAAAAGTGACCGCATCACTCAACATGCACATTAGTGACCTGCTCTCGCGGGCGTAGAGCTGGAAGAAGACGCCGAGGCAGTGTCGCAGGCGTATGTCGTCCTCTGTGACGGGATTGTACCACAACAACACCAGACGGGACAGCATCTTGGCGCTGGAGATGCGGCCCGTGTACATGAGTTTGGCCAGGCCCTCCGCTGTCTCTGTCCGCAGGTCAGACACCTGAAGGATGTTCCCAGCACATGTATCAGACATCTATAAACACCCACATGCATACTGTAGTTTCTGGAGGAAAATATCTCAGCCTCACCTCACTGTCCAGGAACTCTGACAGCATCATAAGGATACTCTGTGCGGTGTCCTCTGGTACGTCCGCCTTCTCCTCGGTTGCAACCGCCGTGTCATCGTCCTGGTTCTCTGGTGAGGATTGGGAGGGCGCGGCCGCTTCAGTGGCAGCTGTTTCAGAGAGAAGCTGGAAGCCAAACAGCAGCAGCAGGTCGATGATGTCCCGCAGAGCACTGATACGGATCTTTACCTCATCCAGCTGAGCTATCTAGAAACACGCAGATACACACAGAGCACTATGAATCAAGAAAGCCTGTAAGTCATGTGTGTTTTTTGTCAGTGAACAAAAATTACTAGAATCACCCCCCCGACTCCCCTCCAGCCTGCATAATGTTGTTTATTTTGCAATTAGCTACAGTTACAAAATAACTGAGGATTAGTTTGAGCACAGCTCTTAAGCTAAAGGCGTCATGTTTAGTTTATTACATTTTTTTTTTTTAAAGTGATTGATTAGCAGTTATTTTATTTGCAAAAAGACTGACAGTAACTGAATTATTAATATCATTAACCTCTTAGGACCTGGCGTTCACATATGTGGACATCATTTGGGTTGTCTAGACCAAAATACTAAATTTTGCTCTACAAGGGCCTGATATCCACTTACGAGGACATTATACTGTCACTGTTCTCTTAAAGTTAAAACAAATGTCCTCATATGTAAATCTCATTTTTCTCAGAAACAAAAATCAGGTGAGAAAAAAAAAAATCATGTAATTCTTTGTTTTTACATTAATCAGGTCCCAATCAGTCCAAATAGCAAAGAGAAATTAAAAATGCATGCCATGAGAGAGTTTGGGTCTTAGGAGGTTAATAATCATTTAATCCGATTAGAAGGAAAGCAGCAATTTAAGTGTGGAAATTATATTAAGGCTTAACTTTCTGTTCATCGTGTAGCATCCTTACACATGTAAACAAAGTGTTTCAGGTATCTGAAACACATCTGTAAGAAGTTACCTGTAGCAGCAGGACCATGTGGGTTTTGGCTAGCTCCTTGCTGTGCAGAGCACATGTTCCTAAACACACCACAGCCATGTTGCGGACAGCAGGGTGAGCGCTTGCTATACTGGGCAGGATCTGAGATGCAGGAAAAAACAGTGAAAGCAATCAATCAATGATGTTAACACTTAACCATTGTTAATAAACTGTGCATTGTTAGTAACAGATAACAGATGTTATCATTTATTCTTATTTATTTACATACGTTTTGTAATAAAGGCTTATTACTGATGAATGGTTGTGAAATAGTGCTCCAAGTCATCAGGATTCACACACAATATTCTGCACAAGCTCTCAGACTACCTGACTTGCCAGCACTCGTGTGTCACGCGCTACATGTACGATGTTTCGCTCCACACCTTAAACTTCGGACAGTTCTTGTCCAACTGATTCATGGATGTTACCAGCAGGGGCTTGTTTTATCGACTGAACCACCAACAGCTCAGCATTACTAACAAAGAAAGCTGCGAATTTAGGAGAAGCAAGTGAGTGAAACAGCATGAGCTGATTCAAACCACTTTAACCTCTCTTAACCCCTGTTAGAACAAATACTGCAGATGTGCCTCATCATGACATCCATAGTACAGTGTACATTTATACGTGATATGAAAATATTGTCACTACTATGGCCATTTCTGAGAGTGCGAGCCAGCGTGTCAGTACCTAAAACGTCCGTGTTTTATTCCCCTCATCAAAAATAAGTTATGACTGTATGAAATTTTAAATGCTGAGAAATGGTACGTGACACACTTCTGAGAATAAAACAAATAGGGTCTATGAGAAAAACACATTTGTAAAACAGAAGAAATAACACATGAATTCATTGGTCAAAAACTTCCATCTACCCTCAGTATCGAATACAGAATTATTTATTTGTTAATTGGTGACAGATGACTGTTTCTTTCTTCTTCTTTTTTTTTGTAAACGACTTGATATGAAAATCTTCAGCTTTTAGACTTTGTGGTCTTGAGTTTTATCAGCAGCAAAAAACAGTCTGTTATTTTTCTTGTGAAATCCCCTGATACTTTTTATGTGATAAATATTAAGAAAAATGAAAATGTTTGGCCAGTCTATGTGCACCGATCAGACATAACATAATGGCCTAATACTGTGCTGTTCCCCCTTTTGCTGCCCAAACAGCAATAACCTGCGATGCTCAGTGTATTCAGACACCTTTCTATCAGAACAAGCATGAACCTTTTCAGCAATTTGAGCTAGAGTAGCTTGTCTGTTGGATCAGCCTTCACTCCCAACATGCATCAGTGAGCCTTGGCTGCCCCTGACCCTGTTGCTGGGTCACCACTGCAGACCGGGAACACCCCCACAACAGCTGCAGTTTTTTTGATGGCCAGTCGTCTGGCCATCAATATTTGGCCTTCGCCAGACTCACTCAAATCCTTACACTTGCCCATTTTTCCTGCTTCTAACACATCAACTTTGAGAACAAAATGTTTACTCACTCCCTAATATATCCCACCGACTAACAGGTGCCATGATGAAGAGATAATCAGTGCTACTCACTTCAGCCATCAGTGGTCATATTGTTACGCCCGATCTGTGGATTTAGTGTCCCTTGTTTGGAGAGATGCAGTTCTGAAATGTCTTCAGGCAGTTTTGTAGAAACAGGATGTTTAAGTTCTCCTCAAAGAGGGCATTTGATGATACGTCGGGTAATCCATTCTTCTTCTTCTTCTTCTATCTGTGCAGAGTATCCTGTGCCACATATCATCTGTGATAGCTGACGTTTATTTTGCCTTCCTGCCCGCCAGTCATGAAGCTCTTTATTCAACACTAACTTATCTTGGTCTAGCAGATCTTTTTCTGGCGCCCACAGTTCCCCTTAATTGCTTTTTCTGCATCACATTTTTAACGGTTGAAATTTCAATCTGGAACTACGGTGGTATCTCTTCATAGCCCGCCTCTGCTTTGCAGCTATCAGTTTGCTTCAGTTAGATGCTCATTCAGACGATTTATACTTGGTGGGTGTTGAAACAAAGTTTGAAGACTCAGAGAATCTGTCAGCTCTGAACCATCATCGGCTGAGAAATTTGGTTATGTGCATCGAAGTATCTGGGAAAACCACCCTCTGGCTCCCTTCATCTGTGACCTCAATAAACTTTCATATACAGCTCATGCTCGTGTCCTAAAAAAGGGATATTTTTAAATGCTTGTTTTCTACAGGGTGGCGTTGGATCAACACTAGCATGAAAGAAACTGACAAAGGTTTCTGAAAAAACAGATGTACAAACTCAGATCTGAAAAGGCGATCCTGCTGCCTTTACTATAGATCTGCATGTTTAGTTACGACACAAACTCAAGTGCTTGTTTTGTTTTTACCAGTGAAGACATTAAGGCGCTTGTGGTTGGACCAATCCGGGTCTTGATGTTCATTTGCTTCAGCAGCTCAGCACACATCGTTAGACACCTCAAAAGAGTATCTGGATCATTCTGCAAAGCAAACAAACACATACCATATTCACCATTTCATTTTATTAAAATGCATTCTTTATTTTCTGTCATATGGATGCTGGTGGCTCATATGGAGATGGATGGTCATATGAACAAGGTTTCAAATAATGAGGTGAGTCAGCAAAAAGCTCAGGCTTCTCTAAACCAGGTCAGGTCATAGTAATTTCAGTTCATGGGTCACATACAGACAGATCTGATCTCCAGTGAGATGCACTAGTAAAACTATTGCATCACACCCCATGATGTATAAAAACAGGGGCAAATTCAATGAAAAGCCGAAATCTCCACATGTGAAGTCTGTATGACGGTTTATTAAAAAAAAATTAAAAAAAAATCAAGGAGGACAAAAGTTGTCTTTATGACTCAACTTGTTGGGATCTAAAAATACTGAAATACTGGAATTATTATAAACTTTGTAACTAGTGCTGTCAGCTTTAATCTCGTTAAAATGACGCTAACGCTGCAAATCTTCATCAGCAAGTTAGCGCGGATCGCCCTGTGCGTGGGGCTGCGCGGTGTCAACGCGTTAGCTCTTTAAAACGTTAGCACCATGCAGCCCCACGCACGGGGCAATCGGCACTAGCTCGCTAACGGAGATTTACCAAGTTAATGTGGTTATGGTGTTAACGTCATTTTAATGAGATTCACACTGACAGCACTATTTGTAACATCATCCAGTAAGATGGACCAGACCCTTTGAGATCTGATCTGCTGATCATATCTGTTTAACACCCCAGCTCTAAATGCAGACTTAGCAGCATTTTTTTCTACCCCTGAATTTGTATGTCAGTGATTTGGGGTAGCCATCATGCAGCTCTGGCCCTGAGCTCACTAACTCTACCCCATGGAAACTTGGCACCAATATGTAAAAATATTTGGTTATTATCGCAACTTCATGAATCAATAATTCCGGCCATTTTCTCCATTTTAAGTTATTTTCTCAGAAGTTTGAGTGATTGTGTCAAAATATTGAGATAATATCCAGAAATTTTGACTTGGGGTTGGCATTTTTCCCTCCAGTGGCAGAAGCAAGCCCCCATACCTCCTGTCTGCTTGGGAAACCTTCAGCTTACAAGGGGTAACAAATCAGAGCTGGCATAAACAGGGGGTTGCATTAAAAGGAGAGGCACTAAAATGGCTTTTTTCAGACAGTGAATGCCCCAAGGGTCCAAGAATGGAGCTAGAGCTGAGCAAAAACTGTACATTTAAATGCAGAGGTGATGTTTCTGTGTAGTTATATACCTTCTCTGTGCGGACCTCCTTGTCAGCCACTTGGTTGCTTTCCGCAATTTCCTGGAGAATCTGGTTCCTGCGATTTTCCAGATCTGTGATGGAGTTCTTCAGCTCTGCCGCCTGACTGAACTCCTGGGCGGAGATGCAGTCTTCTAGAGTTTGTTTAGCCTCTAAGATACGCACCTTCACTTCTGCAAGCTGGGAGCGAGAAGAGGGAGGGCAAAGAAAAAAAAACAAAAAACACAAACTGGTCAGACAATAAAAATAAGAGGGGAGGGTCATTCTTCAGCTGAAGCACGCTCAAGAGAGGACTGTTGAGATGGAAAACTGCACCTCCACAAACAGGAAAAACAACAGCTGATGCTGTGGGAGAGGTTACAACCCTCTGGAGCCTTCTTTGCCTTTACTCAGGGAAGAATAAAAAGATGGGAGAGACCAGGTGCACAGAGCGGACAGAGTAAGTGAACACCTGGGCTAGGATTAACTTTCTCAACAGCCATTTTGAATCCAACAGATTTCAGTATTTAGTGAGGAAACTAAGGTATAGGAGACAGATTAACAGTCACAACTGAGAGTAATTCCCTCAGAGAATACGTGTGCATGGGAGAAGGGAGAGCTAATGAACCAGGATTTACCAGGCAAAGATACGTTTAGCGTACATGACATTCACCATCCACCCCGCTAGTTTAAGTGAGCTTGGCCTTAAACATAAACCATCTGCCAGCTGGATGTAGAGCAGGACAAAGAAACAGAAAGGGAAGGAATATAAATGGAGCAGAGAGCAAAAAAAAAAAGAAGAGAAAAATCCAACTAATTAAGAAATTATTAGACAGTAATCTGGTAGTCAGTCTACATGGTGTCCTTTAATAGAAAGGGATTTTTTGTCACCTTCTGACTTTTAACTTCTATAAAGTAGAATTGTGCAAAGATCCTGTTTACCTCTTCTGTTCAATCACAGTGAGACAACTGGACGGGTTTACAGAATCAAATTGCTTCTGGGCGTTTTCATTTGGCAGAGTGTCACCCACCTGGACCTGCTGCCGGCGGCTCTCGTTCTCATCCACTGGCTGACTGGCCCCTGTGATGGGCTCCCTCACGTCGGAGATGATTTCTGCCACCTGTGCGACACAAAGCCAGCTCATTTAAACATCAATCTGAGGGTCAATGATGCCACAGCTGAGAGGAAACCTGCTATATTTTCTGACACGTCAAACAAAAAGACCCCGGTGTGTGTCCATCTGGAACCACTGATAAATAATTACAGCCATTATCATTTCATTTCTGACTAATTGGTCTGTCAGCTGGATTCAAGGGCAGTGACATTTATATTTCCCCTCATGTGCAAAAATGGAGTTTAGATAACACGACAACTGACTTTACAGTGAAGTTCACGTTTAAGCTTAACTTACAGTTTGGATGCGTCTGTGGTCATCGGGGATGAGGTTGAGGAGCTTCTCAGTGAGGAGGAAGACCAGAGAGGCAGGAGTCTGAGGAAGAGCCAACATGTCCTGCAGGACAGCCAGCACACGCTTCCTACGAACACGCACAACTCAACCGTTAAATGAATAAACAGACTTCAAAAAACTAACATTATGGATCTCCTACCAAATTAATTAAGTCTTATATATATAAACAAGAGCAGTCTCAGAGTCACAAGCCTAAAAACTACTAACGTTCACAGACACACTCACACTATTCACACAGAATGGAGGAGTCGAAGATAAAGCCAGTGACCTTCACATTATTAGATGACCCGCTCTATACCCTAAGCCTCAAGCTACCACTACGAACCAGAGTCTAGTTCCAAACCTAGACTGACTGCACAGGTTTATTACTTCCGAGTTGGATGAAACCCAAAAGTAAAATTTCATGCAAATCTGACCAAAGCCTCCTGAGCTATCCAGATAGACAGGCAAACAAATCAAAACAATATTTAATTTAATATTTAACCAACCAGTCAGCTCACCATCTAACCTGTCACATCAACTTATCCTGGTCTGAAATTTTTAATTAATTTATCTATTAGCTGCCTGTCAGAAAATAATCTTTACTTGCAGTCATTTCTCAAACAGAGAAAAGACAATACTTTCTTGTATGAGTTTTGCCAATATGAAGATCTCATACACTTGTTTCTTATTTCTGGCCTGCTGTTTGGGTAGGAAACATCAGAATCCTTCCTCTTTCCCAGCTGATTTCCACATGCATTTTAAGGTATTTTGCATCCAATTCACATTCCTCAACCTTGTTCTCATCTTACCTGCCACCCTCCTCGTTGGTGTCCAGACAACCAATGAGATGGATGAGCTGTTGCGAGATGAACTCTTTGGTCATGACAAGCTCCACTTGGTTAAAGTCGGCCCTCTGCTCCTCAGACAGCACAGGCACGGCCTTCAGATATCTACAACAGTCAGAGTCAGACAACAACAGCTCTCAGAGCCCATTCATTTAGAATAATTCAGCTACTCTGACAGCATAAACAAAATTAACGCTTCTCCCAAATGTCACACAGCAGAGTCAGTTATCAGTCAGCAGTGGAGTGACTTTTAACCAACCAGCTACTTGTCACCTCTCTCAAATTAATAAACCCATTTTACGAGGAGACAAATGTTAGATTTGCCAATTAGTTAAATCAAATTCATTTGCAGAGCATATCACACGTCAGTATTTCACACACTTACACACACAAGCACCAGACTGGTGATAAAACAGCTCTGTCAGTGCACAGCAAGGGTAGCAGATGAGCTGTCAGTCTGCTTGAGTATGGCAAAAATCAGCTATGATCACTTGGATCACTACTGAGATCGTGATTACCCACAGACTTTGGAAAAAATAGAACTTTATAAAGTGGATTCCTTTGGACTATAGATATCTCTCAAATAAAAAAGAAATAAAAAGCTTTGGCTTACACAGCTTGGCAGAGAGTTAGGGGCATAAAGCACCACGATACCAATTTAGGCAACAAAACAAAACAACAACATTGTTAGAAAATTAAATGCGGTGCAATAATTGTCTTTTTTTCATATTTGCTGAAAACCACAACTGTTACTAAAAAAAGATAAAAGTCTAAAGGATTACAAAAAGAAACCTGCTGCTGCAAGTGAGATAACTTATCTGTATAATTAACTTGTTAATAAACAAAAGACACAGAAAACATCAATTTAACAAGGACTGCGAAGGATAATGGTACCCATCAAAAGCAAATGACATTATTTAAAAATGTAAACATGAAGGTGGATATTTCGTGCTTTTCTTTATTGTTCCACTGGTGCATGTTCAAATTAAACATGACAAAAGTTTCAACTAATGGGTTCAGTGTGAGTGTTTTTAAGTCCATGCAAGCTCAGGCTTCAGGCTGCTCTAAACATGAGCTCCAAATATCGATCCGATATTTGGTCGGATGTCGGTGACAACGTGACGATCTGTGGAGAGTGGGAGAGCTAATGGCAACGCAACAACAGCATGGAGGTGTTTCACTCAAGCTACACTAACTACTTTTATTTGTGATTTGTTTAATTTAATTTAACTGCAAATTGTGGACATTTCAGCTGCTATGACTTACCCTAATGAGTCCTAATGAACTCTTTCTCACAACTGGAAAAAGTTGGATTGGTACATACCTAGATTGGATTGTACTTGACCTGCTGCACACTAAGGGCGTGTTAAACTGATTGCTACTGTTTTTAAAGTATCACGTTTTACTCTTGTAAATGAAAACACACCCATTTTTATTTGCACTGACCATGAGCAAAGCAGGTTAACTTGTCTGGACGTAAAACTATATTTTATAATAGCCAGGTGAAGTTTAACAAAAAGCAGTCAGTTAGCCTCGCTGTTATATAAGCTTTGAGTTAGCCACACAGTTACATACAGAAGGAGCTCCTCTGAGAACACCAGACCTGCCTTCAGATACCTAGAGTTACAACACAATCATTATGGCAACTGTATTTTTTTTTTTTTTTTCAAATAAAACATCACAAAGTAACTAAAAGCACATTAAGGGCCCAATAAAATATTCCATAAATTCCACCAATATGAAAAGTTACTTGGTCCAGAATTTACACAGCACAGCAATAAGACCACAATTTATAATCCAATAACAGAGGCTCTTCTTACCCACAGAGGTAGTCGGCATAAGTGGCTGCATCTGGCAAGACTTGCTCCAGCATTTCATCACCATCATCTCCTTTACTCCTGATGAACTCACACAGAGCTCTCCAGTAAAGCACATTTTCACAGGTCAGACTGTCCTTTGGGATAAGCCTCCTGTTAAAAAACACACATGATAATCTCTAACTTCAGACATTTTATTTATTATTTGTTAGACAGAGGGAGAAGTGAGAGTACCTGTTGTCAAGCTCTACTCGGTTCTGCAGCAGCTCTTCAGTCGGGATGTTTTTGAAGATCGCTTTCAGGGTCTCCAGAGCTGTTTCTGCGCAGTTTTCCACATCGAGCCTATGGAGCAGTTCAATGATGTTCCCGTCCAGCCGAAGCAGCCAGGCCGGTAACAAACGAGAACAAGCCACCTCCCTTACCGCTTCTGAAACCGCACAGGCTATCAGACACATATACAGCAGGGCCATTCCTGTCAATCGAACAAAAATACTAGCGGTGCCCAGTGGTACCCCTCAGCACACTAGTAGATACACCTATGGTATCAATTTGAAACTCTTAGGTCACTTTATTCTCAAGTTATCACATTTACAAGATTTTCAGAAAACTTGACCTCTGACCTTCTGGTCAAGATCACTGAGATTTAAACTCGTCCGAGATTTTTAGTAAATTCACTTATGTTACCAATTTCAAAATCCAAGGCAACTTCCTTCTCGAGTTATTGCCTTCACAAGATTTTTAGAAAACCTGACCTCGAGGTCAAGGTCACAGATTCAAAATCTGAGATAGATACACTTCTTGTATCAATTTGAAAGCCCCACATTGCTTCGATGTCGAGTTATCGAATTCACAAACTTGGATGTCAAAGTTCAATACCCCATCAGCCTTTTAAAGCCGAGGGGTAAAAAAGGGCTCAACTTCTCCAATGTGTTTTTCATTTTATATTTGGTAAAGAAATCTCTTTAAATTTTAGATCACTCATTATTCCAAAGAGCTTTTTGCTGTATAAACAAACATTTTTGACAATGAAGAAAAAATAACTGGTGTATTACTAATTAAAACAATAAGAAGCAGCTTTGATTAGGGTTTTGCGTTACTTTAAGTGCAAATTTTGAAGTTAAAAATGCATCTGTATAAAAGTAGTATTATTTAACCACAAAAATCAGTATTACCTGAGGTGTCATGGAGGCCCTGCTGCAGTAGGCTTACTCTCTGTGCAATGCTAAGCGCTTTAATGTGAACTTTGTCAGCCAGAACCTTAAATAGAAACACACATGGAAGTTTTAGTGCAAATCCCCGTAATCAACCAGCCCTTGCAGTGGATACATATTTTTACATTCATAGGTACCTGATACGCCAACTTGCGGACATTTTCTTTGATGTCTCGAGTGCGCTTGAGTACTTTAGGGAGGGTCCGAGGGGACATTGCAATACAGGACAGAACGGCACGTCGCACCTCGGCATTAGTATCGTTTTCCAGAATCAACATAAACGCTAGAAAGAGGAGAAATTATTTCCGCAGTTAGAGTGACAGTAACAAAGATACACAAACACAAAAACAAACAAATAAAAAAACAAACAAACAAACAAAAACACGTGACAATAACTACTTTCTAAGAAGTGAGATTCAAGAGAAGATTAAGAATTTAAGACCATGTAGAGGATGGGGATTCAACACATAATTTTAGATAATAAGTCACAGATTTCAGTATTTAAAAAAACAAAACAAAACAAAAAACAAACCATTGATGGTTGGACAGTCTGGATCTGTTGGCTGCTGAAGGCGGGTCATGGCCAAAGCAGCCTGAATCCTCACATTGGGGAATTTGTCAGTGACACGGACCAGCATGGCTTGGTGGATGCGATCAAAGAGATCGTCGTCAATCTGTGCATTCTCAGCCATACTGCCCAGCAACTTGTTGATCAGCTGACACGCTCTGAAACGTACTGCATGACTATTGGCTTTGTGGGACTGAGAAGAAAGAAAGGCAGAAAACGAGATGAGACGGTCATTAGAATAAGAGCGAAAGGCACAAAACTCGGATTAGGAGGAAAAAGGCAGAGATACGAGAGTAACTGTGAACATGGATTGGATCAGATGAAAAACAGATGTGAATACGTAAGGAATAGAAAGAAGTCATATGGGAAACCACAAAATAAAATTGAGAGGCAAAATAGACAAGAATCACATCAAAGCCTTTGTGTTCAAAAAGTCAGAACAAAATCAGAAATGAACAAGTTTAAATTTTTGTGGTTAACTTAAACAAGCATTATAATGTTCATACCTCCAACAGAAAGTTGAAGATGAAACTCAGAAATGGATGATCGTCCTCAGCATCATCTTCTTCTTCTTCTTCCTCTTGTTGCTGCTCCCCCTCCTTGTTTGTTTTAGGTGGAGACTGGAAACTTGTAGCAAACCTCGCAACGAACTCAATGACGTTTTCAACTGCAGGTTCACGCTTGTAGACAATCATTGCATACTTCAGGTAGTGCGCAAACTCCTCATGGAACAGTGATTTATCCTCAAGCTGAGGGAAGAGACAGAGGAAAGAAGGGTCCATGCTTATGAGACAAATAATAAGAACCCAGATCATCTGAAAGACTTATTTAACAATCCAGACACCTCAGTTAATCTGAGATTAGTTTGCTTTCTGTCCAACAGTTTAATACAAACAGCTTATAAGCACGTCAAACTTCCAGAAACTTAAGCAAGAAAGAAGAAAGATGGGGCTGCCAGACAGGAGAAAAAGAGGAAGACCACAGAGGAGATTCAAGCACGTAGTAAAAGAGGATATACAGAGAGTACCGACAGATGTGACGAAGGAGAATGAAAACCTGTGTACAAGCTTTAATTTCACTTTACTGTATTTCTTCCATATCTAAGAAGAAAGCGCATTTATACATTCTCGTATAAACTGAGTTATTTTATCATATTAAACAACGCACTCATTAATCCAGGATAATGTGAAAGACAGTTAGGAAGAGACTGATAAGAAAGCATCATCTCGAGTCGTACCTTGTTATAGCGGCTCTTGAGGCTCGCCACCAGCTTTGCCTTGTTATTGTGGCCCTTCTGAGCTCGCTGAAACGCCTCCTTGATGTCTGTTTCGTTGTCCGCCGTCATCTTTCCTTCGCAGAAACCTAAACTAATACAGATAGTGATACAATGAGCCGAAGCAGGCTTACTTAAACTCTGCCGTCAGAAATGTCTCTATTAGCAAGCAGTAAAGGAAGCCTGATGGTCTCCGGTGTCTCATTAGCTTCCTAAACCCACCTCGAGAGAATTACCAGTGAAACAACAGCCGAGAAAAAAAAAACAACGCAACGTAATTAAGTCACACACGACGAAGTCCCTAGAGAGGCGTTTTATAATTATCAGACATGAAAAGTAGTATTAAAGCCAAAAGCTTAACGCGTGAGCTTTAAAACGTACCTCTTAGTTAGTTTTCTTCTCAGTGAACAACCGCCTGTTTTTGAATTTTACTCTCGCGAGAACTGAGATGTTTGCGTACGTACGTGCGTCACATGTATGGTTTTTCCCTGTGTATGCCAAGCGGGTAAGCGATTCTCTGGAGGATATAGCAGACAAAAAAGGTTATTTATTTATTTATTTAGTTAGTTAGTTAGTTAGTTAGTTAGTTAGTTAGTTAGTTAGTTAGTTAGTTAGTTAGTTAGTTAGTTAATTTGATAATCGAACAATGGATATTTGACCTCTTGTCACTGCCATATTAGAATAATTGTTTTAATGAGAAAACAACATAATAAAAGCTTCTCAAATTTTTTAATTAAAAAGAGCTTGTTTCTGCCACTAAAAATAATAATAATTAATTAAATAAAAAAAATTTAAAAATGCAATCCGGCTTTCTAACTCAAAATTCTGAGTAAATAAATTTACATTTTGAAATACTAGCCCAAAAGTTTGACTTATGGATACCAGTATGTATGTATCCCTAATATGTTAGTCAAATATCATTATCAGTTTGTTGAATTAAATCAACCCATTGGCAAATAAGATGGCAACTGAATGATGTTGGATGTCATATTAATGTTTTACTGGGGAAATATTCAAAGATAGTGTGATGAACATATTTGGAGGTTTTATTCTATAGATCAAACCCACTGAGAAAACACTGATGGCTTTTTTCACAGTTTTGAAATATTTAACAGATTTTGTAGATATGTAAAAATGTAATTTAAGGGTATTTTTGATTTCCTCTACATTATGTTTATACTTCAAAATGGCAATAGACTAATAATTATTAGTTGAGTTCTTGTGTTTGTTTGTTTTGCTAACCCTAACCCTTTTTTTAAAACTTTATTTAGCTTGGTTTCCTGCAAGGAACTAACTGAGGTGACTAACCACTTTTATGAAAGCATTTTTTTTTTACTTTATAACAACCATATTAGTTCAACTGAAAACTTATTCTCCTTAAAACTATATAAATACATTAGGTAATCATGTGGATGAATTTCTGTTGTACTGATGTTTATAATTTAACCCATATGTATAATATATTTGTCATTAGTATCGTGCAGCCAGTGTCCAGGGCCACAGCTGCTGGACAGCTGTGGAGGGGACAGCTCACCCATAAGGAGGGCAGAAACATGCTTCTACACAGGCAGAGAGGGCTCCTTATTTTATGGCATCTATTTTTGGAAATTAATTTAATATAGATGGCACTCTGTCAGACTGTTTGCTTTAGACCTGTGTGCATGTAGGCCAGGGATTATCATGAAGGTGTATTATCATATTAAATATTTATACAATACAGGGACAAACTATCCCTGCATTAGACCACATAGCTACAGCATCGGAAGCCAGAGGGATGAAAAATACCCCTGTGTATGTCTGTAAATACTGCAAAGGGGACAAGAAATTGTTTGAGATTCAAACTCTGAATTAACTGCAAGGTAATAAACACAGTGACTTTTCATTTAGGCTTGGTTACCTGCTCCTAGTTTCTCCTGTTTGTTTGAGATTATTATGCATAATGTGAACCACCAAAGAACGTGGCCCAATAATCAGTTTGTTTCAAACAAACTGGGCTGTCATTAGATCAAAACTGGATTTATAAAGGTGGCACAGCAACACACACTCTCTCCTGGGGCACATTTAGAAAAACGTTTAAGAGGAATGTTTCAGAAATTGAGAGATTTAGGCCCAAGATGGTGCGAGTCAAACTGTGTCCAAAAAAATTATCAGAAAAACGTAAGTGGCACAGAAGGTCTGGCCAAAGCAGGTATTATCCTACCAAACTGCTCTGTCATAAATGTTTGTATATGTCTGTGCTTGAATAACACTCGGATGTGAGAGTGTTGATGCAAACAGTCTAAACAGGGAGGATGTTATAATGGTTAAGTTGGCTTTATATATTTCTGATATCATGTCCACTTTGTGCCATAATTCACCGGCACTGTGGAAATAGGAAACAAAAATGAGATTTTCTATGCTCACCCACAAACTAGCAATGGTAGATTTCTACCTATTCCTGAACCTGGTTTTGCTGGAGGTCTCCTCTAATTAAGGAGATGTTCTTCTCATCATTGTCGAGGGTGTGCTCATAGGAGGACCATCTGCTTGTTGAGTTCGTCTAATATTGTAGTCTTTACCTCACAATATAAAACGCCTTGAGAAAACTGCTTTTTTTGTGAAGAGATGCTTTAATTTAATTGTATATTTTTCTCATTTTTATTGTTGCTTATTTGTGACACTTTTTATGCAAACAGCTAAAGCCAAAGGTTTTCTGGTGATCTGAAAAAGTGCCATATTATCTCAGGTATCATATCTCACCCTTCTCCAGAATAACCACACACATTTGAGTTGATCTTATCATATCAGGATTTACTTCAGCATCAGCTTAAAGGCCAAGATGTCAAAAATCTTGCATTAGAAACAGAAGATTTGAACTTAAAGACAGTGTTCAATAATTAACTCAAGCACTTTAACAGATAACGTGCCTCACAGGCTCAACTTTATCTGTAGATTCATCGCATTTATAAAAAGGATGCAAGGACCAAAAATGATCTATCCTTAGATAAACACAATTACAAAAACTAGACACTTCAGATTATGACATCTATCCTACGTTGTGACTGCCTGCCCTCTCCACGTCCTTTCCACCTTGAACCCCTGTGTTTTGTCATTCATTCTGTCTTCTGTGTGTATATATAGCCCTGCCCACTTTGGGAAGGGGTGAGGCACCCACCACATTGAAATTTGATCCCCACCTCCAAACATATTGTGCTATTATATCAATGCAATCATAGACAAAAATTGCAGATAAATTACAACCGGAAAAACTGTTTTCTCCCCGTCAACACATCACTGAAAATGTATATCTGTATAATGTTAAATAATATTACATGCAGCAAAATCTATTGGTTTAACAGCCTGGTTTTGAACGATGGACATCCTCTCACGTACCTTTCCTTAATTTCTTTACTGTGCAAAAAAAAAGAAAAGAGTCCACTGTATTTTTCTCAGTAGTTACCTTTGTGCACATTAAAATCATTACAATTCACTGGATTTTCAACCAGTTTCAAGTGATTTTTAGTTCTGAAAACATATTCTGATTTCCCATGAACTCCCTCTGGTCGGTTAACCCTTGAAAAAAAAATCATGTTAATGCCCCTGCATTTGGATCCTCTCATTACATCCTGACACTCTGCTGCATTTTTTTTTTTTTTTAAACCTGTCTCTGTCAGTCCACCAAACGCTATGAAAAACCGCAGCGACACATTTCTGGAGCAGGCTACACCTTTAAGGTGGAGAAATGAATATTTAGTAAATGGAGTCCACTCGTATAGTGAGTCACTGCGCTCTCTTTTGCTTGCACACTCTTAAGTAAGGGTTTTCTTTGAGACAACGAGGTGTGCATGTGTACTTGGAAAGTAGTGCGTTTAAGAAACAAATGAATGTGTGGGAAGTTCCTTCATCTGTGCTAATCCACCCTTTATAGTGAGTGCTAGTAGTTCTTTTTTTCAATGAAATCAGTCCACAGTCAAAACATGTGGTTTATCGTGTGCTCGTATTAGTCCACAGCAACTGACACTGCCCTCAGTGCTTCCCTTTTATCTGACTGATGGAGTAAAATCACACGACTGGACCCCAGAGACCCCCTCCTCCTCCTCCACCTCCCATCCGCGCGCTGATCGGCATTGATACAGCAGCTCCGGTAGGGGCGGGGCAGCACTGCAGCAGTGCGCCTCTCGAGCTGTCTCCGGTAATGTTCCATAGGATACGCACGCCCCGCTCCGCCCCTGCCGCGAGACAGGTGGTAGGACTGTACGCCTTCATCCTCCAGCGCTCCCTGTTAGACTAAGAAGGAGGAAAAAAATCCGTTGACAACAGGGAAAGGGTCGGTCGGCGCGAGCGCGTCCCCGATGGACTTCCAGCGTGTGACCTCCGCGATCACCGGGCGGGCAGCAGGAGAGGGGGGCAACAACGGGAACGCACGAGGAGAGCCCCGCCGATTTACTCCCAAATGTTTTGCAGCGGATTACTCGAGATGCCGTTCGCGGGAGAGGGTGTGCCGACGGGGGAATGAGATGCGCAAGTAAAAAAGTTGACACGATTTCTGGTGGGGATTTTCATCTGCGAGGCGGCGGGATCATTTCTGACTATCCTCCGGGCTGGGAAGTTCCCCTGGGGGGCTTCGTTATGGCTTCAGGCGCCGGTAAGGCTGCACAGCCCCTCGGGCCGGGCTCCGCCGTTAACGGGACTGCGGCAGAGTTCTCCAACATCGAGCAGGAGCTGTACGACTATCAAATGCACAGTAAGATGTGCAAGAAGATCGCTCAGCTCACCAAGGTAAGACCCGCCGGTGACACCGAGAAAGGGAGGGAGGCGCGCCGCCCGGATGTCACTCCTGTCAGGCTGACTGATGATCCGCTGGCTGCCTCACACTCAGACACGGACGGCGCGTCAAAATAAATGAAAATACACATGAAATCCGTAGTTTAAAATAAATAAATAAATAATTAAAAAGGAGCAGGCTGGTAATAGAAGCTATAAAGTCGGTACATAGGTCTACACGTTTTACATTATCTCGGGATAACGACGGGAAAACTTGGATCAGCTTCGTGACTGACAGCTGCAGATCCCGAGCACCAGGCAGCAATTAGAACTGATGCAATTTTAATCAATCAGTAGATTTATGGATTACCTTCACCGTGCATCGATTTATAATCTGGGTGGTTAGGATATTAAAACAATTCCACAGCTCACTGGGCCAGAGCCCAGAGTGATGCTTCTTTGTCTGACCAACAGAGAGAAAAACGACTCCAAAGGTGTGCTATGAATTAACTGTGGTGTGAAACAGATGAATCCCCACAGTTAATTAACAGCTTGGTACACCAACATGGCATTTCTCTGTGTTTATCAGGGAGTTTAACAGCTGCAGCAGCTGCATGTGAGGATTCACCCTCTCTGTATCTTCACAATAATGCTCACAGAGGCAGGGCATGACCCATGGCTTGTTGAGCTATGACAGTTACTGATGACTGTGCACTTCTCATCTTCCCTTGTGGATGCACCTCTGTGTCTTAAAAAAAAAAAAGGACTTCCTATCATGCACACAGGCCCAGGCAAACAAAGATGACACAGATGAGGGGTCAGCACTTGTGTCTGTGCTTGTTAGGGGAATTCGCCAGCCCCGTCCTTCAACCTCTCGTGGCCCCTCCGTTCCTTTCCACCCTGATTTCCCTCCACAGAAGCCAGGACTTGTTTTTGTCTCCTCTGAAACTTCATGGCATGCCATGCCAGCCCCGCTTTAGCTCTGGGGCGACCACAGTAAATGAAACCCGGAGCGCGGCTGAAATATAAGAATCATCGATACACATATTTGGTGTGTTTGGTTTGCCCTGAGCTTTGGGATGCTGGGCATGTGGCACATGGTTTATTTGAGTTGTTTGGGGGGTGGAGAGCAGAGGAGAGGAAGTAGGAAATGGGTCAGCTGTGGTAACCTTATATTTTTAATAACCCATATTCTGTGTGCATGGAGGCACACACACACAAACACACCCACACATATGGACTTCTACTTAACACACCTCCTCACGTCTGCCTCTCTCTTCCGCTCACCCATCCTGACTTGCACGATTTCCCCCCCACACCTCTCCCCCCATCAGTGAGAGCAGTCTGCCCTGACTGAATGGGTGCTGCTAAAGATAAACCAGCAGCACGTCGGAGTGTGTTTACATGGCAAAAGAAGCCAATGGGAAGGAATTGAGAGCTGACCGTGTCAGGCCAGCTGTTGTGAATGTTCACATAAGGTTGCGTGCGCACACACACACACAAACACGACTACAGAGAGAGGAGTAGTGTCTCTGCATGACTCACAGAGATCAACAGTAGCATATTAAAGTGTGTGCTTATGTGCACACCTACACGTCAGACTTGTGGCTCTAATTCTGTCTTTGGATTTCCTGCACTTACCCTATCGAGTGTACACTAGGCGCTGTGTTCCCTGCTTTGTAATCCAGCACACCCAGTACCCTCTTTGATATGTGTGGAGGTATGTGTGAGAGTGGGAGAGGGCGGCTGATGTAAGAGAGTGTGTGTTTGTGTGCACGCTTGCTTTGTCTCTTTGCCTAACCTCTCCTCTGTGCACCGAGCGAGTCAAGTCTACGTCTCACTCCTGTTTCAGCTGCCTTGTCTCTTGCTCTCCTTTACACTGTAGACAGAATATTAATTTCATGCTTTGCTGACTATGAAGTTACTGTCAATGAGCACGGGCACTGGCTTGTGAGGCCACATGAATAACATTATCGACCGGCAGGATCGATAAGGGGATCTCGAGGCAGGATTTACAGTGGCGGGCTCTCGCCACTCTCTGGCCAAACTGCCAAAGATTTAAACCCAGAGAGCTGAATCGAAGTGTGAAGCTGTCTTTAATCCCACCTCCTAAAATAAATCCGATAAATACTGTTCGTGATGGCATGTAGTAGTTTTACTTAACTGTTTGAAATCGGGTTTTCCTTAAATCTGACCTTAAAGTGAGCTGACGCTAAACAGCAGCCACTGTCTGCCTGAATAAAAATGAACAGATAATGGTAAGCGCAGCGGTAGTAGACAAACGGATCCGCTGAAGTGACTCATTCATGCCAGTGACATATAAATATCCTACCTATACTTTAAATAGGTAAGGCAGCAAACTTCTAGAGTAGCAGCAAGCCTCCTCCAACCCCCACCCGAGTGCATGAAATAGAACAAGAGTGGATTTTTCAAGTGCATAGATGTCACTGCTTTTATGATAAAGATAAAACATGTCATACAGATTTAGATCAGTGGTTTCCTACCTGTCCTGTAACTCTAAAGATAAAGCAGCGATAGCTGCTTAATACATCGCTGAGTGAGCTTGGGCTGATCATTTTTCCTTCTTAGATTAGGTTATGTGATTAATTTTCAGAGGAATGAAAAAGTGACTCTTGTAGGTGAAGTAGTGATACTTCAGATGTACTCGATATGGCAAATAGTTTTGGTTAGACAAAAGTTCTCATCAGAGCTAATTAGAGGCTCAAAAGGGGGCAGGTGTTTGCAGAATCTGACTGTGTGTCAAACCTAGACAGACAGAAGGTCCAACCCAGACCAGCACTGACAGAAAGGGGAGTTTCACTGGTGAGGCCCACTTAAGCTTAAATTGGGCTGTATGCGCTCCGTGATGTAAAATGAGTTTGACATCCCTGATGTATGGGGACAGTAGGTCCACAGGCTTCACTGAAACCACAATAGCTCGGGTGTCGTCCAGCTTAACAAGGTCTGTGTCGGGTGTTGGGGAACTAGGGCATACTGATGAGAAGTGGATGGCTGGAACAAGGCATACATGGACAAGGACTGATAATATAGAATTGATGAATTGCTGCTATGCCAGCTGATAAAATGACTGGTGTGAGTGGCTCCAGCAGATTTAAGGCACAGCATCAGAGGTCCAGAAGAGCGCACTCCTACAAACAGCTAAAATACTGCACAGGATCCTCGATCCTCCCATTCCTCCGGTCGAGGACCTGAGCTTGAGGAGCATACATATACCACCCCCAGGGGGTGAGAGGGAGATTTTTTTTCTTTCAAATAATATAGTCAGTGTAAGTCTAAGTAATCCCTGCAAACTAAAAGGTTCAGATTGCTCTAGCTTCAGTTAGTATTTCTTTTCTACTCTTGGCTCTATGTGACATCAAAGAGAGCGAGTATCATCTCGAGTACACGGCGCTGGATAGTGCACAGAAGCCCCACCCACCTGATGTCAGTCGGAAGTAATCTGGATAAAAGGGAGAAGTTAAAAAATACTAGAACTGAGGGATTGTACCAAGGTCCAGTGTCAGATAAATCTGGATTATTTAGAACTGTGAATCATGCAAAGTTACTAATAGGTCCCTCTTAAATCTATCTGAATATGGTGGTAACCATTTTAGATCCTGTTTCCAAGACATCAGTCTTCACATCTTTTAGCTTATGAGCTTGGTGTTGAAAAATTCCAGAGCCACGACCTCGACACCGTCCAGCACCTCTGGGATGAATTGCCATGCAGACTGCAGGCCAGGCTGTATCATGTACCCTTTGTAGATGACCTCACGTGTGCTGTTTTAGTTCAATGGGAGCAAATCCCGGCAGTCAGACCCCAAAATGTTGTGGAAATTCTGATTCTGATTTGGAAACTTTTCCCAGAAGAGTGCAGGCTGTTTCGACAGCATGTTAACGAACAGAGTTGAGTGTAAAGTTCAGGTGTCTGCAGGTGTACTTTGTAACCCCTCAGGGGTCCAAACCCAAGGATGGGAGCCACTGGTCTGCATTATTAATAGGTATTATCTAGTAACCTTCATTAAATCTTTTTTTTCTCCATGCTCTCACTTTCAAACCAGCCAAAGAGGACAGCAAAGAACGTCCTCCCCCCTTAGAGCCTGTCCCCGTTTCAGAGTCCTCTTCATTCCTCCCTGTCATGAGTCATTGTTTGCTAAAGTTTGCACATCGTGATGTGATTGAATAGCCGGTGTGACATACTCCACCAGCGTTTGATGGACAGGAGATAGAGAAATCTCAAATTTGACATCAATACCAAAACCTGCTTTACAATAAATACATAACAGAGTACTGGAGACTGACAGTGTCGAGGTAATGTAAATGTGTGTGAGAGAGGATTAATGACATGCGCACACACACACACACACACACACACACACATTGGGCAGAGAGAGGGACACAGGGAATGTCCGGCAGGCCTGTACCAGCTGCAGACAGAGAGGCGTCTGAGTAAAATATGAGCCCATGTGTCTCCCAGATACAGTACGCGCATGCGTGTGTGTCCACACAAACACACACACACACACACACCTCTGCAAGTGGATAAGTGAGACGTCAGGGTCACCAGGAGGAGATGATGACATGGCGCAGGGGGTAAAGTGAATAGCGGGGAGAAACAGGCCGTATTTCATAGGTTAGTAGTGCTCTATATGGAGAGGTTGAAGGGAGGCTCCATACATGCTGACAGGCATCACTGCATAAAGCCTGACTGTACGTGGCTCAGACACACAGTTTGTCAGTGTTGCTATTTAAAGTCTAATATTATTTCGACTGGTGGAGAGCACTGTTGCCTTACAGCAAGGAGGTCCTGGGGTTGAATCCTCTGGGCTTTCTGTGAGGAGTTGGCATGTTCTCTCTGAGCGCTCCAGCTTCCAGCAAAAGTCCAAAGACATCCATGTTTAGGCTAATTAGCAAATCTAGGTGTAAATGGCTGTCTGGGTCTTTGTGTTAGCAAAGGCTGGAGATCTGTCTCCCCTTCCCATCCTTTCTATAGTTTTAGTTTTGGTCTCCGCTATAAAATTGTTATTTTTTTAGCTGGTTCCAGTTTGAACTCCTCTCTCTTTAAGCCAACTCTCTTTTGATTGGCTGTCTTTCACAAACAGAGGGTTTGTGCAACCTTATGTGCCCAAGATGATCAGGATATATTCTCCCTCTGACATTATTAAAACTTTCCATCCATCGTTTTTCTTATATTCTTATATTTCTTATAGCTGTCATAGAATGAGAGGCAGGCTACAGCCATGACACTATATTAGAAATTAACATGCATGTCTTTGGAGTCTGGGAGAAAGAGAACATGCAAAACTCCGCACAGAAAGGTCCTAGCCGGTCAGAAGATTCAAACCCAGCTGTGAGGCATGACAATGGTGCCACATCATATTGATGAGATCCAGGAGAAGAAATAGTTTCTGAAAGCAGACTGAAACATTAGCTTTTAGCTCACAGGTGATTGTTTATACACATCCTGCCCTCATTACTGCCCCTGTTTGATATGTGACTCTATCACTGTAACAGGATATATGTGATAAAACACTGTATTACTGTAATATTTGTTAGCATAAAGCTGCCATAAGGATGTAACCAGGTTTGCTCATATGAGACTGAAAACCCCCATAAAATCTTGAATATATCTACCAGTTTTACTCTCAATAGTGCATATTTTTAACAAGGTGGCCAAGGTCATTTTTAATCTTTTCATATCAAATTGTGGAAATTCATTATTCAGTCAATATCTCTCAACAATGACTCACCATTCAGGTTTCAAATATTCTGTATTTGGTTGCAAAAATAATAAAAGTGCTACACAAAAGGGCCTTTTTTCAGTCTCTTGACCTTTGGGATCTCTGCTGCGTTGCTTGATGGATTCTGACCTCTAATGTTCTAAGTCATCAGATTTTGGTGGATTAAAAAAAGGGGAGTTAACCAAGCAAGTCAAAAAATATTAGACTTGGTGGTTTATTTATGGAGGTAAGTGATCTAATATCACGTATCTGTAGAGTGGGTAAAAATGTGGATTTTTCAAGCACCATTCAGCAAGTGAAAAAAAGACACCTCAAAATAATCACAAAGAAGTCTGGTATTAACTTTCCAAGACTAAGGGAGTCAAAGGCATGCAGTTTGAAGCATGAATTCAACACACTGTGATGAGCATAAGCAATGCATTAACATTAAAAACATCCATGAGTGGTGATTTGTTTGCATTTATCTGCAAAGATAAAGTGTCATGTATCCCTAAAAGAGAGGATAAGCTGCTGCTTTTAATGGACACGTGCTTTAGTGAATGTTTTTTTTAATCTATAGTCAAAATGCTTATTTAACGATGGCTCGCACATTTAAGTAATAGAGGAAAAAATACAGTGAAACAAAACAAAACAGTTGAACATTTAAAAAAAAATGTTTTTCACATCATTTTTTAGAAGATGCCCTTCTTCCTCCACCTTATATATACAACACTCAAGTGGAAAAATAATGCAGGGAGGCAAGAAGACACAAACAAGCAAACCAAAAATCGCTGCTGCGTAGATTAATATCTTTCTCATTTTTAGTGTTTGTGTCTTGAAGGCTTAAATGTGCACAGCTCTTAAATCTTTGCCCTCTTGTTGCTGATGCTCCAGGTGATTTATTCTCTGAACATGAAGAATGAGGAGCAGGAGGCGGCCCTGCAGGCGTTGAGCAACGCCCACCACGACGAGCTGCACCGGATCCTGATGGAGACGTGCCACGAAGGGGAGGGGTCAGCCCTGAGGACACGCCTCCTGGAGCTGCAGGAATCTCTGGATGAGCAGCAGCGAGTCGGGGCCCAGGTGCGTGCATGTGTGAGTCCTTGTTTATGGGGTTGGGGGTCGGGGTCCTTCAGCAACTCATCAGATGAGTTGCTGAAGGACTTGTTGTGTCTCTGTAATTTAATGTCTAATCTCCCAGTGAGGGCAGCAAATCAAACCTGGCCCTAACATGACCTACGGCAGCCAGCCTCGCTCAGAAAGCCCGTTACTTTACCCAGTCTTCATAATTTATATGCTGTGCACCACAATAAAACATCAACATGAATCATAAATACCCACATGACTTTCCTATCGAGTCCATGGGGGGAAACAAAGCGTCTTAACAACTAAATACATAAAAAATGCACACAGGGACCTAAAACTTTTATTTTGAAATGTTTTTCCTTGTTATCTGTCTGGTATGTCTGGCATCTGTCATGTTTTTTCATTTCGTACTGTCATTTTCTCGAGTCAAAGCAGGTAGATCAGCGTGGGTCTGATACAAGAAAACACCTGTACAAACCTACCAGACTCACATAGACAGGCTTTCAACGTATGAACCACAGGGATGTGTTTTTAAGTGAAACAGGCTACAGACAACGATAAGTGTCACACATCAAACAACCTGGAACAGGATTAATGCGCCAATAAAAGAAAGCCTTATCACCTTTAGAGCAGACGAGTGTCGTAGCGCCACTGGTGCAAAAACTATGAGAATGTGAGTGTATCAAAACACTCCGTGATATCTCTCACAGGTACCTATGAGCATAAATGACATAACATCTATAATAAAACACTTATGCTAATAAAATTTGTCTCTAACATCTTTAATTTCATAGTATTATCTCGTTTCATCTTGTAACTCGTAACTTATTAAATATCCCCTTGTTAACAAGGTGGTATGCAGAAGAGCATCTCTGAACACACACAATGGACGACAGCAACAGAAGACCACATTAGGTGCAACTACTGTCAGTTAAGAACAGGAAACTGAGGCTATGGTTTCCATGAGCTCCCCAAAACTGGATGACAGAAAAATGTTGCCTGATCTGATGAGTCTCGATTTCTGCCGTGACATTCAGATGATAGTGTCAGAATTTGGCATCAAAAACATGAAATCATGGCTCCATTCTGCCGTGTATAAGCAGTTCAGGCTGCTGATGGTGTGATGTTGTTTGGGATATTTTCGCGGCACTCTTTGGGTGCACGTAACAAAGTGGCTGCTGAGCTGAATAGTTGCAGTGTATGTTTGTTTTTGCATAAATATTACAGTGTTACAGAAGAATTCCTGAAATTCACCTCTGGAAATGAATAATTTTATTCCTTATAAACTCCTAGCATGTGAACATTTCTTCAGTAAAAGCAGTGGTAATTGGTTCTTCAGTGTCTGGAGTCTATGTTAGCAGTGAATGGATAGCTAATAAGCATATAGTATTTGTTTATTTGTTATCACAGTATTGAACAGTGTCAACACACATTACTGCAGATCTAAATATTAAGAATAAGGGTTCCATAAATGCCCAAAAATGGCAAATCTTTGGGTTCAAATGAGGCTTATTTTGCAAGAAAAGTATAGCTAATATAACTAATATGGAGCTATGTCAAGGAAACCCACACAGTGTCTCCCCCCTTGGTTTATAATGTTTGCAGCTTGCTGCATGTTGAGGCTTCTTTCTGATTTCTGGTTTTGTGACTTTTGAAGAAGTTGTTTGCGGCTCTGAGTTGCCCGAGCTCGACATTGCAGGCTGGTAATGATGTTTTGACACATACTGAGTATTGTGTGAATGTCACAGCGTTACCACTAATTGGCCAGTCTGGCCTTTTACAAATGTTTTGTATAGTCTGTGTCCACACTGTTCGCTCCAGCCGTCTGTACAGTTCCCAGATCTCAGCACAGTGAAACACCTTTGAACAAGCATGCATTTGTTATTGCATAAGTATCATTGTAGCATGGAACAAAGTGTGAAAGGCTTTTCTGAGTGTTGTTGGAGAAAAATTAGGCGCTTTTTAGGGAAGGTGATCACTACCAAAGGTTTATATGTGTGAGTTATTCTCTTGTCCTCTGTGGCTCCAGGTGCAGGCGGACTTTGAGTTCTTCCGCATCCAGGCGGAGGAGAGGGAGCGTGAAACGGAAGCGGAGCTGAGAAAAGAGTTTGAGGAAAAGCTCCAGGCTGCGCAGGAAAACCTCCAGGAGGCCAAGGCCCAGATCAGTGTTGCCCAGGAGGAAAACCTGAGACTGAGCAAAGAACTGGAGAATGCTGAGGAGCAGATCCAGCAACTGGATGCCAAATGCGAGGAGCTCCAGAAAACAGTCGTTGATGAGGAGAAAAACAGGAAGGAGGAGGATAGGCAAAGAGAAGATGAGGAGGAAAAGAAGAAGGAGGAGGAGGAGAGGAAAATGGAGCAGTGTGAGGAAAGGATTAAAGCCCTCCTGGAGGAGCTAAAGGCACTAAAGGAGGAGAGGGATCGAGCGGAGGAGGAGAAGAGGCGAGCCGTGAAGGAGGAGCGGGAGCAATGGGAGCGAAAGGTGAACGATCTAAAAGAGGAGAGAGAGGAAATGAGGAAGAAGATAGAGGCGGAGTGGAGGGAAGAGCGGCAGAGGTGGGAAGAGAGGGAAGAGGAGGAGAAGAAAGGGATGCACAGCGCTCTGCGGGAAAGGGTGAAGAGGGCCGAGGCAGAGGTGGAGAGTCACCTGGAGAGGCTAGCAGAGAGCAAGAGAAACACAGTGAAGCTGCAAGAGCGAATACAGGTACGCGCCTTTTCTCTCGTCCCTGCGTGCATAATCCAATGCTGGGAAGGGAAATTGAAATGTTGCAGCTTCCTGTCTCTGATGCGCCCAGCTAATAGTGTTGATGGGAAAGAAGGGACTGAAGTAGAAGCAGAGCTGGGGGGTGGAGGGTGAGTGGGGGTGGGGGAGGCATCTTGCTTGTCTAACCACAAGCTGCCTTCCCTGAGTGTTATTCCCACTGCCAACTAGCTGCTAATGAGGAGCAGGATAGATTCACTGCACCACCTCACGCATGAGCATTAAGAAGCCCTGTGAGAGCTGGCATGGAGCTGACATGCAGTAAGTCCTCACAGCAGACCATTAAAGGCTCGCAGCTGGGCAAGACAGCTCCCTGACTCACCACATTTCACCCCTCATTTTTTTTTCTGTTTGTCTGATTGTGTTCACTCCCTCCTCCCTCATCTGTGTCAAATTTGGTGTCAGCCTCTCTCTCTCTCTCTCGCTCTTTTTCTCGTCTATCTGTTTCTGTTTCCTTTTCTATTCCCTCGTGGCCTTTTGTCAACATGCAGTACTATTCTGCATCGCCTGACCTTAATTGCCCTCATGCTAAACTCCTTCCTGGCCTTTATCCCTCCCCTGCAGGACCTGGAGGAAGAGCTGGAGCTGGATCGCAGGCGTGTGTCCGAGGCCGAGGGCGTGGCCAAGCGGGCTGAAGAGGAGCTCGCAGTAGCCAAGGAGCGGCTGCTGCTGCAGGAAGACGAGCTGCAGAGCAGAGCAGGTAGTCTGCCTCTCGCACCTGTCAATCTTACCTGCCCTGCTCGGAGCGAGCTTGCAAAAACTGAACCTGTGCCGGGTGCACGTCCCCATTCCTCATTCAAACCCGCTGTTAATTAAGTTTTCCGCTCACGCTGCCAAAATATGTAGAGAAAATGTAACAAATTATTCATTCCTGCTCAAAGGCAAACAGTTTCATCAAACTGGCATCTCACCCCGTCAGCACAAAACTCTGAGTTTTATTTATTGCACAGGAATGGGTTTTAATTCAGACCCTTCCTCAGTCAGAACTGGTCAGATGATCCATTCTGCTTCTGCTATAGATGATCAATCAATTATTTTGTGTGTTAGAGGAGCTGCTGAATCGAGGAGGCTGCGAGGTGTGTGTGTGCGCTGAAATGGAGGAGCTGAGGAGCCAGGTGAGCCGTCTGCAGAGCAGGAACAGAGAGCTGGAGCTGCAGAGCAGCGGCCGCAACAGCGACCACGCCAGGCAGATACGCCAGGTAGCACACACACACACATATGGTAAAATTGCAATGTGGACAAAAATATAAGCACAGCATGAATGAGTGTGCTGTGTTGTGTGTTTATAGCATGCTGAAGCACTGTCCAGTTTGCGCTCAGAGATGGTGAGAGCCCAGACAGAAGAGCTGCGTCGCATTCAGAAGCACGCGGACGACGAGCGGGACAAACTGCAGAAGGAGATTGAAAAAGAACGAGAGAGCCTGCGGAGGGAGCGGGAGCAGGAGAGGGATCAGTTCGAGAAGGAAAGGAACCGAATACGGCGAGAAAGAGATGAGGAAAAGGAAGCGCACCACAGACAGCTGGAAGAGGTCAAGGATCGTGTGAGGAGAGAGAAGGAGGAAGAGGTGGACCGCCTGCGCAAAGAGCTGGAAGTGGAGAGGGTCCGCATTCGTTCCCAGCTCGACAAGAACATCGAACAGGTCGAGGCGGAGAGAGCCGGCGTGCAGCTGAAGCTGGAGGAGGAGAAGAAGAGGCTGGCGGAGAAGGCTGAGGAGGACAGGAAGCGACTGAAGGAGCAGGTGCGGAAGGCAATAGAGGAGGTGATGAGGAGACACGCGGCTGAATTAAACGGCGTCCAAGAAGCTCTGAGCTCCGAGAAGAAAACCAACCAAGAGGTCAGCATGTGTCGGCACACAAAGAGTTCTCTGCATTTAACTTTAACAGACATCTGCCACAGTGATCATAACAGGAGAAATCAGGTTAGAGAGGAAAACTGGAGAAAGAAGCTGCATTCTTGATACCACTTAGTGACCTGACCTGTTTGGCTACTGATTTAAAAACTGAGGCTATATATCATAAATGAGCATTAGTGATTTTGCACTGGAACCCAGTGAGATGGTGCTGTAAGAAGTAAGAGGAGACTAGCTCTGTATTAGGACCAGACACAGATTCTTTATAATGTGCACTGCTTGCATCTCAAATTTAAAAACGCCTGCTGTGGAAGCCGAAAAACACAGGCTTCATTATTTTTAGTTTCAGTCACACTTTGGATGTAATTATTTTTGATATGAGCACAAACCGTTGCCAACACACAGTAAAAATCTCCCTGCCTGCAGTAAGCCATGAGGGTCGAGGCAAAAGTTCAGTTTGCGTGGCTCGGGCCACCGAGGAGCGTCGACAGTAACCAGGTTACTGAAGTTCACAGAAACGCAGCGCCTGAGTCGGACTCTCTTTTGCACAGTCGAGCCTCAGCGGGGGTGCTGCCTAATTAAAACAGAGCTTCTAAATATTTTGGGCTTGTGAAATTTGAAAATAAAGCAAAAGCCTGCGTCGCTTGTCAGCAACTGACGATGTTGAACAAAAGTTTCCTCTTTTTTTAACCTGAATATTTTCAGAGTAATTTCAAAGAAAGGGATTGTGGGAAAAAATCTGTGAACGATTATGTTTGTGTAGCAAAAATGCTTTCCTTTGATCCAGTTAATTCTCTTGTGACCCCCCGTAGGGAGAGTTCTCACCCCCAGATTGAACCAAAAGAGAAATTTAATAGACGTTTTTTGCTTCCAGTAAATGTAGAAATTTAAAGATTTTATCATATAATTGCCTACCCTTTGAGCCTTATCATGTTCACTTCATTATTACTAATTATTAATTAGGCTCACTTGTAAGAAGATGACAGAAAAGTAGGGTCGAGTGTTAAAAAGGAGATTCTTTGCTAATGTAATAATAGTTTTGATGAGGATGAATGTTTTTATGAAGGTGTGCGTGCGTTTGGAAGAGGAGAGGAGAGCTGCTGAGGAGCTACGCAGCAGGATGGAGAAGGAAAGAGAGGAGCTGAGGACGAAACTGAAAGATGCCACCAGTGAGGTTAGAAGTCAGGTTACGCTAACTGAGAGTAAAACATCAGCTGTAGTTCCTGTGACATGTGAAGAGAAAGAGATATGTTCCTGTGATCTCAGATCTGTAGGTTGGAGTCACTGATCCACCATAAAGACAAGAAAGACAAGGCGACCCCCGATGCTCCATCCTCGTGTGGACCGCAGTGCTCCCGTCTGGAGGAAGAGCTCCATCAGGCTCGGAGTCGACTGGCTCGCATTCAGGACGAGGCTGAGAGGCAGCGGGACAGGCACCAGAGAGAGATCGCATCCCTGAAAGCTGACAAGCATCGGCTGGAGGAAAAAGTCCTGGAGCAGAGCCGGATGAACACGGAGAGGAGTCTTCTAGAGCAAAACCAGAAGCACACAGAGGACCGGATTAGGTAGCAGATCAAACACAGACCTACCAAACCTGCTCAGGCTTCCATTAAAGTCTGCTTGTAATCAGCCCCCTCCCGCCGCTTACCTAAATGATCTTTGGGAAACATCAGAGTCAGGAAGGAAATCACTCGAATTGAAGCTCATGGCATATTTTTTTTCTCTTGCTGTAGTCAAGTTTGAATAAATTTTATTGACTTGGAACGTGTTGTAACAGAGCAAACGCACGCCAAGAAATTAGATGTAGCAGCAGAAAAAATTCTGTGTGAGCCGGTAAACGGTGTAGGCACATTAATGAAAATTAAATCAATATCACCAATTAGTCTGCCCTCCCCGACAGATGTATTTTATTAGCCCGTTTTTCACCATGTGCCGACAGTAATTAGAGCATATGCGCAAACAAAAACCAGCCCTCTGCATTTATTTTAAATGTGTTTGATCACTCGAAACTATCACTTTACACGCAGTTCCCCCTTCAATACATGTCCTCTTTTTTCCCTCATTCAAATACACCCATTAAAAACCAACCTGTCAGCTGAAGGTATAACAGGTTATCTTATTATCTTAATATGGCAATGTATTAATATAAAACTCAGATTTTATATTTATGTACTTTATGGAATTGGATGCTCCTCTGCATGTTTGCTTCAAAAAATAAATAGGAACTGCTTTGCAATGTTAGATGGCATATAACCAGAAGAAATTTTGCATGTAGGTTAGCTGTGTCTCACTCTTTGTTCTGATGCATGCCTCCAGGGCGGAGTGCGAGGATCGTCTCAGAGCAGAGTTCAGGATAGAGATGAACGCTGCTGTCGCCGAGAGCGAACAGAGATGGCAGAGCCGGGAGGAGGAGCTGCAGGCTCAGATCTCTGAGCTGCAGGGTCAGCTCACCGAGCTAGAGTCGCAGGTGAGCCCTCTGCAAATCGAATTATAGAAAGCCATTTGTGATGCTTGGCCCTGATTGTCTCTTTAGAAACGTAATCAGGCTGTTTTGCCATTCTGCTTTGGCTTCATTATTCAAATTTTGCCTGAACAGATGAAAAATAATCAGGCGGTTTGGCAGCGTAGCTGATATCTTGAATCAGGCGTATTTATTTAAAAACAGAGCCATGCAATTAAGGTTCATTCACTGCAAAAGAGCAGCGTGACTCATGTTCTCAGAGCAGTGCTGAGATCCAGCGTTAAAATAAATAAGGTGGGATTTCGGCTGCTGGAAGCGCCATTATGGAAGCTGGGGATCATGGGAGTGGCTGTCCAAACTGTTCGTTTCATCAGAGCCAGAGGTCTGAATCATTGTCAGCTTTGCAGCTCTTGCTGAAAACCCACGACCTGCCACACCAGCTTGGCTGAAGAGGCGTGCTGACGCGTTTGTTCAATTGATGATGAATTGGTTTCTTTGTAACGACAGCAAACTGAGACAAAGGGAGACATGTTGTTGAAACATACATACATATTTTCCCCTTTGAAAATCTCTGTTTTGTAAATATGGACGGTGTAATTTTCATGACTTTTCTTTTAGGTTATTATTATGTAATGATTTTAGTGGTTGAGCCCTCTTGGGATCAAATTGGGCTGAATGTTGTGCATGAGTTAAATCAGTTTGACAGCCCTAGACTAACTCTTAATGGAACTGCTGCAATGTTCATAGTTGAGCTGAATATTTTTTTTCCCCTCCTGAGGCAAAGATGATGTCCAATGACCCAAAAAAATATTCAGCTTTCCATCCTAAATGATGGAGAAAAGCATCACTTGCATCCTCAGTAGGGTCATCGGTTGTTTTGGGTCTTTTACATCTGGGGTCCCCAATCCCAGTCCACGAGGGCCGGTGTCCAGGCAGGTTTTAGATCTCACCCTGGGTCAACACACCTGAATCACATGATTAGTTCATTACCAGGCCTCTGGAGAACTTGAAGACACGTTGAGAATCTAATTTATCCATTTAAATCAGCTGTGATGGATCAAGGATACATCTAAAACCTGCAGGGACACCGGCCCTCATGGACTGGGATTGGGGACCCCTGTTGATCTCTGAGCCTGTATCCATGAGATATTAGTCCTATATTGGTCCTGGCTTGTCTGTAGTGATCTGAAGTCATTTGAGGATTTCTTCACTGCTGCTCACACTCTGTTGATGGCTTTTCTTTTTACATGATAACCCAGAAGCTGTAGGCTTTGCAAAGCAATTCTCACATTAATCTCCCACTTTGAACACTTGCTTCTTCACCAGTTCGTATTTCCCCCTTTTTGCTATCACTGGCCCATCCAGTCCTTCCAGGTTCCAGAGTGGTCTCTGCAATGTTTTTAGGAATTTGACTCGGTTTCCCAGACCCATCTTCATCTCCCACTAATGTGCTGTTCCTAGGAGGCATTTGTAGATTTTCCTGCTTTAATAAATGTGACACATAATCCAAGCGATGGTTTGTACACGCATTGGTATTTATTTACTCTAACGGAGCGCTCAAAGCAATTTTTACTCCAGGCCACATTATTCTTCTGTCCCTTAAAGCGCTTTTTAACCATCACATACACACACTCACTCAGATGGATGCATCAGGGTAAACCTGAACACCAGCCCTTTGCCGAGCAGAGGCCATGCTTCTCTTCCCTTGGCCCTTCCACAACAAGGGGTATGTTGGAGTTGTTGGCTTCCAGAAGAGGTTAGATTGCCTGGGTAAAAAGTCACACACATGCTAAAGGTCAAATTTACATAATACAGATTTACCTGATACATATCCAGGTCAGTTTATTAGCTGTGTTAAGTGCTTTGTAGCCTCTAAAAACAGTTGTGTAAACTAATCTTTGCCAAGTCTGAGAACATGACCCTGACTTTGTGTCCATCACGCCTTTGCTTTGTCTTGTAGCTTTCTGTATGGCAGAAATCCTGCATTTCAAACTTGAATAAGAACTTTAAAAGATGTGGGTGCTTACGAGGCAAAAAGAGTCTCTCTTATTGTATTTTAAGTGTAGGAAACAACAGCTCTGGATGCGCTCTAGAAAGTTAAAGTCGGGATGTTTCATGTAATCCGTTCAACTTTTTGGCCGTGCGATGCTAAATTGTTGGAGGGCTCTTCTAATTTGTTCCATAAGCCTGCTTATTTATTCTGTTTGAGTATGCACATTCTCAAACAAAAGTGGCATCTCCATTTAATTCTTGCTGCAGACTCATTATCTCAGGATTACTTTGACAGCACGGAGAGCCTTAAAAATCCTTTGCTCCCAATTTGTCACCAATGCAGGCAGAGAAAAAGAAGGCAGGCCAGGGAGATGATTGCCACGTGAATCCTGAAATTGACAAGTTGAGGAAGGAGGTCCAAGACACAAAGGAGATAAACAAGAAACTGAGGGAGCTGCTGCAGGTACGCACATGATGCACAGTCATTTTTAAAAATCCTACGTGCGCTCGTTCATAGATTTTCTCTGTGATGAATAATTTAGCAGCTTTGATGAAAGTGCCGCAGTGAATAGGCAACATTATGTTGGTCTGTGAGTGTGTGTGCGCGTTTACTGCAACAATGGGTTTTTGTGAGCTTAAGAAAAATTGCAGCTGTGGTTATAAAAAAAAAATGTGTGTTCATTTGTTGGAGGAGCCCCAAACGCAGTCGCTAGCCGAAGACAGACACAGTCATGCCATGGCGCTGCAGGCGTTAGAGAGACGGGCAAAAGAAGAGCTGCTGTCTGAGAGGAACAGACTTCAGACAATGCACCACCTGGAGCTGGGTAACACACACACACACACGTGCACACACACACACACACACACACGTGCACACACATTAGTATTAGCATAAGCACATGCAGGCATTAACACACTCTGGATAGCATGTACACAGCTGCATGAGCAAAATAAGCAAGCACACACATACATGCACAACGATATACACATTGCATTGAGATTATAAATTCAACAGTGAAGTTGCCATTGCCATGGATACACTTCACCATGGCAACAGCAGAAGGGTACCTGTAACAGTGGGGCCCATTGATTTTGTTTTCGGTATGTGGTTTTGTGTGTGTGTGTGTGTGTGTGTGTGTGTGTGTGTGTGTGTGTGTGTGTGTGTGTGTGTGTGTGTGTGTGTGTGTGTGTGTAGATAAGCAGCGAGCAGAGCTGACCCAGCAGCACACGGAGTGGAGCAGACAGATGACCCAGAGACACATGCAGCAGATAGAAGACCTACAGGCTCAACTACAGGCGCACACACAAATGATGGCTCTGCAACAGGTAAATCACCCACACCGTGTGCGCACAAACACACACCTCTCGGCCTCAATACCTGTGATTCATTGCCTGTAACTCCAGCAAGTCAACTTCTGTTGTCTACTACTTTATTCGTGTGTGTGTGTGTGTGTGTGTGTGTGTGTGTGTGTGTGTGTGTGTGTGTGTGTGTGTGTGTGTGTGTGTGTGAAGGACCTGAAGCAGCAGAACCAGTATCAGGTGTTTGAGCGACAGCTGGACGAGAGTCGCTGCGCCATGCTGGAGCTGCAGAGAGAAAACGCAGCACTGAAGAAGCAGTTAAAGGAAAGGTAGGGACGGTAACACTGAGTCCATCAGTCAAGGCGAAAGCCATCGATTTTACAGAGAAACTATGAATGTTTGGCATTCACAAAAATACTTTCCACCTAATTTTAAATAGTTTGATGGAATTGTTTTGCAACTGGGACCAAAGTGACAACTAAATGAATTTGCAGTGAATGCCACACTGGAAGCAGCAACGTAAAATAAGAAATCATGAATGACTTAGCTTAGCGAACCAAGCAAAAACATGGCAGCTAAAGTAAATCGAACGTGTTAATTGTGCCAGAATCAGACATGGACCCAAATGCAGATTAAAAAACTGAGCAAATGGAACAAAAATCAAACAAACTTTATTTAAAAAAGCTGATTACTGCGTTAACAAGCAGGTAGGAAATGAGGGTGAACGAATACCAAAACACAACAGACAAGACACACACACACACACACACGCACAAACACACACACAGAGGGCTGACTGAGGATGAGACTGCGGTTCGATCCAGACACGGAGCTAATGAGGGCGGGCAGACAGTAACAAAGGAGGGCAAAAAAGAAAGGAAAAAATGAAAAATGAAGCAAAACTGCAACAAATTGCTTGAGCAAACTAATGTTCAAAGTAAAAGAGAAAATAACTAAAAGACATGAAGACTAAAACCAAACATGATGACAGAGACAGGGGAGGAAGATAACACCAAGAGCGAACAAACTGGTGAGCTTGTATATTTTTAACTGCACTAGCTGTTCCCAGCTTCTCACAGTCTCTATGTTAAGCCAGCCAAAGCTCCTCCCCGGAGCTTCGCGTTTACCCGTCATCTCATCTAAGTTTGGAGGAAGTTTGCTAAACTTTTCCTTTGAGCTCTGAACACAGACCAGGATGTTGGAAATGAAGTCTCACACCCGAACCCAAACCTGTGACAGCTGCAGAGGAAGAGGACGAAGGAGACAGAATAAAGTCAAAATCCAAAAAACCCCCCAAAAACCCATCAGTCTTCCAAATGTTTCTAAACACCCAAGTCACATGACCAAAGCAAATTGAGACCCAAAAAGTCTTGGTGCTGCATTTGCTCCAAAGCCACATGTGTTGTTTAGCCACACCTTTATATCTTGGCAAAAAAAATACCTATGTACACCTGCAGCAAGGGTGCTGTGAGAATGGATTTTTTTTCCAAGGCTGGAGAGGATTTATTAAAGAAATGAACATTGTTACTTTATTTTCTCTTATAGAATTGAATAGACTATTCTTTACTGACACTGTCATACAGATATTATGCAGTGCAGCAAAATTTGACTTGGAAAAAGTAACAAATATTTGTTACTATAAATAGTAACAAAAGAGTTAAATAATAACATTATTCATGTGATAGTGTAACAATAATATTCATCTTCCGTAAGCATCGTGAGCTACATTGTTTAACACTTCATTCCACTGTGGACGAAACATCTCCCACAAGTATCTCCTGTGTGGCTAACACAAGAAGCACAGCAGACTTTTTCACTGTTTTATCTTATAACATGTTTTTTTCATGCACCACACGGAATTAATAAGCAGGTGAATCAGCTGAACCAGCCTCACGTGTGTCAAAACAACAGGGTTACATTAATATTTGCTGAAACACTTCATTAGCGTCACAGCTCGCTATCGTCAATGATCCCAGTTTTTTATTTCTTTCGCTTGTTTGCAGATTTCTCCAAAACACGTGGTGATCATAATTATTTATCATAATTATTGAGAGTCTGGTGTAATATGTAGCTTTCCTGTGACATTATTTCACAATATATGATAGCAAAACTAGGATGTAGCTGTTGCTGTGGAAAGGGGTGATTGTTTCCAAACTTCGATACAGTTCAGACAGAGTTGCCTCGAATGTTTCAGTGTTTGTTTCGCAAGGCCTCACTTTCCCATTCACCACAATGAAGTTGAGGGGTGAATAGCAGGAAGGCCCCTACAGTAAAACAGAGAAAACCCCCAAATTAGACGACAACCTGTGAGCAAGCACTTGGCGACAGTGGGAAAGAAAAACTCCCCTTTAACAGGAAGAAATCTCCAGCAGAACCAGAATCAGGCTCAGGGAGGGGCAGCCATCTGCCATGACATCCAGCACATGATCTAGACGAGCGGTGTCAAACTCATTTTAGTTTGTTGGCCGCATACAGCTGGTTTAATCTTACGTGGGCTGGTCCATTAAAAAAATGTTGCCCAAGGAAGACCTCCAAATCTTTTCCCCTTTCCTTTAGTGTAAATGCATTTTAAATACATTCACGTTTAATGAGCCATCCTTTTATAAAAGTGATGATGAAAAGCCTGGGATGTCTCAAGAAAAATGAGTGCAATTTAAACAGCACCTCTGAGTTTTTCCACGTTATTAAAGAAATTTGTCAGCACTGCTCCGTCGGCTTAACCACTTTCTAAGACATAAATTTGAGAAATGAACCGGCAGCTCATCACTCAGGCTTTGTCCTGTAGTTTAACAAACAGAACTTTACAGTTATTAAAAAAAGAGAAGTCCCTCTTTCAGACTCTGACCAGTACATATCTTAAGGGTTGTCCACACAGGAAATGTTTCAGTCTTCACACATCGCTTTGTAGGTGATGCTTGGTTGCCTACGTAACTCTCTAATGTATTTACTACTCTGTCATACATTAATCAAAGATTTTGAGAAAAATTTAACTCAGGACCCACCCAGTTTGCATCACCAGTTATTTCGTTCATTATTCCTGAAGTTGCTGAACGTCACAGACTTTCTGTGGTCTTGGATTGTCACTGGTAACTTCCTGTGTGGATATCCCTTTACTTTGGTCCTCTTCTTATTCTTCTCCTCCTTTCGGCTGATCCCTTTTGGGGTTGCCGCGGTTGATCATCTGTCTCCATCTCACCGTATCCCTAGTATCCTCGTCTGTGACACTGACCCTTCACTCATCCACAAATCTTATCTGAGCTCTTCCTCCTGTTGACAGCTCCGTCTTCAGCATCCTCTGTCCAAAATATTCTCTATCCCTCCGCTGCACAAACCATCTCAGCCGTGTCTCTTTTACTGTGTCTCCAAACTGTCCCTCTGATATAGACAGAAAAGAAAAATTGACACCTTTGGTCTGGATAAACCTGAGAGTTTGGTGTTCAGGGCACGTTGTATGCACCCTAACCACTCGGGTAAATACTTTGACACTGACATCACAACCATGAGTATCCACTGATACCAATCTGATGCTGTCTTTTCCCTCGCTTCAACAGCTAAGCTGTGAATAATACATTTGTCTGGACACACTTCATAGCTCCAGATATCAGTTGTGAAGCTAAGCTTGGCAAAACTATCTAAGCAACATCTGTTACTGGAGACACATCTGTCTTTACAGCACATCACTCAAAGTTTAGTTAGCTGATGCAAATGGATTATATTAGACTATAGTTATGCAGTTATTTGGCTGGTAGACAGCATTACTGAAAATGTACTGTAGTATATGGCAAAATAGTGCAGCGGTATAGTGTACGTCTTCTTTTTGTGTAGATTTTTAGCAACCAGCAAACGCCTCTTATTTTGTATTAAAGATGCCACATGCGCCATTGTTTCCACTTTTTTCCTCTGCTGTGTCCTTCTTAGCTCAGTGCAAAAGAATTCAGAGGCCAAAGACAAAGAAGAGGAAAGCGCAGAAATAAGGAAGAACAGGGACGCCCAGCTGGAGGAAGAAGCACAACGTCTGAAGGAGGAGGTGGAGAAGCTGAGAGTGGAAATGGAGAAACTTGAGGAGTCGCAGAAGCACTGGGACGAGAGAAAAGAGGACGACATCAAAGAGGAGGAGCTGGACGAGGAAAAGAGAAAGGAGCGGGAGGAGGAGAAGAGGCGAGAGGAGGTGGAGGAGATCAGGAGGGAGCACAAGAGGGAGATGCAGAGTTTGGTGTCCGAATACAGCAACGCGCAGAGTCACCTGCAGGCACGAATCGTGGCCTTGGAGAACGAGTGAGTAGAGGAGAGACCCGAGGAGATAAGACACCCGGAGGGCTGGAGGGGTCGGGGGGTGTGTGTGCAAGGTATGGGGGTGAAAAGGTGTGCAGGTATGTGAGAAAGGTGTGTGTTTCTGTATATGATTTAACTGCAGGCTGCGAGAGCGGGAGGAACGCTGCAGGCGGAGGGAGCCTCGATGCGACGACCTGCAGCTGGGGAGACTCCAGGAGAGGCTGACGGAGAGAGACCAGCTCATCAAACGATTAGTGGTGAGAGCACACGCAAAAACGATCACATTAACGCAAAAACTATGACTTTTTTAACCCTCAAAGATCCAAAAATGACCGAGTGGGGTGATTTATGATCCTGTTATTTAAACTGGAGCACTTTTTTTTGAATAGTTCAACTTGTTTTTTATCTACTTATATTTATCTGTGGCAGATATTGCATAGTAAGTATAGTTTTCTATGGTTAGCATCAGGGCTTCTGCAGCAGTGCATCCCTGTACTCTGGATATGTTAGCCATGCTTCACTGCAAAAATACTTATAGATAGATTTTACTTGGACCACATCAGACACTTTTTAATGTAAAACAGTGAGTATACCTGATACAGTCCCACATGATATGTTGTTGATTTCAGCACAGTTTGACTGTTCCAACTAACCCTGACAAGAACTGTTAAAAAGTATATGAATCCATTCATCAAAAAACTTCATATCTAAAATTTCCGTCCATCGTGCCTCTATCTTTAGGGCTGTATTCCCTAATTGCATCGAGATAGTCAGACTTAGTTTAGGTTTTTTGGTTTTTGAGCTTTCTTTATTGACGATATGAGCATAGATATTACAGAAGATCAAACAACAATGACAGTAGGAGAAAAAGGATGTTAAAGAACATAATACAGACAGATTTTTCATGCCTCGGATTTGTTAAAGTTGTCAATAAAGGGTTGTGATATCCCAAAGAATAAGTCCCAATTTTCCCTTTTCCAGCTGTAAGTGGTTAATTACATCTCTCAGCAGGGTTAGCTGGGTTGGTGGTTTGTTTTGCTTTCAGTTCAACAGAAAAAGTCTTTGTATCAGCAAGAGCACAAACTGAACCAATATATACCGATTATTTCACAATTCTAAGGTTGCCACCCTAAACCCAAATGGTGCCAGAAAAAACAGGCGACATCAGACAAAAAATGAAGTATCTTTGATCAGTTTTGGTGGTTTGTTGCGAAAGAATGGGAATGAGTTTGCATACATCTGAAAATATCCGATTTGGGATGATCAAACACATTCAGTTTTTTCAGACATGTAGAGGAACACCCTGTGCAGTGTCACACCCAGAATCAGAGCTTTCATTATGAAATTACATAAGTAAAACTCTGCTTTATTTTGTACCTTTTTATTTTCATTTACTACAATATTTAGTAATTTAACCGCTTTTACAGTAAAAAGAATTTTCTTTCCTGTATGAGAGACCTCAGAGAATATAAAAAACATTTTTTGCGCAATTTTGGGGTTCTTCCTTCTAACCTAAATGTGATAGTTAGAGTTGGAAAATTACAGACATTTCACCCATAATGCTTAACAACATACATCTAATTTATTTACTGGTTTGTAAAAAACTACACACAACTTTCCATTGCTCTTGCCATGCCAATGGGCCAATTTGTGTTAGAAATAAAATAATATGAAAAGTTTCAGGAGAAGTAGAAGTCAACAAACTCATGAAACATCACATTAGTAGTTTAAATAAAGGAGAAAAAAAGGGGCAAAAGGAACCAAATAACAAAAAGATGCTACAAAAAATAATAAAAAATAAATCCAAGACAGAAGACTAAAGCTCTACTGGTTTTCAAAAGAATCCAAAAATACTACAAAGAGAGCAGAAACTAAACCGAGCACAAACAGGAAACGGTAACCTGTGAGGATCACAGCAGAGAAACACGGGCTGGAAATAGACAGACTGAAATACAACCGGGAGAAGGGGAGGACTGCGGCACGGAGAACTAAATTACTGATTAAGCACATGTAAAACCAATAAGAGTGAAGAAGAAAATCACAGTGGAGCGAAGAAGACAGAGACAGGAAGTAAAACTAACAGAGACACAGTGTGACTCGCAAAAGGAAAAAAGTAAAAGAGTCTGATGTTTATTATTTATTCATCGTTTGTGCCATAGAACTCCATTGTTGCACTTGCAGACGCACACACACACACACACACACACACACACACACACACACACACACACACACACACACACACACACACACACACACACACACACACACAGACCCGTTCAGCTATCTTAGTGAGGACCTTCATTGACATAATGGTTTCCCTAGCCCCTTACCCTAACCCTAACCATTAAAAATTAATCCCTAACCCTAACCTTTACCCTAAACCTAACCATAACCTAATTGTAACCCTGACACTAAAACCACATTTTGAGCCTCAAAAAGGCCTTCAAACTTGTGAGGAGCGGTGAGTGTGTCCTCACAAGTGACTGTTGGTTCTCACAAGTATAGTAGAATGCAGATTTCGGTCCTCTCAAAGATAGCTAGACAGGAACACACACACAGTCTTGCCAAAATTACTCACTGCTGTAGCAAATATGTATAAATACTCGGCTGAAAATAGTCCTCATTAATTACCCTATTTACTCCTGTTTGAATAATGATTGCTATAAACTACAGTGCCCATTAGTTTTAGGAAATGAGTGAGTCTTTTAAACAATAAGACTTTATAATTGTGGCCTTTTTTTTTTTTAAATAGTGCTGACTGCCACAGCTGGCCTGTCAAAGTTGGCTAGTTGAGGCTTTTTAATGGATTTGCTAACAAAATGAATCTTTAAATGTTTGTATTGTCTCTTTAGATGAGAGACAGATGCAGATGCAGCTAAGAGAAGTATGTGTGTAAACGTTTTCCCCCCGAAGCAATACAGCTAATATAGCTAAGTATTAATAAACTACATGGACAAATATATTGAACCACCCCTGTGTTTTCGGCCCCATTGCCACAGGCGTATAAATTCAGTCGCCCAGCCATGCAGCCTGCCTTTAGAGATCTTTGTTTGACTGTGGTCCTGTAGGAAGATTCAACTACTTGGTTTGTGAAATTTCTTCCCTCTTGATGTTCCACCATCAACTCTAAGTGATGTTATTAGAGAGTGAAGCATTTAGGAGCCTAAGCAATAATGTGGCAGATAATATAAAGTTACAGAGTGGTGTCACCGAGGCGTAAAAGCCACCAATGCTCTGCTGACTGAATAACTGCAGCGCTCCAAACTTGCTCTGTCATTAAAATCAGCACAAACATTGTGTGCCAGGAGCTTCGTGATATGGGCTTCCATGGCCAAGCTCCACCTGTAAGTGTAATGTATAGGTGGTGATGTACAGTACTTTTATCTTATCTTACTGATACGCTGATGGACTTTTCTTCATCTCTGGGAACACCAAAATGGAAAAAAATATAAGCAAGTTTTCTGGAGGTTAAAGATAAGATTTGCTTAGATGCTAAGAATTCACAGGCAAACCTGTGCCCTACAACCTGCCCATGTGCATTACTAATTTTCTTTCATAATTTACTTTTTGGTTACAAAGGTAATCATTGCATTGATCAATCATTGATTTTAGAAGCACTACAGTAGTGCTTTAGTTACTGCACTAAAACCTGATGACACCCTTGCAGAATCTGCGCTGAGGTTTGGCCTGAGCACCAGGAACTTCAT
Organism: Pelmatolapia mariae; assembly: GCF_036321145.2. Lineage (NCBI taxonomy): Eukaryota > Metazoa > Chordata > Actinopteri > Cichliformes > Cichlidae > Pelmatolapia > Pelmatolapia mariae. The sequence goes on along the minus strand of NC_086232.1, from coordinate 24,192,653 downwards.
GGCTTCCATGACTGGGCAGCTCCTATAATGTGTAATGTGTAGGTGGCCCTGAACATTTATGTTAGTGGTGCATAAAATGTTTTGATAATATTTGTACACACTTGTACAGAGGTGGATTCAGGCTCTCTCCATTCCCTTATACTTGTACCTTCAGATATATGGGCATGATAGTATTTGAGCTATAGAACTGATTCTTGACCTTAGAGCAGGGTGGTCAACATTTTTCTTTAGCAGAGGACTTGAATAAAATGAGCAAAGGTCCACGTGTTGGATAACTTGATTAACTGGCTACAATAAAAGTATAACCAACGTAAAAGATGTGTTAAAAAAGCTACATGAACACTTAAATTAACTTACATCTTGCCCGTTGTCTGATATACACTACTGCATGGGTCAGCATTAAAACACGCGGTGTAGCACAGACTCACTGCAGTGATTCCTCTTGACATATCTTTAGCATAATGCTGCCTTGTATTGATTTCTTGGAGGTTGCTTTGTTTTCCTCTGGAGACTGAGGTGGTCCAAGGTCCCATCTGACTGCAGCATCCCTGGTTTGATTTCTTTCAAAGTGTTTAGTTGCTAAAACTCACTCTGTAAAAAAAAAATATATATATACCAAAAAATAATCTTTTAAACACAGTCTGATTATAGCAGCTGCTCTGATCCAAACTCTAACAGTAGCAAGCTAAAAATCAAAATCACCCAGTGTGTTGAGACTGAGAGTTAAAAATCTGGCTGCATAAATGAGCATTTTTCCCAAACCATAAATATTTAAATGACTCAGACTAAACCCAGTGGAACAGTGCCTTCATTAATCATCAGCGGTCATGTGTGCGTAGGAGAAAACTACATTTTTCAGTGTCCTCTGACTGAGTGCTGCATCTACCATCTGTGTGACGTGAGGCAGCTTAGCAAACATTTACACCCTCCAGACACAACTCAAACCCTACAACAACAGCAACAATTGTGAATAAGGCCAGTGAAAGTCCTTCCTCGTCCTCCTTGCCTCCAGGAAGAGAGGCATCAGCTGCAGCTCCACCCTCCTGTTGCCGGGGACAACAGTAGCCTCGGGCTCCGTGACAGCAAGTCCCGCCCCGGGAGCATCACGCCAACCACGATGGTGAGTTTGTGTGTTCAGCTCACGCGCGTGAGAGTGAGCCTCCATCCAGCCAGAAGGGCTCGCTGGGCCGAAGCCGGCTTCGGTTTCTGGGGCACGAAACAGTGAAACGTAGAAGTTCGCCCACTCACCACGTCGCCAGTGTGTGGTAACGACCCCCCGCCCCCCTCCCTGCAATAACTCCATCATCACTCGGCTTTTACTAACATTGCATTTGGCAACTAAAGATGCAGATGTGTGAAAGATGTAGGAACTGATATTATGTAGCACTTTTATTTTTTTTTTAGTTCGACCTGTTATCAGCTCACATGCAAACATGATGAAATCGATTTTGAGGCGTTCGCGTCTTTAATCAAAGCTTCTCAGGAGTGTGACTAACAAATCGAGGCTGCTGTAAAGTGCAGGATTCTGTGTGCCTTCACTTGCTTGCACTTGTTTGGTGTCAGTCGTGGATATGTGCTTACCGACCATCTGGCGTGGTACATTTAAAAATGCTGACACGCATCATCACCTGCAGCCTGTCGACAGTCTCCTATGATGGCTGCGGGCCACCAATTTTTGTATTTATGTCCATGCATTTGTTACTGAGAAGTTTCAGTAAAACTACACTTATTTCGGGATGTGTCTTCTTCTCCTGTAACGCCTAAACATTGAACACTTCAGACTCTGCTGTTTCGTTTTAATATAAATCATAAAGGACATGAAACATTTTCCTTAACTGCCGATTTAATCAAACTTACTACTTAAAGACAAAATGTGCATTTAGCTGGGGACTATTTTCAGAGTATGATTTAATACATGTGTAGTATTTACAGGACAGAATATGTGGCTGAAAATGAACTAAGGTGGCCTTCATAATAACTGAACACGTGTGGCTTTACTAATTTCACTAAATTGACTAGTGGGCACTTGCTTTGCAACATAAACTTACCAACATAACACTAACATAAACTAATTTTAAGAGTGGTCTTGCGTAGTAGTTCTCCAGGTTTTCTGGAGGTCTCTTAGTCTTTCTTTGAACATTTGCTGCTTTTTTTATTTTCATTTTTCAGTCCAATGTACCTGAGTTTTCACGCTCAGATGGATGTTTGTTTTTCTTTGTTTGTTGTTTGTTCAAAGGGCATTGGATGAACCAGTGTCCTGAATACACAAAGAACTCATTTTAAATTTAGGAGACTTTTGCAAAAACATTTATTCAATTTCTTTAGTTGAATCTATGAAAACTACCAAAGATACCACAGTAAACCAAAAGCCTATATCTCAGTAAACCCATCTACAGCAGACGAACATTATCTGAAAGTTATATCTTTAAGAAATAGGAAAAAAATCCAGCAAAGACTTGATACAGCACCTGAAAGATGCTCCTGGCCCTTCAGTAGATCCATCTATGTTTCACTGAATCCTCATCAGAAGTGGTCCCAGTTGAAGGGTGGCTGTCAAGAAGCCATTCTTAAGGAAGGGAAATAGGTAGAAAAGGCTGAGTTATGCCAAATTAAACAAGAAATGGACTGAAAATCAGTGGCAACAGATCTCATCAAATAATTACTCCGAATTTAAACATTTTGCTTCAAACTTTTGTCAGTATGTATGCATGAGGTCAGGAGAGAGGCACAACAGTGAGTCTCTACAGACATCTAGAAAACATGATGGAGGGTCTGTCATAGTTGGCCAGTGGTTTTGGAGATCTTGTCAAAATTGATTATGAATGCAAAAAAGTGCCGTGAGATTTTGATCCATCTGGAAAGAATCAGACTGGCAACAGTTTCATTTTTCATCATGACAGAGAATGAAGGCAGCCAACATCCAAAGAAGAGCTTTGAATGTCCTAAACTATTCTTGAGGACCACTTAAAGGAATAACAAGAACGCTTGTCTAATAGAGTTCAGCTGTGTTGAAGAATAAAGGTGGTCAAACCAAATATTGACTTTCAAGCTTGTTAGACTTATGCAACCTCTGTTATCTCTATTCATGTTTGCACGTTTCTATAAATCAATGCACCTATTTCCCATTTTTCTTGCAAAAAATAAAGAAATGAAGGGCCACTCATGACATTTACACAACATTGTACAATTTTCTTTATATTGGTTGGTTGTCTAAACAGCCAAATTCAAGCCAGAAGCTCAAGCTTCAGACTGCTCTAAATTCTCAGTTTCGCTTTTTTCTCCTCTTGGATCTGCGTGGCAGCTCTGGCTGTGAGCACAGACGCCTCGGCCACCTGCTGTTTGGATCTTTTGCTTTTGAGTGGCAGCCAATCAGAAGAAAGTTGGCTGACCTTAAAGAGAGAGGAGCTTCAACAGCTTGTTTCAGACAGAAGATGAACCGAGGCTCTGCACCAACATCCAGAAAAAGCTAAATATAAGCACTGTTTTGAACTGTCAGTCATGCAAAGCTGCTCTGGTGGAGTCCAAGAATAAAATATGTGGGCCTGGATGTGAGAGCGAAGTCTCCTTTAAACAGATATCTGCTTGTAAATATGCAGAATTTGCAAGTAGGAGATTTTCTAGCTTACTGGCCACTTGTAGTCTGAGCGCAACTACAGTGGCTTGCAAAAGTATTCGGCCCCCTTGAACTTTTCCACATTTTGTCACATTACAGCCACAAACATGAATCAATTTTATTGGAATTCCACGTGAAAGACCAATACAAAGTGGTGTACACGTGAGAAGTGGAACGAAAATCATACATGATTCCAAACATTTTTTACAAATAAATAACTGCAAAGTGGGGTGTGCGTAATTATTCAGCCCCCTGAGTCAATACTTTGTAGAACCACCTTTTGCTGCAATTACAGCTGCCAGTCTTTTAGGGTATGTCTCTACCAGCTTTGCACATCTACAGACTGAAATCCTTGCCCATTCTTCTTTGCAAAACAGCTCCAGCTCAGTCAGATTAGATGGACAGCATTTGTGAACAGCAGTTTTCAGATCTTGCCACAGATTCTCGATTGGATTTAGATCTGGACTTTGACTGGGCCATTCTAACACATGGATATGTTTTGTTTTAAACCATTCCATTGTTGCCCTGGCTTTATGTTTAGGGTCGTTGTCCTGCTGGAAGGTGAACCTCCGCCCCAGTCTCAAGTTTTTTGCAGACTCCAAGAGGTTTTCTTCCAAGATTGCCCTGTATTTGGCTCCATCCATCTTCCCATCAACTCTGACCAGCTTCCCTGTCCCTGCTGAAGAGAAGCACCCCCAGAGCATGATGCTGCCACCACCATATTTGACAGTGGGGATGGTGTGTTCAGAGTGATGTGCAGTGTTAGTTTTCCGCCACACATAGCGTTTTGCATTTTGGCCAAAAAGTTCCATTTTGGTCTCATCTGACCAGAGCACCTTCTTCCACATGTTTGCTGTGTCCCCCACATGACTTGTGGCAAACTGCAAACGGGACTTCTTAGGGTTTTCTGTTAACAATGGCTTTCTTCTTGCCACTCTTCCATAAAGGCCAACTTTGTGCAGTGCACGACTAATAGTTGTCCTATGGACAGATTCCCCCACCTGAGCTGTAGATCTCTGCAGCTCGTCCAGAGTCACCATGGGCCTCTTGGCTGCATTTCTGATCAGCGCTCTCCTTGTTCGGCCTCTGAGTTTAGGTGGACGGCCATGTCTTGGTAGGTTTACAGTTGTGCCATACTCCTTCCATTTCTGAATGATCGCTTGAACAGTGCTCCGTGGGATGTTCAAGGCTTGGGAAATCTTTTTGTAGCCTAAGCCTGCTTTAAATTTCTCAATAACTTTATCCCTGACCTGTCTGGTGTCTAAATCCAATTGAGAATCTGTGGCAAGATCTGAAAACTTCTGTTCACAAATGCTGTCCATCTAATCTGACTGAGCTGGAGCTGTTTTGCAAAGAAGAATGGGCAAGGATTTCAGTCTCTAGATGTGCAAAGCTGGTAGAGACATACCCTAAAAGACTGGCAGCTGTAATTGCAGCAAAAGGTGGTTCTACAAAGTATTGACTCAGGGGGCTGAATAATAACGCACACCCCACTTTTCAGTTATTTATTTGTAAAAAATGTTTGGAATCATGTATGATTTTCATTCCACTTCTCACGTGTACACCACTTTGTATTGGTCTTTCACGTGGAATTCCAATAAAATTGATTCATGTTTGTGGCTGTAATGTGACAAAATGTGGGAAAGTTCAAGGGGGCCAAATACTTTTGCAAGCCACTGTAACCAATCATTTGTTTGAGCAACAAAAGAGAGACTGACTTTGCCCCATTAGTCATAAATCACAACCAGTGGGTCCAGATTTCTGCTGGTTATACTGAGCGCTCTGAAAAACTTATCCTTATTTTTTAAACTCTAACCTGTGTGTCAATTTTTATTTATTTATTTATTTCCACAGAGGAAACGTGCCGAGTCGCCTCCTCGTGTCACCAGCATCTCCACAGCCGGCACTTACAACAGGAGCATCTTTGTGCCCCACTCCTCCTCCTCCTCCTCGTCTTCCTCCTCCCCCTCCGTCCATCAGCACTCCTCCTCAACCCTCCCCCACCAGTCCTCCTCCCACCCTCAAACCTCGCCCCACTACTCCACCTCCTCTCTCCCACACAAACACACGTCCCTCCCCCTCACCCAGCATTCCTCGCCCTCCCTCTCTCGCTCCGCCAGAACCCGGACCTCCTGCATCCCACCGACGCCGGCGCCGACGGCACCTCTCCCCGTCTGCCCCTCGCCTCAGACGGGCATCCGATACGTGTCCCCCTCCTGCCTGGACCCACACGTACACCTGCAGGCCCACTCAATCAGGTATGAATGTTTTGATTCAGCCAGCTGACTTCCTCAGGGTGAGATAAGAAACCAAAATCAAACTTCACCTTATTTTTAATATTTTTTTACTTTTTAACTTAAGCCTTACCAGGGATATCACATGTTCAACAAGTTGTATTAACAACCTTTTGAACTTTATATAAAGATATGAAAATATGATTAAAAACTAGAGGGAGCAATACAACAATAATTCTTAGTGATGACATTAATCAAACCGATACAACAAGGACTCAGATCGCTGGCATGAACTGGATGTCGGGATTAATCAGCTGTCAGTCTGTGTTAATCTCAGCGCTTAGTTCAAGATGAGCCAGCTGTAGCTGTCCGCTGCAGATCTCTTGATGGAAACCTGCCCTACCAGCAGTCATCACTTTCCATGACAGCGTGGCTGGTGATGTTTCCACATTTATGACTCTGTGTGTCTGTCATGGTGGCAAAATGTGGTCTCATTCTTGCAAGTACTACTACAAATGCAACTTTAAGTACTGAATAAGTAATTAACTACATCATGATTTATAAATAATGCCGATCATCCCGCTACAGAATCATGTTTTACAACCTTCTCATTCATGTGGATCTTACTTTGACATTTACTGCCAACCTTAATCAGTGTCACATGGGGGCTGGAGCCTATCCCAGTTACCATAGGGCGAGAGGCAGGGTACACCCAGGACAGATGGCCAGTCTCTCACAGGGCTAACACACAGAGAGACAAACAACCATTCACACTCATGGGCAATTTAGAATCACCAATTAACCTAACCCCACTAACTGCATGTCTTTGGACTGTGGGAGGAAGTCGTAGTACCCGAAGAGAACTCACGCAAACACGTGGAGAACATGCAAATGAGGCAACAGTGCTAACCATTGCTGCAAACATAGACTGTATATAAAAGATAGCACATAGACACTGTGATGTCACATGTTGGTCTGTCGGCTTTGTGTTTTTGTTAGCTCAGCGGTTTGTGACTCTAATGTGGATCATAATTTACAAACAAACCTTTCATGGTCCATGAGTCCATGAATTAATCAGAACAGGGTTTACTGAGGTCATGGATCAAGACAGATGAGACAATGCAGTCACAAAAAGTCTAATTAAGACAGACATTTTGAAGAGGGATGTTATCCTGATCTTGTGTACTCATTGTTGTGTGATCATGTAATAATCAGTTTATGACTACTGAGGATTTATGCATACAAATACAACAATAATTCTTAGTGAAGACATTAATTAAACCGATGCAAGGTTCACCTTGCTAATGCCAGATTTAACCCCATCTTGTCTTCAGAACTGTCTTAATTCTTCATAGCACAGATTCAACAAGGTGCTGGAAACATTCCTTGGAGATTTCGATCCATGTTGACATGATAGCATCACACAGTTGCTGCAGATTTGTGGGCTGCACATCCATAATGTGACTCTCCCCTATTAGCACATCCAAGTGGTTCGCTATTGGTGACTGTGGAGGCCATTTGAGTTCAGTGAACTCAAAGTCATGTTCAGTCCAATATTTTATTGTCCAGTTTTGATGAGCATTCTCCAACTGTAGCCTCAGTTTCTTGTTCTTAGCTGCTGTAGCACGCCTGCTGTTACTGTAGCTTTCTCCTCTGACCTTTGTCATCAACGAGACATTTTCTAACAGAGAGCTGCCGCTCACTGGATATTGTCTCTTTTTCAAACCATTCTCTGTAAAATAAAAGGAGAGTCCCAGCAGATCAGACGCTTCTGAAATACTCAGACCAGCCCTTCAAGCACCAACTACCATACCACATTTAAAGTCACTTAAATCACCTTTCTTCCCCATTCTGATGCTCAATTTGAACTTCAGGAGGTGGTCTTGACCATGTCTACATGCCTAAATGCATTGAGTTGCTGCCATTTTATCGGCTGATCATTGTCACTCATGCAACACTTTGTTCTTTAAAAACACCTCAACATGCTGGAGCTTCAGCCACAGACCTTCCAACTGGTACACAACCCACTCTGCCTCATGAGCCACAGATGTACCAAAGGTCAAACAGCTGTAATATAGTGTAAATACCAGTGAGGTGACGTCTTGTCCTAAAAAAGGTATTCAGGAAATGTCAGTCTTTATAAGCTGAAACAGTCAAGATCCTGCCGCTTTCCTTTCTCTCTTTTCTGACTGCGATTGAACACCTTAGCATAACAACTAAAGGTGTAATTAACCTGTAATAAATGCCATATAATTCAAAATTATAATGTAATTATATTCGCATACAAATACTTAAAAGTAGACACACTACTATAAGGGGGTAAGTCAAGTAGTAATTATACCGTAATTATACTTATTATTATCATTATTACTATGTAATTTTAGGACTCCATAATTTCCTAATAATTAATTTAGCAGAAAAACAAACAATATTTCCCCATCTTGCATTGCAAGTATGCTGTACAGTGGGCCATATTATGCAATGACTTGACCTTTCCTAGCTTCCAGGTATCTTACAGGAAATTATAGTGTATATATACTGTATAATCATATACTATATAATGTAATATAAGTAATTTTAAGTATGAGGTAACTAATTTGGAATAATTTGTAAAAACAATGTGTTCCCATCTTACATCGCACACTATACTTTTCGGGGCACAAATTGCCGTAATTTTGCCTTTTTTTTATTCAATATTCAATAAGTAGATGTGCATGATGGATATTCTATTATTTACTTTTCTGCTTACGCTGTAGTTTAAATTTCTGTAAAAACCTGACTTCTTACCAACTTTATTCTAGCGTACCTACCTTAAAATAGTGTGCGAATATAATAACATTTCAAATAAAATCCTTTGAGATTTGTTTTAATTACAGGGGAATTATACCCTTAGTCGTGGGACGTGTTAGAAGATGTTACTAATGTTTTTCTTCCCGTCATGTTTCTGAATTAGTTGTGATTAAAACACTAAACCTGTCTGCGTCTTGTGTCGTGCAGGGGGCCATACCTGGAGCAGAGGGGGACAGAAGGGCTGAAGCAGGAGTGGTTCACCAAATACTTCTCCTTCTGAGCACAAATGCATACAAGCATACAGACACACACACATACAACAGCTGCAGGTACACTTCATATCCACTTCATTGCTTCTTATACACATCTGTTTGCTTCCCAGACTCAAACACACACACACACACAAACAGAGAACCTTGAAAACAGACAACCACATCAACAGACATATGGGCTCATCACCAGCAAGGCCATTTCAAACATTGCCTCAAAGCTCAACCAAAAAGTGCTTCTCAAACACATGCCTGACCTCTTCTCAGACATTGGCCTGCCGGATCTTGTTTGTATAGTTTGGAATGTCCCCATATGTTTTTTTTTTTTTTTTTAAAGGACGTCTTCCTTTTTTAATGCAACTGTCGCCCTAATCCCATCGTGTAACGATTCCAGGCAGGTGTTCATTAAGAAAAAGAAAAAAAAACAGCAACCAAGTGTCTCTTTGCGTATGGAAGCATTCAACATATTCAATCAAGATCCACATCAAAATGGACACACACGACTCACCATACCAAAATGAAGCTTGTTTCAATGCAAAAATGTATAATAATCTTAATGATGAAATTGAATAAAATATTTTGTTTTTGTATGTGCATCTTTTTTCTGTTTATCACATTCTTTGAGCTTAAGCTCAGATGCTTCTCTGTGGTTCAGGGTATCACTAAAAAGATTCACATCATGTGTCATTTGTATGGCAACGTGCAGTGTACACCTGCTGCAAGTAGTGCACAGTACAGGAAGCTGGATTTGTAATGTTGAAGTAGCTGAAAATCCATAAATTCTTTACCAAGATGATTTATAATTAGCTGTAGGGTAAGTTTTTTTGATAAATTACCCAGAAAAATCTGTTACTGACCAATTTTTCAAATTAAATACGCGACATATCTAACGATTTTAACTCACTGTTCCAAAGACGACCATAATCACCTGTTAGGCATTAGTTTAAAATGATTTATAGACTGCTGTTAATCTGACCACTAACTTATTTTTGTCATCTCGTGTTTTAAAAGTTATTAACTCAAAGATAATATACATTTTTTGTGTTTTGGAGATATCTCACCTTTCTGGAGGGAAATAGTGTACCAAGCTTTCTTCTTGATGGTTTGCTCATCTTTATCCACAGGAATAAACCCAAACTACTTTAAGGCAGTTTAGTTATACTTCGTTTACTACTTGGAGACATGTTTCACAGCTTACTGGGCTCCGAATAATCCACTAGATTTCCCTCTGCTGGTATTTCAATGCAATACAATACAATACATTCCCTATCACTTTAATAAAGGGAGTCCTTAAGCCCATTCCTTTGTCTAACTGCTTATCAAATTCAGAGTCACGGGAGTGCAGAGCCTATCCCAGCTCTTTTAGAGGGAGAGGAGGGGGTACACAGGAGGATGGGGGACCTGGGCAAGTCCCCAGAATATCACAGGACATACACAGAGACAGATGACCATTGACTCTCACATTCACACTTACGGCCAATTTAGGATCTCCAGTCAAGCTAAGATGGATGTTTTTGGACCGTGGAAGGAACACCTGGAGAAAACTAACACAGGGAGTACGTACAAACGCTGACAGATTCAAACAAGAACCATCTTGCTGTGAGGTGACAGTTCTGATTACTATTATATACAACCATACTAAAACAATTATAAATCTAAATACCCTACTATGCTGTAATAATATATCAACTTAACATGCTTCATTTTTTACATCTTCTTACAGACTTTTATTTTATATCAAAACATTCAGAACCCTTAAAATGTGCATTTATTGATTATAATGACACACAGAAGTGAATCCTCTGCCAGATTTACCTGTTAAACGTCCTGTTTACACGACATTTACATACCATATTTTTGAGATCTAACCTTCTATTTCCACTTGTGGCCCTTCTGCTTTTCAAATGAAATCACATCACATGTTTGTGAACCGTTTCATCATAAACTAACCAGAGAAAAAAAAATTAAAGAAAAGCTGAAACCTGGCCATGTTTGCTTGATAAATTAGTGAATTAGTTGTAGTAGGTGGTGATTAATTTACACCAATTAACAGATTAAGAACCAATGCAGACTGCAAACACTGAACCACATTGCTACAAGATTAAGAAAGAAAAATTTATCATGATAATTTTTTTCAAAATTTATACTTAGGATGCAAAAAACAAGTGAATGGATTTATTAGAATAACAACATAAAGAAGCTCCACTGACCACCAATATATAATCTTCAGTCTTTTTAATGAGCCTTGTTTTATGACAGCATTGTCTGCACTGCACTCTAAGTAACTCTTCTGTGCCGGCGCGTCAACTGGGAACACTGTCTTAACTTAACAGAGGACGAGCGTGAAGAAACATTGCACCCTCTTCGTGCAGAAAACGGTCTCTGTGTGAGCTTCCTCACACTTCGCGTTGAATCCTCGTGCTACTGGAACATGGGGCAGCTCTGCAACGCCTCTGTGGCTGAACTGTACTGGAGGACATTGTCATAGAAACCAGTCAGCTCCTCTCGCACGTCCTTGGCGCTCCTCCCCCCTGAGCCGCGGTACTTCATGGAAAGCAGCTTGGAACAAAGGTAGTGGAGCCACAGTACGTTGGTATGAGGGTGGTAAGCAGCCCAGTTATTTCTGATAAAAGACATAAACAGCATGAGAGGATCAATAAATCAACAACAATGCTGCATTTCTTATATCGAGATCACTCTGAGATTAAATGTGCAGTTAAACTTCTGTACAGTGACAGACAGGGCAGTCTGACCCACTTAGGATTAAAGTGGGCTGTCTGTGGCCCACGTCGTAAAATCAGGTTGACATTTGTGCTCTGGAGAAAAGGCCAACGGCAGGGAATGTCCTGACCTCCTGATTCACAGGGAATTATGTAACCTCGCCTCACAGCTTTTTTTTTTTTAATTACAAACATGTTTTTATGAGTGTATCAAAGAAAAAGAAATCCTACATAATAGCAAAGCAAAATTATAATTTACTAGAACGTAACCAGTTCAAGTTTAACAGTATCACTGGTTTCATATTGTTTCCAGGTTTGTTTCCTCATTTCAGTTAAGTTTATTTATAATGTTGGTGGTATTCATTATTTCAGGACACAAAGAACTGACTCCACTATGTCAGCATCTCATTCTCAGACAAATGAACAAATCACTCGTTCTTTCTGGTTTGATTGAAAAGTATGACGAAACTGACCTGGATAAAAACTAAAAACATTTACTGTATATTTTCATTCTAGTTTGTTTTGTTTAGTGGGTGCACAGTGATAGATGTATAGAGATACAGCTATAGAAAGATACAGAGACGTAGAGTGAGATAAAGACTTTAAGCCTTTACTGCACTGACACTACATGGCACATAGGTCTTTGATCACTAAATGGACTGACCCGTTTTCCTGTCTCATGAGTCTGTAGATCTCAAACTGGTAGTCTCCCTGTCCCATGAAGAGCTCTTCATCATTTGAGATGTCACAGGACACCGTCAAATCATCTACAACACAAAAGCAACATTTTAGAACTACTACCTAATATTCACTATGTGCATAACACATCCCCATTCAAAGTATGACACTAAGCAAGTAGAAAAATATCTGACCGATTTCTAGTCTGGAGAGAGAATAGTCAATGATGCGGACCAGCACCCCTCTGGTTTCCAGAGAGTGGGTCGTTCCATTGATGAGGAAGCTCCCTGTCTTCTGCTTGGTTGTTTTGACCAGCACGTTTCCCCAGTGCAGGTCCCTGCAATAAACAGTGTGTAGGGTTAAACTTTTACAAGACACCAACAAATCATCTAACACACACACGCACGCACAGTTTTGTGTAACACCACAATTCCCACCCACTGTGGGAAAGCTGGAGTTCCAGCTGAACATTTGTTATTTTCCTTCTCTTTAAACTTTAACTAATGCTAGAGGGTTTTGGTTTGTTAGTGGGGAACAAACGGCATCTGTAAGCATCTTCTTGGGCTCTGGGAAACTGTCAGTCGGTGCTGTAATTTATCAATGTGTGTCAGTACCTGTGTTCAAAGTGAAGCTCCTGCTCAGCAACAGCCAAGGCAGCAGTAACCTGGTGAAGGATGCTCTTTGCCACCGCTAAAGATGCCAACTTGAAAACACAACAAGAGCATAAATTAGACAAAGTCCTTTAGACTATTTAAGTGTAAACATTCAAGGCATTCAATTTCCCTACGAGTAAACATCCCTGCAAATTCACCCGATAATCAGTGCAATACTGAGAAAAAGTGCAAAAAACAAATCAGGTCATGAGGTCCGAGCACCTGTGCTACACACGCTGAGCACCTTCTTCCTGAATCTGACGTCTGAATGTGTCATCTTCATGTTGACACATTCAGATGTCAGATTCAGGAAGAAGGTGCTCAGCAAGTGTAAGAACTCAAGTCAGAAAATATTCATAAATCCTTGCAGGAGGATGAGACGTGAATGTTGTATAACAGCAGTTTAAATTTCTAGAAGCCAGAAAAAGTCCAGCCGTGCCAAAGCTAATACTAGTCAGCAAGAATTTTCAGAAGCAAAGAATTTCTTTAAAATGTTCATCATCTTCTCTCATTACCTCCAGCGTGCAGTAATTTATGGTCTGGCTGACATTAAGCTGTAATGACTCAACTCAAAAACTTCCTATTTTTATGCAGCCGGTCTCATCATTAAAATTTAAAAACATTTTTACTGAGAGTGTGAACGTGAAATAAGCAAAGGCGTCATTTTAGCTTAATCTTGTGTAATGACAATTTAGAGCGCTTTAACTGACCACAGACACAGTATTTTCAGCTTTTGTACTTTCTACATTCAGCCAATGTAAAAGTAGTTTTATCTCCAGGCTACCAGCTTTACCTTCTGTATCTCTGAACAGTCACTGAGGTGGCAGATAAAAGCTCAACATTTCCACAAAGACACGGGGAAAGCTTTGATCCCTACCATTCCATTGCTGTTCTCCAAGTCGATTCCGCCAAACTCAAACTCCAGGATTATGAATATTTGGTCATTTTCAAAGAAATCTGAGCAAAGACAAAAAGAGAAACCCAAATTACATGATTTGGTTATTTTAGGGACCAAGTGGGTTCACTTATTACCCCATTTTAGAAAGAAAGTCTAAAATATTTTTTTAATGGCTTTATATTATTTTCTTAATCAAAAATTTGTTTTTTGTTTTGTTAAAAATCTATGACAAATATTTAACTGTAATCACACACAAACACACACAGAGGCAGTAACGGGCAGAACAATTACATTCTCTTACACTAGAGGGCAGTACAACTACCTGCTCTAATTAAATGGGTACCAACTGCCAGGAAAACAGAAGAAGACAAAGAAGAAATTACATAACAGTCAAGCTGTGAGACTGGAGCAGGTAATAGCAATAGATAAATATTTGAAAAGAAAAAGTAGTCAATCTGACCTGGGTCCTGCAGAAAATTCCAACCCTGATGAAGGCCCTTGCATGAGTAGTGGTCAGAAAAAAAAAAAAAAAAAAAAAAAAGTATACTGGGGAAAAAACTGACCCAATTCCACTATGACTGCTGTGTGGGGGAAAATGATCAATATGGTTTTTGTGACAAAAATGGAGTGCTATGTGATTTTTCTAATGTGAAATATGGCTCTAAAAGGTTGGGAAACACTGATCTAATGATGTGGGGGGCATTTTTTAGGGCCACTTAGGGTCACTTAATATCTACCAAGCATCATTTAAACACGACTGACCACATCCATCCCTTTTTGACCAGTGTACCCATCTTTTGATGGCTGCTTCCAGTAGGATACACACTATGTCACAAAGCTCAAATCATCTCAAACTGTTTTTTGTTTTTTTAAACACAACAATGAGTTCACTGAACTGAAATGGCCTCTAAAGTCACCATATTTGAATTTAATAGATCATGTTTGGCATGGGGTGAAACGAGATTCCCATCATGGATGTGCAGTTGATAAATCTACAGCATCCATGCAATGATGTCATGTGGATACTGGCCAAAATCTCTGAGGAAAGTTTCCAGCACTTTGGTGAATCTGTGCCACAATTAAGGTGTGAATAAAAAAAATAAAAATCTATAAATTTATAGCTGGTCATAAAGAAAACAAACAAACAAACAACAACAACAACAAAAAAAACATGGCAAGTTGGGCAAGAACTTTTTTAGCATTAATAATTAAAAACACAGACCAGGTTGAATCTTAATCAGAGAGAAGTTAATATAGAAGTAAGTTAACCCCTAACCCTAAGAAATACACAATACATGTTCTTGTGAATAAATTATAATGAGCTCTGTCTCACTGACCTGGTCTGTCGTTCTCTGAGCCTTTCTGTTGGTCAAATGTGTCCCATGCATTCAGGAAATCTGCAGGGTAGCAGCCTTGAACACAGTGAAGACTATGGGGGGAAAAATAGACACAAAGTCACATTAAGACTCAAAACTACTGAGGCACTAACAGAAAAAAAAAAGACCAAAGAAAATACTTACTCTTTGAGTCCAATAAAACCGTGGGTCTGGTTGTGCTGCTTCTCTTTGAGGCTGCTCAGCTCCCTGGTAGAAGAAAACAAAACAAAACACACAAACACTGCTCATTAGAGCTGTTCAGTTGGAGTACTTTGATGTGGTTCACCATTAGGTATCACTGTACTGAAACATACAGACCTTATAAGCTCTAGCATTACAGCAAATGGACTGCATATAGTGAGCAGTGTGTACCTGCGGCTACTTACTTAGAGATAATAATTTCATGGAGAATCTCTCCAAAGGTCTTCTGGTCCTCTCCGTTCACCTTCTCGCTTCCCTCTACTGGAATGATCTGAAAATACAATCCAGCGTGGGACTTCTTGTGTCGAACGTTTTTTCGGTAACATTAGTAGTTTTAGTTTTGAAGCACATTACAACTCAAGTGGTTTACACTACAAATTAATGGCCTGTTCCCTGTCCTTTTAGTTCTGAGCCATCATCAATGCCCCCTTTGTGTTTTCATTGATTCATTTTGGTCTCCTGAGCTTCATGTTGAGGTATCTTTGCTCCCTTTTAGTTCTTTTCTACTACTTAAAACCAGGATCAGAAAAGGGCCAGAAAAGGAAAAACAATGCACAATATTTACCTTCTTTGATACAACTCACAGCTGTAACTCTCTAACAGAGCTCAGTCAACGCTACACTTCTAAAACATGTTGTTCAAATACACTCAAACGTGCTTACTTTGAGGGCGACGGTGTCTCCTGATTTGTTGTTGGTGGAGAAGACTTCCCCAAAGGTGCCCTCTCCAATCTTCAGACACTGCTTCATACGCTGGGGGAGAATGCACTCTTCCCAGGGCAGAGGCCGCTGCTGGCCACATTCAGCATACACTTTCTCTGCGTCTGACAGGTCTGCGTCTTCACAAATCTTCAACAACAGACAAGTGGGAGGAGGTTACGTGCATCCACAGCCTGGATGTCACGCCATCAGGTCTAACGACCCAAATTTAAAGTGCAGAGAAACCAACAGAAAGTCTGAATATATAACTTATGTGTGTTTAATACCAGGGAATGCTGGCCCAGCAGCTGTGACCGGAGCCGCTTGGGGAGTGGCGTCCGTAAGGGTGTGGTAAAGAGATCCCGACTGAGATCAGCAGTGTCCGTCCTCCCAGGAGAGCCCGACGCTGATAGACGTAAACTCCTCGGAGTGAGCAGCACTAAGGAGAGGGAATGAGGGGGTGGGGATAGGGGTGGTGGGGGGCAGAGGAGAGTGTAAGGACTCTCAAAGTCAAGCTAAAAGCTTAAAATCCAAACACCAGAGTGTACATCATTACCCAAGCCTTTGCGATGAACAGAGAGGGCGGCTTTGATCCGGCTCCAGGTTTTCGTGTTTGGTGTGAAATCAGCCAGCAGGGACGAGAGGTTGAGCCGACTTGCTTTCACCGGGGTGGAGAAATTCATGGTAGAGCCCAAAAACTCCTATATATGGCACATACAACAGGCTTTAAGTTAAATGACTTAAAAGCCTTTAAATGTTTAATTAGTGCTCAGTGGATCGTGACAGAAAAACTTAGCGTTAATACAGATCTGCTCTGTGATCAGAAATATTCTGCTTCTTCACTTACGGGACGAGTCAATAGCTTAATAGTTTTTATGAAGTTTGGAGATCAAATGAAGTAATCATTTGTGGCACTAAAGGGACAATTCATCCACAAATTGTATATAGATAGATTATTTTCATGCAAATTGCCCAGTTCGGGAGATTTTGGCTGCATGGACGTTTGCCTTCCTTTGAATATAATCAAACTACATTGCAGCTACATGGAAGCTTGTGCTCACTACAGTGTGAGAGCTCCTACACATTATATGCTTACCCATCACCCGAAATGTGATGTTGGTGAGATGCAGGATTTCTTTATAAATGCAGTACACTGAGTGCAAAAATAGGAGATACTGGTAAGCTGGAAAACTTGGAAGCCAATTAGAGTCTTTTGTCACACCACATGTTCAACATCAAGAATAATTATCTGGTCACTAGTTTCGTTGGCATGTTTTAACTTTAAATTTGGCAGGTCCTTGCAGGGTCCTCAACTCTGGTACAGGCTGAGAGAGCAGACACCCACTCTATCTCTTGTAGTGGTATTGAGTGGTGTCTGTGTGTGTGTCTGTGTAAAATAAGATGGGGTCAAAAAGTCCCCCTCTAAACTCAGTCAGAGTCGGCTTCTTTCTCCCACAGTCGATCACCTGCTTCCATCTCACTCCATCTCCACTCCTCAGTCACACTAACCCTCTGCATGTCCTCTTTCACTACATCCATTAACCTTCACTGAGGTCTTCCTCTTTTCCTCCTACCTGGAAGCTCCATATTCAACATCCTTTGTCCAGTACATCCACTATTACTCTGGATAAATACAACATAATAAAACCAGTACTGGTACCAAAAAAAAAGAAGATTTTTCATAACACACAGGAAAAGACCCAGGGAAACAAAGTTAATGATAAAAAATGGCTAAAAAATAACCCTAAAAACCATAAATTTCACACCTGAGCCTCAACTCTTGCAGCTCAGTAACAAATACTCGTTCACCTGTTACCATCAAGACATCGGGAAACCAAATGTGCAGGTTAATTAGTGCAGCTGCATCTGATTAATAATCTAACTAATAGTCAGCATCATTTGTTGCAAACTGACTGGAGGGATTTACAGAAAAGCAAAAGCATCAACTTCAATGGTAACTTCAACAATGAACCCATCAACCATCCCCTTCATTATCCATCCAGCGCTGCTGAACATACGAGCTTACCGTTTCAGCTGTCCTTTGTTCTGTTACTCTGGATTTGATTCTTACCTTTGGCTGCTTGTGCTGTGAGGGGATCATCTCATTGATGCTACAGTCCGCAGCCCTGCTCCTGATCACGTGCGTGCTGGCGTTGCCTTTGTTTTTCCAGCGGCTCACGCTCATGCCGCTCACGCACGCCTTCCTCGTCGTCCCAGGGCGGTCTGTGGATGCGCTCCGCTGTTTCTTTTTCTTCTGAGCCACGGGCATCTTTTTTCTCTTCTTTACAACTTCTCTGTCTGACGCGGTCTCATCCTCAGAAGTAGTCAAAGGTCCGTTCTTCACGCTGGCTTTCGAGGCAGTCGTGTCTTTACTGTCATCGCTCTCGGACAAGTGGTCCGTCTTTGTCTGGTCGGGCACATCTCCGGCTGGTTTTAGCAGAGCACCTTTGGGCCTCAGAATTTCTTTCAACTGTGACAAATTTACTCTCTTTATCCCAACAATAAGTTTGTCTGTTAGACATTTCTCCTTCAGCCCTGCTGTGAGATCTGCTGCACATTCTGTCTTGGCTAATTGTGTCTTGCCTGAATCTTCCTCTGTCTGCTTTGAGAAGCCTTTTAGTTGCTCTTGTGACAAAACCAGGTTCTTCATCTGGACTGAGCACCTCTTAGTAAGACTTTTACTCTTTGCCACTATAGCCTCGCCTTCCACTGTCTGCACAGTGCTGCTGGACTCCAAATGTGTGCTCATTATAATCTCAGAGCTGCTGTCTGTGTGATGAATAGACTGAACATAAAGTACCGATTCTGACCGCTCCATAGGTGATGCGGTCGAGTGTTCGGCTGACTGCTTAGAGTTAACTAATGGAGAAATGTTAGTGTTGCAACACTGACTCACTGAAGCTTCTTGGTCAAAACTATAACGGATATCATTGACTGTACCTGATAAATGAAGACAAAACGATGCTTTTAAAGACTCTGACAGATCGACCGCTTCGCCACTGTCCACAGGCTGTTTGTTTGTTTGTCGACTGTGCAGTGAGCTTGAATGTCCCAGACAGGATGAGTAGGTTGTTTCACTGCTCAGCTCAGCGAACAAGTCTAATCTCTCCAGCGGCACGGTGCAGCGTGTGGACAAACATTTCTCCTTCAGTGTCTCGATCAGCCAATCTAACCCTCCTGCTGCTGCTGATACAAACAGACTGCTGCTGCCACTGTCTGCAGACAGCAGATTTGCACTCTGTAATTCGCCTGCATTTTTAGACTTTGATTCACTTCTTCTCTTGGGCTCTGAAAATAAATCAATAGATGGTTCTATGTGGTCAGGTAGGTCTGTGTCTGTCTGCTGACAGTGAAGCGAACAATCTGGTGGGGAGACTATGCCGTCTACTGACATGGATGGAGGAGTGCAGGACAGATTGTTGACTAAAAATGGTTTAAGCTTCCCGCGTTTGCTGAAGGATCCTGCTGACGGTGTAGAGCAGAAGATAGGTTTCCTGGGGCAGGCTCCGAGACTGCAATCTGCCAACTCGTTGAGAGATATCTCTCGGAAGGGAGCGCTCATAGAGTTCTCCGCACTTGACGGCCCCAATGCCGGAGGCAGCTTTCTTTTCCTGGAAGGCCTGCTGTAAGGAAAGGCTGTAGAAGTGAAGTCATCTGAGGAGCTGAGTATACTGACAGATGCTTTGGGGACTTTGGGTTTAATCGCAGCGGCTCGTCTACGTTGGGTTACAAAGCGGCCTGCAGAAGAAGGATAAACACTAGAAAGCAGGAGAAGAGAGGATGAGAGCTAATGGTTACAGCAAATAATGATGACATTTCTGTTCAGGCTTTTAACAGAGGTCTTAAAGACACGAATGCTCACTTTGAGTTTGTCCTCATTTTATCTGAATTTCTGTGGCCTTTTGGTGCAGACGTTTCTTCCTCACTCTCCGTGGTGACAGGAACCTGGTGGCCCCTCCGCTTCATCAAAACTCTGTGTCCAGACACAAGCCGGCTTGTCCTGATAACGGGAAAAGACACAAATCATTTCACAAACAGACAAATAAATGCAAAAGAGATGCTTTAAAAGTTGCGAATGGCTAACAATAGTCACTCACTACAAACCAAACGCTGAAAGTGCTGAGGTAGAGAGTAAAAAAGAGAGAGAGTAAAGAGAGTAAAAAGAGAGAAGTCAGGCAAAAACAAGTCAAAGTAATGTAAAACATTTTGTATCAAAAAGCCTGCTGATAAAAAACTCACAACTTATTTTTAATAATTTAAAACACCAAAAGTAGTTCCAGCATCTCAAATGTAAAGATGTTTTTCTCTGTATGATTATAAATTTGAGTTTGTTTTGGGACTGCTCTGGCAAAAGTAAGTTTCACTTGAGACATCTGTTTAACTCTGAGAGCAGCCAAAGTGGAATTGTCAGTATATTTTTTACATTTGATATTGAGCCCAAGAGCTGACTCTGCAAACTGCAGCTTTTGGAATACAATTAACAGGATCTGCTGAAAACGGTTGGATCAGCCTTCAGTTTGCCAGAAATGTCAAACCTCTGCTTACATTCACAGTTGTGCTTATATTTAATAGAACCCCAAAACTCTCAACATGCATTGTCATTTTAGTAATGTGTTGCTGCTTTATTGTTGTTGTTTTTAAATGCCCAGACCTGGTTGTCTTGCTCTGCTGAGATAATACAGAAGGAGGAGGTGGAGCGAGCATCCTGCTGTTCTCCTCATCGCTGCTAGTCTCCGTTATACGACGTATGGTCTTTCTTTTGGCAGGACGCACTGCTCTACAACTGGCCACACTACTCTTCTTCTTTCTAAAGAAGGGAAAGAAATGGTGTGGACCACTCACACATACAATACAAAAAAAAAGGAAACTACTTCAAGGATATTTTTCTAGCCTAAGATAATCTAATAACTCAAAATCAGTATTAGTGACTGCAGTGTTATTCACCATTTATTACAATATTCACAGACCTGGCTGTCCTGCTCTGCTGAGCAGGTGGAGGGAGAGGAGGTGCATTCTCCTCATTGCTCATGTCCCCTTCATCCACACTCTTCTCAGTCAGACAAAGCATTGCTTTCTTCTTGGCAGGACGAACGGTTCTGCCACTCACAGCGTTGGTGCTCTTCTCCCTGTTAAATGGAAAGCAGATGGAGCAATGAAGACAGACAAGCTCACAATCAGAGCAGGAAACTCTGATTGACAACTAAACTGTACTTTGCACACGTCCACAGGGGGTTGTTATGTATGTACAAACTGTTGACTTACTCTACATTTTTGCCACTATTGTAATTAGCTACAGTTTGGTGTATTTAAGATATTTAACTATATTTTCATATAGTAAAAATATAATAAAACGAATCCTTTTCGTCCTATAAATATATTAATAACTAAAAACTTCAGATATGTGACTGTATGGACTGGTATTTCTGTGGCTTTTTTTGGCTTCCATACACACCAATAATAATATTCTTATAAGCTAAAACTAAAAAGTAGCTGCACAGATTTTGGGTTTGATAATGTAGAGAAAATATTGAAAAGACGGTTTAGTAAAGAAAATTATAAACATACCTTATCCTCTGAGGTTTGGAGGGCTCAAAGACGGAGACATCCGAGGAGGACGGGGTGCTGTCGAAGGCCTGCTTGCGGTCTTCAGGTGAGATCCAGGCGGACACCTTCCGCCTCTGTTTCCCGTATGTCTTCAGATATAGCGGCTTTACTGGCTTCATGTTTGACTTCCCAGCTACAGCCGTGCCAAAAGGTAAAACTTTTATAAACTACAAATGGAGATTTACCGCGGCTGGAGCACACAGGAGTAAGCCGCAGTCTGACAGGTTTATATATCGACCGTTGACAGTGCAAAACCACAAAACCACTACAACAATTTTAATAAAGCGAAACCGAAGAACTAATTCTCAACTAACTCAAGCGTAATAACAGTTTTAGCCCCGTATCCATGGTTTTTCTTGTCTTGCTATAAATCGGAATAATCCAAACCCGCTTCTTGTTCAAACTGCTGGAAAACTGTGATTGGTCTGCAACTATTCGGTGGCTTTATCACAGCGCCCCCTGGAGGATTGGAGTAATCGCAGCAGGCGATTACTCCGGAAACCTTCTTGGCCAGGTTTCCGGTGGAAAAAACATTTTATTTTCTGTGAAACTTAAATAAATAAATATAGTATCTATAAAATAAAGTTAGCAAAAAATGAATGTAGCTTCTATCTTGTGACAGGAATGATGTAATATCACTCACGAGAGATATGTGTAAGATATGATTCACAGATTCACCCGTGTTTCATCTTGAAAGTAAACATTTTCCTTAGATTAGTTAGATTTACATTACTTAAATACACTTACTACATTTCATGTAATGGAGGCTACTGGAGATTTGGAGCCCATGCCAGCAGTTCCAATTGGGTTTTAATTAGAGAAAAAAAAATATCATCATTTGCACCCAAATAGTTAAATGTTGCTGTTAAGTAGTTAGTTACTGCTCCAGTTGTCTCAAGTGGGAAAACTTATTGTCTCTTTTTATTAATCCTCAAAGCTGACAGTAGATTTTTTTTAACATAAATATTTGCTAAAGTAAAGAAATAATATTTCCGTTTTTATACTTTGATGTTTATTTGTTTGTTTGTTTAGATTTTTTTTTTAGTAACATCGCCAAAATTACTTTATTTTATTGTTAACGGTGTAAGCGTTACTTTCTTTGTGAAATCAAATGATCAGTTATAAATACTTGACACAGTGTGTCACAAAATAACTTTAGAATAAAGACCCATTTATGTGATTTAGTTTGGACTAATTCAAAATGCCTAAGTACCACGTCACACACAGTGTAGTAAGTAGATTTCACCACCAGGTGTCATCATTTTAAAAGACTATTCCCCTTTGACAAATTTGGTCTATGCTGAATGACACCATATTAATTTTATGATTAAATAAATAAAATAAAGCTTTGTCTTTTTTTGTATTATTCATATTAAGGGTGCAACATAAAGCGCTCACTGCAAACTACAACTCATAGAAATTTTTAATTTGTAAATGTTATCATGACCAGTTGATAGCAGCAGAGGAAAAGTCAAAAGCAACCTGTTAAATCCTCTAAATACAGAAATATTTCACTTCACGCGTTGACTCAAACATAAACTCCAGCATACATTAAACTCCACATTTCATAGACCCAATATGGCTCCAGCCTAAACTGGATTATGCCCACTTAACTTTTATTGAATTGAACTTTTTTTTTTTTTTTTAATTTGTGTATGTGCTTATGTATTATATTTTTCAGCCTTAACTAAATATGCACTGTTGCCAGATCTTATATGGCATTCATTTGTGTATATTATGAAATTTATCTTAAAATTTGCCAAAACCAAAATGGTATAGCCTACATATTAGTGGTGTTTTCTGTGACTGTGGTCTGCAAGTCTACTTGAAGCAAAGTGTTTATCAGGAGTTTTGCAAAAGTATGTTCATTTCACACAGTCAGTTTTTGTTTGTGGCTCAACTGTTGCACAGTTTTGCTTATTATCAGTACAAACGGCTATAACAACAGGTTTATTTACACTGTACTTGCAGCAATAGTTAACCTTTTGAACATACTTGAACAAGCAAATATTTGATTTTTTTATGCACCAGTGCTTGGATAAAGGGATCAAAGACATATACAATTGACATTTTGTACTATTTTCACAGTTGAAAGGAATGAAATAACAGTTTAGTCACATAGAAAAGGTAAGTACACCCCTAACTTTATCATACCTTAAAACCATAAAGCTAGTGTGTGAATCTGGGAAAGGATTTAAAATATAAACAAACAAAAATTTCCAAGAGCTGAGGATTTCAAACAACCTATAAAATTCAGCCCAAGAGCAGACTGCTTGAGGCTTAAAAGTGTTTGTATCTAGTAAAAATGAAAAGAATCTACAATAACATGGATTTGGCGCTAATATGACCTGCAAGGAGAAAGTCTTCACTGTTCACAGAGCATTAGAGCAAATCTGTAGTTTGCTAGTGAAAACAGACAGACAAATCAAAGAGGGAGGCCACAGCAGCAGTAGACATTTTTGAGCTTTTTAAAGAGAAGACTCTAATACCTACTATTAAGCGTGGATCATATCTAACAGTGCTTGCAGATGTGCAAGGGAAATAGCCTGAATGAAGCTATCAATATAATTTCCACATAGAAGAAATTGATGTTATAAAATGGTATTGTCGAAAGCAAAGGTCCAGACTTAGATGCCGTTGAAGTGCTGGTTGTTTGTGCATGTAAGGAAAACCAGCTTCTGATGCCAACATGTGCAAACGTACATAAAAATTCGGTATATATGGCAAAAACAGAGTTTGAAAAATGTAAATAAGCTTGAAAATAAATAATTGGTATGACACCTTTATTCTTCAGCACAGCCTCAACTCTTTCAGGCAGCTTTCTTGTCATTTCTTTAGGTAGTCTTAGTTCTCCAGGCTTCTTGAGGGACATTCAAAGCTTGTCTTTGGATGTTTTCTGCCTTTTGTTCTGTTCTCTGTCAACATGATCCCACAACACTTTAATAGTGTTTAGGTCTTTGCTCTGGGGAGGCCAAACCTTGACTGATAGTTTCATTGGATGGGTTTTTCTATCCCAGTGTGCTTTTATTGCATTCGCGGTGTATTTGGGATGCTTGTCGTGCTGAAAAATAAAGCTATATAAAGCCCCAATTGGCATTTTATATGACTTCAACTAAAGATATGAGGACAAATTGTGTGTACCTAAAGATGTGTTAAGTGTCTTAACAAACAAACAAACAAACTCTGAAAAATTTCAGGTGCAAGATCTGAACTGAAAAAATAGTGAAAAAGCAACCTATGTCCAAAGGAAAACTCTGGGAGATCTTCAGAAAGAAATTAAGATGTCTCGAGACTTTTGCACAGTACTGCTTATACAGTAATTTCCACATTATGCTTGCTTATTATTATATTATACATTTTAACCTATTCTCTGCAGGTATTCCTTCCCATCTCGTGTGTTAGGAATAACCATGCTTTCTGTCGACATTTTCATTGTCACTTTTTTTTTTTTGGACAATGCTTTCCTCACCAACAGTTCATCTTTCCTACTGAAACCTCTTGATTTAAAGCAGCCAGCAGGCATCACAGATTAAAGCGCTAATATTGAGCCGCTCTCTGCGTAGGCAGTAAAAACAGAGGAGCGTTTGCTTCCGGAGCAGCGTCCCCCGGTTCCCCCTGCCGGAGACCAGCGGCATCTGGGAGGGAGGAGAAAAGGGAAACAATCCGAGAACGGAGGGGTGGAGAGAGAGAAAAAAAGACAGGAGCTCTGCGAGGAGTACGTGAACCCGCAGGAGAAGAGGTGAGTGATGTGGTATGCCGATAAATTTCGCTTCAACGCAGGGACTTGCGGTCGTTTTACATCTCGTTCAAATGAAAAACGGGAGTTAACTTTTCCCGTAATCTTCCCCGGGCGACGCAGTGATTGGCATCTGAGGGGCCCGCTGTGTTGCAAACGGTTGGCGAAGGTGGTGGTGGTATAGGGGGATAGGCTGGGGCGGCAGATGAGGGGAGGGGGCATTTACGGGACCCAGGGTATGCTTCTTTCACTTTATTGTCACGTATTTTCCCGGTGTCCGTGAACGAGCTCTCACATAGCGTTCAGGGAGTCACACGTTCAATGCGCAGCCGTAAACGGAGCGCGGTCGCGAGCAAGGCAGCTGCCGCTGACTCCAGCTTGACTTTTTAACTCAGCCGCTGTGTCGAGGGGACCGAAAAACAGGAGAACCGTCCGATTGTGGACACAACATACGTGTAAAATAACCTTTGTGACACCTCACGGCTCTTAAACGTGTGTCGTCTTCATGCAGAGGGCCTAGGCTCAGGTAAGAGACGGGGGAAACTGTCCAATCATCCAAACTTGGCCAACCTCAAGACAAAAACAAGGCTTTTTTTATGCTTCACACCCCTAAATACCTTCATATGAGGCAGCTAGCCAGTTTGGTGCATTAAGCTAAGTCAGTAAGATGTAATATTCATTTCGGCAAATGACCAAAATTAAAAAAAAAAAAAATCAGAAATTTTGGAGTGAAGCCTAGATTGGTGTTTTTATCAGTTATTCGTGGATCAGGCAACAATGTGACCTTCCTCACATCTTCAGTTGTATAGTAAATCATTTAAATTTAAGATGATTGATCCAACAAGTATCTGTCTGTCACTCCAACAGTGGCTTAAACCTTTAATCAATTATTAATTTTCTGTTTGTAACTAATTAGCTGACAGATTAATTCAGCCTGCGCCAGTTTTCTGTCCTGTGGTTTCCATCCAGAGGTTGGAAACATTCCCATGTCGTGCTCTGTTTACAGCAACAATTTAAGTAATAAAAAGGCTCATTGTGAAACAAACAGGCATAAAGGGGGTATTCTCTTCACTTAGGCATATTACATTGAATAGTCTGTGGGACTGTAGGCCATCAGAAACCCCTGGGAGCCCAGTCAGGGACTTGCAGTGGTGCTTGGTCCTGGTTGGTTGTGGCTAGCTAATCATTTCCAGCCTTCCTCTGGTTGTTTCTGCCAGAGCTCCCTGAGAAGATACGGCTGTTTGTTTTATGCAAACATGGAGCCACTTAATTGCATGTTTATGTTTTTGCGATATAAAGAATCTAGAGGAGGAGGTGAATAGCTTTCCTGTTTTAATTTTCTTAGAGGTAGGGAGGAGAAAGAGAGAGAGAGGGGGGGGGGGAGAGTGAGAGTTTGGGATACGTAATGATTGTGCATAAACACCTAGAGGAAGCGTCACTGTTGACTCTTGTGGTAAGACTGTAAACGCTCGGGACACAGTTCATGTAATATATTGCAGCCTATGAGGAGAAGGAGGGCTGAAGTTGTTGACAATAACACCAATTGTCAGAGGACCCGATTTCTTCTTTTAGAGTGCACCACTGAGGTTTCACTGCCAGCATTTCTCTCCTGGCTCTGCTGTATTTGTTTTGCATCACATTTGCACTGGTACTTGCTTACTGGTGTATCTGTTTCAAAGGTGCAGTCATGTTAAAAAGCCTCATGAGTAAAGCATGCTTTGAGTCTGATCTAAATATCTTCCCAGTACTCCCTTTTCCTGCCTTTGCTTCCTTTTTTTTTTTTTTTTTTATAAGCACTTTGTTGGTAAACAGCTTGTGCTCTCTATTTCAAGCTGTGGTTGTGGCGGTGTCGGTTTGGTGAGTTAATTTGTGCAATTGCAAAACTGAATGTGTCACTGGCTGTACCACCATAGTAGAAATGGTGCACTGTCATCCTCTGCCTCGCCTCCCTCGCTATCCTTGCAGCCTCTGTACCCTGCTGTCTTGCTTTTCATTCAAACCTGGCCCTTCTCTGCAGTGTGTGTGTGTGCGTGCATGTGTGTGTGTACATGATGTCATTGCTAATTGCTCAGGGCTTTTGGGTTTGGGTTAAGTTGGTTTATATTCTGCTCCTCTCTGTGTTGCCAGCCTCTGTCGTCGCTTCATCCTTCTTTTCCCTCGTCATTTTCTCTCTCTCGCTCCTTTGCCCTCCCTCCCTCCCTCTTGTAGCATTTCTATACAGCAATCAGGAGTTGCTGAGTGTGGAAAAAGTGACTCGGACATTTATGGGTCGAGTTTTGGGCCAAGCACTGCAGACTGGTCCTGAGTGCGTCTTTGTTTTAGCTTTGGTAATATTTGGTATGAGCTCCTCGCTTTCAAGATGCCAACTCATCCTCAAAGGAAGGCGTGCTGCTGCACGATTTGGGCACATGCACAGAATGCAAGCGCAAGTCAGTAATGTCTCGTTTTTATATGAAATGAATCAACACATGGCACCTGACCCCTGAAGAATCAGGGTTTTAGAAGTTTAGCAGTTTTACAGTCCCTCAAAGAACATGAGATGAATGTCAAAGCCTTTTCAGTATTTCTGACCCTTAATAATTTCATGAAATGTTGGTTTTAAATCAGTTTTACTCCAGTGTAAGGGTGAGGTAAAATCTTAGCGTTATAATCTGAAGGCAAATTTATTTTTATTTTGTATTTTTTAATTCGAGCATCAGTTCTGCAGCATATATTATTGTTGCACTGGCAAAGTTGCACTTGGGTCAAATTAAGCTTTAGCGTGTGGAAGTTCTGCTTTTCTGTGAGGCAGATAGGAAAGGACGGGAAGATGGAGTAAGGTGAAAAGCATGCAGGAAATGATCTGTGGTGGCCTTGCGGCATATTGGTATCCCACTCAACCCAGGGAGCTAAACCACCTCCCAAAGGTCTCGATTTTAACCTGTATTTTAATACCAGGCTCATCCTTAAGCTCTGTCCTGCAGTGTGAAAATGATTTCTGAGAAATGTTTGTTAATGACTGGTAGCTGTGAAAGGGTGTTCACATATTCCATATAATAGCTGATCAAATGGCTTTAAGTGCTGAAGAAGATTTTCAGAATCCTCATAAAGTGAACATGCACGGACATCAGAGACGGTCTGTTTGTTTTTAGCCCTTCATGTGGCTAGTTGTTGTATGTTTGGTATTATAAAGGCTAAAAATGCAAAAAAAAAAAAAAAAAGAAAAGAAAAAAAAGGATTTTTAAAAAGAGGACCTAGTATGTAGATAAAGTTTTGCATGCCTTCATTAAAAATACTTGAATCGTGTGATGGAGGGGCTCAGGTGGGCATTTTTGTCACATTTGGTTGATTGACCCTAATCCAGGCTGTCACCTTGCAAAGCTTTGAGCACAGCCTAAAATATGTTTCGATAGCCGCGCTAGCCACAGTCCTCAGCAGAATGGGTGCAGTTGTTGGAAAGATGATAAACCTGCATGTGAACGATCCCGGGACTTTCTTGCCTTGCAGCACCAACTCGTTAGTCTGTGTGTGGTTGGGGTCATGTACAGCAGCTGACGAGAAAGCATGGTGAAAGTGTGCATGTGTGTACATGCTTGTGTGACTGAGCGTTTCTGCGTGGGTGTGTGTGAGTAATCAGATAAAGAGTTCGGAGATCCGCTACCACCACCCTTCTTCCCCTGTGTAACAATACTGCTGGTCCGCCCCTGACCAAACTACTGTTTATGTGTGTGATTTTAGTCGTGTGTGTGTGGTGTGTGTGTGTGACCAGATTGGACAGATGAATGATGAATTAAGGACAGCAGAGAGTAGATTCATCCCAGGCTGTCATGTTGGCAAGATAACCACGCTACGATTTGTTTGTGGGGATTTATGTGTGCTGCTGGGTCCGGGAGACTGTATGTGTGAGTTGTCAATCTTTTTTCAGCATCTCATTCTCTTCACTTTCAGCCCCCTATCGATGCCTCTCAATAGGGTTATTGTGCCCACTGTTAGGCAGGCTGCAGTGTGTGCGTGCGTGCATGCATGTGTGTGTGTGCATTGTTGTTGCAGGGAGCAGACAGCCGTGAGGTGTGTTTGAACAGGGAAGGAGCACAGAGGCCCTGTTCATCCTGCGGGGTGTGAAGCCAGATGATAGGGCCCCTTTTTTTTCTCCTCTTTCCATCTGTCCGTCTGTCTCGCCTGTTTTTTGACAGCTTTTCGCCCACATGCTTGCTCCTCATCCCCCCCCCCCCCCCCCCCCCCCCCCCCGCTTTATTCCGCTTTGTTTTCTTTTCTTTTTTGTGTGTGTTTTTCTGTTTGTGTAGCGTGTCGGCTCCTGGCAGCCCTCGCCGATGGACTGTCTCCTTGCTGTCAGAGCGGCCCGTGATCGGGTCATCAGTATGCACGTTATTCTGCCTCCAAATTACCTGAGGATGAGGCGAGGACGGACAGAATTTCTATTTTTTAAGGGGGGGGGGGGGGGGCTTTTTCTGCAACTCTCCTGTTTATATGTTTCTGTTTCTGATGTTGTCTTTTCCACATGGCTGCACTTTCCCATGTATACATCCATCAGTCTCAGTTCAGCTGCATAAGGGTTTTTTTTTTTTTTTTCTGGCTTTTGGTCTGGCGTTCCCTTCTCCCTCCTCTCGCCTCCTTTTGGCTTTTAAACAAACACACGCGCACACACACACACAGTCATATGATATGAAAGCTACAATGTGATGAAAGTGGCTATAAAGGCCAGAGCCCCAGGTGCTACTGTAAATTGGCCTACTTAAAAAAAGTTCAAGGATTTGCGCTGTCTCTAAACAAGGATTAAGAAGTGATAGAAGTGAGAGTCTGGACTTCATGTCTCAAGGACCACTTGGGTAAATGCACAGGTGTTCCTCTGTTAGCGGGTAATTGGATTTCATAAAGAATTTTTAGGGGTCGGGGAAAAACGTGAAGGGCTTGCCAAGCAAAATATTTACAGTGCACTAATAATAGCAAGTAGAGCTGAAACTATTGCTTTAAGCATTTAGCCAGGAGATACGATAAAGAACCAAACATTCAGATATAAAGAACAACATTTGTGCAAAAATATGTTAAGCCCTTGCTGTTTCCCTTGCAAATTGGCACAAATCTTGAAAATGATTGGAGATCGTTTATATGTTTGGTGAAATCAAATTGTAAAAATTTAACGATAGAACAAACAGCTCTGTAGCCAGAAGAAAACACTTATCAATGAGGCTAACTGGGAAAACAGGCTTCAGTTTGCCAAGGAGCATAAAGATTGGACTGTGGAGCAATGAAAAAGGATCACGTGGTCTTATGAGTCCAGATTTACCCTGTTCCAGAGTGGTGGTGCATCGACCATCCCTAGTACCTACCATGCAAGCCTGTGGTTGCAGTTTTCATTGTAATTTTCAGGTGGTCTGTGTTCAGAAAACAAGGTCAGCTGACTACCTGAATATACTGAGAGACCAGCTTTTTCCATCCATTCGTGGCACAGGGATATTTTAATTATATTTGACAGCGCCAGGATTCGTTGGGCTCTAACTGTCAAAGAGTGGTTCAGAGAGCATTTTCACACATGGATTGGCCACCATTGAGTCCAGACCTTAATCTCATTGAAGAACTTTGGGATTTGCTGAAGAAGACTTAATGTATCAGTCTGACTCTCATCAGTGCAAGATCTTGGTGAAAAAGTGCAAGTCTAGATGGAAATAAGTGTTGTAACATTGCATAAGCTTCTGGAAATAATGGAACAGTGGATGTGTGCTGTCATCAAAGCTAACGCAGTCCTACAAAATATTGGTGTGACTTTTTTTTTTTTTTGGACCAGGCGGTGTATGTTTGACGCTGCTGCTTTTCACTGTTCAGTAGTGACACTGATGTGCACGGCAATAATAGTAAATATAAAATAGACGCAGGATGCCTCTTGAAAAAATTGACTTATCGTAGATCATAGTCGAGGCCTGCTTCATCACCTTCCCACTGATGCTTTAATTGAAAACTATTTCTCTGATGCCACTTGATAATGCAGGTCACTTGATCCCTGAAAGTGTATGAGAAAACTAGTTTTAGTCAAATATTAGGTCTTCTCTATATCAGCTGTGTGCCAAGATCAGCGGCTTCCTTTAAGCAGAGGTTATGGTTGACGTTGCTCAGTATGACCTGCGATGCCCACACAACCTAATGCATTTATATTCCTGTTTAAAGCACTCTGGAGTCACTGCAATCTACTCGTGAACAACAGGAGTAGAAGAAGGCAACACTGATCTTGTTTTTTGTTTAGTTTTTAAAAACCTTTTTACATCCAAATACATGTACAGATGGAGGTTTGATGGCGTAATGTATATTTGAATGGTTTGGATCTGTAGGGGTTTTTTGACTGGTTTAAAAACCCACAGAAGAAATGGCTAGTAAAACTGCCACGAACCCTTTCTTCCATCTTGATGTGGAAGGGCAGAGCCTGTAAATTCCTGTGTGGTGAATGCACAGGATGACAGGTGATCTAAAAGTTGAATCATGTGTGCAGTCATTGTGGTGGTTTTCTTTCTTTTTTTCTTTTTTTTTTTAACGACCTGAGTTGTTTCTTATGCCTACATCATATCCTGTGGTGGGAGTATAAATAACCAAACATCTGTGGTAAGGATGTGATGCAGTGCCAGCCTCGTCTCCATATCTTTACTGTGATTCATAAAACCGCAGTTGCATTTAAAACAACTTGTATTGGGGATTAGAATTTAAATTGATTGACTAGTGTCGCTTTGATTAACCACACAGTGCTGGAATTTGCTTATTGGCTTTGCACTCTGTCGGCAGAATAAACGAATTGGCAGTCTTGGACCTCTGTTTGCTCCTAACAGGGGTGGTGCAGAGCTGGTACACCAGTTGTGGTTTAGCTAGCTTTGTCATCCCCATCCAAAAGCAGTATCCAGCAGGAGAAGAATGGCCTGCTTTAGCTGGGAAACGACAACGATAAGCAGTACAGAGACAGAGGGAGAAAGAGACAGGCTTTGTGTAGGAGGAAGAGGTGACAAGAGCCAGAGATGGGGTGATTTAAAGTATTGGAGACGGAGCAATCATTGCAACGGTGTCTGTAGTTTCTTTGGCAGTGATGGGACATTCCTTTTCTGATGAGTCACTCGCTCTGATCCACCAACTCTCCTCACATCTCTGATGCTAGTACCCCGTTGCTTTCTCTCTCATTTTCTGAGTGTCTACTCCTTTCTGTCTCCCTTCCTTCCTTTTTTCCCCCTTTGATTTGGCAAATAAAGGCCGAGCCTCCAGCCAATCTGATCACACAAGGCTGTGATATTAATACAATCTTGTGGCATTATCATGCAACAGCTTGACACAGGCTGTCTAATGAAAGGTGAGATAACAAGACTGTGCTGAAGACACACACACAGACACACACACAGTTTGAGTAAGTGCTGTGCCATTTGTGTCTAGACTTCCCTGTCCTCTCGGATGTCCTGTCACATTTCGGCTATATATAGGATACGCAGTCTCTCCACTGCTTCTGCCCTGGCCTTGGATCTGACAGGCCTTTTGTGCACAGCCATGTCTGTCCGCCCCTCTATGTGTTTCTTCAGAGGGGAAAGGTGTGGCTTTCCAATAGCCAATATCCTCTCTCTGTACCAAACAAAAGAATATGAAGCAGCTGTAATGTTTGCAGTCAAGTGAGAAGTAGTAAGAATCTCTGATGATCGAAGTGCTTGCTTTTTGCTGACTCATATTGATAAAAGAAATGAAAGGAGCATGAGGTTTGATAGTATAAATATAACCTGAGTCAGAAATAAAAATATGGAGAACACTTTATTTATTCTCCTTTTGGTCTGCAAAGAGATATTTTCGGTATTTAGTGAGATGAAAGAGGATGAGAATACTCGTGTGTTTGGTTGAATGAGCGAGTCAGAATTTTAAGAGTTCAGCTTTCCAGTGTGTCCCATTTTTACCTGGAACTTTGTTTATTTTATATTTGGTAACCTGTGATTTTTACCGGCTTAACCTCTTAACGTCCACCAGGTGACCAGTGACCTGGTTTGGGCTAGAGTTGGCTTCGCATCTGCTCCTTTTTAATGGCATTTCCTTCTATTTGGCACACCCAAATGGAAATATAGCAGATGACTTGTAAAGCCAAAATGGATTATACCTTTCCAATCAAGTCCTGTTAATCTTCTGGCTTCTGTTTAGCACATGGCTAATGTAGAACCCAACACTACCCCTAAGAGGCATGTTATAGTTATATACATGGGAGGACATCTGCATGCTGGACAGCTTTTTGGATCAAAACAGCCTTATCTATGGAGACATACAGTGCACCAACTGTGCACCCTTTAGTTAAAGTGGACTTTAGTCATTCCTGTTCTAGTGGACTTAATGGTCCATGATATCTACAGCTGTCTGTGTCAGTAACAGGGTGTGATCACTGCTTAAGCAGGTCGCCAATGATCTGGTGGATGTTAGTATTTGAACAAATTAATGTATGAGACTTTGGTTGAAATGGAACCGCTCTATTTTCTGCACATTTTCCCTCATTTGAAGTATGTAGCTGAAACAAAACTTAACCAAAACATTAGATGGGGTGTCCTGGCCTGGCGGATGTTGAGACGTTTGCTGACACATGACGCCAACAGATTTACTCAGCTGTAACTAACGGGTGTTAATTCAATGAGTGTGTCAGACAGAGTGTTGAATTTACACTATGTGTAAAGTGTAAGAAATGTGGTAAAAGGCACAGAGTGGGGTTGTTTAATACAATGGGGAGATGAACTCTGTCTTTTTAATGTTTATCTGCGATCTTCTCTGCGGTATTGGGAACTGCATCATGATGTTCAGGTAGATGAGTGGCCATAGGCTCGTTAGTGATCGAGCTCATACGGTTGACAGCTGGTGAATACCAAACAGCACCTGTTAATCCACCAGTTAAATTTGAGAGCAGATTGCCTTTTTTGTAAAGTAACTCCTGTGGATTCATGACACAGCTCATCGTGCCAGTAAGTGACTCGCAGCACCTTTTCCTGCTGCTGTAGCCTCAGATTCAGTCTTGATATTTGAGCTATAGATGCTGTTCCCGTGGTGACTTTGAGTGATGAACTCTTTGGTTCGGGTGCCTAGCAACGGTAGTCAAACGAGTATTCAGTTTTAATCGTGAACTATTTGATGATCGAAGATGACCCCCACCCCACACTGCTCTCAAATGACTGTACGTACTGAAATGAAAGTACTGGATGGACCTTAGCATGTTCTTCTATTTCTGTTGTTTAGTGGTAGTCGACAAACCGTGGTAGTGGAGCATTAAAAAAGAAAGTTAGTTCAGTGAATCAGACCATTTCTCTAGTTATATTAAATGTAGTAAAGTGAGACGACTCTTGAGTGTGCAGGACTGTCCATTTTGCATAACTACTCATAACAGCGTTGCTTATCTAGCTGCTTATCAGTACCTAGCTACTGACCAGTATGGAACCAGTGCCAGTCCCATACTGGTTATTAACAACAGCCCTAAACAAGAAGGACAGCAAGGAGGATGCTCTGCTGGGATTTTAAAAACTTTCTAACCACATTATTATTACAAGGACACTGTCTGAGGTCTTCAGGCATATAAAAAAAGCAGTAGGCACTCGCTCTCAAATGTTAAGTTTTGGCGTTCACCCAGAGGAGAATCTTCTGTTGTTAAAATATACAGCTCAGAAAAATTCACAACGAGGTTTAAATCACACATCAACTTTTCAGGATTTAAGTATTCAAGTTTATTCAAGTTTACTTATATAGATTGTAAAATTTGCTGAGAAGAGAAGGAGATGACAATGGCCAGTGGAAACCAACAATACCAACACTTTGAGGGCTGGATTCAGAATCACACCAGAAATGTTTGCGTGTCTCCTCTTTAACCCATTTTTAAAGTGGGGTGTCATCATATCAGACTTTTGTTGAGTAACGTAAGACTGACTCTTTGAGTGAATAGTCAGGGCTCCCCCTACAAGGTCAATTAAAAGCCAGAGCCCCCCCCCCCCCCCCCCCCCCCGGCTCTTATTTCTAAGGCTGGGTGGGAAACTGACACATTTGGCAGTTTATGATCAAAGTTATCACAAACCTTGAATTTTTAGGGGGGTAAACTAGAAGTTTAGTTTGCTAAAAGTGTTTTTGTTTTTTACAACATATTCAGTATTTTCATAACTGTACTTTAGGCATTCAACAGATGTTATGATCACTAATAATACAGAGTACTTAACATGAAAAACAAGAAAAGGTGTCTGAAAATAAGGAAAAAAGTAATATTGTAATATAATCCTGTAACCATGAAATGGAAAACGATTACCCTGAGCTGCAGGCACATGACAGGCTGCACTATAAACGTGTTGTTGTCACACTCCTGGCACTACTTGTTGCCGTCAGCGCTGGGTCCAGGAAAGAGCTGTGGTCTCATTACGTCAAAGTCTTTCTGGCTGCAGGACCGGCTCATCTGTGTTACTGTGTTTCGCTCAGTGTCACTGTATTCGTGGTGCACCCTTTCTCCCCCTCCCTCGACCTCCGTGCTCACCCACAGGAAAGAGGGGTCTGGTAATGGGGGAGGGGTTAGTGCACACTCGGTCCCAAGTTTCCCAAATCCAGGAAATAGTCTCTTGGCTTTGTTTCTGAAAAGTTTTTTTTCACTCCTACATCAAAAGATTTCAAACCCTGCAGAATGTTTTCTGGGCTCATTTTCTAAGTGTGTTATATAATTCTTTAACCTCCTGTCATCCCCAGCTGCTTTCTGACTTTATCTGGGCTCGTTTCATCAGGAGCTGTGTGTGTGTGTGTGTGTGTCTGTGTGTGTGTGTGTGTGTGTGTATCTCTGGAGTCCTGTGCCTTTGACTGGCTGACGTGTTGAGAGAGTTATGGTTAAATAAGTAACTCTATATGTGTTTTCTGTCACAGCTGACCCATTTACTTTCAAGTATACATACAGAGGGCATTCACTGTCACTGGCAGTGTTGAAGAGCTCAGTTTGCTCCGGGTCAGTGAGGGGAATGTGTACACACATGTGCTCACAAATGCTCATTACTTACCTTCATTCTTGAGGCATGTAGCTTTTGTGTTTTGTCTGCTCCTCCTGTTGACTAATTAGTCTTTTTTTTTTTTTTTTTGCCCCCCACCTCACAGTGGCCCTGGCCCACCCACCCTCACATGCCTTAGATTCTTTGGCACACCCTGAAAATTCCCCCCTCCTTCCCTTTCTTTTGTGGTAATTTTTTTCCCCCCCTCTCACCGTCCCGCCCATGGAAACCACACCGGACGGAAAATGATATAGCTACACACACACACACACACACACACACACACACACACACACACACACACACACACACACAGATGCTGTAAGTCTTTAATTGTGCCTTAAACATCGAGCTATTTGTGTCCGTCCTTCACTCTCTATACATCACTGCTGCTTAGACGAAGCACGGCCGTGTGAGCATGCTCACAACTTGGAGCTCTGTTTGCAAGCATTGTTTGTAAGTATGTGTTTGTGTGTACATAAGGTTGTTTGTTTAGGCTGCAGTACCATTCAGAGTGTTACTTTGTCTCTGTTATTTCCTGCTTTGACAATTCAAGGATACACACACACACACACCCACACACACACTTCGAGAGACCTTGACGTCAGGAAAATCTATCCTTCAGTCTGTTTGGCTTTGTGTAGGGCTGATCGATGTTTTTCGTGTGTTACATTGACCATCGCTACATTCATCATGACGATGCTCTCCAAATGAGATTACAAAGAGCATCTTCAATAAATCCTAAATAATGATCTCTAAGGAAGAAGCGTAAAGTACATCTAGCAAAAACTAACCAAGTTAGCTCTACTTCGTGTTATCGTCCTCGTCTTTCCTTTTCTTCATCTACTGCTTCTTCTCTTTCTCCTTCTTTCTTCATCTACATGCATTACTTCCACTCTTCCTTCTCCTCATTCATTTTCTACCTATCCTCGTCCATTTCTTCTTTCTTTTCTCCTCCTCTTCAGTTCTTCTTCTACTACAGCTTGTTTTCCTCTCATTTTTTCCTCTGTTTCCTCATCTCCTCTCCTTCCTTCTTCATCTCCTTCTGATCTCCCTATTTTCTTCTACTTCATCTCCCTTTACTCCTTCATCTAACAGTTGTCAGTTTCCTCCTTTTTCTTCGTCTACTACTACTTCTCCTCTTCCACCTGCTTTTTTCCTCTTCTCCTTCTAAGTCATCATCATCTGCATATTGTTATTATTGCATTTTCTTCCTCATTTTTTTTCTCCTCAGCCTCTTGAAAAAGTAGAACAGCTCAACAGTGCATCATTATAGTTTAGATGTAGGCTATGTAGTAGGCAACATTAAATGGGACACGGGTGGTTGGGCCGTAAGGAGCTCTGCACCTTTGACAGCATGTCTTTTGGGCAGTAGTGTTGTCAGCTTATCGTGGAAGTAGTTTGCAGCTACGTGTTGAAGGCCTGGGCTTTTCTGCAGCCAATGAAAACAAAGCCAAGAAAGATCTGGGAAGTTTGCCTGCTATTGTGCAGCTGCCTTACAGTTTCACGTCCTAATCCAAAAAGTCAGAAAAACACCCCGCTGCATTTTCTGTTTCTGCATAGCTCGGCTTGTCTTGCTGGCTTGAATCCATCCGTTTTGTTTCCGCCGGCCTGGCCTCTGACTGCGACAGTTTTGCTTTCTTGTGAGTCTTTTTTGGTAACAGATGGGATTTCTCACGAGCCGTGGGGGAGAAGAAGGGGAGGGGGCTGTAAATCAGCGTTATAGCGAGAAATGGGTGGTTTTATGTGAGTTTACAGACCCCCTTCAGTTTTATTGAGGAAAAGACAGCATTTCTCTTCTAGACAAAGAGAAGAGTGAGGGGTTGAAAGGTAGAGGATGAATGAGGTGGAAGCCCGGAAAAGAGAGGGAATTGGACAAGAAAATAGGATAGAGGGGGGGAAAAAGGTAAAAGTCAAGTGGGATTAGCAGGGGAACTAGAATGGTGAGAAACTTTGAGAGGGAGGTGCAGGAAGGAGGGATGAGGCCCATCAAACTGCTGGCAGGCTTCCATCTGGCGTATGAATTTAAAAGCAATCTCAGTCCAGAGTGTCGGTGGTTGGAAACAGCACGCACGTAAAAAGAAACAGAGAGACACGGAGAGCGATGGAGTGTTTGCAGCTGCTTCCTTCATTCTTTTAGGATCTGGACACTCCGACATACAGACGACACTAAGTGCACGCACACACACAAAAAACAGCACACACTCAGTGGGCTGGCCTGTAGGTCAGAAGTTAAAGGTCAGTGCCAGACTGTGACACATCCTAGATCTTATTACCAACCCCTCCCCTCCCTCCCGGTGAGTGTTTTGTCTGAATGTCTGTGTCTCAGCTTGAACGTCTGTCCCTATATGTATCAGTACCACTGCTGCCCTGCCCGCAGATAGGCCCTCTAATTATGTATAGCCCCCCCACCCCCACCATCCACAACAGAGGACTGCAAGGAGTGCTTCAAAGGTGCTGACGCTCCGATGCAGCCCAGATCCAGATGTAGTTGGGATTCAGACTTATCGTTTTAGTGCATTCCTGAACTGTAGCTCCAGCTCCTCTTTTTTTTTTTTTTTTTTTTTTTTTTTTTTTTTTTAAAACATCATAATGATATGGCATCTTCGGTGCAGTCTGTATTTAGTGTTTGGACAGTGATGCTTTTTTGTTGTCTTTTACTACTTTAGCTCGCTGGACTTAAAATGAAGAGACTGATTTTTAAGTGCTAACTTTAAACTTTAAAGGCAAACTCCTCCAGTTTTATGCATCAAAGTGTTTAGACCAAATTTAAATGGTCTGCACCAAACAGCGGCCTGTATTTGTTTTTTTTAGCGCAGTTGAGTTAAGTGACTCCAGTTGGTAGAGGTGAGGCCCTGTGTCTGGATCGTAGGGAGCACAAAAATGGATGTAGCCATCATGAAATCGCCCACTGCTTTCTTTTTAATTAAATGGGCATTTTCACGGTTTGAAACAAGATACCCCAACCGTGGGGTGGATCTGACTCTTGAAACTGCATGCCTATACTAGCATATCCTGGGTAATCCTGTTTTTTTTAATGTTAGAATAATCCAAATTTACAAAATGGATTTGGTGTTTTATTCACTATGATCCATGATGAGTGCCTGAGCCCATAAACTCATTGGGAAAGGGCTTACAGAGGTCAAAGCTGAGGACTGTTTTCCCCATAGACATCAATAGGACCAGAAGTCCTTTTATTTCCCCCATAATATTAAAAAGGGTTATTTTTTTGTACTGTATTTACCCCTTTAAAGCCTT
This sequence comes from Pelmatolapia mariae, assembly GCF_036321145.2. Classification (NCBI taxonomy): domain Eukaryota; kingdom Metazoa; phylum Chordata; class Actinopteri; order Cichliformes; family Cichlidae; genus Pelmatolapia; species Pelmatolapia mariae. The sequence goes on along the minus strand of NC_086232.1, from coordinate 24,152,940 downwards.
CTAGGAATAAACATTTCATGATCTCTTCTGAACTGAATAGTTTCTGTCATATTTCAGGCCTGCTTTTAGGATAAAAGGACTGGGCATGCATCAGAAGTTAATGAGGGTGGTCTCTGCCTACCCTTTCTATTGGTTGTCAAACCACATTTTTATTGATATATATATATATAGTGATGTGTGAAAACAAGAGTACATTAGGAGGACTCGGGAGGATTCCAGGTGTTGTAAGAGCTGGGCATTTTGACATTAGAGTCTATATGCATTGACTCGATTGTGAAGCCAGGCTCAAAAGGCCATTAGAGGAAGTGCAGACTTGATTTCCAGTGAGGTGGTGGTTGGTGCAGATTACTTTAATAATAATAATAATGATGATTATAATAATAGATCTGGTTTTGTGTATTAACAAACTAAGAAAAACTGAGATTAGACTGCTATGGCCTCCTTTCTCCTCAAGCCTTCTCCCAAATCATAGGCGCAAGGATGAACTGCAGTGATTATTGTGCAAATGCTGCTTAGATTTAAGGCAAATATCCAAACTGCCAGACTCGGCAGCAAACTATCCATTTGTTTTCAGTGTGGACACCCTTTTGTGCAAATACCCACAAAGTCACATATATTCTCTGGTATGCAGACTTGTTGCAGCAGGATCCAAATAACCGAGCATGCCTTGTAATTTTAATCCCAGAATGCAACATTTCAATTGCTTTTTTTTTTTTCAAACACCAACCCTCTTTCTTTGTCTGAACTTTTCTTTTTTTATGTCTTTTTTTTTTTCAGATTATGCATGAAAATTGAGTTGCCTTCAAAACCCATCTGTGCCTGCTCACGGTGTGATTCCTAAATTGTTGAGTTTTTAAACCCTTACACCTGATATGGCAGATAGTGTAGTCCATTCGATCTTGCGTGTCCCAACATAAACCATTAAAATAAAAAAATGTATGAAAAAAAGCATTAGAGTATGTGCAGCTGGTGAAAATTATACAGCTTCTCCTCAGATGTTTGAGTGTTTTATCACAGTTGCTGTAACACTTAGACAAACCAGATGTTTGACTGTTATGTAAGTCGATACTCAGATTGGTGTCGATGTTTCAAGTTTTAAATAATATTGACAATCACATTCATGGATGTATGCGAACTTCATAACACTGCTCAGTTATGTAAACCTGTAGAAAAATGATGTGAGCCTGGAGACCTTTTGTTGTTTATGGGATGTTTTGCAGCTCTGTTGCCTTGGTTCCTTTAATTCCACTTTAGCACATGTCCTGAAATTGGCATTTAGCCGTGGCTTGTTTTGAACATGAACCAACAATCCAACTTTATCTGATATATAGAAGAAGAATAATGCGCTATATTTGTATTGCATTTATTGGCAACATTAATCTAATTTATTTTCACTGGTCATATTTCAGCTCAAAGTGAAGCTTTGAGCTAGTTAGATTTTTGTTCTTTTGCACACTCAGACACGCATTCCATGTGTAGCTAATAGGAGACAAATGACGTGACATGATATTAATCGCACTCACAACACTGGGTTATGTTGCCATGAGTGTTTATAAAAGCTTTCCAACAAGTTTTTCTGAACCAGCGTCCCTCTGAGTGGTTCGGTAAGACGAATGAGGAGCACGAGAAAGAAGCCAAAACATCTTTGTGTTGCGAGTGTTGTGTGAACTCACTCGCCTACAGTTTTGCAGTCAAGTAAGAAACTTGCAATGTAAAGCTGCTGGCATTGTAAGTGTGAAATGCTACATTAGCTCTCCCAATAGCTGCTTCTGCCTTGTGGCGGAGCAAACGCAGAACGATGCCGAACCAAACCAAACAGATTAATCCACAGAACAGCAGTTTGTTACCATTACTTGAGACAAATCTCAGACAGGTACAGCTCTAATTTGGAAATCCAAAAATCTTTGGCGTGCCACTCAAATCTTTAATGATAACGTTACAGAAGCCTAAGATGAAATATTTCATCTGTGTTTTCATCGAGTAGATTTTGATCTTCTGGCTATTTGCTTGTTGTAGGTGATTTTTTTCAGTTCCCTTATCTATTTTTTTTAAAGATTTAAATCTTTAACTCAAATTTAAAGAGAATTTACAAAATACTTTTTTCGAATACATAAATACTATATATGGTTTATCGTGGCCAAACTGCAGTACTTTCATGACCCATCACAGGCTGGGACCCTCATTTTGGTCGTGAATCCCTTATTCTTGTTCTGAAAATAGCAACAATTAAAAAATTTATTTTTGTTTATCCAATGATGCAATAACATCTTTTAGGTGGGCTGATTTCCAAGTTATCTTTTACCTTAAGCCACTTTGATGATTTTTAAAAATAACCATGTTATGAGGTAAACAGTTTCTGAAGTTATTACAATTTTTACACCCTAAAATCAGTTCAAGGGTCTTCCCAGCCCTTCAGCCAGATGTAAGTGGGATTTTTATGGTCCACTCTAACTATACTCATTATCTTTCTCTCTGCTTCTCATAGTTGTGTGTTAATAAGAACTGTCCAAAAGTCTGCTGTGTGTGCGTGCGTGTGTGTGTATTGGAAAGCAGAGGAGAGGGAGTTTACAAGCCTCCGGCGGCATTAAGTTTATGATGGTTCCAGTCAGCAAAGGTTTGGCCCGACTGCACCAAGGAGAGAAATATGAGCTCTCTACAAAATAAACCTTATGTTCTCTCACACACACGCACATATATATATCCAAACATACACACCCATTTTGTGTATTCCTGTTTGATTGAGGTTGTGAATAATTGATGTCTTTATTATTTGTCCCTCTTGTGCCCTTCAGACCTCTTGCTCTTTCTACTCACCCGTCTCTCAGTCTCTCTCATTAATCCTATTTCATGTTTCTCTCCCTCAGGACGCTGCTGCTGCTGCTTCAGTAAAGCCATGATTGGATGAAGAAAGAACCATTGACTACCAGTATGGACCTGCTCCATCCTGGAGTTTTCCACCATCCTTAGCTCTCAGGTACGCAACAGCTATTTTTTTTTTTTTTTTTTTAAGTGCTTTTCTGTTTTTCTTGTATTAGTGACTGAAAATAAAGGCCTGTTTCTGTTTTTTATTTTTTAAAAGTCTTGCATGTGATGCAGTTGTTGAACTAAAATAATGTAGGAATAATATTATATGTAGAGATTCTTTTTACTGGGTAGCACATGTCTCACTTTTAACCTACGTTTTCAGGTTTGCCTTAGAGCTGTGATTCCTGTATCAGAATTATTGTCTAAATAACTTTAATCATAAAACGACCTAAAAAATTCCCCATTTTGACCTACCATTATGGTAGGTCAAAATTGGGTAGGCCGCTGAAATATAAAATTGTGCTAGTCTTCATTAAAAATGCACTGACAGATTTTCCTTGGAGTGACTCAGGTGGACTGCTTCAGTGTTTGGATTGACTTCAAACCTGATAAGAAAACGATCATTTCCAGGTTCCTCCCACCTTTAAGATACCACCTTAGCTTTATGATAGGAAGGAAGGATTGTTGGATTAGCTTAGTGTTTACAGTAACAGTAGATTAGCATTGCTAACATAACTTCTATACCCCTGACCGCAGCTCTGTCATTATGTGTGTTTTGTTTAATTATTCAGAAATGCTTTGGATATCCACTTTAGTTTCTGCTGTCTCAGAAACCTCTCCCGTCTCCCTTATTACTGTATTATACATGCAGAATCAGACGTACTCAGGTCAGTGTGTGTGAGGGACACAGTATGGAAGACGTCTGAGATCCCTGTGGACTGATTTCTTCTTTGATTCCTCCATGTTTGATTCATATTCTCCGTTTAATCATTTTGATTTCTGTGGCCAGCATCCTCGCTTTATCACAGTGTTGTGTTGTCTCCATAGAAACCAGCTGTCAGTGGGTTTCACATGGATGAATGCGGTCTCTGTGGGCAATCCAACAACTTCTCGTAATTCTTTTCATTCTTCTTCTGATCATTTTGTTCTTTTTTCCCTCAGATCTGAGTCCACTTAACTCTGAACAGTGACCACAGCCAGTGTATGACAGACCTGTCAGGTACACACACACACACACACACACCAGTTCCCTTAAAATGCCCCAAAACCACTTCATTAGCCTTTCAGTTTAGGTTGCACTATCACCACTTGTGCTTTTTTTTCCAGTTATGCCTAACAGTTACCAATGAACTCTGTATATTGGACACATTTCTCTACTCGTTTCCTTGTTCCCTTGCTTGTTTTTGTGACCCAATAATAAACAGACTAACTTGGAGTACTTAAAAACATTCTCTTGATCCGGTACAGTCATTCAGTCCTGTGAAAAACTAAGCACATGATTCAGTAGCTTGTTGAACCACCTACAGTGACTATAACTTGTATTCTGAGCAACTTTATCAGTCTCTCACATTTATTGTGGAGGAATTTTGGCCTGGTCATCTTTACTTATTGCCTGCAAACCTCGATAAACTGAAGCAGTCATTTTTGCACAGCTCTCCTAAGTTCCCACCGCAGCATTTCAATCAGGTTGAGGTCTATACTGTGAGTCATTGCAACACTTTCATCATTTTCTCTTTAAGCCATTCTGTTGTAGATTTGCTGACGTGCTCGGGATCATTGTCCTGTTAAACGACCCAGTTTCATTTAAGCTTCAGACTGCTTTAGACAGATCGCCTCATATTTTAATATTAAAATATGTTACTATACATGTTCTGGGGTGCAACCGAGCAACACCACTTATTTTGTCAAAGTGAAGAAATAAAATGACCACATTCACCTAATCTGGTGACAATTCAAACGTCATAAACGAGAGTTGTGGTCAGATTGAAATCTAGAGGTTGTGCTTATGTATTTGTAGGCATTTTTGGAGTGAAGTATTTCAATGACTCACACAGTCATGTCTTACTAAGGTTTGAAGCATGCAGTCTACTGCAAATTGCGTCTGAATTTAAAACTGACGGTATCACAGCCTGATGTGGCTGTGATACTCGCTGTTAGGAGTATTCATTTATTTGGGATTAGAGGGTAGGATGTTATCAGAGTGTACTTGGCATGGCTGGATGGCTCAAAGCTGTGAGCAGGGTACCAAAGCTTCAGCTCTGACCTCTGACTCTTTGCCGAGTTCTTGTATTCCATATTTTAGAGCAGAGACCCACAAATCCTGGGTTCTAAGTAATGCTGGTATTTTAATGAAGCAGAGCTGAGTGTGGGGTGCTGGAGGGAGGAGGAGAATCGCTAAGGATAAGATAAATAAGAAGCAAAGTCATTTTTACAGTGAGCTCTGGTGCGCATAGAATAGAATAGAATAGCTCTTTAATGTCATTGTTACAAAAACAATGAAAGGCAGTTTTGCAGTGTTTCAGGGTTTTAGTCATGCTTCCAGTCAGAGATCCCGAGTCTACAGTAGATCCAGAGTCGACCGTGTAAGAGCAGTGCACCTCTGTACATTAACAAATTCTGCAAGATCACATTGGCATGCAGAGACAATAGAAATGTGCATATTTATGCTCGTAATTGTGCATAGATGATTTGTGTTCTCCTGCATCCAAGTGTTCAGAAATCCAAATTTTTCCAGATTTCAGTATTCAAATCTCAGGTTTATACAGCAAACTTCTTTCTAATAAAGCAGCCTTTTCCCTGATGAATTCTGCACTTCAGCTATCTCTCATGAACAGCTGTCTCAACAAGACTAAACGGCCCCCATCAATTTTCAACAGATGAGTTCACCCTTATAGCAAAACACATCCGTTCTCCTTCAGCTGCCTCTCGAACACCCGTAAAACCTGCGCTTACGCTTTAATATTTAGTGGATTACTTGACTCTTCAAAAGGGCTGCTCGTTGTTGACCTGCTATTATTTGTGCTGTTGTCGGTAGAATGAAGTAAACCGCCGTCTTTGTGCTTATAAATGAGTGCTTTAGTATTATTAGGTCACCCGCAGAACTTTCTACTTGCAACTGTGGATTTATGTGACTGTGTTTTCACATTCCGCCTTAAAAGCTGCTGGTAGCGGCAGGTTTATGCATTAATGAGTAAAAATAAAAGACATGTTGTAGCAGTTAACGGAACACTGTTAGAAGAATGTATTTTTCTTAAAGTCACTGGACTTTATTCACTGCTGAAGATGGCTGACTTTCTTCGTATTAATCTTTAATGACAAATATTATTAATAATTTGTTACATGCACAGTCAGGTCCATAATTATGTGAAAAGTAAAACCATTTTTAAAATGTTATTTCTTTTCACCAGCACAATTTATTTGAAATGAGACTGTAATCAAAGGATATACTTTTGGCTTAAATTTAAGATGCGCGAAAAAATATTGCATTGCCAGTTTAAGAATCATAATTGTTGCTGATTTTTTTTTCGTTTTTTTTTTTTTTTTAAACCATATGTCCATTTTCACAGGCTAAAAAAAACCCAATCAGCTAGTTGTTTGATAAGCCTTTTTATAGCCACTAGTCTTTTATTTCCTCATTATTCAGCACGATAAAAGTGAAGCCCAAGTGTTTAATTTGTATTTGATAACTCTTAATGGGAACTGTCAAAGAGGTGTTGATGCAAGCGATGGAGGGCTTCATTAGACTTGAAACAAAACAGTCTTATCAGAGAGATAGCAGAAACTTAATTGTTGATTTAACCACCACTCTTGGAGCATTCTCAAAAAGAAGGAATGCACTGGCCAGCTCAGCAACGGCAAAAGGCCTCAAAGACGACAGAAGATAATTAAAGTGGAGTGAACAAAATCCCTTCGCACCATTTGGCCAAGCCAAGAGCATTCTTGTAGGCGATAAGGCGTCATAGTCCAAAGTCTGCAATCAAGAGTCGCCTTCATGAATGTAAATACAGAGTTTACCTCAAGATGCAACCACTGATGCTTAAATAGAAACATGAGATCAGAGTTTAGATCAGAGAAAAGATCAAAATACTGTTTGAAAGGATTAAATCAACTGGAATGTGTATGAAAACGGTGGCAACAGAACAGTATTTAGAAGACTGGAGGCATACCACATCATCTGTCCATCGTGGTAAGGCAGTGTTATGGCACGGGCATGTTATGCAGCTGAGTCTTTCATGATATGACTGTTGCTTGAAGTATCTGCCCAGATCCCACAAAAGCTATTGATCTATATTACAGATCAATAATGACCCAAAACACACTACAAAAGCAAGCCATGGGCCTGACCTTAGCTCAACTAAGCGCGCCTGTTTAAAAAGCTTGAATTTCAGCTGAAAGTCCCCCTGCTCAGTCACGTCTTGATTTTTTCCATTTCAAATCCATTGTGTAGATGTACAGCAGCAATGTTCCTGGTTTTGCTAGTTTCTGGGATAAAAACAAGTAAAAACATTGGCAAAATTAATTCCAAGCTAATGGATAATTTAAGCTATATATATGTATATGGCACTTTGCATCATGAATAATGTTCAACACACATGCAGTGCCACACGTTATTCCCAGAAGTGCTAACATTAGCACTTCTAGTAACAGGAACCTTCTTCCTTGCAATGTCCAAGGCTAGTGGCGAATGGCGCCATAACATCTTAGGATGGCACTTAATAAAATTACATAATAAAACTAGGGACCTGTAGTGCTTTCTCAAACTGTTCATTCTGTATTTGGTGGTTAGTCGAACAAAATTCGAAAAAGTTTGGGCGACATACTTTGAGTCTGACACATGCAACGAATGCAAATGGAGAAGCTAACAGTCGACATTGGCAGCAGCATGAAGAAATTAACATAATGTGTAAGAAAATGAAAAGGCATTGACATTCATAGTAATTTTTTTTTTTTAAACAAACATATAGATGTTATTGACAGTGATGTCTCACCTGTGTGTTGTCTGTGTATTAACACGTGGATATTTAGGTTTTTAAATTCACTATTTTTTTTCTTTCTGCTTCAGGTGATCTGTCTGGTGCAATGATGATGTCAGTAGACGTGACCAATCGTAACAGCCCTGCCGCCACGCCCCCCACCTCACTCAGCCTTCGCTCTTCACACAACCAGCTCCTCACCAGCGATGTCATCAAACAAGGCTCCGCCACTCCTCCCAAATGTCGCAAGAAGTATGCGCTTACCAGCATCCAGGCCGCCATGGGCCTCGGTGAAGTGGTGCCGCCTTCATCAGCATCATCATCTCCATTGCCATCCCCGTCACAGTCCTCAACTCCCAACAATCCCAAACTAGCAAAGAACGGGGCGAACCAGCTTCGTAAAGCTGGCCAGGACCACAACAAAAACACAACTGACCCTGATTTAATGGATTCAGAAATAGTAGCAGATGACCTTAATGTCAACGTGGCAGAGGAACAAGACAGTCACACTCTTACCAATAATGATCGAGAGGAAGATGCCGACCTTCACCCAGATGCTCACAGTGATGTAGAGGCTGAGCAGACGACAGAGCCTGACTTGGACTGTAACATAAACACGACTGTGGAGCTCAAACTGAGCAGCAGCACGGCTGATTTGGACTTTGACTCAGAGGACACCAATGACATCAGCATCTTGTCTGAGAAGGAAATGATGTTAAAGATGAAGATCGAGGAAGATGAGATGGTGGGGGAAGAGGAAGATGAGGAGACGAAACCTTTACTGACAGTAGACAGTGAGTCCCCTGTGAAGAACCACAAAGTTTCTCCAGGCCTGGAGCTCATCTCTGACCTCCACTCCAACCTCAAGCTCCTCAAATCTGGCAAGAACTCTCCAGTACCCCCTCCTCCTTCCCCACCCAAGCAAGCCAGTCCAGAAGACACTCCCCTGCTCTCCATGGTCTCCTGCCCCTCCTCTTCCTCCTCATCCTCCTCTCCAGAGACGAAGAAGGACAGAAGAACTGGCGCAAAGACAGACTGTGCCTTGAACCGCATCCAGAATCTGAACCCCAGTGACGAAGAGTTGAGCTGGACTACCTTGTCCCAGGAGAGCAACTCGCCAGAGGAGACAGGTACGCATACGCACAGACACACACAGAGCCCATGAAGCCTTAATGCAGTAAACTTTACTGTTATTTCCAAATATTCAGTATAGTTTTTATGTGAGTCTTATGTCAGCTACTGTGGTATGTTTTGTTTTGGGGGGGTTTTCCCCCTCCTGCTGTTTAGCGGTTTCACCATCCTCTCTACTGATGACATGTTTCCATTTACCCAGAGTGTGTGTGCGTGCACATCTGAGAGTGTGTGTGTCCATTTGTGGATATGCAGAGCTCAAGCATTGCTTAAACAGAATAACAAAAACTCCAGCCTCCAGTAAATCTCCCAGAATCCCTCAGGCACAGGAAGTGCCCTTGTAACCTCATGGGGGTTGGTGTGCCAGATCAGCTGTGTCCTGTTTCCAGCTTCATCCTGAGCATATGTGTGTGAACCAGCCTTAACTTAATGAATAAACTAGCTGCCAATATCTTGGTGTGTTAGATGCCCCCCCCCCCCCCCCCCCCCCCCCCCCTCATCTTAAAGCTCCACAGACAGGAGCTGCCTTCCTTTCCCCTGTTGCACCTGCATTCGTCTGTATTGATCAGCTACCTTGAGCTTCATCACTATTATATATCTGTGAATACGAGCATCTGGTCTCTGCAAATATTAGATAATGGATAACCTTTCCATAAGAACCTGTAAGGTGGGTCAAGAGAAAAGCTGTAGTCTGCTGTTAGTCTAACATAGTTTTAGTTTTAATAACTACAATAATTACCTTCCCTATGTGTGCAAATCCTGAACTTTAAAAATGAAAACTAATAAAGACTAATACTGAACAATTTTAAATAAAAATGTAACTGAAAGAAGCGCATCCACTCTAGAAGTTGACTTAAAAACTAATTAAAATACAGAAAAAGTAATAACCCTGAGACACAGAGCGACTGAGATATTCTTAGTTGTTCAATTTCTGTTCCTCTCATCCTGTAATGATGGGCATAATGATGACACTGACTAATATTTAATATATAGACATAGAAAAGAAATCAGATGTAGCCCTACTTTACATCTGTATGTTTCTTCTCTGTCTTTGGTTACTTTGTAGATAATTTCTCTGTTTAAACCTTTAAATATAAAATATCTAGGAAAAATTGTATTGTTTAGATTGTAAACGGCTACTCAGTTTTGCCATCTAATGAACTATTATTAATATTATTATTATTCATTGTTACATAGCTGTGAGGATAAACTTTTGCGTGATATTTAGAGTTTGAGAGTCTCCATCTGTTGCGGGTCTCTTGCTTTCTTGTATTTGCATGTTGGCTACATCTGCAGAAGGTCTCTTCAGTTCACTGTTGTTCTTTGCCAGCGTTATGTTAAAATCTGGATATGGAGTTTTTCTTTGGGCACTTAAAACTTGTGGTTTAGTGTAAGACGAGCAAAACACATCCGTGCTCCTGCAGAACAGCAGCCGGTCCTGCGATATAACCATATGGGCACTTTAGTGTTCCTCATAGCTTGTCATATAAACAAAGCCTCCAGATTAACAGAAAGTAGAGGCTGTGGTCTCGGCTGTAAACAGTGCCGTCTTTCTGAGTCGGTGAGTTGTACTGCTGCTTTTTTTTTTTTTTGGGCTCTCTGATGACTCACAGTCTCAAGTTGAAGGCTCTGAGCATCTGTGTAACTCATTTCTCTACAAGTTGGATTACCAGCAGCTTGCATTTTTACAGTTTTACTGTCGTGCTGTCTGGATTTCAGGATTACATTTTCATGTGTTCATTTGTCCAGGATTTCATTGTGTATAAAAGCCCATCTAGGGATGTGCATTGCAAATTAGTTAAGGCTATAAATCCTGGCGTGTATGGCACTGTTCATGTTACATACCTGTCTCTGTACAGAAAATTAATAAACTAAAGTAACTGTCTTACAGATCCATCTTTGCTTATTTGCAGTGTCAAGAGAGAACCAAGACCGTGATGTATGTAGTGAGGAGCTCAGTAAGGAAACAAATGACTAGTTAAATTGTATATGTCACTTTCATCCCCACAAGCCTATATAATCAAGCGCCTTGGCATGCAGACTGCTTATACAAACATTGTGAAAGAGTGGGTCGGTCTCAGGCGCTACATGAATTCCAGGATGGTATCATGACAGGATGCCACCTGTGCAACAAGTCTGGTCGTGACATTTCCTTGCTACTAAATATTCCACAGTCAGCTGTTAGTGGTCTTATAACAAAGTGAAAGCGATTAGGAACGACAGCAACTCGGCCACGAAGTGGTAGGCCACGTAAAATCCCAGAGTGGAGTCAGCGGATGCTGAAGCATATAGTGTGCAGAGGTCGCAGGACCACTAAACTTCATGTGGGCTTCAGTTTGGCTGAAATACAATGACTAGACAGCTTCATCGAATGAGTTTCCATGAATGAGCAGCTGCATCCAAGCCTTACATCACCAAGCAGTGGTGTAAAGCATGCGACCACTGCACTGTAGAGCAGTGGAGACGTGTTTGCTAGACTGACGAATCATGCTTCTCTGTCTGGCAATCTGACGCATGACTCTGGGTTTAGCTATTTCCAGGAAAACGGTACTTTCCTGACTGCATTAGGACAATTTCATGCTCCAAACTTTGTGGGAACAGTTTGATGATGGTCTCTTCCTGTTCCAACATGACTGCACACCAGTGCACAATGCAAGGTCCATAAATACATGGATGAGCGAGTTTGACTGCCCTGCAAAGAGACCTGACCTCAACCTGATAGAACACCTTTGGGATGAATTAGAATAGAGACTGCGAGCCAGGCCTTCTCAGTGTCACAAATGTGCTTCTGGAAGAATAGTCAAAAGATTCCCGGAAATACACTCCTAAACCTGCGGAAAGCCTTCTCAGAAGACTTGAAGCTGTTATAGCTGCAAAGGGTGAGCTGACGTCATATTAAACTCTATGATTTAAGAATGGGATTTCACTCAAGTTCATGTGCGTGTGAAGGCAGATGAGAGAATACTTTGGACAGTATAGTGTATCTATCCAACTCCTAGTTGCCCATACTGTAGTGCCCCCTATCTGCTTTTGTCAAACTCACGTTGACAAATCTGTGTTGTTTTCCCAGCAGTGTGATAGATTCCTCTGTGGGGATTGTGGGCTAGAGGGCTGGTATGACCCTGTTTTCACACAGAGGTGTCAAAACACACACACACACACACACACACACACACACACACACACACACACACAGACTCTGTATGCAGAGTCTAAGAGGGTCCTTCAAGCCCTATTTATAGAAGTCTAACATTATCACATAACATCCTGCGCTGTAAAACAGAATTCATGGTACAGCATTCGTCATAGTTTGTGTAGGTATTTGAAGTATTTTGGGACGTGCAACTGTGCAGTCTGTCCAAAAACCAATGGTGATTAGAGCAACAGTGGAGAACAGTGGAGTTCACCACAAAGAGCAAACAAAATTAAAGTTCCTGCTCTGTTCTGACTCAAGCTAGTAACTAAGCTAAAGGACCAACAACCATTGCCCAGACAAGTAGGAAACAGTTACTGGCTGTGGTGACAGGGGACAACTACATGTACACCAGTGTTCGGCCAGGTTGGTCCCTTAACTCACGCACAGTATAACTGAATGGTGATTAGTGCCAAAAAAGCAACGCGCGATGCTCAAAGTGTGTTTGAGACAGTTGCATGTCTTTCTACCTCTCTGACCCACCTCGTCCTCGCACCTCCACTGGATGAGATGCTGAATAAAAGCCGATTTGGAGGTTGCCAGGACAACCAAGAGAGGCTGAAAAAGAGGGAGAAAATAATAAACCTAGAAATTCGATAAGGATGACTGTGCCACATTTTTAGCCTCCTTCCATGTGCCCTGGCTGCATGTTTGGTTTTGAACAGGAAAGGGAGGGTAGAGCTTTTGTTTTTTTGTTTTGTTTTGTTTTGTTTTCTTGTTGATGTGGCTGATGCTCCAGATAGAGAGGGGAGAGACAAGCAGCAAACGCTGCTCGCCTGCAGGGGGAAACAGCCCCCCCCCCCGTATAATTCTCCATGTTTGTCTTTCACTCCTGTTTTCCTCAGTCGCAGGCTCTCCATCCTTTTTTTTTTTTTTTGCTCCTCCTCTCATTCACTCTTTCTCCCCATGTTTTTTTCCTACTGCCTCTCTCTTCACGTCATGTTTTCTCTACCTCTCTGCCTTGATTTGTCCCCCCTCCTCTCTCTCTCTCTCTCTCTCTCTCTCTCTCTCTCTCTCTCTCTCTCTTTCTCTTTCTTTCCCTCCCTCCCTTCCTCTCTCTCTCCCTCCCTCCCGTCTTGGTCTCCTCACCCCCTCTGCTGCGGTGTCCCCCTCACTCTGATCTCTGCTTCCTTCTCTCTCTTTCCATCTCTGTCTGGGCTTCTCTCTTTGGTTTCAGCATTGGGTTTTGCTGTATTAGAGGCAGCTAGCTAACTATGATGCTGGGAAAAGACTACATGCTGGCCATTGTGATTGTCAATTACGAGGGTAGGTGCATTTTTACGGAGTTGGCCGGAAGCTGGACTGTTGTCTTAGAGTTTGAATGCTGTCTGAGCGTGCATGTGTCTGTGTCTTCCCACATGGGGATGAAGTTTATTTCTGTAATGACATCATCTGCAGAAACAGTCAGGTTTGTTCATGCTGTGTTAGTATGTCCATGCTGGTGTGCATGTGTGGTGTTATCTGCTGAGAAAGTGTGTGTGTCTGTATGTGTTTTGCTCCAGAAGCTTGCAGCTCTCCCCCTCCCCCTGCTCAACTGTACTCTGGCATGCAGCTGCATGCTAACCGAGGCTATCACGGGCTAACTGCTACGTAGGTCCCCATTTCCACCAGCTGCGTAGGTGCACTTTAACAGCATCACTTCAAGCACACCAAGTCTCCTAATGCCGTTTCCTTACTTGCCACATCCGTTGCCGAGAGTGACACTGATAACTTTGAATCATCGTGTAGCCCTCAGACCTTTCCAGCCAGAGATCTCCTCTCTCTTTTCTCCTTTAGTGTTTCTCTCTAATGTTGTTTATGCAGATGCATTAATCCACATCCAGTAGTCATCTCATGCTGGCACCCATTCTAAGTCACCATCTTTCCTCTCGCTCACAGCAGATGGAGACGCTCGGATTCTCTCTCTTGTAGTTTTATTTGCTCTGACCTATTTTTCATTCTCAAAAGACTCCAACTCCCAGCAGTCAGTGCACCACCACACTGTCTTGAGCCCTGAGGGATGTCCTTATCTCCCAGCGTGTGCGTTTTTCTATATTTTCTGTGATTTATGCTCTTTGAGAGTCTTAATAACTTGTGTGTGCACGCATGTGTGTCTGAGTGCCATCACAGTCTGGCCCGACCCCGTTGTCACAATGACATATGGCCTGCTGTCGTGGCAACGGGCCCACTCGCTGCGTTTCATCAGCATGGTCAGCAGTTCAAGAACGCCTTGCAATCACACAAACGTACATAAATACATGCAGCACCAGCTGACCGGCCCCTTGGAGCTTATATCACCTTTATGAGTTGCTACGTCCCCGATAGAATTTGGGATCGTCTTGACATCATCTCCACACAGGCACACAAAGATCCCATCAATACTTCACTCTGTCTGTGTGTGTGCACGTGCACGTGCATGCTGCCAGGAAACTGCAACCTTCACATGAGATGACTTTTAGTCCAAGAGTGAAGAAAAATTAATATAAGTACTCCAGCTCCACAGAGTGTGTGTTTGTGTGTGCATGTGTGTTTTCAAGGTAACAGCTGTAGCTCCTCTAAATATATCACTGCCCAATAAATTATGCTAACAGACATCTGCTCTGTTTGCTGATGTTGTGTTCTGTTGGTGGAGGAAAGTTTAATTTTCACATAAATCTGTACATGCATACATTCTGAGAAGCAGACTAAAGCACAGATGAGACTTTTGCTGTAGTTGCATCTCAACTTTGGAACAGTCGCTTCTTCACCATTATGACCTCACCAACACCTAACATGTTTAAAACCCCCTGTAAGACGCATCCTTACTCCTTTGATTGAGCTTTTGACACTCTTTTTTACTTTTTTTCCTTTGTCTTCCTTTTTTTCTGTATTTTCTGGCCCTGAATTATTCCTTTTATTAGTACAGCACTTTATTTTTAAATAAGCTTATGAACAAATTAACTTTACTGAGCCAGTACAGCACTCAAAAAAGTTTATTTCTGGTTGAAATTACACAAAGAGACATTTGTGGTGATGGTTTGTGCAGGTATTATTAATTTCAAGTTTTACCTAGCTCAAAACAGGCTGTTTGGTACACACATAACCACGATCAGTCAATATGGAGTCCATGTTACCTTACTTTTGTCTGGGACCTGGGATTTTGATGTTAAGGTTTTCTGTGTATTAGGGTTCTTTGTTCTGTATTGTTGATAATCTGGCTTTCTGGTATTTCTAAGGGTTTATGATTCTTTTTTTCCTTATTGCTGATATGAGTTCCCTTTGGTGTTGTTTCATACCGTTACTTCTGTGTTCCCGTTCAAGTCCTTAAGCTCTGTAGCCGTCAAGCTCTGTAGCCTTCTGTTTATGATGGTAATTCTGGTTTTTTTTTTTTTAGGTTCTCATGAAATTCTCGTTATCTGTGTCTTTAGTTCCTTCAGTAGTTTGATAATCCCTGTTTCTGTTCTCATTCTGTTTCTTCAGTCTTCTGTCCATATTTCTGGTATTTCTATGTCATTTTCACATGTGTGAGTCTGCCATCTGTTAGTTCCTGTCTTACTTTGGTAGACTTTTGTCTCTTGTCTCTAGTTTTACTTCCTCTGTCTCGTTATTCTTGATTTGTTGCTGCTGTGCACCTGTTTCCTTTTCTCTCATTAACATGTGTGTATTTATTGTCCTCCCCCTATACTGTGTGCTCTCTTGTTTTGTGTGCTTCCCTATAGTCCTGGATTTGTATTCTTGGCTCCTGTCTTGTTTACGGTTTTTTGTGTATTTAAGGAAGACTCAACCATTAAAGCTGTTTTGAGGTCATTTCTTGTCACATGAGTCCTGCATCTGGGTCCTAATCCTTCCTTCTCCACAGGGGTTTCATGAGTATTTAATTCTATGCACGTTACTGTTATTGAGTATTACCCCTCTTCTTTCCACTTCATTAGGCTGAATGTCGAACAATGAACAGCTTTGTGTATGAAGTTTAACTACTATGTTGCTTTGATTATATTTAACCTATAGCTTTCCTATGTATAAAAATGTGAAGGGGAAAACATCACCACTATGGGAGAGATGAGACACAATTTTAATGGTGGGTGGAGACGAAATGCTCACAGGAAGTCCTAAAGCTATCTGAGCGTATAACAGCATAACTGAGGGATCGGGGTCACCTGAAAGTTTTGAGGTGAAAAGATGTCTCTTCTGAATCTAAACTGGTAGATGGTCCACAAGCGTAGGGACTGATAACAGAAGGCTCTACCTCCCATTCTACTGTTAGAAGCTCCAAGATACCATAGGTAGGATAATTTGGTACTACAAGGAGTTTAAGGTTAAATTGAAGAACAGCGGATCACACACCCATGGAAATCAAGCGGCACATTTCTCTAAAACAGGGTTCAGTGAAGAAGCTAACACAATTACCAGGGCCAGTGAAGAACAATTCCTCATTTGTGTCACACTGAAAAAACTGTAATATGTTTTAAGTACTGAGTGGGTCGCTCATTGAGAAAGTGTCTCAGCTGCTTTAGATGTGAGAGAAATCCTGATATCTGTGTGTTTGGTATTTCTTTTTCTTTCTTTTTTTTTTTGCCCGTGTGATATCTTTCATTTAAAAAGTGTGTAGGGCTTTGTTTAACAAATGCTACAGTAGTGCTTTACAGGCGTTCTTGTGCACATGGAGATATGGTTTGTTAAAAGGGACAGCTGCAGCAGAAGCTGGTAATCCAGCTCGGCTGTTGACGTAGCTCAATGTGGGTTCACTTTGAATTAACTGTATGGTGCAAAAACAGCCACAGAGACGGGAAGTTTTGGGGAAACAGAGCAGGAGAATGATGGCCCTACACCCTCCATCCATCCATTCACAATTTTCTTCCACCAGATATTTGGAGTGAGCAGTCATTCCAGACAGACCCCGACCTGCCTCCAGGATGGAAAAAGATTACAGACATGGCTGGTATCTACTACTGGCACATTCCTACAGGCACCACTCAGTGGGAGCGGCCCGCCACTCATCCACAACCCCCTGGACAGATGGAGTCCACGGCCCTGGGTGACCACTCAGCCTCAACACCACGTAAACCTTCCCTGGGCTCACTCAGCCCCTCACCCACTCCAGACCACGAGGTGAGGGACATTACAATAAAGTGAAAAACATCACTTTAGGTCTGTGCTTTCAGCTGCTTATAAGAAATACATGGATCAGACTTCACATTATGACCACTGTGGATGTTAATTTGACACGTACCACCTACCTAATCGTTACTGCAGACCATGTGCACACTCTCATGGAAACTGTCTTTCCTGATGGCTATGGCCTCTTTCAGCAAAAATGATTCAGGAATGGTTTGAGGAGCACAACAACGAGTCTAAAGTGTTGACCCGGCCTTCAAATTCCCCAGATTTCAATCTAATTTAGCATCTGTAGGATTTGCTTGAGAAATGAGTCCGATCCACAGAGGCCCCACCTCACACCTTACAGGACTTAAAGGATGTGTTGCTAACATCTTGGTGCCAGATACCACAGCACACCTTTCTTTTTGTAGTTGAGAATACATTCTGACGAAGGCAATCAGCTCACAGCATATATGAAGAGATGAAGGGAAAGTAATGCAGTCAAACAATTTGATTTAAAAACAAAGTAATAAAGTCAAACTTTGATGCAGTGAAGGTAGTGTATCTATTACTGGCTACAATGCAATTTAGTTGATAATGAAACTCCTCGACTCTTAATAACAGCTAAGCATGAATAAAACTGGAAATGTCACAGCGGTTAAAATGAAAATGTTTATTTTGAGCTTTGGATTAGCATAAATCAACAAAACCGCACACAGCACAGAGTAATTATGAGGAAAACTGTAATAACACCTGTGTTGGAAGTGAATTAAGCACTCTGTGCTGCTGTTCTGCGAATAATATGTACATGACTTGTACTTAACGCTGCTGTGAGTTTTTATGAACAGGTATTTTTACAATTTGTGTTTATGCAACTGACATGAGGACCAGTCGGTGCTGCTGACAGTTATTCTGTCAAGTGCAAATGACGAGCATTTCCCTAAACAAGAGGGGAAAAAATGCATTTCTTGAATCCATTAATCATTGTTGACGCCAATAAATATGGATTAAACGGTGTGTCTTTATTTTTTTTAATACCTCTGTGTTTCCATGTGCTTATAGTCATGCCAGGCCGAGATCTTCTTCAGGGGGTCGACTCGCTCGGGCAGCACCACCTCTGACAGCTCAGTGGAGCCTCTGTCCACTCACGAGCCCACACTCCCCACATGTGGATTTGTGAACAGCTGTTACTTTGTAAGCCACCGTCGTTTTTGTGTTACATTGTACTTCACAGTAGTCTGTGATATTCATCACGGTTTGCAAGAGTTATTTTCACGCTTCCATGTGCTAGTTTTAAACGGCACAGTGTATTTGTCTGGGTTTCAATGTAGTTTTATTTAAATGTGCATCAAGGCAGCTGGGTAAAGGGAGTGAGAGGGAGAGCACTGTTAACACTGCTGTCTGGTAGCAGTATACAAGAACACTGAGCCGATCAATCAGTCAATCATGTAGAATGATGGGTGGAAATGTAGAGAGGAAAGGAGATGGATAGAGAGCGGCCCCATGTAGATAAAATATCGATCCAGTGAGAATGGACTGATGTTGACAGATGGATGTGCCTCAATCTGATTCTGGCACATCCATCTGATGCGATCGACCTCCAGACTGCTCGAGTGTCACCCAGCTGCACAAAAGCTAAAATGGCAGACAGACCAACATGATGCAGCAGGATGTCACTAAACAGAGTCTCATCATTTCTCTCTCTGATGTCTCTTTAGCCCCGCTCCACGTCTCTGCAGGGTGTGGATCAAGAGTGTCGCTCTCAGCGTCACGAAGATGAGGAAAAGGTAGGAGTCCCAATCTGCCCTCAGACTTGTAGCATCTTTTTTCACTTTTTTCCTAGTTCTGTAAATAATTCCTTCTGCACCCGTACATGTATATTACTGTATTTGCCTCCTTGTATCATATATAGAGCAGTCAGTAAGTGTTTGGACTCTGACACTTCAGCATGCTTTCCCCCATAAAGACAACATTTGACAACCAGAGACTCACCCCTCAGTTCAGAAGAGAGCTCCTAGTAAGATATCAAGGGGCAAAGACAACAAGTGTAATGGTCATTGGACATCAGCTGTCTTCTAGTTATATTGAAGTCTTTTTCTACTTTTTGTCATGTCTTTGCACACTTTCAGTGTAATTACTGTATCTTTGTGCTGTAGTAAAGCTTGAAAACAACAGAAATGGTGTCACGGTCTAAACAGTTGCTGACGGGTCCTGTATGTTTGTGTCGCTTACATTCTACTAATCAAGAATCGACAGATTCTCAGTAGCGAGGTGAATGTTCAATGGGAGCAAAACAAATCGGGGAAAACACGGAAAGTCCCGTTGGACTCTTCTTGGCCCTTTTACTTTTATTTAGGAAACGTTTTGCTGCTTTGCTCCGTATTGCAACACCGTCTGTGTGTAGAGTAAGCTGGTTAGCTAACAACATTATTCTGTCTTTATCCCCTTGCCCCCCTCTCCACCCAACCTTTGACTCCCAATCCTTGACCCGCCACTGTGTGTGTGTGTTTGTGTCTTAACGCCGAATATAGAAACAGGTGTGGAGTGAATTTGGCGGAAAAATTGATAGTGAAATGTGGAAGGCAAGTATAATGCACTCGGTGTCAGTGAGTCTTGTTCTTGGTCTAACCTCACCAGCTATTTGAGTGTGTGCATTTATACATCCTGTGCTAAAGTTCACTGCCTGGGCAAAAAGCATGCGTGGCTGATGCTTTAACATAAAAATATCTGCACAAACCGCAGCCTTTGATCATGCCTGATGTGTAAGAACATGTCTGTTTACTCAACTCCAGCGACACATTAGGTTGTTTCTTTCTTTACATACGCCAGTAATATATTTTCATCTTTCTGTCCTGGTGGCACAGATCTGACTGCGTATTCACACACACCAGTGTGTGTACATACCACATAAACCTTTTTCTTTCTGAATGCAGCATGCCCCATTACACATAACACACCAATGCCATTTATCCATCCGGCAGCAGCATTCGCTCCACACTTGGATGCATGCTGGCATTCACGCTGAAGGGTCAGAATTTACATCTATTTCGTGTCTTGTAGCGCCTCTACCACAGGAGCTTGTGCCCCATGAATTTTATGACGGTTACACATAGGTGTTTCAGTTTATAGCGGTAATATTTCTGGACATTGCCACAGATCTGGCTGGAACAAAATGACCAGCAATCCTGTAAAAATAATCTGTTTTTTAGGAGGACTGAGGAAGAAATACAACCACACGAGAAGATAGAGTAATTTCTTTTTTTTTTTTTTTTAAATAGTAGGAATCCCTAAAACATCCATATTAACATTAAAAGGATAATGCCAGCTCATCTTCTTGTTGCTTGTTGTTAAATCTGGATGTCTTCATCAGAATCTTATCTGACTGCACTTACTCCTGTTGGATCATTCAGTTTTGTTTTGTTTTTTTAATTCAGGAGAGTGTTTCAGTGACAGAAGACACTATCAAAACAATCAGTTTATATTCTCATACAGTATTCCAGGTTGCATGTGTAAAAGATGCTTTAGGGTGGAACCCCTGCTGGATACGAAGGCTTATTTTGCTATGATTTTTACATATGTGCATCAGGACCTGCAGGCAGCCACAGTGAACCCGGACCCCAGTCTGAAAGAGTTTGAGGGTGCTACACTTCGCTACGCGTCACTCAAGCTAAGGTAAAATACAGAAGACACAAAAATCCATCCAGCTTCTGTGCATGAATCTCTGAAAGCCTCCAGAGCTGCAGTTATTAAACAGATTGTCCTGTATTTTAATCTCTTCTTTGTTTCTTGGAGATTGTATTTAATTAAAGTGTAACAGGTTCAGCCGAAGCAGCCAGTTAGATCCTCTCTTCAGGAAAAGGGTCCATGTTCTGCTAGTGTATCGACTGCTTGTAGCTTGTGTAAATTCACACATCAGACAGAAACCTTGCTAACAAAGCAGCTAATAGTTCTCTCATGTTTAAACTATTTTCAGGAGCCGTCCAGCAGCAGAAGAAGAAGAATCCAGCAGTATTAACAGTGACCCCGAAGCAAAGGTAAAACCCTTTTTCTAAACTTTATTCACGTAAAGGTCAGCATGACGCACTGGCCTTCGAATGTCTTTATAATGTGTGGTCTTAGACACAGGACAGGCTGAATCAGGTGAGGTTGTTCTGTAGCTGTTGCCTCTATATTTAAAAAAAATGGTATGAAGTAGGTTAAAAGATTATTTTAGAATTTAAGTGCCAAACACGCTACTTTTTATAAACGTACTTCAATTTTTTCAGTGTCTAAAGTTCGTCATTCCAGACTTTTACTCTGCTTGTCTAATCCTTTAAATGGTTAAAGTTACACTCGGCTTTCCAGCACTCATGATCTGCTGCTGTTGGTATCGGATGACTTTATTTTGTGAAAGAAGAGAAAGCTTGCCCCCCAGTGGTGGAAGAGGAAAATACAAGTGTGCAGTGGTGGACCCCTCTTTAAGCATCCAAACCAGAAATTCAAATGAGACATTTAAGCCTTTAAGGAGTCTCAGGCTCAGTAAAACTTACTACTCTGGAGGGTGACATTCATTTGCAAAAGGTCACCTTGGGGTATAAATTAAATTTTAAATTGCAGTGTTACTCAGACCCACTGCATTCTGTCATAAGCTGCAGCAGATTCCAGTGAGACTAAAATAAATGAACACAATCCACAACAACCACAAAATGTACGGACAACAAAGCACAAAAAACTTGTACACATTCATTACATTTATGCATGTACCTATGCATGTTGGTATTTGCACACTATCATATATACTGTATACGTTTTTTTTTTTTCATTTCCCACCCAGTTTTGTGAGGTAGTTATAATTTCCCTTCATCTAAAAACCAAAGTTTTTCAAACATGTCAGCCATGTTCCTTAATTTGTGCCCCATTTTGTCTATAAATAACAATTATTGCATTATAGTCTTCACTTTGATTAAATCTTAAGGTTTATTTGAAACTATTTAAGACGTATGACAGTTTTTACATATCATCCCTTATTTTGATAGAGAGAAGAAAATTTGATTATTTTGACCTAGAGCTGGGCGATAGAACGATAACGATATGTATTGCGAAATAACTTTTTCTCGATAGGAAAATTAAACTATTGCGATAGGCCTCATCTCTCTTGTCCTCTTAAAAAAAAAAGAAAAAAAAAAAAAGAACAGGCAATCCAAATTAAGTAGCGGAGAGCCGAACCAATCACAGCCGCAGCGTCACGTCACGTGACTTGTTACGTACAGCACAAGTGCCAAGGCGCACATGTGTATTTGTTTTTGCAGCCGGTGTTCCAGATCAACTGGCGTTTAGGTTAACTGGCGTTGGTCGAACAGATGTGTGGCAGACTTGCGTTTCAGGAGCTGCTACCGACAAAACAGCAAAAAAAAAAACGCCAAATATGTCATCCGTGACACTTGTGAGGTTATCTCAAACACACTCCGTCAGTCTTGATGCCATTGAACAACAAAATGTGTAAAAATGTCGCGAGTTTACCTGGTGATAGCCTCATGCTCGACGCGATCGCGAAAACGGCAAACAATTAACGCCACGCCGGTGTTGTTCACAGGACAGCGAGAATAAATGATCGGGAGACTCTTGTCGTCGTTATCGTCCCCCTCGCACGTCGTATTTCTCCGGTTTCAGCGTTTTTTCTTCACAACTAAAGCGTGCAGTTTACTTTGTGTGCACTAACATGGACTCGAATCAACCAGCGCCACCTCTGGCTAAGTGCCACAGCCTACAGCCAGATCAACTTGTGACACACATCTGCACTACGTTTGAATTCGTTTCATGCACAACACATTTGTACCTTTCATTTGTGTCTGTTTGTGCGTCATGCAAAGAAACCTTTGAAATGAATGAAATGATATCATGTATCTATTTTGGACCACATCTGTAAGAAATTCCAAATTATATACACAAAGTCATAGGAATCACCACCCCTGTTCATCATGATCTTAATATGTTTTGCCCATAAGAAAAACGTCTTGAACAAAAATGACACATCAATATTTCATTAGTGTTGTCACATCACATCCTGTAAGCATAGTCTGTCTGTGTCTTTTCTCTGCAAACAAACATTTTAGAGGTGGTAGTTATATACAGTCTGTATAAGTGTGGTTAATCCAATAAAAATTTGTAAGGAGATGGCAGTTACTGTGAATTTACAGCAGTTACACAGTGATTGGTAATAAACAGTCCCCAAAACTTGCATATGATCTTCAATTTGGAATCCATCTACTGACTCTTACATAGCAGCTGGAGCAGTCACCAATGGAGGTGAGTCCACTGCTGCCACCTGTGGCCAAGAACCATAGCCTACTACTAGATTAACTTGTGACACATCTGCACCTGCTTCTATGATCACATTGAGTAGAGGCTGAGTGGCTGCACTTACACCTGGTGCATTCAAATCTACCCACAAACATGTTGAAAGATGCAATCCCAGCAATGTGGATTGTCAACACTAAAAACAATCATTAAGCAAAGACAACAGGGATCAATTGTTTCTGTTTATTATCCAGCCAGATTAACTTGTGACACACATTTGCAGCTGGCTCTATCACCACATTTGAATTTGTTTTATGCACAATACATTTGTAACTGTCATTGTTTTCCATCCTTTCCAAAAAACCGTTCAACTGAATGATATGCAGTTTTGCTTATTTTGAGCTTATCATACACTTGAATATTCCGGAATCAGCGCTCCTTTTGTTTATATCATTTCACAGCAAAGACTTATGTATTCAACAAATATATTACACATTAATGTTTGACTACTGTTCTCACAACACATTCTGTCAGCACAGGCAGCATGTCTATCCCTATTGTGGAATATATTTTCAATGACCTTTCGCAGGTATGTTGTGCCAGTGGTGAGAGAAGCTCAGGTGCAGAGACTGATCAGTGTGTAAGATCACCAAATCGATACCTAAGACGGAAACACCTTGAATGGGTTACTTAAACATCACTGGGTGAAATGTCACTTTGGTGCACCAACAGAACACTTGTAGTTCACGTAACCTGCATGCCTTTGCACTTTAAAGAGACTGGAGCACCTAAAGGACACATGAAAACATTGACAGATTCACAGATAAGGCTTTTGCACAGAAATCTACAGTACCTTCACTCAACAGCCTGACGTCAGATGAATGACTCTGATTCTGATCTAATTTTTCCTGCAGATTGAATGTACCTTCTGTGCAAATTGGTACCATACAGTGTTCGTGGACTTCACCTGTAAAGAAGGCGACTACAAATGTTGTGCATGCCAAATAAACGTGAAAAAAAAAAACCTTTATTTAACCACACTTATACAGACTGTATATAACTACCACCTCTAAAATGTTTGTTTGCAGAGAAAAGACACAGACTATGCTTACAGGATGTGATGTGACAACACTAATGAAATATTGATGTGTCATTTTTGTTCAAGACGTTTTTCTTATGGGCAAAACATATTAAGATCATGATGAACAGGGGTGGTGATTCCTATGACTTTGTGTATATAATTTGGAATTTCTTACAGATGTGGTCCAAAATAGATACATGATATCATTTCATTCATTTCAAAGGTTTCTTTGCATGACGCACAAACAGACACAATTGAAAGGTACAAATGTGTTGTGCATGAAACGAATTCAAACGTAGTGCAGATGTGTGTCACAAGTTGATCTGGCTGTAGGCTGTGGCACTTAGCCAGAGGTGGCGCTGGTTGATTCGAGTCCATGTTAGTGCACACAAAGTAAACTGCACGCTTTAGTTGTGAAGAAAAAACGCTGAAACCGGAGAAATACGACGTGCGAGGGGAACGATAACGACGACAAGAGTCTCCCGATCATTTATTCTCGCTGTCCTGTGAACAACACCGGCGTGGCGTTAATTGTTTGCTGTTTTCGCGATCGCGTCGAGCATGAGGCTATCACCAGGTAAACTCGCGACATTTTTACACATTTTGTTGTTCAATGGCATCAAGACTGACGGAGTGTGTTTGAGATAACCTCACAAGTGTCACGGATGACATATTTGGCGTTTTTTTTGCTGTTTTGTCGGTAGCAGCTCCTGAAACGCAAGTCTGCCACACATCTGTTCGACCAACGCCAGTTAACCTAAACGCCAGTTGATCTGGAACACCGGGCTGCCCAGGTAATGAAGGAAATGAGTTTGCCGACTAGAGAAAAATCAACCGAGAGCGTGAGCGAAGGTTACCGAAGAAAAACCCGATGATGGTTCCAATGCCGGAGAGATTATCGAACGGAAGGGCCATAGAAGTTCCGTCGTGTGAAGGTATTTCGGCTATTTCAAGTCTGACAAAAAACAGAGTAGCGCGCACTGTAAATTGTGCCGAAAGCAAGTCTGGAAATACAATAAACCGGTGCATGCTCAATCTCTGACTGAAAGCGCTAATTCGTAATTCGGCTTTTGTCAGACTAAAGTAACTGTTAAAACTATTTGAAAAGCTAAGCTATACAACAAGCAGAGATTGAGAATTTCCTTTTAGTTCTCAGTTTATTTGATATTGACAAAAGTTAGTCAATTTTGTCTGTTCTTCTGTAAAACAAACTAAGATTTATTTTTAGAATTAATATTTTGTTTCTAAGTGGAATTGACAATTTAGTAGTCTGTTTTGTTTGTTCTATTTTGAAACTTAAATGCTTTAGCGGCTGCCTTTTGTGTAGTTTGCAATATTTGCCTTTATTTATCTGAAACTGAAGTCTCATGTTCCTTAAGTACATCTACCCTGTTAAACTTATTATGGGAAATAAATATTTAAATCAAAACAAGCTGCAGATTATTTCACATTTTACTTGTGAGCAACGGCACATTTAAATCTTACAAATATAGTTATTTGGCTTATATCGTGATATATATCGTTATCGCCTGAAATGAAAAAAACATATCGTGATATGAAAAAAATCTTATATCGCCCAGCTCTATTTTGACCACAATTCTTCCAGCAGTATTAAGTAAGAATTAGGAGAGATTTAATTATATGAGCACTTTTCTTGCAGGTGATTGGTTGTTTAATAATTTGCCACGAATTAAACACGCTGATACATGCCCAAGATACATTGCCTTAAGTACATTTATGGAGTTATTTATCATTAAACTTTTGATATAGTCCCTTCTTAACGTCATGCGTAAAGTGATGTGTTGTAATGTAATATTGAACCTACAAATGTCAATATAAATTGGATATATCAAAAGATTTGCTAAATTAGATTTTACAGTAGTGAAATGAAAATGATACGATACTTTTACAAAGTGTTACATGTGCATAAATACAACAAATGGGCCATTTTAGCCTTGCTAGGCATCATGGTGACATCATGAAACCAGTCATAGATGAGAACCGTCAGCAGACTAAGATGTAGGAGGATTTCAATTTTGTTTTAGTTCCCAACTTTTTTCCTTATTTTGTCTTTTTTGTACCCACTGTTGCTTCTGATTCCCCTGATGGTGGTGGTATTATTACTATTATTATTAATAGTAGTAGTAGTAGTAGTAGTTAGGGCTGTTCGATATAACGATATATATCGGACGACACTATAAAAACATCTATCGTTTCATTTTACGCTATCGTTTGTTTCATGGTGTCGCAAGATAAACTGTTTACGGCAATATTTTTTCATCGTTTTGATGGTGACTGTAGTGGCTATATTAATTTCTTAAAGCTCTCTCTTTCTCTTATATTTAATATAACCACACTACAGACGGACAAGCGCCTGTTTTTATGCGTTGTCCTTAGCAGCAACGACGGTAAAACCATCGCGTGTCCGCTTGTTTATTTTCCACATAAACCTTTCACAATAAAGCTCAAGATCCTGTTGAGGCTTTTCAAAATAAACTGAATCACGTGAAAGAGTATGCAGTGTTTACGGATGGGAAGCAAAAAAGGCCCGTCAGGTGCTAAAAAATAAACCTTAGACTCAAACGTTGGAACATACTCACAAAGAAAACGGCGGACGTTACAACTTATGTCTAAAAAATGTATCGTTTCATGCATCAGTTAAAACACTCGACTCCAGGTACACGACGCCCAGCTGGATACACTTCACGCAGCCTTCACAGTCCTTAGGCAGCAGTGACACTGTGATGAAGACCAGACACAAACACATGCCTGCAGCTCAGGCTTTTGATATGGCAACACGCTCGGACACTCGCATGTTACAGAGAAGCAAATCAGCCATTGCTCTTTTAAGATTGAAGTGATCATTTTTCTGCCTACAAAAGAAGTAGTTAATTACGTATTAGATCTCACTCTAAAGCAGTTTCAGCCTAGCATGAGTGGAAACATGACTGCATTAGAACAAACTTGCCACGAGTCAGTTTAACTGTGACGGTCTCTGTCTCCCTCCCTGACCTATATAGAGTGCAGAGTGCTTTCTGAACGGACTGCAGAAATCAAATGAATACTTGATGAGAGCAGAGGGACTGGTCTCACTCCTCTCTTTGTCTTTAACTTTCTTCTGTTTTCTTCATCTGTTTACCTTTTCTGTTGTTTGTTTGGTTTCATCTTTAAGAGGTTACAAGTTTCCAGTCTCAGGTGTGTCATTTTAAACAAAGTGACGCTACCGTTAAAGGTAACAGGGGCATATGACCTTTAAACTTGCTGTCTGTGTACAAAAAAGCTACTTTACTTTTTTCCAAAAAGCTGTGATGCTGTTTAAAATATAAAAACCCAGTGCAGTTATTTACAAACCATTTAAACTCTCTCTAAATATATCTGAAAATAGCTAAAATGCAAAATATCACAGACTGAAAAAACTATTATTTTTTTGTATATTTTTATATATTTTATGCATGATTTCTGTTGTGTTGCGTCACCTTGTCATTTAACAACACTCGAAGGGAACTGGCATCTCTTACTGCTGCAGTTGTAAAAGGGAAACGGACTGCAGGCAGCTCAGTTTAACACCCGGACTCTTTCATTATGGAGCCACGCAGTTGTTGCACAGCTCCAAGAAAAAGATTTGACCCTTTGGAATTACCAGGATTTCTGCATCGAATACTCATAAAATGCTGTCTGCTATTCATGATGGTCACAATTAAATTAATGCTCTTCACTTAATAGCTTTTAGTCTCAATTGTTCTTCAGAGTGCTTTTTTTTTTTTTCCTCCTTTCACTGATTCAAAATCAACTGGTATGACAGACTAGCAGCATATTGCATCAACATGTGGACAGGCAGGAGACTGACCCTGAGACTAACCCTGCAATTAATGGATGGCTCACTCTTCCACACAAGCCACAACTGCTAAAGGCAAGCGCAGTGTATTTACTGACAGAGCCTGCTCTTGAGAGTGATCCATACACGTGAACCATTCATTGTCCATTACAGCAAGCTTAGAGGAGCTTAGAAAATATATTAAAGTGATGCAAGATGTAGAGCAATCCAGAAAAAGACAAACTGTGTCCTGTACAAATAGAGGACATTCAGCGCTAGTGTTGAGAGGAGGTAAGAAAAAAAACAGAGTAACAGCAAACTGGCTGCTGGCAGCTCTACAACTTTGTAAACCTTATGCCCCATAGTGACAAAATGGCATTAATAAGGAATGGGATTGCTGGAAGGAGAATATACCCAACACGTGTGAGCGTCACGGTTCGGAGCTGCTTGGCTACCTCAGAGGTCTGAGAAACATGGCAGCATACTTTATAAACGTTATAGCCGATCTTTCAATATTGCAAGCACAGGTGTGCAAGTTACCCACGCCTCCAACATCACCATGCTTGTGGTGCCAAGGGATTCTTGGGATGGTCTTCCACTTCCTTGTTTTCTTTGTATTTGTTGTGTATGATGGTGTGATCATCTGTTGTGTGCATTTCTTTCAGTGTTTCGCTGTGCGCTCTCTGGGTTGGGTGGAGATGGCCGAGGAGGACTTGGCTCCTGGAAAGAGCAGCGTCGCTGTTAACAACTGCATCCGACAGCTGTCCTACTGCAAGAACGACATCCGGGACACCGTTGGCATCTGGGGAGAGGTGATGAAGACTCTCCTGTTTAAAATAAAGAGCATCATGTTTGCAGCTTTTAGAAGGAGAGGAGGGGAATGCTTAGGAAGATGAATCAGAAGAAAAGCGTAAAAGAAAGAAAGGAGCAGCACCAGTCAGCGTGGATAACTACCTCCTGAAATATGTGTCTAGAGACGGAGGGAGGGAAGTAGAGCAGTGCTATGAAGTCTCTGCGGTGCGCTTTTATTTAATGTGAAGCGACAGAATGGACAGAGGGCTCGATCCCTCTTTTAATAACCTTTCATCTCCCAGCATCCTCTTTCTAGGGTTTTATAATTTATTTAGAGACCTTCAAAGCTAGAGAGCTCACATGGACACAAATGTACACACGGATAAATAAATATATGCAACAGTTGTACTGAAAGCTGCTGGCATTTAAAGGACTTGTTTTGTTTTTTTATTTTTGCTGTGACTCTCGCTGCAGGAAATAAGGATTGCATATTTTTATGATGAGCTCTGAAGGATTTGTGTGTGTTTGTGTGCCCAGGGGAAGGACATGTACCTCATGCTGGAGAATAATATGTTGAACCTAGTCGACCCCATGGACCGCAGCGTGCTTCATTCTCAGCCAATCGCAAGTATCCGAGTTTGGGGCGTTGGCCGGGACAATGGCAGGTTAGTGGTTTTTTTGTTTGTTTTTATTTTTCCCTTAAATTTGACTTTCTTTTTCTTGTCTCCATGAATAATTTACAGTGTGTATAAAAGCACGTCTCACACTGTGCTCAAAATCAATTCCCTGGAATGTAAATGTTCAAAGAGATTTCTGTATATTTAGCGGTAATCTGGGTCCTGACTCATTGATGTCAGCATCCTTTTGTTGTTTAGCGTTTCAATGCTTCGGCTCATAAGTCGATGGCGAATTTCAAACACTCGCTCAGTGAAAGGTCATGGGAACAAATGAGGGCAAGCAGACAGGTGGCGGAGTTAACGTGGAGAAGAGGGGAGTTGGTGATTGATGAAGGGGAGCTAATGTCAGATTAATTCATCACTACAAAGTCGAGGATGACACAGAGAGTGGCCTTTATTCTCTTTCACCACAAATCCCCACCTGACTGTCTGTCCCTCACTTTCACCTCAGCTTGGCTGGGCTTCACTGACATCATGCTGTCATTGTACACGACAGCTTCTTGGTTTGAGCTTCCTGAAGTAAGAATGAGATAAATATTTAAAGAAAAGGAGCCGTTTTCTGGGCATATGAAGGTTAAAATTAAGCCATGGGCAACCAGCAGAGGACGCTGTGCACTGCTGCAGCATGCACACTACAGAATGTAGGTTATGAGGCACAGCTGGGTGACTGGGGACTGAAACAGTTGGTGCTTACTGTATAATTCGAGCTGGCGTACACACACACACACACACACAAACGCACGCGATGACGAGTGTACTCAGGAGACGGGATGAGGCTAAAAGCTTTTTGGAATATGCAGAACCTCACAATCCTGTCGCCTTGGGGGTCTGTCTCTCTTCTTTCATTCACAAACACGCAGTCGTAATCGCGCAGGTGTCGATGTTATTCCGTATAATAAAGCTGAAAATCCCTCCACCACATGGACCACAAGCAATTTTTTTCCCCCTCTCCAAATACTTTATTGGGATCTGTCACATCTACATATGGCTGGATAGTCTGAACAGTGGGCTGCAGCAAAGGGAGGAGGAGAAGAGGAGGTGGTCAGAGGGAGGGGGATCTGGCAGGAGAGAGGGAGAGGGGAATGAGGCTGCCAGAGGGGGAGGTATGGTTAGTGCTCACAGGGTGTGGAGCAGACAGGTTGAGGAGAGCGCGCGTGCAGTGGAGTTTGGTATCACCAGAAATTGATGGTGTGAGTCTGTAAATACGCCTCCCGGTCACAGGATTACCTGCCTGGATAGGACGACAGACCCCTGTAAGTACATTTAAACACCTCATCCTCACTTTTGGAAGCATCGCTCCTGCTCTTATATTTAAAGTAAAAAGAAAAGGAGGAGAAACCACAGATGAGAGGCCTTTTGGAGGGTGTGTTTTTTTTCTTTTTTGTTAGATGTGTGTGATTGGAGGTGCTTATCACTACAGTTTTTTTGTTTTTGTTTTTTTTTAAGGAAAAATACTTGTTTACTCTCACGCTCTTTCAAAAGAACCATTCTGACATGTAATGGAGGTGATTACAGGTGATGCTCGTCTTGTTAAGGGTCTGTTTAGGTGCAGAAGTTTAATTAAGAAGCTTTTATTTCGTGTTAAAATGGATTTTTAAAAAACAGCGAGAAGCTCCAAACAATGTAATTCGTGTTTGTCTACGATTAAAAATGCAAGATAGGAATTTTTTTCGGTGTGTCAGCAAAAATTAACTCCAGTTTAGATTTTAAATTAACGCCTACATGCTGGTGTAAGTTTATGCAAGTTTGTTTTTTTTTTTTTTTTTTTTTTTTAGCCCAGTTTTTCTTTTGTTTTTACGAGTCACGATCTGTGAGCATGTGGATTGTATTGAAACCTGCACAGAGCAGGGATTTTCCCCTCTCTCTGCCTCTCTCTGTGTCACACACCCCTGTGAAGTGGTTGTGTCAGCACTGGAACCGTAGCCCCCAGAGCCCTCTCTTCATGTGCTGCGAAACTCATTATCACCACCGATTACACATCCTCACAGCAACCTTGACATTTTCAGGGGCGTTGGCATGATGATAAGATTATATTAGAAATGAGATATCATTCCCACTCTCTCTCCCGCCCCCCCCCCCTCCAATCCTCCTTTTTTCCCCCCTCCTTTGACTTTTATGTTCTTCTCATCGGGGTCTTTTATTCTGCTCTCGTCTTTAGGCTTTTATCTTCATCTTGTACATTGTTACAATTCACTTCCAATTTTCTCTCCTTCCTTTTTCAAGTCACCCACTCTCTTGCTCTAAGTTTTTTTATTTATTTTTTTATGTGGCTTAAAAAAAAAGCTTCTTTCGTTATGTCTTTTAAGGATATGCAAGCCTTCAGCAGTAATTAAGGCTAACTGTACTCAACCTCAATTCTCCGTCACCCCGGGTCCCTCTCTTCATCCATTTTCTCTCTTTTCCTTTATATTCCATATATATTTTTAGTTCAGAGTAACTCTGCATTTAAGATCACCTGCAGTGCTGCTGAGATCTGTGTGCATATATACGCGCATTTTACCGTACCACCACTAAACTCTGTTGGAGAGAAGGAGGCAAGAGAAGTGAATATGTCACTCAAGGTTAATTTTCTATGTGAAAGTGCGTCTCTTTGCAACCTTTTGTCACCCGGCAATAACGCTCACTGGTGCGATGGATTTTTTTTTTCTCTCTCTCTCTCTCCCCCCCCCCCCCCCCCCCCCCCCCCCTTTTCCCCCTCTTCCCCCTCCCACTAACCTGTCTTCCTTTCCTTCTTTGCTTCCTTGGATACAGAGAGAGGTAAACGCATTCCTTCCTTTCTTTTCAATCTGCAGCGCTCCTCCTGTAGAGTACTTCTACATCATTTTATTGTTTAATTTCCTCTCTGCGTCTCATTTTGTCTCATCTTGAAAGTGGCTCTTTATGTACTCTGTACCACTGCGTGCATGCATTCAGACATGGAGGAAATGAAGGTCACCTCCCCTGTCATTGTCTGTCTACAAGTATTTTTTTTTTTACTTTGTTTTATACACACACACACACACACACACACACACACACACACACACACACACACGTAAATAGGAATGTCTCGTGGAGAACGTCCCTGAGAATCTGCGTCCAGGAATCTTGTTAACCCTCAGGCCTTGGTTGACTATTACATCTCATATTGAAACACAGCCTGAAGGGAGTTATTTACATTGGCTTATGTCTTTGTGTGTGTCTGTGTGTGTGTGTGATGCGCTGGTTTAATTTGCTGCAGTTACATGTCTTTTTAAAGTATCCTGTGTCTTCATCCCTCTCTCCATCCCATCTCCTTTCCTCTTCCTTTTTATTCTTCGTTCCTTCTATTCAGCTGAGTTAAATTGTTTTCGGCTCCAGTGGGCCCAGGGGAAAGTTCTTTCCTGCTGTTGCTCTATTCAACTCCCTCTTGCATCACGCTGCTCTATTGATCTTTGGGGTCCATTGTCGTCTGTGCGTGTGTGTGTTTGCATGTGTCCATTCTATATTCATCCCGCTACAAAAGGTCACTTCATCTCTCATCTGTCTCCAAGACCTGTCAGTCTCAAAAGTAGACACACACACATTTTTGTTTTATCATTTCTCCAAGTAGCACCAAACTCGTCCAGCAAACCTCATCTCCATTTGTGAATGTGTGTTTGTTTTGTTTTTTGTAAAGCAACTCTGTGTTTTCCTCTTCTCAGGGACTTTGCATATGTGGCGAGGGATAAAAACACCAGGATCCTGAAATGTCATGTGTTCCGCTGTGACACACCAGCCAAAGCCATCGCCACCAGCCTGCACGAGATCTGCTCCCGGGTGAGTTGTTCAGGCCTGAGGAGGTTCCAGACACAGGAGGCTAACTTTGGGATTTTGGCAGACGGATCTGATGAACCTAGCCAACTAGTTGGACAAATGTTTTCCCTCCCACTCAACATAAAGGCTCACAGAGAAGAAAATGTAGTGTTGATGGATTTTAATTTTTTTATTATTTTTTTAAAAGCACAAAATTATTTAGCACGCAAGCTCATCTTAAAACCCATAAAGCAAAAATGCAAAAAAAAAATTAATCTGTAGTTATGGTGCTGGAGAAATGCTGCAGTGCTTTATCTTATTTAACATCCATCACACAGTCAAAGCACACTCCCAAACACAGTTATCAGCGAGCTTTCTCTGCTCTGTTTGATGAATACAGGTGAATTCAAACAGGGCTGAAAGGACAGTATTCAGACTGTGTGTTTGTTGTCTGCTTTGAACGTTTAGTTAATGGACTTTCCTCATTAAAAGGCGAACTTTATATTCAGCGTCTGAAAAGACCTTTGAATGATTTCTTCATTTATATGCACTCATAATTTGGTGCTGAAATTAATTCTGAGTAGAGCTGAAAATATTTTATTTTTCAGAAGGTTTAACTAATGCTTGCCTCTGAAGTGTTTTTAGCTGAAATGTAGAGGAGCCATTCCTCCCCCTCCGTATTCGTCACACCCAATCTAACCACATCCGTTTTTGGTGGTGTGGGGGCAAATGATCAGGCATGACAATAAATAAGATAAGATACTGCAAATAATAATTTCTGCATTTGTGCGATTGAATGAATTGAAAATGTGTATGCAATGACACCGTTTTAAAGATTTGGCCTAAATAATTTTGGAGTGAATGAGCCTAAACATGATGACCTAACTAGTGACACCGTGTCACCTGTGAGCCACACACACGCACGTATGACTTTGCCGGTTTCAGCTGAAACCGTTTCAGTGTTTCAAACCATGTTCCAGGGTTTTTAGTTCACCATTTAGAAGAAAATAAAAGACAGATCTGAATGTTTGAAAATGTTTTGGAAAAATTCTGTAAAGATTAGATGAAAAATATTCAAAGGATAAATGCAATTGGTTTATTATTTTATTAAAATAATAAACCAAAAGTTTAAAAAAAAAAGTTAAACAAGCAAGTCAATAAAGAAAAAGTTAAACAAGTAAATAAAGAAACAAGCTAAAACGAGGTAAGAACGAAAAGTTAACAAGTAAATAAAGAAACAAGGTAGAGGAGAGAACCCCAACAATCCCCTCTGAGCAAGCACTAGGCAACAGTGGGGAGGAAAAACTGCCTTTAAACGGGCAGAAACCTCCGGCAGAACCAGGCTCAGGAGGGGGCAGTCAACTGCCGGGACTGGTTGGGGGGGGTGAACAGAGGTGGAGCAATACAAGGCTCCATCAGGTGAGGAAGCAGTAGCGTCCCTCCTCCAGAACAAGCGGAAGCATTTTGTCTTCTTTTTCATGCACTTTTCCACAAGCTCTTTTATTCTCCAGGATGAGGGTTCTCAACTCGTCGATTGTTTCGGTGTTTTGCTTC
Source organism: Pelmatolapia mariae (assembly GCF_036321145.2). Lineage (NCBI taxonomy): Eukaryota > Metazoa > Chordata > Actinopteri > Cichliformes > Cichlidae > Pelmatolapia > Pelmatolapia mariae. The sequence goes on along the minus strand of NC_086232.1, from coordinate 24,117,836 downwards.
TCAAGTTTGTTGCATCTTTGTTCCACCTCTTCTAATGTTGCTCATTTTTCTTCAAGCTTGTCTTTGAGTTGTTTGGATGTTGCCTCCTGTATTAGCTTGTCCTTGTGCATGTCTACATTTCTCTGTTGTACTTCTTTGTGCATGTCTTCTAACTGCGTATTTCTACTCTGGATTTCTTGGAGCGTGCGCTGCAGGTCTTCATGTATTTTGTCTTGTTGTTGCTTTTGTGCCTGCTTTTCAGTGTTTTTACGCTTCAAGTTATTGAATTCCAACAATATTCCCTTAATAAACTCTGAGTTGTTTCTCACCATTTGATCGATCCTTTTCTGCATCTGTGAGCACCGTTTTTCCAGTTTTTCCTTTTATCCTTCCAGTTCACTTGCTTTGACCTTCAGTTTATTACAAAATTCCTGCAGTTTTAGATTTTTAGACTCAAAATCCTGGACAATACGTTTTCCTTCTTTCAGTCTTTCTTGCTGTTGGCCTTTCTCTTGAAGGTGGTCTTTATTTTGGCACAGTGTTTGATTCAAGCTTACTTTCAGGATTCTGTATTTTTCCTGCATGCCTTTGAGTTCGTGCTGCATGTCTCTTTGCTTTTTGTCCTGTTCTTCCTTCTGTTGGAGGATTTCTTTATTTTTTCCCACAGCTTCATCGCGCTGTCTTTGGAGCAGCTTATTTCTTTTGTCCATGTATTGGAGTTCCCATTGTATCTCATCAATTGTCGCTTTTCTGTCTTGAAGCTGGTCGGACATTTTTTTTTTAGTTCCGCGCTCTTTTGCTTGTTTTCTTTAATGAGGAACACAATCTGCTCTTGGGCTTGTCCAAACTTGATTCCCCAGCCCTCATTAATAAGTTTTATGTCAGGCTGGTGCTGTTGTCTTTCTTCCAGGACTTTATTTTGGGCTTCCATTTGTTTGCACCTCTCCTCCAGTTGAAGTTTCTCCTCTTCAATTTGTTGAATTTTTTTCTGGAGATTGTAGTTTTCCTTCTTACTGTTCTGTAATGCTCTTTGGAAGGATACGACACCATTTGGGGAAATTGGCCGGCCACGCCAGGAAGGAGAGGCGGCGTAATCTTTTTGACTTGGTTGGTGTTTTCTTAGAAACATGTTGGAGTTCGTATACAATGACTCTGAAAAGCTTTCCAAAAGTTTCTGTGGTGAATGTTTGAAGGCTGCAAACACAAATGCTGCGAATGAACGAACTAAAAATTGCTGTTTCTCACCCCTGTTTATGGAAAAAACTGCAAAGGATCAAAGACTCTAAAAGTGTCCTTGTGACATCATCACTCCGTGAGCCAATGAGATTGTCACAAGACATTTTGGAAAAGGGGTATTATTTTTTTTTTTAACCATTTTCAAACTTAACTTAAAATTTCAGTGTTTCTTAGTTTTAGAGTAGTTGGTTAGTCCATTCGATTATGAAATTAATTGTCACGAACATCCCTAATATTATATAACAGACAACAGAAAACAAGACAGGTTTTTTTTCTACGTAGCTATAATAATTGTTTTATTTTTTTTCATTACCCTACTTTTAATAAAAGGGAACATTATTTAAAGAATATGTATTTAATTAAAAAACTCTGTTCATCTAAAGGGTATGACAAAAAGGGTGAGCTTCTTGCTCGAAAATGAAATGACCAAAATAAATGCAGTATTTCTCTGCAATTACAAACTCTGTGTAAACAGTCTTGGTAACAAAATAAAGCTAACATTTGTGAGATGTCATCAGAGGTGTAAATATTACTGCAGATGTTACTATGTCAAAGTTACTGTGACTCAAACATAGAAAAATTGTAATTTTATTTCCCTCACCTAATTTTTAAAAGTATTTTATAGCATATAACACCTTTGAAAATATGCTTTGGTTCACATTTAAATCATATATCAAAATATGGATATTACCTGTGACTAGGGATGGGTACCGGTGTCCGGTGCCATGATGGCACCGGTTCTGACATAAACGGTAGTAACCAGACCGAAAAGCAGCGCACATTTCGGTGCTTTTTTTTTTTTTCCTGAGCCAATTCTAGCCAATCATTTTACGTTTCCGAGGATAGTAGGCGGGCCCAGGTACGTACGTTCTTTTAGAGCAGAGCTACAGATTAAAAATGCCCAAGGCAAAGCGGTTAAAAGTCTGGCTGTACTTCACAGCAAAAGATGCAAACTCAGCAGCCTGCAACAAGTGCTTTAAGCTGATACTGTGATACTGTCAAAGGAGGTAACACCTCGAATCCGATGAAACACCTGGCGACGCATGGCGTTTTTTTTAAAGCCGAGAAATGCGCCGTGTTTGATAGCTTGCTGCGAGACCTCACACCGAGCACATCTACTGCGGGTGTGGTGCCTGTTATCGGACCTGGAGTTAGCAACATCCCCCAAAAACCCGAAGAGTAGAGTCCTGGCCCCTAGCCCTGCCAGTGTAGCAGAAATGATGAGGATGATGATGGCAGCAGCAGCCGTTCTTCTCTGCGTGAGTAGCTTAATGTTGTTCGTGTGTAATTCACGTTGAGTAGGCTAACCACGTTATTAAATTAATGCATGTAAGGTGAACTAGCAAACATCATCATAGCTACATGCGGCTGTCTTCTTGTTTGATGGCAGATACTCCCTTCACCCGGGCCAAAAAGGGTAAAATGACCAAAGAAAAAGTGGAAAACAGTTAAACATGAGAGGTTTTTGGACCAATTTTGTGTTTTTTACATTGTTTAAGCACTGCTTCCAGCCAAGAGTGATACCATATATGCCCTATAGCTGAAGAAAAGGCTAACATTGTTATCTTTTTACAAAAAACAGCTGAACATGAGAGGTTTTTGGACCAATTTTGTGTTCTCCATTCTTTAAGCACCAGTTTGAGCACCGTTTAAGCACCGGCACCGTTTCAAAAGTACCAGTTTGGCACCGGTATCGGATAAAACCTAAACGATACCCATCCCTACCTGTGACACTACTCATGTCGGCACTTATATTTCTGACCTCGTGTTGTAACCGATTAAACGTGATCTCCTCCCTTTTGCGCCCATTTTTGGGGGCGTGGGTTCTTAACTAGTTAAAAAAAACAAACATCTGTCTCCTATTTTGTGTCACACAGGAAAGAAACATCCATATCTGATAAGAAGACTTATTAGTTTGGCCTTGCTGTGTATTATTGTGGCGTTTGGTGCAGTTTTCTTGTTTTGTGAGGTTGTTTTTTTTTCAAGTGGAGATGAATATCTCTAACAACTTGATGTGTCTTTTGAGTTTGTGCACTATACGCATATAAGGCAACCATTTCCTTTTTCAGTATTTTTGTGTGGTGCATTTTTCTCTGTTTTTACAAAAGGGGAACAAAGGACATTTAAGTCGACCTGAGATTATTTGTTTTAATTTTTACATGGTCTTACTTAGGTGATGCAAAGTGAAACATGCATTCTTTTTTTTTTTTTGGTAATGTGCTGGAAAAGCTTGAAAATGGACTTTGAAAGTGCTTAAAAAGTACCTGAAAAATGCGTAAGAACCCTGTTAATCCGGCATTTAAAAAACAACAACATATGTTTGATGTTTTTAAGTGGGGTTTGTGAAAGCAATGGGTGAAGCAGTTTACTTGCTTCGTGAGCGTCGTGTGTGTGTTGCACGGGAGAAAGGCTATCACTCTGTGTTGGAGAGAGGAGTGTGACCTGCTTAATGTGTGTGTGTGTGTGTGTGTGTGTGTGTGTGTGTGTGTGTGTGTTTGAGTGCGCGTCTGTGCTCTTCAGGTGAAATGGGAAGACAGCATGACAGTATCAAGGGTGAAGCATTTCCAGGTTTTCGTGTTGATGCTTTCATCTCCCTCTCTCACCCATCCTCCTGCACTCTCACACGTTCTGGGTTTTTTTCGGCTTTGTCTCTTCGCTCTCCTCCCCTGTGTCTCTGTCACGGCATATCACTTTGGCTTTTTTTCTTTTACATGCCATTTCCTCATACTTCTGTATCTTCTTTTTGCTTCCCTCTCTAACCCTCCCTGCCTGTCCTCCAGATAATGACAGAGAGAAAGAATGCCAAAGCGATGGCAGGAGGCTCCCTCCAGGACAGGATGCAGGCAGGACTCGATCTCCCTTTACAAGGTAGGCTTCATACATTACACAAAGCAACTCATTGTCTGTGTGTGTGTGTGTGTGTGTGTGTGTGTGTGTGTGTGTGTGTGTGTGTGTGTGTAAGAGAGAGTAAATGCGGCAACTGTCTTGCGTCAATAGACGCACGGGGAGTTATCATTTCTGTGGCACTGAGGATGCGTCCAAACTGGCCATTTGGGAGAGCCGAATGTGTCAGAAAATAGCTGGCTTTTTATCGTAATGTCCTTTTTAGTTAATGTGAATTTATAACAAGATGATTTAGGAGAGATTTATTATTGCAGCCTTGAATTTTGACAGGGGTTTAATGCGTTTTCTTTTTCATAAAACATATCCATTTGCTGCCTCCTTCTCCACCAATCGACCAGTGCTGCTACTGCGCCTCGTGCTTCACGCCTACCAACTTTCAATCAGTGCACTAGAGAGAAACCTGCACCAAGTGTGATAGTAACGATCAAAAACGCCACAGGTTGCCTTGCAGTTCTTTCCACTTGACAGATTTAGAGGTTTGTGGTCCAGTGCAGTTCATCATCTCACCTTTAGATTTTCAAAAAAGGAGGAAGTTTAAAAAAAAAAAATTGTTTCAAATGTCCGACAGATGGTAAAAGTAGCCTCTGTGACAGACTTTGGTGACTTTTTAAAAGACACTGCAGGAAAATAGGGCTGAATAGATGAGCATCCTACAAGGACGAGGACTTGATGGATCTTTTTCAGTCAGTTTAATGAGAGATGTGACAACGAGCATCCGCTTCCTGTCATAACTCACTCTGTTATCTCCTGTCAGTCTTTCTAAGAGAGACGGCGTTAGCTGTGCTCAACTAATCACTGTGTGTACACACACACACACACACACACACACACACACACACACACACACTGATTGGTCTGCTCATGTCAGCTTCGCAAATCAAACCGCTGTGGTTACTGACAATAACTTTTACAATGTAAGAAAACATGTGTTTCTAGTCTACTGTGACATATTTCAACAGAAGTCTTGTTTAAAATATTTAACACTACATTTGGAGATTATTTATTTATGACGGCAGCGAGCATTCAAAGATACCAGTTCAAATATTAAAGCACGCGCACTCTGGAATAATACAGGGTTTATCAAAGAGAATCATCTGATTTCAAAAAGCTTTAATTCCACAGTCGTTCACCGGTAACGATCGAAACATGTACTGTGAGAAAGAGGCGATTCGTGAGTTTCACATTGTTGCTGGTATGTAGCATAGCAACAGCGGTGGCTGCAGTGACTACAGACATGCTCCCATGAGGCAAGTCCGACCATCTGACATGTGCCGTACATCTGGATGAAGATTCATATGTAAAATGTATAATTTAGGCAATGTATATTTAAAATGTAAAAAATTGCCTTAATACACCCTGTATTCTAATAACGTGGTGCAGTTCAGTGTACTTTATGTTATGTGTTCTTATAAACACCTATTCAAATGTGTGTTGAATTCTCCTCAGCAGAGTTTCCCACACCAAAGACGGAGCTGGTTCAGAAGTTTCAGGTGCTCTATCTTGGGATGATGCCTGTGGCCAGACCGATAGGTTGGTGTGACACACACACATACACACAGAGTGATGAAATGTTAAAGTTGATTCTGAATATTTATTTAATTCAAATGTTTTGTTTTATCACCTTCTACATCAGGCATGGATATACTGAATGGAGCTATAGACAGTCTGATTGGTTCTTCCAGCAGAGACGACTGGACTCCAGTGGCCCTCAATGTAGCCGACGCTACGGTCACCATCAGCAAAGACAAGGTCAGACATGTCTGATGTTGTTGAGCTCTTATGATGCAGTCACACCAAACACCAAGCAAAGTTTTGCCTCGTTTTACTCGTGTGAAGTCAGTTGGAAACTCGCGAATATTCGCCCCTAATGTTTGATTTATAGTATCGTGTTTGCGTGCATATTTGATTATTTAGAGCATATGCAAAAGGGGGTGTGCAACCTATGCATACGCAGTCCTCCACAAACCAACACAGATCAAAATGAGTGACGGTGTGTGTATGTGGACTGCTGATTGGTTGCTGGTCGGAACAGGAAAAGGCGTCTTTTGCATTCATGACTTACGTGAGAAACAGAAAAAAAACCCCATAATGGATAAAAAACACCAGCAGTGCCTGAAGTGGACACTTTTCACACTTGACTTCACTTTGCTTTTCTCCAGGATTGACTGAAGAACCAACAGCAGCATGAAGCTAAGCTGTCACCAAAGTCGAAATATTTTAACTCATGCAAACCTGGATTTGCCTCTGTCGGTGTTGGCCAAGGCTGATATACCGCGCCTCATTGCATAAGCAGCAGTTTGTAATCACACTGTGTGAAACTTTGCTTTACATTTGGTTTCAATATTATTATTATTATTTGAAATGCATTTCTCTGTAGTAATTGTTTCTAAAACACATTAACCGAGCAAAACTGCTTTCTCTTTCACCTTTAGCCTAAAAAGAATTAAGAGAGGTCTTTTAATATCTTCCTAAATCCTATAAAAGAGCCCCGACTGGTCTCCTGACCTCTGGAGACACATATAGAAGAGACTGCTCTCCAGGAAGGGCTCCAATGAGCACAACCTTTTCAGACCTCACCAGAAAGACACTCTAAATATATAAATCCATAACAGTCCACAGCTTACTGTTTATTTCAATGTGTTACACTAGAAAAATGCTGAAAAAATACAAACCTTGCATTCTGGAGCGAGAGAAAATAAGCCGCTGACCTGAGCGATGAATCGCAGCTCACACAAACTCCGCTCCCGTGTGTTTGAAGAAGTCACGGTGTCCAGCTTGAACAGCCCAGCTGCTGTTTGTAGCTGTTTAAATAAAATACTGATGAGAGTGATCTCTTTAATGCCTAAAGATTTCTGACTTTCTGTCCGCAGGATGAAGAGGAAGTGCTGGTAGAGTGTCGTGTTCGCTTCCTGTCTTTCATGGGCGTTGGGCGTGACGTGCACACGTTTGCCTTCATCATGGACGCTGGCGGCCATCGTTTTGACTGTCACGTCTTCTGGTGTGAGCCCAATGCTGGGAGTGTGTCCGAGGCCGTACAGGCAGCTTGTATGGTGAGTCACACGAGCTGAAATTCAGCACTGTGGTCCGTACATGGATTAAGAGTTAGATGTAAAAGAACTTTAAATGGGTAAAAGAAGAGAAACTTTGAGCCGTTTGCATTTTTTTTCTGTAGCTTAATTAAATCTCTGAACTCTTGATTGCACTTAAATAACTTAACAAGCTCTTTGTTACCAGCTGATGTTAATGCTGCTGATGCAGAGGTTTTACAGACGGGCACAGATCTTTAGAGCCTCCCTCTCTCTGAAGGTGGATGTCCTTGGCGGTAGTGTAGTTGGGGTTTGATTGTTCAGTCTTGACAGATGCTCTAACCAGTACGATTTGCTCAAGTTGCAGTGGGGCCCCATGTCAAAGCGTTGCTGGTTTGAAACATGCATTCAGATCAGGATAAAGCAGTTAAATTGCAGTGTGTTTTAAAGGATGCCCTTGCAGGTTATCCACTATAGATTTTCTGTTTAAATGGTAAATGCTTTAGATTGCACACAGCGGTGTTTCCTGCTCTGCTGAAAACGTCTCAAAGAGGATGTACTGTATATGGATTTGAAGTAATAACAATTGTGTTAAAGCCATAATACCTTTACAGTGTTTCCATTTCATCATTATAATGCCCTGTGATCACAAACCCAGAGTCCCATCTGCGCTGTTTATGCTGCGATGCATCCCATTAGTGGAGGTTACTCGCCCTCCTCTGCTGTGGTCGACTGCTGAGGTCGACTGCTGACTGCGCTATTGATCACACACAGAACTTTGGATATATGGAGAAAGAACACGCACACACATGCGTGCACACACACACACACACACACACACACACACACACAGATTGATGGTGACAAGAATCATTAGTCATTACTATTGATCACAGCTAGCAGAGGTGCAGTCTGACTGGTGCAGTCAACCCTCCAAATGCAAACATACACACACACATATCGGGTAGTCATATCTTGTGGGGACATCTAATTGACATAATGCTTTTTTTTTTTTTTTTTTTTTTTTAATGATTGCCTAACCCTTACCCTATACCTAACCATAACCCAATTATAAGCCTGACACTAAAACCACATTTTAAGTCTCAAAAATGGGATTTTGTTCCCCTAAAGGGCTGTTGGTCCCCACAAGGATATGAACACACACACAGACGCACACACACAACCACACACTTGCCCCTCCACAGTCGTATCCTCAGCAGTTGTAACTCTCCATAATTTACGCTCTCTCTTGCTCTCTCTCTCGCTCTCTCTCTCGCTCTCTTACAGCTGCGGTATCAGAAGTGTTTGGTGGCTCGACCGCCCTCCCAGAAGGCCTGCGGTTCGTTGCCTCCCGGCGACTCGGTGTCCCGCCGGGTGTCGACCAGCGTGAAGCGAGGCGTCCTGTCTCTCATCGACACCCTCAAACAGAAGAGACCTGTCACAGAGTTGCCACAGTAACCGTGGTGAAACACTACCGGCTTTCGACCACGGCCCCAAGTCACCATAGTAACTCAACGCATCGCTGCCAAAACCCGTCACCACCACAGACCCCAGTAGCCATGGAAACGCAGTAAAACCCTTGGGTTTTTTGGGGGTGGGGGGTTTAACCTTTCACAACTCCTTCACTTGTTTGGAAGCAAATTGGAATTTCACCTCAAGAGTTAATTGGCTCTTGAGCCGCTATTCAAGTCTGTTTCCTCCAAATAAGTGAGAATTAAAAAGGCACCAACCCCACATCTAAAGAGGACCACCTGAGTGCCGGCCATGCAGGCGATGGTGTACATAGAAGTAGGTCTCATTCCCCTCAGCTCACAGCAGCGGAGGAGAAGAGGGCAGGAACTGAAGAAGTAGGAAGTGATCCTGTGTGCTGCTGCTGCAGCCAAACCGCTGATCTCTCCATGCTCTTTGTGCATTTGTGTCTGTGCCTGTGCTGACAGCATGACCTTTCACACCTGGCCACACTCTCCCTCCAACCTCATCCACCTGGTTGTCCTTTTGCCCCTCCCCCCCGAGCTCTCTTGCTCATCATCTTCAGTAGACTGTAACCGTAAGAAGATGAAAAGTTTCATATCAGTGGATGATCATTGGAAGATAAAGAGATTTGTTTCAGTCTACACCCTCCAACCACTTGACCCTGCATGAACTTTTTATCTAAATGTGAATCATTCTATACAATATCAATACACTGCTGCTGCTTTCAGAGACTCGAGGGTGAGAAATCAGAAGTCGCACGGTTCGTTTATCCTGTCTTATTCGTTCTTTCTCATCAGCTGTGCGAGAGTCAGCCCCGGAGCGTCTGAACGAGTGGTGACCTTTCACCCGAAACATCCTTCGCGCATTTCCTTGTTTACGTTGTTATTCTTTTCTCATCCCTCTAGGAAATGACAGAAGATAGCCATAACGGAGGACGAGATGGGGGCGGGTGGCGCTGACCCTCTCTCTCTCTAGTACAGTGCTGCTCCAAACACAGGAGACCTTCAGCATGCTGCTGCTCTTTAATACACATGTTGGAGGAAGTTTGACGGATTATTCCTTTAAATCCCACCTCAGTATCAGTCATCAGACTTCATTTAAACTAATAAAGATCATAGGTGGCATTAAAAAAACAAAACAAAAACAAGCCTGGAGGAAGACTTGAGGAATGTGTTTTTATACCTGGGTGTGGTTGTGATGATTTTTAGTCCACAGCTTATGTGAACTGTGATTTGAGAAAAAGAGAGGACAATTTTCTCTTGAGCTGTGGATGTTTTCTAGAGGAAAGCCACCAGAGAGATGCGTTGACTCAGACGGACGGACTTTAATGGACTCTATATCGGTCTGTCTCCAGGATTGTGTTCAGCTGAACACGCCTTGTGTTTCCTTACTCACTGTACGTCTGATTTCATCAGTGTAATGAAACCGCTCGTTCTGTGTCTGTGTTGTGCAGAGTTCCAGTTTCACCTGCTAGCTCCTTATTATCACATATCTGACAAGCTTGGATGTATGGTAATAACTAATGAAGTCCTTTATGTCACCTAAAAATCACGTAAGATCCTCACAACAACGCATCTCCCTCCTGGGTGTGGGGCAGCAGATTAATACTGTTAGGTGACCCTTTGCTAAACCCCCTGATTACAGCCTGTCAAGCTTTGGGTTTACTCTCCGCTTGGGTTTCCTTTCCAGACGATGCTGCTACATCAGAGCTCTGTATTGTGTTTGTATTTCAACCTGCTGCAGTATGGTGGTACATTTTTCACTGTGTGTACCTGATTGGTTATCCTGGGACTAAGAAGGTCCGTGCAGAATGGATCATGGCTCACTTTCTGCTGAGGACACCAACTTTTATGCCAGAAGCAGTAGACGAGCCTCTGACATTTAGCATGATATTTCAAGCAGCTGGTTCAAAATGACTGCCTAATGTTAAAACAACAGCCGGATTAAAAAATATGGTCCAACTCTTCATAAAACATATAAAGTCTGTTCATGACGTTCATCATTTTTAGGGTCCAAAATTGAACATTTGCTGGTTAGCAGGAGATGCTAGTCTGCGCGTAATACGCTTTCAAGAGTTACTGCAGATATGTGACGCAGCATGTAAAAATCTAAAGTACAAAATTCATTATTATTTTTGCTTTAACTAAAATTTCAAAACTTCCAGATTAATACTGCACAATTCCATGATTTCTTTTTGTAAGATGAAGATTTTGAAGATGTCGAGCTGCAGCCGTCCCTTGAATTGTTTGTGGTTCAGTAAATATGCACAAGTTCCCAGGAGGAGATGCCTTCATATCCGGAATGACATCCCATAGTTGGAAAAGATAAAAACAAACAAATCTTCCAAATCAAACACATGAAGCTACCTGCTGTGAATAAGGGAGCAGTAACAATTGTATCACATTCGTAAAAGAAGTTTACCTTATGGAGACCCAATGCAGAAGTCACCAAACTTCTCTGGTTGACCGTCCAGGTCAGTTCTCCGGGTGGGTGCGGCTGTGCTGAGTGGAGGGTTTCCCCTCGTAGCTGTGAGGCGTGGACACCTAAGTTTGTGAGTGCGAGAACGAGGTGACGTAGGATTTGATACCATAGCTGCATCTACTAAAAGTCTCGGACAAGTTTGAATATCAGTCACCTTGACGTCAAGGTCAGAGGTCAAGTTTTCAGAAAATCTTGTAAATGCGATAACTTGAGAACGAGGTGACATAGGAGTTTCAAACTAGGTACATCTACTAGGAGGCTGAGTTGAAGTCACCGGTAGTTTCCTTGACTTGTGAGATTCCCGGTCTTCGTCTTTGCCTGTTTTTGTTTTGTTGTTTTTGTTTGTGCTGCGTCACATTTCTGTGATAAATAAGTGGCTGCTGCCTAAAGAGACCTTAAAAAAACAAAGAAATGCTTGACAGGGGCTGAGGCAGTAACTTGAGGGGGGCGGGGCTTAGCTAACGGTCAGCATGTTGTCTTGCACTTCGTCTGTTGGCTCCACGGGGGAACGCAAAGAAACTATTTTAGTAACGGAGATGATTTCTTCTTTTGTCACAAGGATGCTGAAATGTGAACGAGATGACAAAAACTTTGTGTACATAATACCCATTTCATGTAACATTTGGCATTAATCATCGTTATAAGCTATGTTTTTCTTTTTTTTTGTTTTTTTTTTTGCCTGTTATTTTCCTCTAATGAAATGCCTTTTTATTTTTTTTTCTATTTTTTGAAAATTCACCAAAAGGCCAAAGTGTAAAATACTGATATACATTGTAGATAAAGAAAAATACGAGAGCAAATAATGAACACGGAGGCGATCGGAAACGCTCACAGTTGTCAGTTAAGTTGATGCTGAATTTAACTTAGCAATTATCTATGCATTCTTTTGATCTGGAGAAATGGAAAGTCATGAAAAGTCTTGCATGCTCTGAGATGGTTGAGAGAGAGAGAGAGAGAGACTGTATGTATTGAACAGAAATATTTTTTATTTTATTTATTCTATTTTATAAAAGGTATATACTGATTTTTATTAGTTGGGGCAAGTAAAGTCTCATGACTGTCATCGTCTCAGTCCCCGGTTAAGTCACAACGCTACAACAAGCTCCGCTTTGCAGAACACAGCAGGTTATGGATTATATCTTCACCTTGTACAGTGTACCGAGAGCTGGGAGTCCACTGCTCCGTCTGAACCGCTGACCGGAGGGTGAGGAGGAAGATTGTAGCAGCAGTGGACTCCTTGCATCTCTTGTCAGTCTTGCACATAAACAACGCGCGCACACACACACATACATATACACTATCCATTTCCCACTGATGGATGTGTCTGCTTCCGTTTGCTGCTCACTGATTTGTACACTTTATCAATGTAACCAATTGTGAGAATAAACAGCATTATAAAACCTGTGCGTGCGCGTGTGTGTTTGAAGCTATTTTTGTGATTGATATCTTGGTTAATCAGAGTCCAGCTTGTCTGTGGCTAGTGAGTCATTAAGAGTTATTTATTCCCATGAAACTTTTTTTGTATCACTAAAGATTAAAGAGATGTGCATTATTTTACTGGAGGAAAAAGCAAAAATGAAAATGTTGTAGTGATGTAACAGTTCTCCGAGTCCCAAGTTTGGTTCGGTACTCTGGCTTCTGGGCCACGTTTATCCAAAACAGGCTTTTCCTTACTGTGGGTCTCACTCACAGGTTATAAACGTCACAATGCTGACAGACAGTAACACAAAGTAGTTGGCATATTCAGCTTATTGATTTTTTTTTTTTCAGTTTAAGATAAATAAGCCTCATTTTAAACTGTGAAAAACAACCTTGAGATCCCACAAAGGAAAATATGGGCCTGAAATGAGCATATGTCACCTTTAAGCCAGGCCTCCATGACAGCTATACGAAGCACTTAACATGATTTAGATGGTTTATCACGTAAAAATTAAGTTCTGGATTTTTCAGTTGTGTGGCCACCTTGACTGATAGATGGGTACCAATCAGGTCATTAGTTACACTTTGTGTCTTTAACATTGGTGCCTTTTAGAGCATTTTAATGTATTTATCTGACAAATACTGCAACCTGCTCTTCACTGTGGCCCAAGTAGTGATTTATTTGTGTATTAGTCAACATAAATTACTAGAAGATCTAGTTTATGAGTGAGCCACATATATTTAAAAAACAAATCTAAGCAACAGAAATGGCTACAAAATAATTTAAATAAATATTGTAAAAAGTACTTAATGTGGTGTTAGTACATTCCTGTGATTTAAACATCAGTGAGAATATATATTTTTTTATACATCAGGCAGAGAGATTGAGGTTGAAGATGTAGACATGTTGCCTTGCTGGGAGTTGGAGGTCCCAGACGGAGGCCTGTAGCCAGAACTGCCACTCCTGCTGCGCAGAGAGGTGGAGGAGATTGGTGGCAGCCCCACATTGTCAGCTCTGACAGCCTCTTTTGCTGGTTTAGCGGCGTCCTTCGATGTTTCCTGTGCTCTTTCAGGCTGTGTGTTTAGTCCCGTGGAGGCTGTGTGGGGAGCGGGTATGGCAGGAAGAGCGGTTGAAGGATGCTTTCCAGAGGGGGAAGGCGTGCTGAGTAATGTCTGCTGTGATTTATATGCTGGATTGATGCTCATCCTCTGTGCCAGAGCTGTGATTGGAGACAAGTGGTTGGAGGGTTTTGCAGAGGACATTAAAGCTAGTGTAAGGCGAGGTATTCGTCTCGGTTTGCTTTTCGTCCGACGCCTCTTGTGATGTGATTGGTTGACTTTTTTCTTTGTCTGTTTCTTCTTGTGGCCTTTAGGTTCATGCGTGGAGACAGTAGTCTTCTTGCTTTGCTTTGGATGGCCTTTTCGCTTACGCCCTTTATGCCCCCTCCTCTTATTTTCCCCCTCTTTCTCTGTCTCGCCCACTTTTTCCTCCTCCTCATCTTCACCACCATCTCCCTCGCCTTTCTCCTCTTCATCTCCTGAAGGTGTGAATGGATCTCGTCCATTTGGCAGCTCCCCTCCAGTCTCCCTCTCAAGGCTGGAGGAGGATGAAGGTTTGCTGCTAGCTGATGCTGCTCGATTCTTCTTGCTTTTCCCCTTTTTAGCAGCATTTGATTGTTCGGGAATCATTCCGCCCAGAAGGCCCTTTGCCGCCGCCCTTGCCAGCACATCTTGGACTGTTTCCACCTTAGTAGGATCTGCCTGAAGAAGAAAGAGCAGTTTAAAGATTTAATGTGAAGACACAATGCATTAAGATGACTGGTCTCGGGGGAAACATAGCACAGGGGAGATCTACACAATAAAAACACAATGGTGTGGAAATGAGCTACAGCCATAAGGCAAACCTGCAGAGGAGGGGGAGGAGGCTTTTACACAGCATCATGGCAGCAAATAAAGAATATCATCTGAAAGGCACCAGGATGCTCACAGTCTACAGCCACTTATGTTTCCTCTCTATGCCCATGCAAGAAAACAGCTGGTTTTGGACTGAATGCTATCATCACAATGATACCCTGCTTACAGCAAAAATGCTAATGTCTTTGTAATGTTTGTCCCACTGTGTTCAGCGTCTTAGTGTAGCACGATAGCAAAAGCTACCAGCCCTCAAAGTAAAACTTCAGTTTTTCTTCTTTAAGTACTGAATAACCAACCTGCACTCAGAAGTTCTCTGAAATTTATCTCGGCTTATCCGATCAGATGCACGAGCATTGCCAAATTAATTACAGGTTATTCCGTGTGGATAGTAGAGAAACTATTTTTAATCTGGACAGAAAACACAGGACCCATCGAAAAATCATCCAGCGTTAAAGCTTCAGGGCCATTAATCCAGTCAAATACATAAATAAAAGGTGAGGGAAGATAAGCGATAAATTCGGGGTAGATGAATTTTGTAGACAAGCCCTCCGGCTGAAAATTGTCACAGTGTAGCTTCCCACACTGTCACTCCAGACTGGCTTTAGAAGGTGTGTTAGTGCCACAGACTCATGTTACAGAGGAAATGCACAGATTAGAAGCTCAGTATAAAAAAAAATGGGCAAATCTGAGTTCGGGTGCATCTTTATCATGTTGTAAGTTTTGTAAATTTGTCTTGCGGTCTGAAGAAGTCTGTGCTCAGTTCTTGTTACTTTGTGCAAATTAGATCGTATTTATCTCTGTGTGTATTTATACTCCATGCAGCTTGCTAACCAAGCTTGTTGGTGTTAGTTAATAACTCTTGTCTAAACACGACCATTTATGCAACCAAAAACTAAGATAATGAAAGCCACGAAGCTGAATTCAAGGGATCAAAACTACTTCATGAAGTCACCTTGGCAACATTCATTTTTTAATGTATAACTCCCCATTACACTGAAGCACAAATAACCCTGTGGAAAAGAAAGTTTGCACAGAGACTCTGCAGTCTCGTGCAAATCTAAGTACACCCCACGATTCAGTCATGTACTGAACCACCTTTAGCAGCAATAACCAAAGTAATGAATAGTAAAGGTTTTCTCCCTCATGCCATTGTGGGGGAATTCTGGTCCACTCTTATTTACAACGCTGCTTCAATTCACTGAGATTTGCGGGCATTCAGCCATGCTGGTGTAGATTTGCTGCTGTGTTTGAGGTCACTGCCCTGTTGCGTGGCCCGATTTAGGTCATTTTTTTAGTTGTTGGACAGATGGTCTCACTTTTGACTCTAGAATACATCGGTATGCAGAGGAGCTCATGGTAAAATCCATGACTGCAAGATGCCCAGGTCCTGTGGCTTCAAAGTAAATCCACATAAACACACACCTGAATGCTCAAAACCAGCAAATTATGGAAACTTCTGCTTTTACAGAGGTGCTCACAATCACTGATGATCACTTAATCAAATGCATTCGATTATCAGCACCTGGCTGCTACTTGCCCTCCTAGTTCCTGTGGAAGCTATAAGGACGTGCTCAGTGTTTCACAGGACTGCAAATGAACTTTGTACGTTACAGCCTGAGTATTATATGCATAGAAGTGAAAGTGTGTCTTCATCGGCAGTGCAGAAACAAGAAATCCCATTAAATTTTCCCGAACCTTCTGTCTGTCTGTTTTCTGTCACAGTCTCTCTGAATCATCATTTACTTTCTCTTCTCTTATGAAAGCTGCTTAAAAATATTACAAATGCATTTTCTATTCACCCCTGAGAGTTTAATCTGTCTCTGCAGTTTTCCATTTTTCTTACTTTGACAGCATTGTACACTTTGAGTCATTTATAAGCCTCAGAACTTTAATTGTGCTGCCAATGTGGTGGTAAAATGCAGAAGACTACAGTTTACTGGAGAGCGGTATGACTGATTGCAGCCCGTCAGACGTGTTTAACAGATAAAATATTTCAGGTTTCAGGCTGATGAATCGTTTTCTAATGAAAATGTCTACTTTAAGTCTCAGTGACAAGATCATTGGTCTACCACTTTGGTCCAGGCTGAAATATCTCGCCTATCGGGCTGATTGATTGATCATGAAAATGTGACCACTATTCAAAACTCAAAACCTTCATTGTTATTCAGCTATTAGCTCAAAACAGCACTGATAACCACACAGAGCTTCCAACCTGGCTCCTTGAGTCATGTGTAAACCCCACATTTTTAAATTAAAATGCTAAATCTACAATTTGTGAGGAAATACTGGAGCTACTTGAGAGGGGAATAGAGCTCAACAACCTCCCAGATGTGGAACACGGGCAGTTTGTCCCCTCGTCTATGAGGACGGGTTCTCCTTCCTTCATTTCTGTGTATCTGCACTCATCGATGAGGTATCTCAGAAGCTTCAGTGTAACAAAATCTGCAGCCGCAGCTCTGTGTTCATTGTAGTCGCTGTAGTGGTCGTCAATCCAATTAGATGTGATCATTAGATTTTAAATTACAGCAGCGAGCTGGACAGGACAGAGGTGTCTGCAGCAGCGTGCCCATTTGTGTTGGAAAGATACGATTTGCATTAGAAATTATTCTTTAACCAGCAGCACATTCTGCATGAGAACATTTAAATGAAACCCTTTCCTGCACATCAGTCACCTGATCTTTATTATATGTATATATATATATATATATATATATATATATATACATACATACATATAATAATTTTTTTATTTGTGCCTCTTGCTACACTCTGTGTGTGTGTGTGTGTCTGTGGGACAAATCCAGGAAGAAAGACCAATTTAAGAATGATTCCTGGTAACCTTTATGTACTCTTTGGTCACAAACAGAGTGCAGGATGTGCTATATTTCAATTGTTATTCTATTAACTGATCCTTTAGCCTCAAATCAGTGCTTCTCTGCTGAAGGAATTGGCTTGTTCACACTGACAAGTACCTACAAGCAGAGTACACGGGTGGTGTTTGCTGTGCTTCTCACGCTCATTTGTCCTACAGCATCCAGCGTTTGAGTTTACTGTCTGCACAAACAGGTTTGTTGTGTACTTGTACATGCATGTCAATTAACGTTTCTGCCTCCATAAAGAGTCATTTTTCTTGTTGTCAAATGTCTGATTTCACTTAAAGGCATTTTCTTGTTTTTTTTTTTAGCACTCAGAAAGGTGTCGAGGAGTTTTAAACTCGTTTCATCCTTCAGCTTTCAAGATGCTACTTTATCTTTTCCATGTTTACTTCCAGATGTGAACATTTAGCATGTAGATCTGCATCACTGCAGAAGCAAATTTTTTAAAGCTTCTTTGTCTTTTGCAACATTCTGTTATGACAATAGATTTAAAGGATCAGCGTTACTAGGGACATACTAAATATCACTTTCAACTCCTATAAATGCATTTTCATAAATGAGTAAACCATTATAAACCCAACGTGATTGAATAGTTTTTGTTGTGGCTCTACGGACCTCACTGCAGCATTTTTCGAGCTGCAGGTGATCGAAGGAGCAGCAGCTCCTTCTGTTGTATTTTTCCCTCTTTTTATGAGTGCAGCAAGAGGCAAGAAAGGGGAGGGGGCAAATGGATGGAGCAATGAGGTGATGCAACAAGGCTTGAGGGCTTGGAGGAAAGGCTGAAAGAGCGACACAGAGAATTATCCATTCATCTTGGCTCTGGAGTACTGAAATGTTTCACTGGCTCACAGGCATTTCATCTTTAGCTTGTCTCATTTTTATGGAATATTGGAATATTGCTGCAGTGTTTTTACAGAGCAATGGTCCACACACACACACACACACACACCTACCTACTGTGTGTGTGTGCGTGCGCAGGCTCGCAGAGCTGACTGACCTCCCTGCAGTCAGACAGCAAAGAAGTGCAGCCTCAGCACTACTAGAAGGTCTTGTTGCAAAGCAATTGCATGCGCGCACACGCGTAAATACTCTACACACATCACAAAATCTCAGTCCTTTGAAAGCAGCCTTGTCCTTTATTCTCTTCTTACTTTCATCTTACGCTTTCTCCTCCAATGCATCTCACCTGTCGGGACAGTCTGGCAACGAAGCAGCCATTGGTGACCTTCGATGGTTCGAGCCTGAAAAACTTGTGTGAGTCCGCTTCGCCTCCTGGCGAGGAGTCGTCTGGGAAAATTGGACCATTCACCCTGAGGGAGCGGTACAGAACGGGAAGAAAAAGAAAGCATTTTCACACTGATTCGTCATCATCACATGCATTTAGAGGAGGATTACTGTAAGCCCAGGATGCATAGTTGTAGTCCTTGGGAAAAGTTTGTGTGGCTCATGAGCCAATGAAAGATGATCACTGCACAGTTCATCAGATATGAAACCATAGGGGTGTTTTTCTTCTGTTTCAGCCACGATACCAACTAAAAACCTCCTAAGAGCTACTGATAAAGCAGGGGTCATATAAATACCACCACACTAATGATTAAAAGGCTGTAAACCATAGTAAAAAATGCCAACATAAATCACAGTTCTCGGAACAGAGACTGTACGAATGCTAAATGTTTTTGATGTATTTTTCCTGTGCGGCCCTCAGTCACAAACAAATTTCCTAAATTGGCACTTGGTCGTCAGAACTCGGAGCTCCCCTGCTGTGAGTAAATGGTTGTGTAACGCGCACAAGAACTGCCAGCTTTTGGAAATTGAACCAAAGAGAAATAAATTATTTTGACAACCAAATAAAGAAAACAGGATTTGTTTAATCGGCCTCAGCTTTTCTTCAAACTTTCTAGTGCCGTGGCAAAGTTCTTGAAAAATAATGTTACTAGCAGTTTTACTTGATATACAAGCAGCAGCAGTCACATGAAATAGTACATGGGCATCCTGCAGTTCAGTGTCAGTGCAGTAGTTTACAGGCACAAAGGTTTCCTGTATGTAAGTGGATGGGAGTGGGTGGCTCATCAGGTGCTTCTCGTGGTGTCTCTTGACAGATTGTCCTGTTCACAGCCTAAGGACAGTCTTGTTTATGGGCCTCGCAGCTGTTGCTGTCAGGCCATACTTCTGGCCCAAGTTCCCTTCAGGATTCAATATTTTAGGAAATGTTGAATGAGAAATCTCAGCGGACCAAGCGCTGTCTAAATCTTGCTGAAATATGGAGATGATGTGCAGATGTGACCTTCGCTCGCATTAAAATTCTCAATGCAATGCTGATTGTGAAAGCAAGGTGCTCTTTATGTCAAGTGTTTACACACAGATTTTTGGTGGGGCAGCTATTCATCTCCACTAAAAGCTATTAAAATAAAACTACGCTCGTGGGCTTTTATAATGGGTTGTGAGCTCACATGTTAAGTTACATGACTGGAGTCACATGTGTGGAAGCAGAATATACAGTTAGGCTGATATTGATCCAGGTTTTGCAGTTTTGCCTCTGTGCACCAACACAGAGGATTTTTAAATCTAACAGTAAAGATGTGACTGAAGTGCAGACTTTTAGCTTTAATTTACAGGGTTTAACAAAAGTATTGCATTAACTGGACAAACATCATTTTAAATGAGAAGGGCAGAGCCTATCCAAGCTACCATAGGGCGGGAGGCAGGGTGCACCCTGGACAGCTCGCCAGTCTCCTGCAGTGCTAACACAGAGAGACAGACAACCATTCGCACCTATGGCAAACACCCAGGGCCGTGTTGCTATGAGGCAACAGCGCTAACCACCACACCACCATGCTGCCCTGAATAAATCCTGCTACTTCTATCACAGCAGTCACAGCATCAATAAACACTAATGACCCAGTTTCACTGGCAGCCATACATGCACATGTCAATATGCTGCCTCCACCATGATTGAAAGATAATCTGATCATTATCTGGGGGGAAAAAAGCAGTTTTTTCTATATTTCTCTTCTAGTTCATCTTTTTTTCATCTGTCCAAAGAATCTGTTTTCCTAGAACTGTGTGGGCTCTTTTAGATGTTTTCTGCTGAAGTCTAACCAGTGATTTGCACTTTGTCATAAACCATCTGTATGGAGACATCTCTTGATTGTAGATCCTGACAAGGACTCACCTGCCTCCCTCAGAATGTTCTTGAGTTGGCTGTAATTCTGTCATCATCCCACTTTGTTTGACTTCTGTGGTCTTTCAGGAATTTTTGGTGTTGCTGAGCCGGCCAAAGGAATTTCCTTGTTTTTAAGAACATACCAGGTTGTGGATTTGGCCTCTGTTGATGTTTTTGCTCTCTGTGATAGGTTTATTATGGCTTTTCAGTCTAATGACGGCTTCCCCCACTTGCACTGACATCTCTTTGGGCCTCATATAAAATACAAAGTTCAACACTGTCATGAAATACCAGGGGAACAGACTTCACCTGGCAATGAAACTGCTCGTCAGTTGTCTAAGTACATTCGAGCCTCTGTGGACTGTGTATAAATGTGCTGGTCATTCCTAAACAGTTAATGCAAGTTGCTCCAATCACACATTTACCATTTGATTTCAAATCCACTGTGGAGGCAAACATACAAAAACTGTGTCAAAAATGTGGCGATGTACTGATCGCTACTTCCTTCCTCCAAACGTCGCTGAAGTGCAGTAGTGTTTGCAGTCCACTGTCATCCCTTGTAAAAACAACTGAAACATCTGTGTTTTCACAGAACAGATACTGGAAACACAGAGATCAAATATGTGCCTAAAATCCTAACGCAAGTTGATAAAAGAGCTTATGTGAGCTGATTTAATAACATTTGGATTCCTTTAAGCGGACGGATGGAAGGAAATGACTTTTGTGGAGCAGCAGGCATGAAACAGACTCTGAAATCTTCTCCGCCCCGTTTACCCCGACTGCGGGATTAATCTCAGGCCCACCGGTAACAGCAGCTGATCCTTTAGACTGTCATCAGCCTGCTGACTGACTCTCTCTCTCTCTCTTACGCACACACTCTCTCTTATAGAAAGGTAAAAATAATAGGTTATTTAGAAATCTGTGCACGGGAATGGTGACCCAAACCGCCGTATCCGCTGGAATCACATGCTTTCCAAGCTTATAAAGTGAATTTATCAATGTCAGCATGCTTTATCTGATAGCTTTTGGGAGTTTTCACTCACATGAGCCCCATGTCCTACTTTCTGTGTTTGGACTCAGAGATAATAATCCAGCTGCAATAAGAGAAAACGAACAGTTTCGCTTTAAAAAAGCTGAAATGACATTTGGTTTCTGTGGTTATTGCGCGGTGAGCTGAGCCCAAGAAAAGAAGATGGGCTGCTCGTTGCTCCCATTTCTATTTGCTGTGGAAATTAACGAATGATGCCAAAAGATAAAAGTAAAAAAAAGGACCATCAAATTAAACAGAAAGTATCTGAGATGGTTTAAGTGCCTCCTGTTTCCTGTTACACTGCCCTGTAGGTTCCTCATTATGCTTGTTTGTTTAAGCCTGTGGATTAAAAAAGTACTTTATATTTATATATGACTAAAAGGATTAAATGCCTATTAAGCAGACAACTGTATAAAGATGGAGCATGTGTGCCGAGTGTGTTTCTTGTACCTGTAGGGCAGCAGTTTGGGGTGAGTGTGTGTTTTCTCTAACACTCTCTTCACCAGCTGTTCGTTTTCCTCGGGATACACTGAGCGTGTGCAGTAGACCACAGTCTGAACCTTTGGGACTGATGAATGAAGGAAATAAATGAATTTTTTACCAACAGGAATAAAAATACAGAACGTGTTTAAGTTGTAGCTCGGTTGGTGAAAAGTGTGTGTGCTTGGTATTTACTCACAGGTGAGAGCGTGTGCCAGCAGTTTTGCCTGCTGGGTGGTCAGAGAGTTTATTTTTCTCTTGGAAACAGAACCATGGGACAAATCTGGCAGCAGACCCCAGTCTGTCAGCAGAGGAGAACCTGTTTAACGACTGCACTCTTCATGTTACCCTCATGATGTTTTCTATTCCAGCATCAGCTCGTATTAAGTCTGTAAGCAGTTTTTAAGTCACTCGGCCCTTGTTTAACTCTACTTGGACATGACTGCATAATATTCAAATGTAAAAAAAAACGACATATGTTATGTTTACTCATTGAAACAGGAGGTTGGGGTCTCTTATATTTCCCTACCTCCATGTTCACTGTGGATAGCGGGCACCGGGTCGTTGAGGGCAGAAGACGAGCACTGAGGCAGCACCATGATGGCCTTTACTCGCTGGACGGTGGCATCTCCGTCATCCAGACCGTAAAACGCTTGTGACAGGACACGAACGTCTACATCAGGATGTAGAGCAACATCTGAGTGATCGGATTAGTGTTGGCACTGTGCTGCCAGCATATGTAATATTCAAAACTCAGGGTTAGGGTTCATGAATGTTAAAGCTTAAAGGACAAATACAGTGGCATCAGCAGCAACAAGGACAGATCAGTAAATCTGTGTTTGTCACTCACTTTTTAAGTCCATCTGTGTGAGCAGTTCCTGGATCTCCTCTTTGTGTGAGGGGTTGTGATCAGCTCCACACACCAGCACTCGGACCGAGCGGGCAGCAGCCACAACAGCCACGTGTGCCACGGTCATGGCCGAGAAGGCCCCCGCCAGCAGGACGTCGTTTTTATCAAACAGCAGGGGGCGTAACACACTCGCTGCCACGCACACGCTCCTGTCCTACAAAGACAGACAGACAGGTGTGTCTGTTATTCACACAAGCTCGGTGGACTACTTTCTCCTTAAGAAGCTGGACCCTCCGGACTTACAGACCGCTGTGCAGCTAATCAAGTTCAAGTCATTCAACTCAAGACTTCAGACTTCACATCACAACAGGAAGTCGGCCTGGATCAAAGGCCAAAACTTGCACTTTATCGCACAGCGGTGAAATGCTTTCCACCTAGAAAAAAACTATTAGGCAGCCTTCATACAGACTGAGTGTGTTTCTTTCTGCTGATTTCAATTCCTGTAACTTTTTCCTTCTTAATTTAAGTCTTTTATAGAGGAGCACGCGGCGCTCACACTAAATGCACGTGTTGCTAATGATCTGAAAAATTTGGACCTAAAATGACCGTCAATAGAAAAGCTGACAAAAATAATGAGAGAGCTGGATTTCCACTGTTGCTGTTCTTTAATCTGAATATATGCAGTGATTTTTATCTCTCGCTGAATACTTTTTCGCTTTTAACTCTTACCTTCAGCTTTCACTTTGATTCTTTCAGATTTACAAACAGATCCCTAGTCCCCTCTAAGAATGACGTCAGCTGTTGGTCATCACCATCTTGTTCTTTGAAACCAGACTTCACAGGTATGACTAGAACTGACTGAGAAACTAAGGACTCCCATCAGGCAGTAATAAATAATACTAGAAGGTTTTTCTGAGACCATACATCCATCAAGAAAGCACCAAGGTAAATCAAGTAAGGGAGAGCTTTAATCTTCTCATAGACTTTTATGCAATCTGACATACTTCTGCTTCCAGAGAAAGTTCCCGCTGCTGATCATTAGAAAGAACACAGATTTAAAGGACATCTGCAATGGCTTCACTCCTCAGACTTGATTTAGTCTGTATGCTTTTTCCAATAAGCACCACCGCTTGAAAACATAAATCCTGGTTGAGTCACTTGAGGGGCTTTAATCTGCCAGCTCTCTACTACAAACTGTCTGATTATGTGGCTTTGTGGCATCCACACCTCCCACGTCTCAGGCAGCATCTTCACCTAAACTAAAGACTTCCAGTGGTGAGAATGTGTCCAATCCCAAAGATCTCCTGCTGTGTGCTACTTTGTTTCTGACCTGACTCTCCTGATGTTGTCTTGAGTTTACGTGTGAGAACACCTCATGAGTCCAGCACTCTTCCCCACTCTTTGCTCTAGTTTGCTAAAGTTAAGTTCAAGTGCTCAAATCAAATCACTTTTATTGTCACATCACATGTGCAGGTACACTGGTACAGTACATGTGAGTGAAATTCTTGTGTGCGAGCTTCACAAGCAACAGAGTTGTGCAAAATACAATAATGTAAAACAAGCAAAATATAAAAATGGCTAATCTAAAAAGTAATAAATATATGTACAATATGTAAAGGTATATACATTACTGAATGTGTATACTAAATATGTTTTTCTACGTGTGTGTGTTTGAGTGTGTATATAGTATGTATATACATGTTTTACAAATGAAATAAAGTAAACAATAAAATAAGATATATAAAATATACAGAGTTCACCCCAGAGAAAACAGGTTCTCAGTTATCCTAGTCATGGTGGCCTTAAGAGCTTGAAAAGAAGGAAACCCACCCCACTAGGGGTGAAAAAAGGCAAGGGTCATTATCACCAGAGGTTTTGGGGGAAAGCACTGTCAGACCATGCCCCACCCAATCATGTGAGCTATTTAGGTCACCTGACGCGTAGTGTGAGTGGGGGTTGAGGTCTGATAAGGGATCTGTAGACATAAATTGTAGGTAGGTGACAGTAGGTGTCCTAAGCCACCACCTCTGTTCGATCATGGTCACTTATATTCCTCTTTCAAGCCATTTTGGCATCCTTGAAAGAGTGACCTTTGACCTTTAAGTGCAAGTACATTCTGGAGACTCAGCTACACATTAACGGCGAGTCAACAGCCACCTCCTAAGGGACTAATACCTGGGACTCTCCACCTTTAATTTTTAATACTGAAGAAACCTCTTGGATGAAAGGTGACATGTCTTCCAAAAACCTCTGAAGAAGTCTACTCACCTTCTATTCAAGCTCAAAGAAGACTCAAATATAGGTACACCCAGATTTCTACCTGTATGTTCAGCACACGTGTGGTGGTGAGGCTGCTGTGCTGGAGCCAAGCTTGAAGATGCTGCGAGAAGATGAGTGTGTCCGGACAGAGGGGGTCCCTACAGAACGTGAACTCCTTGAGTTCAGTCACGTTCTCTGCTTGACACAAACCGGCGCTTTGTAACGCTTCACACATCTCGTCAAGACTACAGAGAGAGGACAAAACATGCTGTCAGAGACACACACATCACCAGGTACAGATACAGGAGACTAGATCATTGTAATACAGAGACACCAGTGCCCTCTGATTAGCAGCATGTCAGTATTCTGCTTTAACCACCAGTAAACTTTACCAGGCATTAAACACATGCTGCATTAAGCCAAAAACCCCCAACCTGTCCCCTTAAGGCTACAGTGTACAATGAGTTTAATAAACAGCCACTCTATTACACTTTAACTTGCACATAACAGAGTGTGCTCCCAAACATTACTCAACCCCAGAAGATTAATACGGAAATAGGCCATGTCTGGGCTCTTGAACATACCATGAAACACAATGGCTGCTGTGAGCTGTTTCAGTGCAGCAAAGAAATAAATTTGGGACCATCATGCTGAAACAAGCACCTACCTGATCTTGAGAGTATCGATCCATGCGCACAGTGGCAGACCTCTTGCTCGGTGCTGTTTGGTCCTGACACTGTCGGACAGGAAGCAGGAGACACTCTGCAGATTCTGCTTCACTCTGCAGCGAGCTAGAGAGGCAGCCAGCTTGGTCTTACACCTGTAAAAACACAGCAGAGCCCATTTTCATGTTTCTTTGATTCAGTTTTGGTTATTTGGTTATGCATAGGTAAACTTCTGTTGTTCACATGTGACTTTTACACTCGCACACACACCTGTGCAGACTTTTCTCCAGGTTCCTGACTTCCTGGATTGGTTCTTGCCCTCCTATCGTTGGACGTTCACACGGAGAAAACTTTTTGTCCTGAAAGTCGAACAGCATCACCATCGCCAAAGGCAGCAAGTCGTCAGACTGAAAAACATTGCAGGGCTTTATTACTGACTGAGTCCTGAAACAACTGGACTGCTGTGCAAAAATGGGCAAAAAACCGCTGGGCAAATGTTATAAAACCACATTTTATATTTTTAAAATATATTTTAGAATGAGTAAACTGAGAAAATGTGCCATTTTAAGAAAAATATCAGCACATTTTGAATTACTGGCAGCAATGCATCTCAAAAAAATTGGACAGGGCCTTGTTCACCACTGTGTAACATCCTGCCCTCTTTTAAAAACATTCTGTAAACATCTGGGACCTGAGGAACATTTTCCAGTTCTTGTCTGATAGAGGAGTATAGCTCCTAAACAGCCCTGGGTCGTATTTTTGGTTTGATGTTGTGTTAAATATTTTCACTTGGTGAGATTTCTGGACTGCAGGCAGGTTAGTTCAGCACTTGGACTCTTCTACATGAAGCTGCACCATAAAAATATTGATGGCTATTTATTTCTCTTGTTTTAGCCCTTTGACTCAAAATGTTGTAGCTTGAGGGGAAGCTCAGCTTTCTACTGAGAGGTCTGAGCCTCCCTCTGGCTCTCCTTTAATCCAAACACTGAGTCAAAACGGTGACGTTTCAAACCAGAAAACCAAACAAAGGAGTTAGAAGGCAGTGAAATGTTCACAAAAGCTGAAGTTAAGGGTTCCCTTCATTCTTCAAAACAGGAATATATGATCACCAAAGAGTAAAGTAAAAATGATGAGCACGTCCGCCTGCACTCTTCCTTATGGCTGTGTACACGCACTCTTTTTGTCAGGTTGTGCGTGTGTGTGTGCGGGAGGTAGAATATGTATGTTGCAGTAAGGATGTGTGTTGAATTATAAAGAGCTGTGTGGTGGTTTTATAGTCGCACTTGCAGACTAACGGCCTCAGCCCATTCTCTGTGTTTCCCTCAACTTATCATTCCCACACAGAGCCACGCGCGAGCGGAGCGAGTCTCTTATCCATGTATGTGTCATAGCGCAGTGTTTCACAGCGTAATTTACGGTTCCCAGTCAGAGAGAGTGTGTCTGCCTCTCCCTTGTGTGTATCACTTGCCACCTATAACCAGCCAGACCATGTACACGTCTGAATACAAATGGCCTTTAACTGCATCCCTGCCTTCCTCGCTATCATTCCGCAATATTCGGATGAATCGCACTCATACGGCCACAAACACTTCATTTGAAGACAGATAACTCCCAGACTGTTTCGCACACTCAGTGTGTGAGCGGATTTCTTTTTTTCTTTTTTAAAAAAACCATTGGATTTGAGTCTGTAAACACCCAAATGTCAAATCTGGTGGGACTCACAATATGCTGCGAAGTATGGAAGCAGCTGTCGGAGATGATGTCCTCGAGTAAATCTTGATCTAGGAGGAAAACAAAGTTGTTAATGAACAAAGGGAAGAAAACATCGGCTGAATTTTAATGTATTAAGAAAAATTTGAATCATAGTGTCCATCAAAGCGGAGGATAATCATACTCTGTCACTTGTTTAGTCATGTAGACAGTTTGGCTCTATTTGCTGATATTTTGAAGCTCTGTCTTCAGCTGAATCAAGGTCATGTGTCTTTTTGATATGCTAACAGCAACTGTGTTTTGGTTATTATTCTAGTTAATACACAATCATTTCTGATTCAGAGTCACAACTACAGATGCCAGAGCCTGCAAAGTTATTGCCAGTCAGTGGTGGATGCTGGGATATTTCCCTGTGCCCTGACGGTGAATTTGAGCAGCATTAGTAGAGCGCAGGAATGAGTAGAAGGCCCTCTAAAAAGACTCAGTATAAGTATCTCTACTTGCTTCTTTACACACAAAGTTAAAAAAAAAACCCCAAAACCTTTTGGTATAATGGATTTGGGAATAAAAAGTTCCAGGAGAGAGAGAGAGCGAGAGGGGGGAAGAATGAAGAAGAAATGCTAAAGTGCCCATCAGAGTTAATTAAAAATGAAAAGCGCTAAACAAAAATCCTTGAGCTTACTGCGTATCTCTGTTTAAAACAGGCAGGCTATTTGTTTTTTAAGTCAGTGGCTCCCTTTAGAAATTAGTATGTGCATTGATTAGAGTATTCCTAGAGGGGTTTTTGAGGGTTCACCTGCAGCCTGAACCTTGAAAACTCAGGTTCAGACAGGCTCTTTGTCCCAAAGTTTTGCATTTTTAATCCAAATAACTTTCAGACAAACATGAATTTCAGCCTGAGGGGAGTAATAACACATATAATAACATGTATAATATCCTAAAAATGTTCAGTTATTCCTTTTGTACACTTATGGATGCAGACAACTGTCTACACACGTATTCACTTTTATTTTGGACTCAGTTTTGTTGCTGGACACAATTTTGTTGCTAAACATGGAAAAACAGTCAGTTTACTGAAAACACTAATCACATGTGGAGTACTGTGCAAAAGTTTGGAGCCACCCCTCACTTCTTTTAATTTTGCTTTCAAGAAGCCAGCACTGCACTGATTTTAAATTGTGTCTCAAGGCACTTTGTTTCTAGCAGAATGTTGCAAAACCAGGAATCATTCCCATATATCCAGTTGAAGTAATATGTAAAAACAGAACAATAACAGGCTGTGTTATTGTTTGTGGCTGCATTTCAACCAGTGGTTATGGAGATGTTAAAACATCTGATTGGTGCAGCTTCATTTCACTAATAATATAGTTATTATTGAAATATACATATAGATATATATAAAACACTTGAAATGCTTACCATTTGTTCCACTAGTTTTCTAAAAACAGAAATGCTGTTCACTCCCCCGACCACATTGCAAAGCTATGACATCACAGCAATGTGACTGGTCAGTTGCAACATTGCTACATACGATGATGCAGGAACAACAACAATACAGGTATAGCAGACCCAGCAGAAATTATGATATGGAGGCAGTATTAAATAACACATAGTGTCAGTTTAAGTGGCCTGGGATGGAGTCAAATAACCAGCCTGAATTATCTTGTCAGTCTGTCCCTGCTGCCAAGAAATTACTCAGAGTAACGAGAAAATTATTTCTGGAAATGAGTGTTCCTGTTCAGCAGAAAACACAATAGTGTTTTGGAAGTATTATGGAACTCAATGAGAGCTCAATAGAGAGGTTCCGGTGGTAAAACTAAGAAAAAACCTGTTTATGAGCCATAATTTTGTGAGCATCCAAAGTAGACTTACTGCGAGCTCCTGTAGAAACCACAAGCCTGTGTTTGCATTTTATTTGCGCTTTCACATGAAAGAAGTCCTCTAACCAGAATCCTGAACTGAAACAGTGACATTTGTGATTGCTGTTACCATGGAAATGTGTAAGTTTGTGTACACTTCAATGCACACAAACAACAAAAGCTATTAAACAACACAAAAAGGATTAAATCTGACAAGGCTGGAATTCATTTCCTGTGAAATCTGGCATCGTTTTGCTTATAGGTTGGGTAGTTATGTTGACAATTATGTAGACAGTAATTATGTAGACATGTCTTGTAACTTCTGCCTCATTTTATTTTTTGATCCAAATCATCTCTTTGACTGCCATGAGTCATAACTGGTTGGGTTGGTTCAAGGCTTAAAAGTCTTTCTATAAGGACTTTTGACATTGTCAGTGGAGTAAATGCTTATTCCAGAAAATCACTTTTCGAACTGGAGCCATTAAAACAGTGTTCAGTCACTGTTGAGCTCTGTCTGCAAGACGGTACCAAGTGGTTAAAAAATGAATGCAGAAAGTTTAGTGTTCAGCTGGTGTCGTGCCTCTGATAAGCTGACAAATGTAAGTCCAAATTCACCTCTTTTAATTCTAATTTTGTCTCCACCTCCTCCTGAGAGAATATCTGCCTCATTAGCTGCCAAATGCTCTGTTATGGTTACCAGCTCTGTGTGGCAAAAACCAGCACAAAACCCAAATTTAGAGTGAGTATGTTGCATGTTGGTGTGTGTGCGTGTGTGCGTGTGTGTGTGTGTGTGTGTGTGTGGCATCTGGAACTGGTTTCTGTAGGATTTCAGTATTCTTTTTTTTTAATATTGAAAAACCTTTTTTAAAAAAATATTGTATTCTATTCATAGATATTCATGCAATTTTCATGATAAAGAATTCTATCCAGTGAATGAAAAATGCAACATGCAGCAACACTTCAAAAGCAGCTCGCCAACCCTATCTGTTTGCCCCTTCCCTTCCTTTACTCGTGTTGCTGGGCAAGAACTGAAGGGCGGTGTTTGCTATGCTCTGTGGTGGTCCAGAGACCTGTGCAAGTTCACCATGCAATACACAATAAAACAGGAATTCCCTTTACATGCAGATACTTATGAATGTCATAAATGTGTTTCAGTCAAGGCTGCTGTAGTCATGATATTGCCATTTTCATCTGGAGCAATTTTATATTTGGTGGTACAGCGATGATAACAGATGCGACATTGATAAAGTCTGGAAGAAAAGGGGGATCTAGGAGTGGAGGTGGGTTGTAAAGTGGCTTGCAGATGTGCACCAATAGTGGGAAGGCTAAAGTAGCCTAAATGCTACACAGTATAGGAGATTTATCATTTAGATGCGGATGTCTACCCAGAATCATTCTATAACCAAACAAGTTGCCAGTCAAATGTAACCATATTTTACCCATAAGAAACAAGCCTTTTAAGGTTCTGTCATAGTGGCTAAACTGACACACCTCCATTCTGGAAATGGTGACATAAGAACAGATTCACATAGTATCAAACGACTGCACCATGTTGGTCTCTAGATATATCACGAGTTAAAGTGAAGGATGAACCTATATAAGGAACTTTACAGAACATTTAAATAGGTAGTGACACTTAGTCACTATGCTGTCTTATGTTCAAAATCAGGATGATTATTTCTTGTTTTGTCATAGAGAATCAATGATGCGTGTTTTACAAACTGTTTATTGCAAAAATACAAAATGCTGCGCTTTAATATTCAGAAGAAATTCTGTTTACCTACATTGTAGGTGGTTGTGGACAACCAAAAAGAAAAGACGGGTATCTGGAAAAACTTGCTGCCACCTAAATGGTCAAATAATGTATGTAAAATGTGGTGTTTTTTACTATATGCGCACTTGTGGCTTTTTAAAGTGAATGTATATGTGTGCGTGCGTGTGTGTGTCTGCCCATGACATGCACTCTCTTATCACCTCCCAAACAGACATCTACTGCACTTCCACTCAAGCAATTTGCAGTCACGTGGAGAAATGAAATGTATGACTATATATTATTTAATCTGCTGCCTGCAGTTGAAGATGCTATTCAGAAAGTGAATATTGGAGCTGACATATGCTGCTCTCCTCTGTTATTCATTATAGAGATAAGGCTGCCTTATCCCTAGGAGCTGGGTAAAGTCCTCAGAGGTGGCAGTAGAGGGGATCAAATTAATTTCCCCCTGACTTTATGTTTAACCACCAGTGGGCTCTGTCCATGCTGGATATACAGTACAGTTCATCTGCATTCATAAAACTAAATATGGTTAAAGTATGGTACGCTATTCTAAATTGTTCACTGTAGAAGTTCACTGTAATCTTACATTTAAGTGTGTTAAAGGCGAGCTGGAACACATGCTTCTCCATGGTTTTGTCCCTGCTCTTGAGCAGCGATGTTTCCGTCTTTTTTCCATAATGTAGACGCTGATGTTGGCTGGCTGGCTTGTCTCTACACAGCTGCTGGAAAATATCTGCAGCCTGTAGGTAAACCTGATCAGATAGATGATAGGCTGAGGAAAAACGAAGGCAAGAGAGAGAGTTGGAGGGAGGAAGTTGGAGAGACGATACAAAGAACGGTGCTGATTATCTGAATAGAGAGAAAAGTGACGGGGTTTGTTAGATATTGTTAGTTTCTGTTGGCAGCTGTTTTTTAAAAGCGGGTATTAATAATAACATTAAAGATTTCCTTTGCTCTGTATTCAAACATGTAAAAATGTAACTTTACAAAGTTGAATCTGCTTTCGTGTTCTTTTTCAGGGAGAAGAGGCTTTCTCCTGGCAACCCTTCAAAACGAGCCATACTTGTTCAGGCATTTTCTTATTGTACTGTGATCAACACTGATGTTTAACATGCTAACCTTGGCCTTTAGAGCCTGAGATGTTGCTTTGGGGGTCTTTTGGAGCTTCTCTGTGCTTTGTCCAGTCTGACCTTGGGTGAATTTGCTGGGATGTCCAGTCCTGGGAAGACTGGTGACTGTCTTGAATGTTTTCCACTTGTGAATAATCTCACTGTACAATGTTGGGCTTCCCAGACTGATGGCAGGAACAGTTGCTTCTTTAAAATCATTGCAAATGTTTTTTCTCCTTGACATGTGTTAATACTGACCTGCAAACTGCCAAAACCTCTGTTTTTATATAGGCGCTGTCACTCACTGATGACCAGCCAGTTAATTGAGTATTTAATTAGCAGCATTTGCCTGCTACTTACCCTCTAAATTACCATGAAAGCAAAAATACTGTATGCTTAATTTTTCACAAGATGAAAGTTCTGCGAAAATTGTAGTTTTCTCTTGCAACTTGCAGTTTGGTAAATACAGTATGAGATAAGTAGTGCAAGTTTTAAGACTGGATATCACCTGTAGAGTGAGAAGATGAATGCAGTCGAGGGAGCAGGGAGGAGAAAGGCTCCTTGCTGATCACCTTCTCTATCCCAGAGCTCATATTCACATCCTCTCCGGAGCCCACTGTAACACAAAGACTATGTATGTGTGCTCATGTTACACAAATACACAACCAGCAGCACCGTAAACACTTTACCTTTGCCTGCCATGATCAGAGAAAAAACAAACACTTGTCAAGAGGTTCTGTAAGCAATTTCCAGTCTATCTGACAACATTTGTCTTTTCTTGTTTGGCACTCCTGCCAGCATCTGCTGTTCCAGCGAGCATATAAACACACACAAACACTGTGTGTTTACAGAGCTGAACCCGAGCTCTGCAAATGTAAATAAGACGCACAGCATCGGTCATAGCTGACATGTGATCCACCTCCCACTTTCCTGTGAATGTGAGACAGAGCGGCCGCAGGCCCCTGTGCGTAATTGGGCTCCTCCTGGTGCAATTAGGCGGCTTTTCGGATACGTCGGCATGAATAAATAATGGACCGCTGCCCGACCCTGCACAAAGGTCCACCTCTGACTGACCCTCTAAAACCATCTGTGTGCAGCTGCTTCACCAACACACATGCACTCAGTTGTGTTTCCATCGCTTCAGGGGACATTACATTGACCTCCATCTATTTTTCTGCAGACTTATTCTAACTTTAACAACTACTTGAATGACCTCTAGCCTTTACTCTGACCTTAAACCTAGATTCTTCTGTCTAAAATGTAATGAAATGATAGAATAGAGGCACACATTAGCTAACCCAATAGTTTTTACCGGTGTTTAGTGTTCGGTGACATCACTTACTTTGAGACTTAACATCCAAAAGTTCAGGGACCACTTGGCTCTAATTAAACTGGATTAATAGAGAGAAACACAGACACAGTGTAATCGGCTTTTACGGCACTCATGAATGTTTAAACACAGAGCTGGAATTGACCAGAAACGTGTCCAATAAGGCCATGTCAGTGCAAATGGAATAAATTAATGAATATCAAACAGCAGTGATTTAATGAGTGTCAAGCAGTTTCCTGCAGAAGAAAAACCCTAAGTCCACTTAAGAAGAGCAGCACTGGAAGAAAAGGCTACAGCGGCTTAGTGTAATCTGCATACAGGATGATGGGCTGTTTAAAATTGCATAGCAGGTCTTACCGTTGTCATTCAGGACTCTCCTCATGGGAACAACGCTCATCTTCTGAGCGAGTGTCCTGGATCTGCCTGTGTGCTCTTTACTCTTCCCCAGCTATCATATGCTGTCCCAGTGAATTGGAGAACTTCACTCCTCTCATCACCTCTTTGTCATCCACGGCTTCCCTCTGGAGAGAGTTTGAAGTGCCATGGCAACAATATGATAATGAAGGAGGCCTGACCCCCCTCTGTGATAGCTATACAGTATAATACATAACATACTTTGTATAACATACAAAACATAAAATACTTTATCATCTTGGATTTTCACTGTTACATTAGTCACACATTTATTAAATCATGTTAAATATATTTTAAAAAATGACCAAAGTGAACCACAGACCACAAAGCTGAGTGTCTGTGTTTGCTGGCAAATATGAGAAACTATCTTGGATACCATTACACACAGGAATGTGTCCAGGGCAGCTGGAAACTTCCTTCATACTGTACTATCTGTTAATAAGTGACAGCGTTGGGGGGGGGGGCTTCACAGGTATCTGATGTCACTGCCCCCTACTGAGCACAGAAGTGCAGTGCAGCATAAGGCAAAGCTGGGGAAGCTATTTGTGACTTACAACATACTAGTACAATATTTTTTAATTTAGTAATAAAACAGGATGTGATGCTAATGCCATAGACTGTATATAAAGGACGAACATAATCCTTGGATATATTTTCATGCACATTAATAGACACTTGGAATTCCCTCTGATTGGTATTATTGAGCCTGTGGCTAAGCTTCCTTGGGAAAGATACTGAACCCCGAGTTGCCCCTGATGCATCCATCAGTGTGTGTCTGTGAATTTTATATGCATAGGCATAGAAAACGTATTTGAGTGAATAGGTGACTGAGGCTTGTAGTAAGAAAACACCTTTAAGTCTCAAGTTAAGTAAAAAAAGAAGTATATTCCATTCACCTTTTGAAATGAAAGCTGTAACGTTTTAGTAGGTTTCATGGTTGAAGCTCACATAGGTGCTTGAAGGCAGCTTAGAGATGCTTTAAACAGGATGCAAAAGGGCGCCGGGTTGCAGTCTGTGGGGCTGAAAAATTGAAGCTAAATGCAGAAGTGCTAAAAACTCCAGTTTCTCTAATGGGTCTTTAGGGCAGGGCTCAAAACTGAGTAAATCCCCACAGACTCAGCTGTTAAACTTCACAG
Organism: Pelmatolapia mariae; assembly: GCF_036321145.2. Lineage (NCBI taxonomy): Eukaryota > Metazoa > Chordata > Actinopteri > Cichliformes > Cichlidae > Pelmatolapia > Pelmatolapia mariae. Next base: position 24,082,749 of record NC_086232.1, on the reverse strand, counting down.
CATTAAAAAGCATGTTAACATGTGGCTGCTTTGACTGACAGGTATGTGCTGCTGTTGGAGCATTTTCAATAGACTTAGAGACTTAGAGCTTTTTATTGTCATTGTGCAGTTTCTTGCGCAGCGAAATTGGGTATCAGAATTGAAATTGGGTCATAGAATCATCTGACAAATATTACAGCTTGCTGTGTATTACAGACCATCGCAGAACTTTGTTTTTTGACTGGTGATATTTTATTATTTCATTAGCTGAAATGTGTGTCTGTTTATGTTGCACTTCATCAGTCTCCACTCTCTCGGTCAGACATGTTAATCTGAGGCTCCATAACCCAACATATTCATTAATTTATTCCATGTCTAAAACACATTGCAGTGGTTGATGTCACAGCATAGTGACAATGTCCACCTGCATTTGCAGTCAGTGTTGGGTTCCTGTGTCATTCAGTGCACGTATAGCCTGCCGAGTATATCTGTGTTGTACGGACGTGCTTGCTTTCTGAACTTCAAGGTTAGCAAAAGCGGAGATAAGATGTATAAGCACATCTTATCTTCACAGATTTACGAAGAATGTATTTAAACAATCAGGATTGTAAATTCAACACTAGGTCAGACTTTTGCAGGTTCATTTAAGTACACGAACGTGTCATTTCCAACAGTGCTGAATTTGAGTGATTTGTTAATAAGGAACTCAGCAGTATGCAGACCCTGCAGAGAGCAGGCTAATGAGCTTTTGTTCCAATATTTCAGAGCGAAAAGAGAACAGATAAGGATGCTATTTTAAACCTGTTAATTCCTGGAAGCAGAAACATTCTTTAGCTTCCCCTTTCATAACGACTGTTTTTTGCTTTTTTTTGTTCACTCATCTGCCTGGCTAAACGTGTTAGGGGCGTGGCCATGTTAATTGACCTGAGCTGACTGCTAGGCTAATCCAGTGGAAGCACCCTATGCCTGCTGTTGGAGACTCTTTATAATGGATTATTTGACTAGTGCTATGATTTTCTGTGAGGTATGGACCATCTGAGAAGTTTCTACTTCAGCTGTCGTGAGTGAAATTATAGTTTTGTTTGTTTTGGTTTTTTGGTTTTGCTTAGCATCAACTAGCCGATATGTGTCTTTGCATTTTATGACTGCAGTGCTAATAGCTCAATAATGTTAGCTGATGGTAAGCTCCAAAATGCCAATCATAAACCATCTGGTGACCTCACAGTCGATACCTTTCCATACAGTTGTGGTCATAAGTTTGGATACACTCATTATGGACATGAATGTCCTCGTAATTTTGGGTTTTTAATGATTTCTTTGGACTGGTGTTTTTGCAGAGGGACATGATTATACAGCATACATCTGTTGGATATATATCATCAGGGTAGGATTTACTGGATTTTTTTCTAATCTACACAGGTTCAAAATTATAAATACAAGCTGAAATATATGCATGCATACCCTATTAATATTTGTTTAAATATCTCTTAGCAAGATGCACCTCAACCAGATGCTTTTGGTAGCCATCAACAAGCTTCTGCTATAGTTCTGGCTAGATATTTCACCAGTCTTCGTGGCAGAATTGGTAAAGTTTATTTAAATTTGTCGGTTTCCTGGCATGGACCCAGCTTTTAAGCATAGTTCAAGTTTTCAGTAGGGTTTGGGAAGATCATTCCAGAGACTTCATGTTAACCTGTTTTATCCATTCCAAGATCGTTTTTTAAAAAAGTGTTTCTCATCTTTGATCTGATGTAACACCCAACTGTGTTCAAGACCACTGAGAGCTAAACAGCCCCAAAGCATGATGCTACCACCACCATGCGTGACCACCAATACAATGTTCTTAGGTTTGAAAACCTCATCTTTACTCCTTCAAACATACATCTTGTCATGGAGGTCAGATAGCTCTATCTTTGTCTCGTCTGTCCATAAATCATAAAGTTGATTTTGGAGCAAGAGCTTCTTTCTCTGTCAATTTCATCTCAAAGAAACAATTAAAAGCCCAAAGGCCATAAATCAATTAATTAAAACATAAAACTCAGGCCATTAACTCACCAGGGAAGTGTTTACTAAAGTTACAGATTAAGGAAGCTATGGGTTGTTTTCACATTGGCTTCTATACAATCAGACTTCAGAGGTGTCACTCCTATTGAAAAAAAAAATGCAGGTTTGTGGAACTTCACAGAGTTTAAATGAAACTGACTTCTACCATGTTCCTCATTTTCTTTCCCTCACAAAGTATTTTACATCAGCCAAGTGTTGCATGAGGAAACACGCTCTTATTGAAATAACCTTTACTCCTGCCATGTGTTATTATAAAATCCTCGTCCCCAAGTCATCAAGCACATGTCAGCAGGTAAGGCTTTTCTTTTTATCATTTTTAATTGATGGATTATGCAAAAACAACCAAGAAACGCACAAAACCAAACAGACACGGTGCTTTAAATGGTGAGTCACGTATTGAGAATGAGAATTCAAAGGGCCTGACAGGTTTCACTCAGTCTCAGTGTCTTGGAGATTTTACTAAACCCTTCACACCTCAGCATGTCTTTTCATGCTGGGAGGCTAGGAAGTCTAGTTATGCCACATGTTCTTTGTTCTGTAATTCATCACAAGCACAGTGTTGTTAGCCATAAAGGTCAAACAGGTATATTTACCACACTAAAGCTATTTACAAGCACAGCGAGTTTACTATATAAGTAAAACTGCCATGGCTGCAAAATATGCTGCGTGTTAAAGCACAAAAATCTCCGCCCCGTGTACTTACTGGCCCTTCTTTTTTTTCCCATACATCCATTGCTACACCTACGTAAATACATTGGAGGGTTACCTAGGCAACTGCAACGTGGAGTGTCCAGTAGTAACCACGCTGTAGTCTCATCAGTGTTCATTTCAGTCACCTCTAAGGTGAGAAAAGTTTATCCAGCTCACTTCACCCACTTTTGTTTTGCCCTGTAGTCCCTTGCAGTCACAATGTGTCATTGACTTTTCATGGTCTATGATTGCCACCGATGTCAGATATTGTGATGTCATCATATTGCCTGGCAACCACCTAGCAACAGGCTTAAATGACCTGTTTTTTTTTCCCTTTTATGGCTCCACAGCACCTAATAAAAGGATCCCATTATTTTAATCCTGATGGCAAAATCTTAGTTAGATTATCAAGAGTTGAATTATATCCAGTATATTGTGTCATCATGTTGCCTAATAACCACCTAGCAAGTGACCGAAATGCTTCCCCTTCCTTTGAATAAATAGCTATCCACCTACAACAACTTTTAAAAGGATTGTGTGTCTGTGATTTCATGGCTAACAGCACCAGCAGACCAAAGAAACCAAACAATACTGAAGGGCTTGTACTAGTGTACTAGTGTACACTAAAATAACACTGGACTCAGTTTTTTTCACACAATGAATGTAAATTTTCAGCTGAAACACAGATGTACTTTAAATTAAACAAGAGAATCCAAAGATTAGCATAAAAATCAGTAGAGATTCTTCTTCTTTGCCTTCCTCCTTTAGCTGCTCGCTTTAAGGGTCACCACAGTGAATTACGTGCCTCCACCCTATCCATAGCATCGTCTTCTTACGATGAATTTTATTTTTACTCTTACAGTTTGCATTCTAAATTTTTAAATGACACCTTATTATAAGCAAGTTACTAACAGTCATAAAAAGGCATTTATCTCGCCATGATTGTAATATTTGTGTCAGACCAACAGAGGGAGACATTTTCTTGGATTATTGAGCCACGGTGCACAATTACTGCTGGAGTGAGTGATTTATTTCAAAGCCACTTTTTGGCTTCTGGCCCTTAACAAGTTATGAATCAGAGTCATATTTTTTATTTGCAAAAAATAAATCAGGCTAGTCAGCCCCGATGCAAGCAGAGATAAACCAAGATGACACATGATAAATCATTAAGGCTAACCTTGTAAGCCGGAGAAGATGCTGGAAAAAAGCAGGGGTGGGATTTATCAGTGTGTGGAAAAACCACAGTGAGCTTTGTGGGGCCAAATGAGCCTCACTTCTCTGCGGGTGAGAGTACAGCTGGAGGGATAATCCCATCCAACACGCGTCATCGATGTCGCCTCACAACAGGGCTCTAGTTACTCTGTATGTTTTGTGTGTGCGTGCGCGCGAGGGTGTTTGTGTGTGTATTAAATTCAATAATCGGCCCAGTTGGAGACGGCGGGTTGTGCGGCCATAAGCCGACCTGGAATTTTCTCAATAAAGGTCTAATCTTTACAGGAAGCTGTACAGTGCTGGAGGAGTTTCTTTCCCCCATTGTTGTTGTTTTTTTTCCCTTTTTAATCAACGTAACTGCACGTTCACTGGTGTTTCTTTTGTGTGGTTGAATTCAGTGACCTTGAGTTGATCTACAGCGAGCGACAGCCTTGTATGTTTCTCTCTCTATGGCCCAATGTTTGTGGACATATAAACATTACTCACATATTATTTTGGAATCTCTTGTTTCGGGACTGTGGGCATAAATACACAAGCAGTCACTCCTTGGAGAGTGCTTTCTATAGGATATGAGCTTTGTCTGAAAGGTGCAGGCTGCGGTTTAACCCCTGATTCATGGCCTTGTTGAATCAGACAAGTCTCTAAATATAGCTACGTTTTTCTTAAACAAGTGGTTTGGCATTTTTAGATGCTGAGATTTATGACGAGAAGACAAGTGGTGCTTTTTATCTGAGCATTCATTTTGGAGCTCGAGGCAGGTGGTGGACAACGGGAGATAAACAGCTGGCCTGGTTCTAACGTCACTTGAACGTCTCAAATTTTTGTTTAAATATTTTCTATTTTTTAGCAAGAAATGTCCTTACAACATTACGTGGGACTATTATTTGCTGAAGGATGACTTCCTCAACCTGTGTCCTCACTGTGAGGTTGCAATCAGGCAGGTGGCTCCTGGTTATCATGAAAAACAAGTCTGACATCTCATTGTTAAACATTTTGACACGTTTTATGGCAAACACTTTATCTGTGGTCTTTAGAGGGGCAGGCACAATGTATTTCATTTACAAATATCCAGGATTCCTGTGTTCTCCTGTACAAGGCTGTCTACATACTTTTGGCTACACAGTGTATTCATTGTGTATATGAGAGAGTGTGTGTGTGTGTGTGTGTGTGTGTGTGTGTGTGTGTGTGAGAGAATTTCAGTGGTGCTAATTAGGCTGGGCTTGATCTCTGTCACTCATCAAGACACAATTAGAAACTGTTAGAGCTACACACTCACACACACATGCTTATCATTTTCCTAGAGAAACTGGACCCTCCGCACTGCTCTGCTGTTAAACAAGTTTAACTCACATGTGCACACACATGCCTCGTCATGTTGTAGCGCAGCCGGCAAAGCCCGTGAACATAGGCAACTTTGTGCCGAGGAGCCAACAACAGCGAGCTCCTGGATATGTCAGAGCACCTGCTGGGTGAGAAGACGACACAGGGCTGTTTTTACAGGTGTAATCAGTTAAATAGCTGTAATTGTTTCCTGACAAAATCAAAGACTTCTCGTAAGTCTCGTGGCATTAGTCGAGCGGGGATGACCAAGGAATTCAAATGAAACTTCCTTTTAAGCCGGTAGGGCCGGCTGTGGCAGATTCCATCCTGATAGAAGACTGCTGTGTTTTCTATTTATTTAGAGATTGTGTTCAAGACAATTTAATGCTGTCATAGCTCAGTTTAAAGGTGAGTCAGCTCAGGGCTGAAGAATGCCCTCGTCTGTCATGAAACCCCAGCAGAATCATAACCACAGAGCGTACTAAAGAAATCAAAACAATCAAAAACAAATTTAAAAAATCTTAGATCATCATTGAGAAAGTTTATTTTTTCCTAATTTAATTTTAAAAAGTTGGACGTTCATATTCTATAGTTATTACACATAAAGTGCACAGTCAGTGGGAAAACTGCTGATGAAGTTGTCCTGATGATGATCTTTGACGTCCTCCACAATGAGGGAAAAACGCAGGTCACTGCTGAAAAAGCTGGCTGTTCACAGAATGCTGCATCACAGCATATTAATAGAAGGGAAAGGTGTGGTAGGAAAAGGTGCACAAGCAACACGGATGACTGCACGTTAAAAACATGACGTCAGTAACTTTGGAGAGCTTCACAAGGAGTGCAATAATGCTGGTGTCAGTGCAGTAAGCGCCACCACGCGCAGGCGTCTTCAGTACAGGAGCAGCTAATACCAAGCCACTCTTGAGCCAGAGACAGTGTCAGAAGCATCTTACCAGAGCTAACGAGAGAAAGAACTGAGCTGTTTGCTCCAAAGTCCTGTTAAACTGTGAAAAATAAAACTATGAATAGAAATTAAATCTAGATCCTGGAGGAAGAGTGCAGAGGCACAAAATACAAGGTTTTGGAAGTCCAGGGTGAAGTTTCCGTTCTCTGTGATGATTTGGGTTTCCATGTCATCTGCTGCTGTTGTTGGTGGTATGTCCACTGTGTTTTATCAAGTCCAAAGTCAACACAGATTTAAGAACACTTCATGCTTCCCTCTGATGACAGGGTTTATGGAGATGCAGACTTCCTTTTCCAAGAGGACTTAGTACCTGCCCACTGAGCCAAAACCTACTACAAACGATTTGCTGAGCATGCTGATGCTGTGCCAACACTCCTGATCTGAACTCAGAGAATCTACGAGGTATTGTCAAGAGAGAGATAAGAAACACCTGACCGAATAATCACAGACCAGCTGAAGGCCACTATGAAACAACCTGGACTTCAGTAACGCCTCAGCCGAAGTGCCACGCTGCAACGCTGCAACGCTGCATCGATGCAGACACTTACAGAAAGGAGCTCGACCCTTGTACTGAATTTTCATTATTCTGACATTTCTGTTAAAACCTTTTTGATTGATCTTCAGAATTACAGCTGATTGTTCACAAGCTGTAAGCCATAACCACGAAAGTTTACCTTTCTGGATTAAGTTATGAAAAAAGTAGCTTTTTCAAGTTATTCTGTTTTTTGTTTTATTATTTTTTTTAAGATATAAAAAGGATGAGCATGGCTTCAGGGTCTGAAAATAGAGGCCAGACAGAATCAGTTTGAGGTAACTCTTCTGGTTGGAAAAAGAAGTCAAACTGTATAAAACCTTAGAAAAAGACAAATTTCACACGAATACGGCAGCAGACATTTCACTGATATGCTAATGGGCTCAACTGCCGAGTTCAAGTCTTATTAAAGACAACATGATGTTCATTTTTTAAAAACGATCCTCCACATCAGGCTCAAAAAGAATTAAAAGGAAGGTTGCACTTTAAGTTTTGATCATCTGAAACGGTCCTTTGGTATCTCAATCTGTTCTACGGCTGGTTCATTAAATCGGCCTCCAAGACACCAAAACAGGACTGCACATCTCTGTGTTTATGTCAATATTTTATATACAGTCTGTAGCACACAAGTTATGGCTCCGATGTCATAAAAGAAAAACTAAACCTCTGAAAAAATATAAAAGCTGTAGAGCTTGGTAATTATACTATGAGACAAATAATGGAAGACATTTCAGCTGTCTCTTCATGTGTGGAGTCCAGCTCTTGTTTCAGCTTCTGGCAGAAACATGAACCACATTTAGCAGCTTCAGTTCACGATGAGCTCTGCTGAGCCCGTGTCAGTCTCAGAAACAATGCTGCCCACGCCTGGTCTACAGTTGTGACGGCTGCTTGTCTCATTCACTGTTCTTCAGCATCAAACACAATAAGGGAGAGCAAGTTGTTTTTATCCGATCTCTAACATCTCCCTGCACACACAATACCTACCATTATGCATTTATTGGCTTTCACATACTTATGAGACGTCAGGGATACGCTTTGTAGCTGCGCACACATTCACACATTGTGTAAATAAAATGTGCACACAAGTGATTCCAGGTCTGATGCTGTTGCTTCCCATCATAATGCTTCCTTGTTAGTTCTTGTTTAACTACCCCACGACGCAGGCGGTAATATTTGAAAGAGAGCTTTTTAGTTTTGCCCACTGCTAAACACTTGACACATTTTTCAAGGATATTTGTGCATATTAGTGTTTATATAGCTTCAGGCAACATTACACTGGCTTAGATTAATTTCCTGGAAGCTTGTTTAAATCTAACTCTTATCGCACTTACCTGGCTTTAAACAAAGTCTTTGTGTCAAAATCTGTTAAATAGAATTATGGTCTTGAAGAGAGACATGGACTGCAGTCGCAGCACTTACGGTCTTTTGATAGACTTTGTAAATCCAGTTCACATTAGTAACATGATCCAAGTTTTCCACCTTTCTCCGTTCTCCTTGTTGTGTGCGTGACAACTTGATTGGACCCACTTTGTTGGGGGTGAATAACTAAACTGTCTCATCCCTTTGTGCGCCATTGTGAGGCGTCATAAGAGTATCAGGAGAGCTGGAAGCTTCCTCTCAGTGTCTCAGATCTCTCTTTCTATTAAGTAGGAACGAGGGCATGGTCTGAGGTTTTTATTATGGGGAGTGTGTGCTTTCTTGTGTGCACATGTGCAAGTCTCCGTGCATGTAAATTAAAAGTTTAATGAAGGGTGCAGGATTTTGAGGTGTTCTCTTTTTCTAGTTTTCTTAAATAACTTAAAGTGCCAAAAATAATCTGGAGAACTGACTACTCACCAGCCAGTTTGTTAGGTGCACCTGTTCAGCTGCTTGTTAACACAAATGTCTAATCAGCCAATCACATTGCAGAAACTAAATGCATGTAGACATGGTCGAGAGGACTCGCTGAAGTTCAAACTGGACATCAGAATGGGGAAGAAAGGTGATTCAGGTGACTTTGCACGGTGATTGTTGCCTGACAGGCCGTTCTGAGTATTTCAGGAACTGCTGACCTGCTGGGATTTTCCCACACAACCATCTCTAGTGTTTACAGAGACGTTCGGTCTGGTCAAGCGGCAGTCTATGGGTGAAAATGCTTTATTGATGTCAAATGTCAGAGGAGAGTGGGGAGATAACCACTCGTTACAGCTAAGGCAGATGATCATCTCTGAAGACAGACGATGGGATACAACAGCAGAATACTGAACAGAAAACTGAGGCTACAAATCACACAGGCTCACCGAAACTGGACAATAGAAGATTGCAAAAACATTGCCTAATTTGATGAGCGTCAATTTCGGCTGCAACATTTGGATAGCACGGTTAGAAATTTGCATAAACAGCATTAAACCATGGGTCCGTCCTACCTTCTGTGAATGGTACAGGGGTCTGGTGTTAGTGTAATAGTGTCTGTGTGGGGGGGTATTCGGTGTCCTATAGTATCAGTTGAGCATCATTTAAACACCACACCCTGCCTGAGTATTGTTGCTGACCATGAACACTCCATGTCACAAAGCTCAGATCATTAACATGGTTTCTTGGACGCGACAGTGAGTTCATTGTACTCGGATGGCCTTCATAGTCACCAGATCCCAATCCAACAGTGCACATTTGGGCTGTGATGAAATGAGTGATTCACATGATGGATGTGGAGCCAAAAAATCTGCAGTAACTGTGTTGCTATCATGTCAGTATGGACTAAAATTTGAGGAATGTCGAGTCTGTGCCATGAAGAGTTAAGGCAGCTCTGAAGGCAAAAACGGGGGTCCAACCAAGCACTAGTAAGGTGTACCTAATAAAGTGACCAGTGAGTGTGAGACTCATTTAAAATAATGACTCTTCTCATTTGTTTTCCTATTTTTCTGTCGTACTCTGTCTTGTTAAGTGAGGAGAAGCTATAAAGCATAACCTTAAATACGGAAATAGTTCAGGTGGTAATTAACCTCGATTATCCTTCAACTCTGGTTTGTTTACAGATGCCACTTAAAGGATTTCCTTTTCTTTCCTTTTGTAAACAAGAAAATGTATGTTTAACAGATTTTTCAGCTTAACTTATACTGTAATCAGTTTCATGTTGTGTTTTATGCCATTTTAAATGGGAAAAAGCCAAATGGAGCTTTCTCAGTTTAAGCCGCCCTCCCTCCTTTGACACAGTGAACTGTATATGATCACACTTTTATCTCCCCGTGACCTATGAACGACTACTCTTCATTGGAGGCCTCTAACCGTTAAACATGATATGACCACTGTAAAGTTTTAAACAATGCCAACCCTCGCACTCAATAGAACTGCCTTTATCTGTGAAAATGACATCCATCGGTAATGATTTCCTCCCCGTCACAGAAAGCATTGCTATAGGAGGCCGGAGCAGTGTCACACAGTAAGACTTCAGTCCTCATAATGAGTTTTTAAAATTGTGTTGGAGCACTTTGATCTATTTCTGGCGTAAACAGCATGATTTGTGTATGAAAATTGACTGACAGAGTGTGCACAAGCCATAAACAAAACACATTTTACATATTTATCTGAAATGAATAATTATTGTAGTCCTACATACCAGACTGATTTTTACAAACTACATGCAACAAATATATTTTAATGTTTTAATTTTCACCTCACGTGCACAGACCATGCCGGTGAAACTTTATCCACCGCATAAAGTCTGGTCTTTCAAAAGCTGATGGTCTTTAAACCATAAACTCGTTCATCTCGTGTCAGAGTTATTATATTGTCAGTGGGGATTTATAACTTTCAAAAGCCTGTCCTGTATCAACACACATCAATAATGGTACTCAAAAGCAACTATGATCTTCCACTCACTGTGACGTAACACTTAACTAAAGCAAGTCTGTGCAGGCGGATGTTCACCCTGTAAAGAAAATGACTGCAAACCAAGAGTTGTGGTTGGAAAAAACACTGGTTTATTTAGGAAACGAGTAAAAGCGATTTGCTGGATAATAAAATTATGGAAATCCCCCCCACCCCACTCCCCGGATATGGATGCCTTATACGACACAGACCATAAATATTTGGGCTTTTTTGGTCTTCGCATGTGAAATAAGAGATGCTACCTGAAATTCTAAGCTTTATCGAAGTCATATTATATTAAAGCCTGAGGAACTCAAGTCAATGCGGATGACTGGAAAAATCATTTTACGTGATGGTGGGAAAAAAAACCTCTAAACATATTGAGACAGCAAAATAAGTCAAGAATGCTTCCTGGTACGTAGGCAAGAAAGGTCAGATGATTCATCACGAGACACAAACCCCAGGTAAGCCCTATAAGCAGGTTATTAGGCAGGTTGGAATTTGCAAAACAAGAAACGGGTAAAGATGTGGGGCAAATGTCTGTGGAACGACGAAACAAAGATCAGCCTTTATCCAAATATGCAGAGAAAAAAAACAAGCAGGTCACCAGTCGAACAGGTACTCTGGCATTGATTGATCGATTGATTTTATTCTCTACTGGCAGACGCCCAGCACATTACTAAAGCTTTAAAGAATAAATAGGTGAAAGATCCTAAAATGGCAGAGTCAGTCACCTGATCACATTCTGACTGAGGATAAATTCCACCCGATGAGGACCGGACCAAAGGCAGAAAGATGCAAAGAATATACAAAATGTGCTCTCGTGTGTGGGTGCCTTTTCCACAAAGCATTACGATGAACTTGCGTCCGTCCATTTATTTTACTTTTTTTAAAACCGCCAAACTTCAGGCACAGCGGGCTGGTCGTAACAGCAGAGCTTACACCAGGTCTTAAGTGAAATCAGTTTTACCTTGGCATCTTAAGTTTGACATAAGAGTTTTGCCTGTTGTGCAATATAGGATTATGCGTTCTTCTGGGCGCGGTGTGAATCGTGAACCTGCAGAGGAGCACACGTGAAGTTAAAATCTCAGCTTTTTTATGACACCGACTCCACAATAATACTTTTAGAGAGTAGAGAGCTGTTATGGATGGACAGATACAGCACTGGGGAGCTGTTTCGATTCTCTAAGGAAAGAGCTACTGAAGAGCTGCGACTGGACCTCAACACGGCAGCTGAACATCTTTCCACTTTTTCCTTCCACTGTTTTCTGAACAGATTTCCGAGTTGCTTCTTCTTCTTACCAAATTAGACTCTGCACCTGTGCGTTCTTGCACAGCTTTAGTAATTTTGCTTTTCCAGTGTTGAAGTGGTGAAATCGCCTCTTCTTCTATTCCATTTTATTTGCTTGCAAAAGCCAAAATTATAAGTTAGTGAGACACCAGAAAATCATTAAAAATCCACCCCAGCAATTAATGTGTATCACTGGGACTGGGTGTAGTTAAGACTAGGCTTACGTTTGGCTGGTGCAACCCTGCTCCAGGGTGTAGGTGGGTTTTATCTGCTTTTACTCTAGAATCGGGCAATGGTGGCTAAAACTTGTTTAATCTGTACTTCTTCACCGCTTCCTCTTATGTTAGTAAAGTAGGAAACAATCAGCCGTGAAACCTGTATCGTGATGTATTTAGATTACTTGGGGTGAACTGCACAGCCTGCATGCTGCAGTTACAGAAGCCTGACTTATTGCTGTGTATATGCTTTTGTATTTGCAGTTTTTTTAAGGGTTGTGTGAAATCTGTTAAGTAAGCATTAAAGTCAAAAAGTATTGAGCAACTTATTCAACGGCCCGGCCGCCTCCCTGCTAGAGTTCAGCCGCTGTGTTGAAACGTTATTTCTCTGTGTGAGCACGTCTGACTCAATCTCAGTTTCCTATACACACACACACATGCTCACAAGTTCCCTACTGTTTGTGTGTGTGTGTGCGTGTGTGTGTGTGTGTGTGTGTGGAGGGGGGTTGCTTTATCTGAATGTATGCATGTGTGTTTCTGTGTGTGTGTGTTGTTACACTAAACAGAAATCCAGCTTCCTCACTTCTCTCTTCTGTTCTCAGTCTGCTGGTTGGCTGACCGCGGTCACTCCTGTTCAGCACAGCGCTCTCTCCTTGTCTCCATGACAACTGGTTGTCACAAAGACGTCGCGCTCGCCACGCACCTGAGATCAGGAAGAAGGAAGCGCTTGGTCCCGCCTACGCCAAACTCTCCAAGGAATTCAGGTAGGGTAACCAACACATGCACGCACACACACACACACACACACACACACACACACCGATACAGAAATACACTTTACGCAGTGTTGAATGAGAAGTGAATACTGTGACTCAGGGTTGCTGAACCTCAATAACATGATCAAACAAGTATGACATTTTCTGAAAAGATCAGAAAAGAGGATAAAGCGCATGTAGCGAGACGAGGAAGGACTGTGTGAAGGAGGAGAAAGAAAAAACAAACGCCAGTTCAGCCGGTATCGTCTGCTGTAGGATAGCTTCACTGTTTTTACTTTCAGTTCAGCTTTACGGCAGGAGCCTCCTTAACAGAAGTGAGAAACTGTTTATATTGGACATTTAAAGGTTCGGATTTCCCTTTCAGCTGTCAGTCATGCTTTTTGTCACGCTCATGCTGACAATTCAAACACAAGAAACCTGAGAGAGTGCCCGAGTGGGTTGTTATTACACAAAGGTGTCATTACAGAGGGATCTTCAGCGCGCACGTCAGAGAGGTGAACACTACAGTGTAAAGACAGCAAGTCATCGTGACCTCAGGGGTGTATGTGTGTATTTGTGAATGAGCAAAGGTCGCGTGTGTGATCATCACTAATAAGCAAGCGGTGGATGAGAGCGATCATGTGGTAGGTGTGCAGGAAACTCCTTTAGAGGAATGCTGCTGAATCTCCTCTCTCAGGTCTGGCTGATCGCACTAACTCACACACACACACACGCACACTTGGATTGGACAGGGCCACAGGAGGATAGCGTTTCCTATCCGGAATGATAGGAAGGAGGAGGCAGGGAGGAGGTGTGCTGGGGGTATGGGCAGTCAGATTCTGGTTTGGTGAGTTTTAGGAGCTGGCAGTGTGTACACCATACACATAGCGAAAGAGAGAAACAGAAAGGGAAAGACGAGCTGAGAGAGAGGTAGAAGAAAGAAAGGGGACTAAAAGCAGGAGCGTGGAGCGTTTAGGTGACAGACGGCGAAGCTTCAGGAGCAGCAGCACCTTCGCTGAACATCATGCAGGCTTGACTTGAGCGCCGTGACAGTTATGCTGTGCTGTAAGGAAGACAGATTTGTGTGTGTGTGTGTGTGTGTGGTTGTGTGTATGTTGGGATGAAGAGGGTCCTCTCTGATGTGTGTCCTGGGATGATTAGTGTGTGCTCCAAACTTTTTCCCCTTTTCCTCTCTCCCTCCTCATCTCTCCCCCCTTCTCGCTTCTGAGGAATGTGGGGCTTATGTCAGTGAGAGTCAGGTACAGACTCACTAATTACCAGTGCCCTCCCTCGCTCCCTCCCTCTTTCCCTCCCTCTCTCTCTCTAATGCTTTCCTTCAACTCTGTCACCTCCTGCTCTCTCCTCCACTTCGAGACCTTGTGCACTGGCCCCCTTCTCCCGTCTCCCGCTGTTACGTCTACGAGCGCTGTCGTGACTGGAGCAGAGGAGAGGACAAACAGAGAGGATCTGAGTCACAATCCAAAAAAACACCAAAAGGAGAAGAGAAACTTTGACTCGTCCTCTCCTCTGTGTGTGTGTGTGTGTGTGTGTGTGTGCAGTGTGTTTGACAGAAGTGTCTGAGATCTCTTCTCATTGTGCTTTGGGGGACCTGTCATTGAAGACAGGAAGTGCCCTGACAGCGAACACGGAGCCGGAGAGAACCTGACTGTCTGTACAAAGGAAGATAGAAGGCGGGAGGGGAAGATGAGAAAGTGACAAGCCGGATCGTTGCCTTTTGACGCCGACGCCGTGACTACACGTCCCATCATCCTACAGGTTGGCTGGGAACTCATCGTGTGTGTGCACCCCCCCCCCCCCCCCCCCCCCCTTTTTTTTTCTTTTTCAGAAATTCTCTCTCATTGCAGTCTGAACAGTTATGTTGTAAATGTAGCTGAGAGCCATAGTGTGTTTTCTCACCTGGAGGTTTAACAGCACACACTCACACGCAGACACACTCACTCACACACTCACACATGCACACACACTCACACAGTGGGTAATCTGGAAGGACATTTCTTCAGCTGGTCCAGTGTTCACATTGACCCAACTGACTGCTGTAACCTTCACTGCAAGGTTACGGAGCGAGTACTGAATGTTTATTTGTGTGTGTGTGTGTGTGTGTGTGTTCTATGGGTGTCTTGTCTTGTCATCTTCTGCGTGTGTGTGTGGGTTTCAGAAACTGGTCGAGCAGGGCGCCAGTTAGCCTTGGGTGTCCTGTTGTTGTACAAACGAGATTTAGCTGCTCGAGTGTATACGTGTGCATATGAAAGCAGAGTAGTGTGTGCGTGTGTGTACCCGTGTGTCTGTGTGTTTTTGTGTGTGTGTGACAGTTTACATCCAGCTGATCTTTTCAAGAACAACTGTCTCACTGACACAGAGGGTATCCGCTCAAATTTACCAAGCTGTCATTTGTCCAGCTGTAGTTTCTGGAAATATTCACGTGTTTCTCCACATAAGGAAATGCAGTAAGTGATGCCTCAAATCTTATTTATGCTTAAGCTCATTCAAGCAAGCATTCAAAGTACAATAATATACTATGTGTGACTTTTAAATGTCAGTTGAAAGGAAATCAGAGTGTAAAAATGACAAAATGACTGAGAAGTCATTTTGACTGAGAAGTCATTTTGTCAGTAAGTCACAAGTCAGTTTACAGTAATTTAAGTTGTACTTGCATTGAAGTTAACTTTAGTTTCTGTTTCCTGGTAACCAGCTTGGCACGCAGTATGGGGCCGGTTGACCAAGTTATTCCTTCATCATTTTTTTGGGGTGGAAAATTTAAGTTAGATTATTAAAGTGCTTTTAGACTAGAAGTCACATTTTTAACCATACATCCATACTGTACTTTATTCTATACACTCATCTACTTATACACTTGTCTACATCTACTTCACGTCCATGTGGGGTAGATAAGCTGGGGTTCAAACCTGGAACGGTGCTAACCACTGCACCATAGTCCCACACGAAGCTTACAGCCAAAGTACTAACCAGGCTAGACTCTGCTCACTCTCTGAGATCCAATGAGAGCGTCTGGTTTTTGTTATTTTCAGTATTATTTTTCTCTATAATATTGGAGGTCATTGTCAGGGATTAGATCAGATTAGCTTCTACAATACAAACACACCACTGTCACTCACAGCCTTGTAGACATCCAGTCTCGGTAAACATTTGCACAGACCTCGCGTTTACTATGTGAGCAAATTTGACCAAACTGACAAAACTAAAGGCAACTACCATGTACGTTTGTTTTATTTGTCAGAAGTTTATTTTATCTCGGTTAATTGAATTGTTCTTTTTCTTACTAGTTTACTCTTTAGCTTAGTTTCAGTTAACTTCAGTGACCTCAGTTCAGGTTTGGGTTCAGGTTAGAGCCAGTTTAAGGTTAGCATGAGGGTATGTCTTCAGGAAATAAGCATAAGTCAGTTTACTGGCTTGTGAAGTGATGGAAACAAGACTAAATGTTTGTGTACAGAAGGCCAGCTTCCTTGTGAATACTGTAAATACCTGGACCTCTAAGGTGTTTCAAAGGTGTGTGTGTGTTGAAGTGCTGGTCAGACCTGATGAAGTGGTGACACGTGGCTTCTTTAGACATTCTGATGTAAAAACCGAAGCCAAAAATAGAAACCAGTTGAATGGTTAGCATATGGAAGGGGTTATTCAATCGGGGCTTTGCGTTTGTCTGTGTCGCCGTCTCGGACAGTAGCTGTGGCTTCATTACTGATTGTGTAACCAAGTTCAATAGGTGAACCATTTTTCCGAGTGGCGCTTATCTCTCAACTCGCTGTATCACATTCCACAAGTGGAAAGCACAGAAGCAGACGTCATCTAAGACATACATTTATATCTCGATGTTTGTCCTAGTTTGAATTTATTGCTGCTGTGTTTTGGCCCTCTCTAGTTTCAGGAAGAAAAGACAGATTTCTTAAACCAGAAGGCAACAGGAAGAGATCTTTCATTTAACATATCAGTTTTTTTTTAAGCAAGAAGCCGATTGGACTTTATTATTCAGCAAACCTCAAGCATAAGGAAGAGAAACAGCATAAACTGCACACTCACACAGACACAAGCGTGCACCATGATCATGTCACATGTCTATCACATGATCATCTTATGCTCATGATGGGGAAGCACAGATTCAGTGTGGTGTGTACGCGACAAAGCCATAAGCCTAATCCACCAGTACATAGGCAGAGATCTAGAGCTGCAGAGTAACGAGTGCAGCGGAGAGAGAGAGGCAGAAGGAAACCTGTTAGCGCTATTGTGTTGTTTATGAAACACCTGTAACAAGATCTGATCAGCCTTGCTCTCCTCTCTCTCCCTTTCTTTCTTTCTGTTTGTCGCAAATACACACATACCGGGAAAGCACAATGGCCACATTCTTCCCCTTTATCAACCCCCCCCCCCCCACCTCCCTCTTCAGCTCCCCTCTGATCGGGCCAAACACCGAACAGCAGTGAGCTGAAGGGAAGTTGAACCGAGTTTAAAAAAATAAAAAAATAGGGTAACAAGTACAGGTGGAAAAAAAGGGAGAGGAACATATGATTTATAATGTGCTTGTCTCTTCCTCTTGTAACAAAGATGGAAAATAAGGGTTGAGAATGAGAAACGTGACGGAAAAGAAATGTTAGAAAATTGTCGGCGAGGATGACAAATAAATTTGGAGGAACAGTATTCATCAGGAGTTTTAAAGGGCCAGTTCCTCAATTCATGAAATCAGATTTTCGGAAAGTCTATCAAACAGAACAAAAGTAATGGTGTTTTTAAAAACCATTGAAAAAAACATTTGTTGAAAGAATTAAATTCAAATTCAAATTCAAATTTTATTTGTCACATACACAGTCATACACAGTACGATATGCAGTGAAATGCTTATACAACTGCTCGTGACCTAAAGAAAAAAAGAAAAGGCTATGAATAAGATAGGAAATAAATATGAAAATTAAAAAGGGTAAATTTAACTAGGAAGGAATAAAATAAAATATATATATGAGTTTGTTGAAAATAAAATAACTGTACCACACAAATTAGAATGAAGGGCAAATTTAACTGGGAAAGAATAAGATAAAATATATATGAATTAAAGTTTAAAATAAAATAACTGTACAGCAAAATACACAATACACAGTATAGAAATATATAAGAATGTATGAAGAAATATAATATATATACAATAACAGCAGCTGTACAAGTATTAAATGGAAATGAAGAAATATATGAAGAAATATAATTAGTTTTATGATACACGCCTCAAGCGCTTTGGTTAGGGTTTGTTTCACTTTAGAGCAGCGATGTGAAATATAAAGCCCGAGGGCCAGAATCGGCCTGGCGAGGACTCCAATCTGGCCCACTGGATGGTTTTGGAAAAATGTGAAGGAGGGCTTAAATTATGGGCTTGCATCTGTATTTTCACAAGTTTTACAGTATTTGCTACTAAAAAAAGCCCTCCCCCGTGGCCATTCATAGTACGCCAAAGTAATTATGTAAAAGATGGTTTCTGTTTTCATTATCTACAATAGAAATTCCTGTTTTGTGTTGTTTTGCAATGATTCCACAGTAAGAAACAAGAAAGAAAAAGAAAGATTTTTTGTGAATTAAAATAAACGTCCTGTTTCATAATTACAGGATGGTCTGGGCGATGAGCTACCAGATCTTTTTCTGTTTTTTACAATTTAAGCTGAATGAATCAGGCTGACAGATGTCTTTGATTTACTACAGGCACATTTCTTTATTGTGTAGAAAAAGTGAGATGAGCTGTTGAAACTGCAACTTGAAACTTTTTCTTATATTATATGTCTGAGGGATTTAATGTTAAACTTCTTTACACTGACAGAAAGAGAGAGCTTCACTCGTTTGGCCCACTTAAACTTTATGTGGCCCTTTATGTAAAATGACTTTAACATCCCTGCTTTAGCAAACGGCTTGTTGAGATTTAATGAAATATAATTATTATTTTTGTTAACTACAAAGTCATTTATTTGGTAAAATTTCTAAAATTTATGTGAAATCTATAAGATATGGCAGCATGCTAGTGCAATGGTTAGGGCTCGCATCACAGCAATAAAATCGTGGATTTGAATCCACCGGGAGTCTTTCTGTGTGGAGTCTGCATGTCCTCCCTGCACCTTGCACCTGCATGGCTTCCTCCCACAGTCCAAACACATGCCTGTTGGGTTAATCACTGATTCTGAATTGGCTGTAGGGTGTGAAAGTGAGTGTGTATTTTTCCATAAAGCATTGAATCTCGTAAATGTAGTCTGAAGCTCAATCTTGAACTAATTAATTAATTTAAAAAAAAGAACTGCTTTGAAACACGACCCAGGTAAATGGTTGGATCCCTCCTCAAATCACTTCCCGTAACCGTAGCTGTGATTTGATATCACTGGGACTAAACCTCTGACCAGGTCAAGAAAACCACAGCTCCCTTATTGTCCTCCCTCTTCTGCTCTTAACTTTGATTTTTTTTTAACCTCTGGGCAGAGGTGTCTTCCACAGCGTACTCTTCTTACGGCTCTGAATCCGCGTTGACTAAGTAGGCACTGCTGAGTTTCAGTTAAGTGGATGTAGGATATTGTAAAAGCCCTATTTAGTGTCATTAGTTCTGTTTTCCCCCATCAAACTCCTTCAGCTATTGTTGCTCCTGTTACTCCTTCCTTAGCAAAAGGTTTAAACCCGCTCCTCCCTCAGAAGATGAGAAAAGTTCCCGACTAATTCTGTCTGCAGCAATGACATCAGCCCCTCATCCTCCACTGAGGGAGAGCGGTAACAACTCTGACTTCCCATCTCTCTGCTATGAGCCATTTATTATCTGCAAAATGTTCTGCTACAGGCTCTTCTCACTCTGAGATGCACAACACATTCATCTGTGCTCATCCCTCCAAATAAGGGGGATGAGGGGTTAAACCTTTCAGCCTCCCGTCCAAGCTAAAACAAGAGTGATAACAGCTGTTTAGTTCCTGCCTCTTAATCTGAGAGAACTGTAGCGTGTCATGCACAGATCCTTAGTAATGCTAAAGTAGTCTCATTTTTACCAGAAAGGACTTTAGAGTCGCTGTTTTGAAGTGTGTGAGCTTTTAGCTAGGGCCGTCGAATATTTTGATTGAGACGACTGGAGAAAGTAACACCTATGAGTCAAGCATTCATGTGGCTCTTAGGAGGCATCAGAGTAACCCCTCACTGACTCAATCTGGAACCCCCGACTCAAGTCGGCTCTGAAATGTAAACCAAGTAGGACCGCTAGCTTCAAAACTGAAGCATTAAATAGCTTTATGACCACAGATGATCACCTTCAAAACACAGCAAAAGCTGCACAGAGACACTTAGCTTAACTGTCAGGTTCACCAACTCTGTATTTGTGCAGTGGAAGGAGTAGAGAAGCTATATGACCCACAAGTGAACTTTGTAGATAACCACACCAGCTCTTACCAGTGTGGCGTTAGCCATAGCCATAATGAGACAGTGACAACAGTCACTGAAGCGTTACAACCCTGGGCAGTGACGTAAGAAAAACCTAATGCTCGAGAGCTCAGGACATTATTTTCATAACTAACGGCATCTGTACTGAGAGGACGATGGGTGCTAGCTGTAATCAGCAGCAGCAAAATCAATAATCCAACCATCCTGGATTCTGATTGGATAGACACCTCCTTCACACTTTACAGTTACACTTGGATCAACACCAGGTTTGCACTTTGTCAGTAAAATCACAAGGACCTCGCAGAGCTTGTCCTTATCCAGAGATTAGGACATCACCATACTGTCAGACAACAAACACGACACAGACACGTTGTTGTTGTTGTTTATCTATATTTTATCTTCGGTAACATGACGGCTGTTCTCGCACAGCCAGGATAAAAAGTAATGTCAGCAGATGTCCAGTTGCTTAACAAACTGTTCAGATGTTACAAACGTGGATAAGCCGACAAATGTACTCTTCAGTTATAGATTACACATCGAGGCATTGAGTGAAATGCTATGGTCAAAGGGTCTGTTTGTACAACTGAAACTCCACAGATAATCACTGGGTGATTTAAAGTGAATTTTTGCTGTTAAAGATAAACCATTATGTAAATCGGATATTTCATCCAAGCACTTCCTGTAACTTTAGCTTCATCCAAGGATGACTACGCCCATGACCAGGTCAAGAAAACCCCAGGTTTCTGTATTGTTCTCACTCTTCTTCTTTTACCTTGTTTCCTCTGATGGCTCTCTGACCTCCAGGCAGAGATCATCACCACAGTTCAGTCAGCTCAAGGCAACTGTTTCTTGAAAGAGTGGTGCGAGATACACAAATAAGCCTTCTGTGTGTGCTCGAATTTTGCTAAGTACACAGAGAAAGCTAAAAAAAATGTATTCTGCATGGACAGATATAACGCAAAGTCTGCCAGCCAACTTTACAAGCAACAAAGCAAGTCACTGCTAAACTACCTACTCTGCAAGGTGTCCTCTGACATTTACCATGAAGATCATACTCTTTCCAGCCTTGTTTATCAATAACTAAAGGATCGACAAATTCTCTAGATTGTCTCTCTTTTGGTAAAAGCGAGCAGCTCTTGTTGCATGCCACTACAAAAGTTATCCCTCAATTACTAAACCAATCAGAAATGTTCAGCTGTGAATCAAACCCTTCTGTAGATCTGAAATGTTCTCAAGCAGGAACTTTTGAGGATAAAATCATTTCCTTGAAACATATTTATGAAAGCTTGGAGAACTATTGCCATGTAATGATTACGCATTCAGTTATTTCTGAGTGGTTTTGTACTGGTGAAACCTGCTGTGCTGCAAAGACAGCACAAACAACCAGTTTGTGGTGATTATTTTACTTAAGAAATTCAGCACCAACATGTCTGTCCAGAACAGTTAACAGACTAATCCTGTTTGCGGAAGTAGATTTTGAGGAAAATGCTGTGCTGTGTGTGAAAAAACCACATTATCAGGAGTTGAAACCTCTGAAGTCTAGTAGCAGAATTATACATATGTGTTAAATCTGCTCTGTAGATATGTAGCAGAATATGCAAGTTGTGTCTTCATTAAATTAAAAAAATGATTTCTCCAAAATCCAGTTAGATAGGTCACCTGTTCACTGGTTGCTGACAGTTTATTTACTCTCAACTCAACTAAAGCATTGGTACACTTTTTATAATTGAAAGATATCTGCATTGATTTTATTGCCACTTTAATTAACCATACATTTTTTGCCTAAATCAACATGCAAGTAGGACTTCAAGTATAAATTGTAGTGTCAGACTGTCCAAACTCTTAATTCCACTATCTACCCCAGCCACCACCACTTAGCTTCTTACACTGTGTACTCTTTTGTTCACCTCCTAGATATAGTTAATAATATGTAGTGCTTCCACTGAACAGCACTGAAGATTAGCGTTCAAAGGGATCATTTATATTTCATTCTTTGACCACATGAACGCTGTCAACCACGATAAGGAGACAGTTATTTCAAAACTCGGATTATCTGTCTGTGTAGACTGATTTCACAACATTTAAATGTGAAAAAGTCTTTTTTCCCCCTCTTTGTAATTAGACTGTGCCTTTGAGATGAGATATTGTGCAACTGCCTTCCTTCTGCGAACGTGGCGGAACTGTCGAGTGTGTAAACAGGTGACTTCCACTCACTGCGAAGGCTGGATCAACACTCCTCTTCCCCCCTTTTCCCCTCTCTCCCCCTGCCTTTGTGCTGTTCAACCTTTAACCCACGAGTAACCCCTCCACCCCCCCAGTGCGGTGACACCGCTGAACCCTCCATCCTCTCCTCCTATCCTGCTCGCCTCCCTCCCTTCCCTCTTCTGTCCCCCAAACCTGCTCGTACACTAATGCTGTTATCCTGCTTCATTTCACTGCTTGTTTCCTAAATCCGCCTCTTGCGCCCTTTCGGGTTAAACGAGTGAGGTCGGAGACATGTTATAAGACAGGTTCACAAATGTATGTATGATGCTTTGTTTGCTGTTTTTGTCCATATTAGCAGTGGCATAACCGGTTTCTAATGTAAGGGACGTGAGACAAATCCTACGTTTGTCCTAACAGACAGTTAAACTTCAGTTGCTTTCGTAGAGGAGCTGCAGAGATTACAAAACAAAAGTAAAGTGCATAAGCTCATACTGGAATCATTATGAAACAGACTTGGGGAAAAAAATGCCAAGGTATCCTTTTAGCTTGTTCACACACACACACACACACACACACACACACACACACACACACACACACACACACACACACACACACACACACACACACACACACACACACACACACACACCAAGTTTCTTGTTGCATGTACTCAAACAGACTCTTCTCTGCATACCTGTTGCTACACACAATGGGCTAGTTGTCTGGACAGCAGGCCAAGAGGCAAGGTGTGTGTGTGTGTGCAGAGGGTGGTTTGATACTGGCAGGGAGGGCGAGTAAATGTGGATGGTGTTGAGGGGTGTGTTTTGTGTGTAAGTGAGTCTGTTGCAGGGAAAGAAGCTACACACGGCTCTGCGCTGGATCTCCTGATAAGGCCAAACGCAGACACACAGGGCTGAATTTCCATCACTTAAGAGGGCGTTAAAGTCATTTACATATATGTTAAGAACAGCTAACTTAACCACTACTTTCTGAACAGTAAACTGTTCTTCAAATCTAACTTAGCCGGAACCCTAAACCACGACCACAAACACGTGCACACGCAGACTCACACTGTGCCAGAATGGAATGTTCCGTAGGTTGAATCTGAACTGATGCACAAAACTGACACAAAGTATCCACACACACACACACACACACACACACACACACACACACACACACACACACACACACACACACACACACACACACTCTTTATATGCAGACAGTCGGGCTCTTTCTCTCTCTGATCTTCCCTCTCTCTTATGTTCCCACACCCCCCCTTCTTCCCTCCCCTTTGTTGTGTTAGAGGTTTCAGTACGGGAGCAGGTGAACAGGTGGAATTCACACTGCTTTAGTTTCTCAGGATGATGTCTTTGTATTTTTCACGTCATTAAGCCTCTGTTTCGGGGCGGTGTGCATGACACTGTTTAGCAGAACAGCTATTGTGCGTTAGCTGTCGAGAACAGCGATGAATTCCATCCGCTTTTCATTCTGTTCTTATCTGCCTACCTTCCCTTCTCACTTTACCATGTGTGTGTGTGTGTGTGTGTGTGTGTTTTCATTTTTTTAGGTGTGCTAGCTAGAGATTGTTCAGTCTTTCCAGGAAAATAAGGGATGATGTCAAAAGACAAAAGATACATTACTTGTATGCTAAAGCATGACATACAGTACATTTATGGATGTGGACTGATTATAGGTGATGCTCCATTCATAAAGACATGTGATGCTTACTACTGCTGGTATTTGATAAGACAACCAATCAGAGGCTCTGACTGTTAACCACGCGTTTGTACTACAGTGAACATATCAAAATTACTGCCCTGTTAATGCAAATATTCACACAGTTAACTGGTGACTGCTGACGATTACCGGGGCAAACATTTTGACGCTGAACTGCTGTTTGAGCAGCCATTAAAAACGCTGCGTCATGTTTGGAAAACGGTTCCAGAATAAAAGGTGTGCTGACATCCTTGACATTGAATGTCTGTGTGCTCAGTGTCCTTCACGAACACTGGCCGGTTGTCCTTACTGGACTTCTTTTTCTTTTTTTCTTTTTAGGAAAGTGCATCTAGTTTCGCAAGATTTCTTTTTTTTTTATCAGTTAGAATTATTTGCAGTAAGTGCTGTGTGTCCTTTATTGCGGTTTAATTTAAAAGTCTTGAGCCTCCTCTCATTTCTTTACACTACAAAATGGGTACAGTATGTAAGGCAAAACCAGACAAAAAGAAGACATTCAGTATGACAATTCTTCTTCTTCAGTCTTCAACACAGACTGAAATCTTGTAGGGAAGCTTTCTTGTCATTTCTTTAGGAACAGTTCTCCAGGCTTCTTGAAGGACATTCAAAGCTCTCTTTGTTCTTGCTGTCAGGATGATCCCGCACAGTAGATGTGCAGGGCCAGACACATCACTCGTGTCCTCTGTCAGGATTGGATTTTTTTTCCTTCTTCATAAGGACATGACTTTTAGATACTGTTCATCTGCTGCGGATAGCTTTTAGGCCTGCCACTTCTTCTTTCGTCTTCCCTTTGTCCAGTTTCCTCAAATTTTTAAGGACACGCTCTGCAGCATGCTGAGATATGCCAAGTTTCCAGCTAACAGCTTTGAGAATCATCTTGTTAGTGCAAATATACTATTTTGTGTCTGTCAGGCTGTGATATATGTGGCATAGTTCATAGATTCAACAAAAGAAATTGGAACAAATTATGTGGTTTTGTAACAATGCTGCTACGTAAAGCTACGTAGTCTGTAGACGCAACACTGGTTCATCCCTTGAGTCAGGTGCCTTATTTATTTATGAATGAGTAATGTGTCAGGGCTGAGTGGGTCAACAAACAGAGAAAACGCTTTTCTTTCCAAGCTCCTTAGACTACGATGACCTGGATGACTGAGAACCTTCACAGACATAACAGAGAAAACATTCCTCTGAAGATGGTCAGGTACTGGGGACAGGGACAGGACTGGAAATGAGTGGGAAAAGCAGCCAATGTCCAAAGAAAATCCCTGAAAGATCTTAAGACCTTGCTCCATACTGCTTTGAAATGTTACAAGAAAGTCTGGCTCCTTAGAGGCAAAATATAAAGAAATGAGGGGTGTCTTAAAACTTTTGCACAGTACTGCATGAATTTTAGGTGAAGTGGTGATTTAACAAGTGCAGATTTAATCCTGTACAACTGGCACATCTCCTCTGGTCTGTTCTCTTATTT
This sequence comes from Pelmatolapia mariae, assembly GCF_036321145.2. Lineage (NCBI taxonomy): Eukaryota > Metazoa > Chordata > Actinopteri > Cichliformes > Cichlidae > Pelmatolapia > Pelmatolapia mariae. The sequence goes on along the minus strand of NC_086232.1, from coordinate 24,057,055 downwards.
CATGCCCTTGCTGCTCATGATCCGTCACATGATTGTTAGTTTTGTTTCTCATGTTGGTGGAGGACACTCATCCACGTTGACGTTACAGCGGTTGCTGGTTGTTGGCCAGATAATAGGTGGCTACAGTGCGGTTAACAGTCATAAGGATGACTATTTCTTTATTTCTGTGGTGTCCGCATGTTTTTGAGCTCCTTCAGGTCTTTTACTCATAGTTCTTTATCCTTCTTTCATTGTTTCCTTGACCTTGGCAGTGATTGTAGCAGCTAAGCACACAAACACATACACACACACACACACTGCTGCTGCTCTTTCACTGGTTAGCGATAAGCCACATGACCAACGTGTCAGCTGACAAATTCTAGGCAAAAGGGAAAACTTCTTTCATCACAATGGAAGAAAAAAAAAAAGATCAGGACTTTAACGTCCTGTGTGCGCGCGGTTGTGTGGTAGGAGGGCAAAAAGGCTTTCTTTTTGTGCTGAGTCATTTTTGTTCACGATAAGTGGGACATACAGATTGGCTGACAACAGTTACAGGATGCGAGGTGACCCTTTGAATGAGGAAGTGTTAGACTGAGTAGAACCAGACTTTTCCTGTTTGGCTTCAGTGCAGTCTTATTATCTGAGCATTTTTAAGCCGAACAGCATTTTTCCCCCCTCTTTACGCTGGACAGGTTTAATCTTTCTCTCTCCATGCACGCTACAAGCTTTGTGTAATCACATATATGCAAGTGTTTGACACCCTGTGCTGTTTGCTCCCTCTGTTGGGGTGATGATGACGAGAATGCTGAAGTGAAACCGTTCTCATCCAGTTTTGATTCGATACATTTCACAAGGACACTTGTGTGCTACAAAAGGCATGGGTGACAAAATACTTAGTAATACAAAATACTTAATGGTGTGATACTGACCCTAAAATAGATCATGTTGCAAAACTGTATGCGATAAAGGAGGAGGAGGAGGAGTGGAGATGCTGTTTTTGTTTTTTTGCATTTTTGTGTATATTTTTGTTTCTTTTTTAGTTTTAGATTTAGCATAGGTGAATTTCATGTGACAAGATCTTATCTACTGTATGTGAAGCAATACTGGACAAAAAAAAGGGCGTATAAGTTATTTAGTTTTATTGGTACTTTTTACTACTACTAAGCATTTTACATTTTACAGTTATTAGGTCAGAGCTGACTGCTACACGCTGACAGATAAACATGGATAACATCACACTGAAACCCCAGAGTCTCTCTTTATTTTTATTTTTTATTTTTAAAGCGGGTTGAGTTGCTGACTCTGACAGTGGGGTGATCTGCTGCCTGGTGGAAATCTTTTCATGAGAAACGGACACCTTGCGGTGCTGAGACACATGTCAGGACATTTCTGTAATGTTTATGCATTAACTGTAGTAAAGACACTGAAGTTTACATTCAACACAAAACCTAAACGCCACCCCGTCGCGATCTCCTTGCAAACCCGCTGATGATGTTTGACTTTATACGTGAATTTCAAACGCTCTAAAATGTAGCGCTGATCATATTTCTCAAATTGAATGCAGCAGATACTTTTAAATGATTTTGCAGAAGTTTTTATGATCTATTCATTAAACGGAATAATTGTTCTTAAAGGTTAGCAAAGGCAAATGGAAATGTGCACAGGCTGTATCATATCAGTATATGTTTGAGCATCTGGAGTGTTTGCACTGGTCTGAAGGTAATGTCAGTATCTAAACCTTAACATTTAAATATCTGGTGGTATGACTTAGTTTCATGTGCAAGTTATTGAAAGCTGGAGGTGCGGACAGAAGCAGCAAGAGCAGCGCGGGTGTCAGTGATGGATGTAGCACTGATTCAGTCAGATTCAGTCAGGGTTGCAAAGTGGTGTGTATATGTGCACTGACTGTATGAGATTTTCAGTTTGGATGTTTGCACAGATATCACCTGAGCCATCAGCTCATGAGGGCTGGCATTGTCCTGCCTGAACGAACGTCATGCTCAATTAACATTGACTTTATTTAAAAAAACGTTACAGAACGCACAGACGGGTTAACCCTGAGCTGAGAAAAGTCAGATGTACATTAAAAACGCTGCCAATAAAACTGTTTAAATTCTTGTTTTCTGTGTGTAACCACATTTACACAGTAAACTTCCAGCTCAGTGATATCAGCTGATGTTGGTCTTTTGGGGTGTTAATGTATGTCAGAGAATTTTTGGTATCTGCTGCTCTCACTTTGATTAGAAACAAGACGTCAGGCTTTTCTACAGACTTGAACATCACACTGTCCGTTGTAAAAGTCATTGTGTACAGCTTCCAGTGGTTCATGTCAGACCTGCAGGGCCGGTCCCATATCTCTTTCTCTCTGTTTGTGTCTCCTCTTCATTCGGCTGTGACTCTTTGCTTGTATTGCATTTCATTCGCGCTGTTTTGCACCTTTATTTGAGAGACCCTGTTCTTGTTGTTGGTTTAAACCGTATTAGCTTCCCACTTTAGCTTTTGGAGGAAGTGATTCTTTCTTAGGGACAATTGGCGCCAGCCCTGATTTTTCAAATTAATATATCTATTAACAACTATAGCTCCTCTTGTAGAGATAGTTGAAAAAATATACAACCTTAATTAGTGATCTCTAAACCTGCTTTTGTATTTTTGGTTTGTTCTTATTTTAATTTTTAAAAGATTATTTGTGTATTTGAGTTATTAGAGATAATATTATCATAGTATAAATATTACCTGGGTCATGAATCGTTGATGTGAGATCACGAAGGCACCTTAGAGATGCTTATTTAAAGTTTGAGAGGCAGTGCGCAAGCCATAAAGTCATCTTGGTGTTTGAGTCACGCGCTCTCCTACTTTAAAATAAATTTATGACTCTGTATGGCCATCACACCAACCTTTTTACACCCCACTGGAGAGAGAATAGATTTCCCCATTTTAAACTTTGAACTGGGTATCTGCATATAATGAGAGTGTGTACTGCCAAAAGAAGCAGTGACTGCCTGTCCTTCATTAACAGAGCCACTGGTTAATGTGTCACTTGTACAATGGCAATAACACACACACACACACACACACATGCACAAACCTCCCCCTGTAGTAACAGTATCCCATCTGATAAGATTATAGGGCACTGTTCTCTTTACGGTTTAAAGTTATGTAAATTGTCAGTTCTTATTCTCTCTCACCTTCCCCGTGTTTTTGGTAAATATGACTGGAATGTGACTTCTTTGCTTTGATTTCCATTTACTTTGTCTTTAATATGTTACCACCAAAGTGACTTTCAGTTCATATTTAATTCAACATGAACAAAAGAGTCAGGTGAAACTTAATCATGATACCCGCTGGGAGTGGCCAGAAAAATGTCATTGTGCACACACTGTGGCAAAACCAGAAATATCTAACAGACTTTTTGTAATACTGACTTGATTGAACCTGAGCTATAAATCAAGGATATATCACTTTGACAGAGGGTTTGTGTCTTTCAATACAACTGAAAATGCTTCCAGCCTTAAAGTAATCTCTTCTGATATACAGTATCGCACTAGGTTAATAATCAGTACAGACCTTTGACTGAAATATGCCTGAAGATATATAAAAAGGGAACACTGTTAAACCCCTTAGCTAAAAGTCTGCATGCCAGTCACAGCTTGATTGACTGAAGTAGCTGTCGGGTGCACAGAAACTGTATCTTTGTCCAACAAATTACAGACATAACTCTACTAGCTGGTGAAAAATATGGCAAACTTGCTTTGAGACTGGACTGGAGCTGTGTGACTGCTGCTAACTGCTCCCAATAGTGAGGACTGAATAAAATAAACAAAGTTAGCTTGTTTGAGTTGTCCAAGCTAACATGCTGAGCTTAGCTTAAATGATTTAGCTTAACTTCTGGTAGCTTAACCTGGCATAACTTAGCTTGTTGAGATATTTAATTACACAACAGTTAATTAGCAATGATAATTTAAAATAAAATAAAATAAACCTGTCAATCACTAAAGTATATGTTAGTGTGTGAAAGAAATTTAGCTCACAAAGCCACAGAAGGGCCTCTAGCCTCACGTTTTTATTTTTAATGAGAGGCGTTCCCTCCTTACTTTTTAGTTGTTTCTAGCTCTGCCAGTCTGTTACATTTATTAAAAACTGGTGTTTAAACATCATCTGATTTTGATATATTTGACATATTTATTTTCGTACCTGTGGTTTTGGAACGAGCTGATGTGATCAGCGAGACCTTTCGTTGGTTTTTTGTTGCCTAACAAGAAGAAAGAAGAGCTTTTATTGCGTGAATGCTAGAGTGTGTTTATCTGTTTCACGAAGGTTTGTAGGTAGAATAAACATTCGCCGATTGCTTTGTTTTGGGACTGTGAAAGTTTGTTGTCCTCTTAGACAAAAAGGCTGGCATTTGGAAAATTTTTCTGCAAATTCCAGTAATTACTTCCTCGATCATCATTCTACTCTGTGTCAGGTTTTTTTGGTTTTATTCATTTAATGTAATCAGGAGTGTATTGTTCTGAATCCCACGCAAGCTCATGACTTTTCTCTGATGTCAGTCACCACTGTTTGTCACACCCTTTGCCCTTTCATCCCTTGCATTCCCTTTTCTCTGACTCCTTATCTGCTTAGCAAGAGAGAGAGAGAGAGATTGAAGGAGGGAGAAAAAGGTGGGTGAGGGAGGGGGTTACCTGCCCTAAGTGGCCCCACCTCTCTCCTCTGGCCATTGAGAATGAGTAAACACTAAACCACCTTTGCTTACCTCGGCACTCAAACACACAGACTCAGGCACTCAAGGAGACTGGCTAAACTCCTGCAGCCTGTCAACACCAAAGGAGTGTGAATGGACGCAGGGAGAGAGTTTTAGATAGGTGTGAAAAGATACCCCATCAACACAGACTGCATCTCCTCGGCCTGATCGACAACATCTGAGTCTGGAAAACAGGTAACATCTTAAAAGTGACCCCGAAGGTTGTTTCTGTCTGTTTTAAAAATCTCATTTGCTTGAGTCTCCTTAAAGCCTGTTCGTTACAGACGGGTATCTTCATGAAAGATGACCTCAGTACTTTCTAGAAGCCTTTGCCTCAAAGACGTTCCTAACAGGACAGCTTCTGATGGAGACGTTTCTGGTTAAACAGCTGTTTGCGTTTCGATTTAAGTAGAAATCCGTCAAGTTTTGCTTGAACATTTTACCAGAGGTGCCTGTTTCACCACTTTATCACAGTCAAACTGATTGGTTTAAGTGACTTTGCTGTCTTTATTCCAATCAGAGGTTGGAGTGGAGATCAAGGTATCCCTACAGTGGAACCAGTGGAACCAGTGGAGTGGCATGGCACTCCACTGTGTGTGTGTGTGTTCAGGGTGGGGGATAAAAATGCTTCAGTGGCTACACAGAGAAGCTGGTATTATTACCCATAGACTTCCGGGTTCTTCATCATATAATGCGTGGACTTTTACCCCAGTGAGGTGAGGTGTTTGCTTTGTGTGTGTGTGTGTGTGTTTGTGTGTGTGTGTGTGCATAAGAGAGAGAGAGACATGCTGCTTCATTCATTCACTGAGGGTGTACTCGGTGCTAAAAATGCTACCAGAAATGACAATAACAGAAGTTTGATTGATGAATGGGTTCACTTTGTGATGGAAAAGCTAAAAAACAAGCTGTTGTTTCCGTCTTCTGTAAGCGTGCTGTTGTGGGAGTTTGACTCGCTCGGTGTGTTTGGGTGGGCCCAAGTGTACGTGAAGATTAGGTCATTTTTAAGCGTGTGAAGTAGGTGTGAATGGGAAAAACACTGGAAAAAAAACACAATCCCAAAATAAAGTCATGTTGCTCGGTGTCAAGCATGAGCAAATACCTGTGTTAAACCTCAAACACACACTCACACACACTCTGAAGGAGCCCGTGTCACGAGTGTGACACCGCCAGCATCAGTAGTAATTGCTTGCAACAATGTCTGCTATGGCCTTGAGCGGGCTAGCTGATTAGCCGGAGGAATGTGTTTGTCTGAGGAGGCAAAGCTCCTTTCTGCGAGTGCTAAAGCAGCTCTTCTGATTAGTAATGACTTTGTAGCTGTATGAAGGATCTGTATATTGTGATGCTTTATAACAAGACTTAGCTTTTCTTCGAGGATCTATGTTATGTTGGGTTAGATTCTCATGCTGGACTCAAATCGTGCTGTTTTGAGTGACATTTGAGACAAATGTGAAGGTCCTGGAGGTGGAGGGGGGCTCTCGGAGTAAATGAGCTGGAATCTTTCCTCCGTAGTGGAGTTACTCCGAGCTGGAGGTGGTCACTTACGCACTCCGTCTGACCTGAAATTCTTCAGGCCAGTTTCACTTTGAAGGGCTTTCTAGCACTGAGGGAGGCCTGAACATTTGGTCCCCCCCCCCCACCCTCTCTTTTTTCGTTAACCTCCCTCGCTCCTCTCCATCTGGTCTTTTCCTCCTCAGATCCCCACTCAGACTCTCTTCCCTTTTCTTCTAATCTTCCCCTTTTTCCTGCGTCTCCTTGCCTCCTCTCTTTCATTCCTTCCTCCCCCTCCCTGCTGCTCGTCTTTGAGCTTGGGTGAACCAGAGGAATGAGGGTGACAGGTACATGGATGGGAGGAAGGAAAAGCGAGGAGAAGGAGGCATAAGGGAGCGGACGCAGGGACAGAAGCAAAGCCTCTCAGGAGTTTAGCTAATGTAATATAAACATTTTAAGATAATGCAGATTTCTTTGTCTCAGCCTCAGGACTGTTTTTTTTTTTTTTTCCGTTTCTCTGTCATCCTGTTGGCGTCAGCATGTTGACAGCTGAGCTGCGTCAACATGAGAACATCATGTGTCTTAAGAGGTCAGCCGCAGTGCTCACTTCTCTTTTGTCAAGTTGATTGTTTCCCTGTGATGTGGCTCAGAGAATGCACCATACACCGGGAAGAGACACCACGATGCCTCCTTCGTATTTGGTGCCATTCTAATCAAAAGATACCATCCTGCTCGGCCTTTTCAAAGTTAAAAACAATATGTGTGCTGAAATCTGTGAGAGAGTTGAGTTGTGAGAGCCACCTGAAACTTGGAAGCAGTTTGAGGTGATGAAAATCACACCAGGAAACTTTTTTTTTTTTTTTTTTTTAAATGTAATTCTACAGCAGTTTCTGTGGCTGACTGGAAGAATGCTCTTCCAGGAAAACAGTGTGGCCTGAACAGTGTGGTGCACTCCTACAGGTCGTATCACTCCGCAGAAATGAACAGCGGGACCTCTGGTCTTGTGACACGCTACTCATTTACTTATATAGACGGCGCATGTAATAATCAGTCAGCCTTTCTAGCTGAGATACTGATTACCAGGGCTGTTTTATGGCTGATTTTTATTCCAGCTTATTCATTGTTTTGCCTATGTAGCAGATTCCTGTGTGTGTGTGTGTGCGTGTGTCTTTTAATCCTGGCCTTAATAGGGAGCCAGCTTATCATAAATATCCTACAAAGTCTAAGACAGCTCTATCAGTTCTTTCTCTCCACTGATTACTCATGATTGATTTAGTTCTCAGTAATTGCTTTACTTAAACACAATGTCAGTTTCAACCATGCAGTGTTACGTTTAAAAAGCAGTTTAGTCTGACATCAAAAACCAATCAGTGAATGCATGTATTTAACTGATCATACGTCCTCTCAGCAGATGAACATGAAAGTCCAGCAACGATCGTTCTTCGCACATAAGAATTTATTTTCACTTAATTTTCTCTTAGTCAAAGTCGCAATATCCAAATTTCAAAAGATTTGTTTTCCCAAATCAGCTGCAGCAAAACAAATGTGATGGATGATTCTGTCATTTGGCTTTTTGTGGGAATCGTTGACGATTATAAAATATGCAGGATTGCAGCTTTATTTCATAATTCCTTGTAAATCACTGTTTTCTGCGCTCCAAAACATGTCGTCTCACACGAATGACTGCGTGGTGTGAACAGTGCCTGAATAATGATTTAGTGAGCGTGTCCAATGATTGAGGAGACGGTCAGCGTTTTTCGACCGTCTCTCAGTTTTTCCCGTGGAGTTAAACGATAAACTGTTGACTTGACCTCCTAAACGATTAACTGTGCAGTCACCAGAACACCTGAAATCTCTGAGGCGTGCCTGAGCTCTGATTGGCTCCCACTAATGAGTCACAGTTAATGATTTAATTTAGACTGACCCCCCTCGGCTTAGAAGAAACCCCGGTTTTACTTTACACTCAGCCCCCCGCACCTTCTTCTTCTTCTTTTCTTTTATGTACATACGCACCTTTACATTCATACTTTGACCTGGGTATCTTTACAGACACTGTTTTGGTGTCATTTGTACTGAGCGAGCTCTTTCTGATGTGATTGTAAAGTAAATTCATAGACAGAAAAGCCTGTTTGTATCTCACTATCATTTAATCTTTAGTCTTTGTCCATCCATTATTCTTTGGCCTTTATACTTCACACCCTGTCTTCTTGCCTGTTTACTCAGTCGTTAAAGAGTGAGGTCGGTTTCACTAGCAACTAAAACTTAGTGTGCTTTTCACCAGACTGTAACTCTCGTGTCTCCCCAAACACTCTCTTTTCTTGCTCCTTTCAGAAGACACAGGGAAGGTTTTTTTTCTTTGTTTTGAACAGAATCTGAAAGCGTGTGACTTTTTTTCTCCCTCCTCTCTCTCATATCTTGATCTGCTCTTTTGACTGCCCAGGTAGGTGTGTGCTGTTTGCTTAGGTTAAGCTGTGCTAGGAACACGTTCACCGTTGTTATGTACAAAAAAACACACGTGAATGCCTGAATGCACACGCACACACTTATATACAGTCACAGTTTTGTGCTGATATGACATAAATCACTCCAGGGGTAGCTTCCAGTCAGAATTTTCAGATGTCCCTTCACTGCAGCACAAACATGAGGAAGTATTCAAACCCCAGCTTGAACGTTTCCTGAACATTTTTCCCTTTTCTGCAAATCTAAGCAGAAAACCCTCAAAACCCATTAAAACTCAATTTCCCATCATACTCCTCTCTGCATTACCTGCTTTCTCTTGTCAGGGAACAAAGACTTGTTGACTTGTTTTTTTTCTACAGCTGCTTTGGATCAGTGAAAACATATAGCTGTATTCCTAAATGCAGTAAAAGTACTATAAAGGTAAAAGTAGTGCAAAAGTACTCTGTTAGGTCTGCTTGGATATATGTAAGAATGTTTTTCTTTCTGTTAAACTAAAACCACTATCTTTCACAAAACGAAGTGCTAGAAAATAGGTTGCATATTCCCGGACAGCTGGGTGAGTGGCTTCTGGAAAACTCAATCGTGCAGAGGGAGCTCCACCTAAAAGCTCCTTGTGATTGCTTTGGTGATCACTTGCAGATTTTTCAAACAAGCCGGCGCCTTCCAAGTAAACACCAGCCAAGTACTCAGTGAGTGGTAGTGAAACCATCTCTGCACCTTTCACAGTCTTGCCACTGTCAGCGACTGTTTGCAGAGAAGTACTGCTAGTAACCAGAGCAATCACAAAGAGGCTTTGGAGCAGGACTGTGCACCTCTTTGTGACCACTTTCACCTGACGATTGGCAGCAACCACTTGCCAACCGGTTTGGCAATATATTTTTCCCTAGTGACCAATGGTTGCCAGGGGGTTGCAAACCGGTCTCTAGGTCTGGGTGACCAAGGCCTTGGTTGTAATGTCACTTAGTGGCATGCTTCTCTTGGCTGGTGAACACTGACAGTTTATTTGTTTGTCTTTAAGTAAGCAGATAAATAAAAATTACTGGTTTAATCATGTCATTTGTACATGGAAAGTCTGAAAAGGAGATTACAGCATTTAGATTAAGATCATGGAATAAACATTTTTCTACAGTGTCAGTATATAGGTGTGTGAAATATAAATACTGCTCTATGTATGAGTAACTTTTGATAACATGCTTGTGTGTGTATGAAATAACAGTAAAAGTAAAGCTGAGATTCATCCACATGTACACACACACAAACTCAAGTACCTGTTTTAGCTCCACCCTCATCAGCTCTCATGCTTGCAGCTTTGGGTCAGCGTGTGTGTGTGTGTGTGTGTTAGTGTAGAGGAGGCTGGACTCTGTGCTCAGTGCCCTGCTGTACCTGTCTCTCATGGAGGTGGACTAACACTCCCAGAGCAGGCGGCCAAGCAGCGGAGCGCTGTGAAGCAACAGGGGTAGATATCCTCCTCTCTGACCACTCTCTGCTTCTACTTCCTCTTCTCTTTTCCACCACCATCCCTCTGCTACGATCTTTCTCAAGATTTCTACTCTGTTTTACTCTCACTTCCCCGTATCTCTAGCTCCCTTTGATTGGATAGGCGCTCGCTGTACTTGAATGACAACTTTTTGTGACTTGAGACTGTGCGTAGATTATTGTTGTTGCAGTTATCTCTACGGACCTGTCTGTCTTTGAATGATGGTTTAAATAGTATTTGAGTTATTTAGGACCACATCTGTTGTTATCTGGCTGGTGTTTGTGTTGCATGTATGAAGCAGCAGGACTCAGGCTTATTTAAACGTTGGTGCTTCCACGATCCTGTTCTGCTGCCTTGCGACACTGTTGTTAGGGGGCTGCTGGGAGGACTCTGTGAATCAATTTCCTCCACGTGTCTACATGAGTGTGTATGGCTAAAGATGGCAGCCTTCTTAGGCCTATTTCATCAGTGCTCTGGATCGCTGTACAGACCTCTGTACATATTCCTCTGATAAGAGAAATCCTAAAGTCATAAATAATACAATATCCTTCCTTTTCATAGCTGACTACAGATTCATAATGTTATAGGCTCACTTGCTCTTTTGAGAAAAAAAAATGGAATTTGCAAGTCAATCTGTGTTTATGATGGCCTGAAGAACTCTGTAAAAGCCTCTCTGTCCGCTCATAAAACAACTCAGTCCCCAGTAACACGCTGTTAATATGCAGAGAATCAGGTGCTTCTATCAATCATAAACGTAACGTAGCAAGCAATCTCACTGGAATAGCTCGGCTCTGTTAACTAATCAAATTCTCGCTCTTGAACTTCCTTCGCTTGTTCGCTTGCCAGTCGTTCTATCTTGCGCCGCTCTGAGTTCGTAACCTTTGACCAGGCGAACTCTGAGCTCTTAATGTCAAGGTAGATTATTTTTAACGAAGTAACTAGCTGTTCCTGTTATGCCCCAACAAAGAGGCTCAAATCTGAAGACGTGAGCCACACCTAAGGGGTCATAACTTTTCAAACTCCTTGTCTTTACTGGATGAGACACCATCTGTAAATCTTTATGCTCTCTGTGAATAAAGGCTGTGATTTGTGTTCAGCTTGGTTAATTATCTACCTGTTTCAGCCTCAGGTTTCCTCCTCCTCCCCGCTCTGCCTTTCTCTGTCACTTATACACACGCAGGATTGAATGCTGAAGATGTTCTGCAAGCTGCTTTTTGTCACTTAATACGCTGTGTTGTACATGTGCTACACAAAGGATCTCAAATTCACACAAATTATTCTCATATTTTTACAACAGAGTTTCACTTCACTCCTGACACAGTCAGCACTGAGGAAGTTAGGAATGTCTAGGAAGTGGTGAAAAGCAGGAAGAATGATTTAAAGTTGTTGTTTTTTTAATACTAACTGCTTCAGTGTACAAAGTGTCAAGCTCACTGTGTTACAAAGCTTCATTTTATCATCCAGCAGAACTCCCAGTGTGAATATTGTCCTCCTTTTGTCATCAGCCTGGTAAGATAAGGCTGATACGAGATCGAGTCATGTTAGCACTTCACACGATAGAAGGAACAGAGGGAGGGCACGCTAAGCTGCTGAAGCAGACAAAGAAAACCACACTGAAGCAAAAAAATAGAAGAGATTAAAATGTCGTGAGCTGTAGAGATGATGAATACGCTGCATAGTTTGTTTGTTTGCTAAAACAAACTACTTTCATAAATGTTTTCAGTAGCAGCCCTAAAAAGGGACGTGAAATGACAGAAAATACTGATAAAGTGCAACAAACCATGTAAGACATTTAGGGGTTTTTATCATAAAGGAAAATTCCATCAATAACCATATTTACTGAGGGTGATTTTACATCTGTCGTCTCCTTATAGTTACTTTGCACTGATTAAAAACACAAGACTACATGCAAAGGAAGCTGTAAGGTAGTGGTTAGTGTGTCCAAGCATATAAAATACACTATCACAAGTTTTCACCACCTCATAAAATATGTACTAATATGTACAACTGTTTTAGAACACTTTTATTTTTCGTACATTAACACAGGTGTAATGTACCCAAAAGGCATCTTTCTGATTAATTTTTATACCCCTATTTTTTCTTAAAAAATAATTTGTCTACAACTGGCAGAAGATTTTATTTCTTAAGGTGAAGGGTTAGGGTTAAGTTGCCTTTGATACGGGTGCCAGTTTAGCCAAGTTGGATGAGCAGGCGACCATATGCCACAATACTGAAAGCGGCTGGCTGGGGTTCGGGTCTGACCCATGGCCCTTTTTCCCTCTGCTTTCCTGTTGATTTCCACAGGAAAAAATATATTTAAACAAAAAAGCTATTTAAACAAAAGAGACATACTTCAAAGTATGAGTTAGTTTGAAAGTGACAGTGTCTGTTTGGCAGCCTAGTTTAAAAAGCACCTCCCAACAACATCAGCTCCTAGCAACCTTCCATTGAATTTGCACGACATACGAATTCTAACATTAACCTCAGACAATCCACACGCCACAGAAAAATTTGAACCTGTGGATACAACCCGGAAGGCTTCGGCATGATTTCTTAAAAAGACCCGTGTGCTGATAGGCAGGCCAGTTAAATGCTCAAAGATTTTGCTTCCTGAGATAGAATACACACATTGTCCTTAGTTTTACCCAAGAACAGGTCCATGACCCGTTCTTGGAAAACTATTTCGGAAAAGCAGATATAAATGAATGTCATCTTGACCTTCGTCAGGATTCAGCAACCACTGGTGAACTACTGGCAAAAGATAAAGGAGGAAATGGTTTTTTCTTTGTTTTTGTTCACACTTGGTGATTTCCTTTTCCTTTTCCTAACCGTTTGGGAGTTTGTGCTTTGTTTAAAAAAGACATTTAAAGCTTACTTCCTTTTTTGTACTATCATCCATGTTTGAACTAGTCATTCTAAGCCCTTCATTCAGCCTTGGACAAAATGACATGTGAACAGGTTTGTTTGTAGGAGAGTGGGATGTTGGGTCAGGTCAGATCAGTGTGCAGGTTACCATGGTTGCTTGGCTTTTTAGTGTTTTGCCTTTGTTGACTGCCTCAGCTATCTCCATCCTAGTCTAGGGAATCTTGTGATGCACAAAGAAACCCAAGCAAAGACTTCTAGCCTAAGTAGCGAGTTTTTGTTTTTTTGGCCTATTTGTTTTTACATGATACTGAGCCACATCAAATTAGTGTTATAGTCTGTTCTGATTGGTTGCTTACTATTTTATGCAGCATGATTTGGGGGATTTAAAAACCTGTGGATTTTTCCATTCTGAATGCCGGCTGTGTTGGAAAATAACAGAGTAAGAGGTTTATGTTCGGGAAGCCGATTTCTGATTGTTCTCTGTTCCTTTTTTAGGGCTGCACTACTTAGTGAGGACACACTGAAACACACATGTGCACACACTAATAGCTGCACCCACACTCTGTATGGCATTCATATTGATAAGGAGATGGAAAATCCAACACCGCCACGTGGTGAGCGTGCACACAGGAGGCTTGTGTGTAGCAAAGATGAATGTGTGCAGCCTTTTGTCACATAACAGGGTTTATGTTACACAAAATTCCTTCTATAGCTTAAGTCCTTGCTGACTTTTTACACACAAGCGCACCACAAACACACATGCACTGAGCATGTGACCTAGTCATACTTGGTGAACCTTGAGCTGGAGGTTTCAGGGTTTACAGCCCTTCAATCTCTCTGATAGGGGTCAGAGGTCAGCAAGAGATCTGAGTTACTCAACAAAACAAGGTTGTAAAACCACTGATAGGGGAAGGCGCCCTGAGGATTTATGGATGCTGTATTTCCACTGTGGTGTTCAGGCCTCGTAATGTGTGCTGGTTTGTTTTAGTCAGGTAATCTTGCATGCATGCAAATTGTGCTCAAAGTCAGCAATCAGTCACTGTTGTTTAAATGATGTCTTCTGATCATCAACCTATTTTCTTCCCGCTGTATTTTTTTCTCTGTCTTTACAGCAGCCATTTAATTCAGTATAATTTGACAGATCTCTCTCTTATCCTTCTTCAGGCCCTGATCTGATTGGATGGTTTTGTCAGAATGACAGCTGAAGATCCTGCTTCTTCTTCGACCATGAGTAACAACGTTGCCCCCTCCAAATCCTCTGGTGCCCATCACTCTCACCATGGACAGCTCAACATCCCTGAGGGTGTTGCCGGTGCACCTAATGAGGCCGCACTGGTGGCCCTGATGGAGCGTACTGGCTACAGTATGGTCCAGGAAAATGGTCAGCGAAAGTACGGTCCCCCTCCCGGTTGGAATGGTGCATCTCCTCCTCGAGGCTGTGAGATCTTTGTCGGAAAGATTCCGCGGGATGTTTATGAAGATGAGTTGGTCCCAGTGTTTGAGTCCGTAGGACGCATCTATGAGATGCGCCTGATGATGGACTTTGATGGGAAAAATCGAGGGTACGCTTTTGTAATGTACACAGAGAAACACGAGGCCAAGAGAGCCGTGCGGGAGCTGAATAACTATGAAGTGCGGCCTGGGCGGCTGCTGGGTGTCTGCTCCTCCGTGGACAACTGCCGTCTTTTCATTGGTGGCATTCCCAAGACCAAGAAGCGTGAGGAGATCCTGGAAGAGGTCTCCAAGGTGACAGAAGGCGTATTAGATGTGATAGTTTATGCCAGCGCTGCAGACAAGATGAAGAACCGTGGCTTTGCCTTTGTAGAGTATGAGTCACATCGTGCAGCAGCCATGGCTCGCAGGAAGCTGATGCCTGGACGCATTCAGCTGTGGGGCCACCAGATTGCAGTGGACTGGGCAGAGCCAGAGATTGATGTAGATGAAGACGTGATGGAAACAGTGAAGATCTTGTATGTCAGGAATCTAATGATGGAAACCAGCGAGGAGACGATCAGACAGGTGAGGACCGACCGGCTATTTGGGTTCGAGCATGCAAAACCATTTTTGACACGATTTTAATTTCTCCCATCCTTTGTCTTCAGATTTTCAGCCAGTTTAACCCTGGATGTGTAGAGCGTGTAAAGAAAATCCGTGACTATGCCTTTGTCCACTTTACCTCCCGGGACGATGCTGTGTTGGCTATGGACAACCTCAATGGCACAGAGGTAGAAGGGTCCTGCATTGAGGTGACGCTCGCCAAACCCGTCGATAAAGAGCAGTACTCACGCCAGAAGGCTTCAAAGGGGGGAGCTTCTGCCACTTCAGAGGCTACTCAGCAGAACTACGTTTATCAGTGTGATCCCTACACATTGGCATACTATGGTTATCCTTACAACACCCTCATTGGACCCAACAGAGAGTACTTCGTCAAAGGTTAGAATGATTTTTTTTTTCAATCAGTAATAATCTGTTGCAAAAACCAGTGTTTCATCAAAAACCATCTTGGTTGGAGCCAAAGCTCCAAAACATTTTTGGATCTCATGATATGAAAACAGTTCTTACTGTAAGAAATTTTCAGACGTTCAAAAGGACAATATGATCATTTAAAGATTCATTTGATGGGAAATTTTAAAGAAATCTTTAACTTGATGAGGATTTGTGGCTTAAAATCACTTTTATGTTACAACCACAATTCCAAAAAAGTTGGGACACTGTGTAAAATGTGAATAAAAAAAGAACGCAATGATTTACAAATCTGATAAACCCATATTTTAGTCACAATAGAAGACATCAGTAGAAGCATATCAAATGTTTAAACTAAGACCTTTTTCTTTAAAGACAAAAATTATCTCATTTTGAATTTGATGGCAGCAACACATCTCAGAAGTTGGATGGGGTCAGGTCAGTCATATCACTGGGTATAAGAAAAGCGTCTTAGAGAAGAAGAGTTCCTTAGAAGTAAAGATTGGCAGCGGTTCACCAATCTACCAACAAACGCATCTAAAAATTTTGGAGCAATTTAAGAATAATGTTCCTGAAAGTAAAACTGGGGAGACTTTAAATATCTCATCATTTACACTACACGATAAGATCAAACGATTTTCAGAATGTGGAGAAATCTCTGTGCTTAGAGGACAAGCATAGAAATCAGAACTGGATGCGAGTGATCTTCGGGCCCTCCGGTGGCGCTACAGGCGTTATTCTGTCATTGAAATCACTGCATGTGCTCAGGAACACTTCCAGAAATCACAGTCTGTGAACACAGTTCAATGCACCATCTACAAATTCAGGTTAAAGCCTTATGTGAACATAATTGTTGGATTAAGGCTCATTTAAAAATGGATTGAGACAGAACAGAAAACGGTTCTGTGGTTTGGGGAATTGAAATTCTCAGGTCTTTTTCAGTTCCCAGAAGTTTACGGAGTGTTGTTCAGAGAGTAATAGATACTACAGTGGCAAACATGGCCCTGTTACAACTTTTTGAGAAGTGATGCTGCTATTAAATTCAACGTGATCGGATTCTTTCTCTTTAAATACATTTCCTTAGTTTGAAGTTTTCGTTCGTTTTCTTTGTTCTATGCTTTGAATAAAACATGGGTTTGTGAGATTTGCATATCTTTGCCTTGTGTTTTAATTTACATTTCACACAGCGTCCCAACTTTCTTTTGGAACTGGTGTTGTAAAAGGGAAAGACGAAGCCAGCTGATGGATCAATGAATGCTAATCCCATCACCTTTAATGATTGATTTTAAATATGGTCTTGGGTGATAGCAGGAAAATCTGACTTTGAGCAATCATTGTGTTTTGGTTTTCTCTCCAAAGGATCCCCAATGATACAGAACAATGGTAATCTCTCACATCCTTATTCCTACTTGTTACTCTGATGAACAATGAGCCTTCTTGCCATGTGACAAACTATACATTTTCTAACACCATCTTTTTCCTGCTGTGCTGTCACCTCCCATTTCATGCTGGGTTATTAGAGAGCTCACCACCAAGTGGCAAAACTCTTGGAATACAAGTTGACAACATTATGGAGTTACATAATAGACCTAATATAAGAGACAGAGGCCACACTAAACCCAAACACCTCCAAACAAAGCCGGAGCAAAAATTCAGTAGCAATTTTTTTCTATGTGCAGAAAATTAGCCAAAATATGAGTTAAATTAGTCGTGTGCAAGTTCTAATGTCTTGAGAAACTTTCAAAACCCATCTTGCCAAAATTGCCCCTGCTGCCCTAAACCACAACCCCTGTCATCATATCCCCTTAATTGTATTTTAAGCAGGTACTGTGAGAGGTCGTGGTCGTGCTACTGCAGGTAATCGTACCCCTGGGCCACGGGGGTCGTACCTCGGAGGTTACTCTGCCGGTCGTGGCATCTACAGCCGCTACCACGAGGGCAAGACCAAGCAGCCTGAAAAGTCCTATGAGCTGATGCCCAGTCTGGAGCTCGCTGCTTCCGTCAACCCAGTTGGCATCAAACATGGCACAAGTCAGTGAGATAGACAAACCCCTACCTATTCTTGCCCATCTCAAAAAGGCTTTTACTAAATCTTCCAGCCCGCAGTTTTTTCTCCTGTGTGATTTGAGGAGCATTTTTTGTGAATCAGCTTTCTAGTCGTTTCTGGATGGTCATGCGCAAAAGGACGGCCTTTCTTTCATTTACAGTAAAGAATAACGACATTGTAGTCAGTCCTTTCCAACATGACCAGAAGGTAACGGCTATACTTCATTCCTCATTCTTTCCTTTTCCTTACACAACAGAAATTTGTCTTTCTGGTTATTCAGGTTCAAACTGTGCTGATCAGTGCTTGTTTAAATGAGCGGTGAACTGAAACCTAAAACACAAAAGCCATGACTGTAAGGGTTGTTTCAGACGCACCACAGGGTGATTTTAAAACACCGTTACGAGTATCTTCAGGTAACACTTTATGCTGACAGTTGGAGCCCATTTAAGCTGATATTTACGAGAAATGGTTCACACCAACGGTGCGTCTCCATGAACATGAGAAACATGAGAAA
Source organism: Pelmatolapia mariae (assembly GCF_036321145.2). NCBI lineage: Eukaryota > Metazoa > Chordata > Actinopteri > Cichliformes > Cichlidae > Pelmatolapia > Pelmatolapia mariae. Next base: position 24,039,024 of record NC_086232.1, on the reverse strand, counting down.
ACATGCAACCCCCTGCTAACAAGCAATAAAATAAGAAGCATTAATGTTTCCAAAATATTAATAGGCCTAAAATTACAATTTATGCAGTTTTTGTAATAGAAACAATTTAAAAAATTAATTAAAAAAACTAAAAATTAAAGACAAACTAGGCAGTGAGAGAAACCGGACAAGGTTTCACGAGCTCGTGAATTGCGCCACCGCCACTCCTTCAGATAGAGATCGACTTTATTAAACACACACTGGGGAAATTCACTTGTTACAGCAGCACAAGAGTCAAAAAGAAAAAGTGAAGTGGAAAAATACTAGAAAGTAAACAAAAACTCAAAAGTACTAAAAAAGCAGAATTATTTAATCACTACAAAAGAGTATTTTGTGTTATGTACAAATGGTACTATATACAGTAAAAATACCTACCTATCTATAATCTGTGAACATTATCTGCAGGATTATTGTAAACCTGTTAATCCTACTTTTGGGTGCTTTCTTTTTCGTAGGGTGTCACCACAGCAGGTAGGTCCCCAGGTTTAGATTCTGTACATTTTTAAGCCAGATGCCCGTCTTGATGCAACTCTAGAGATTTGCATCACATCCCAGAATCGAAGCAGGGATCAGTCACTTGTTAGGTCAAAATATAATCCCCTACACTGTAGAACTACTGTTTAACATTGCTAAGTATTTCTTTAGCAGTAACTATTAGCTAACTAAAAATCAATTAACCATAGCTACAGTTCTTTATAATAATCATCACTAAAAATAATAAAGTGTTACCAAATCTCTGGAGTGCAGCGGTTTAGTCAGCAGCCATATCATACATAGCTTTTTATACGGTTGTAGTTTTTTCCTCAGAGGCAGTTTATATGCAGTCGTCTCCAACTTTGACTTGTCAGATGGATGATCTTTTTTTTGTCTTTCTATTTTAATAAGTGCTCGAACACAACGAAGGTAGCTTTTTTTCTAGTCACACTGACTCTTATCTGTAGCTTTGTGAGCGTTATGACAGTTTAAGCCAGAATCGGATCTGAAATGCAAATGTAAAAGCACAAACTAAAGACTGTTGTGTCCACTCTATTCTGATCACTTGAAGGATGATTCCAGTGTTATGAAGAGTTGTAGCACATCTACATCTACAGCAACTGCTCTCCCAGCTAAGAGAGAAACGTTGTAAGTGTCTTGTTTTCAAAGGATCATATTCCTGGTGGAAAAATTCAATTTCTTTCATTCTGCCTTATTTCCTGAAAGCAGGCAGGGGGAAATGAAACTGAGTTTATTTTAATGTTGGTGGATCATATAAATCCTGTACGTTTTTTTTTCAAGAATGAAAGGTAGAAACTGAAGTGATTTTTTTAAAGATGTTGATATGGAAAATTTAAAACACTGGAATTATTCTTCAGCCTTCAAATTCTTCGACTAAAGCTACTAAGCCTAATTGTTTTATCAACATATTGATTAAACCTTACTAACCATTTACTGCATGTATGTATCAGTGTCGTGTGTTTGGTGATCAGAGGTCCGTTCAGTAGAGTCGACGTTACTGATGTTTCCTTGTTTAAGGATTTGACCTCAATCTGCAGCTCAGTGTCGGTGCCGGTCTGTGTGGAATCACAGGATTGAAAAGACTTTTGTGGATCTGAAACAATGACTGATGTTGTGTTTGCTCTGTGTGTGTGTGTGTTAGAGTGCTAGGGTTAATCCCCAGCTGAGCACCATCATAAGCTGAATCACACCACAACGCCAATTTGTGTAACTTATTTATTTCCACTTCTTGCTGAAATTGAACCCTTCACCCTGTTTTTGCTGTTCTCTCTTCGCCTCTGTAGTGTTTTATCTCTATAAATGATTGGATGCATGTGTGCGCTTGTCTGTTATTTCCTCAGTAGTGTTAATATTTTGATGATGCTCTGTTGTCTCCAGTCTGTTATCCAAGCTCTCATTTGTGTGTCTCTCTATGTGCAGTGGCATTACAGACTCTGGGTGGGCAGTACCCAGTGTTCAGCGCCACTCCTGCAGCCAAGCTGATGGAGGAGGGGAAGGTGCACACAGTGGAGCATCTTATCAACCCTCTGGCCATGCAGCACCCCGAACACTCCCCCGCTGCTGCTGCTACTGCTGCTGCCACCGTCCTACCTGCGGTCTCTACCCCTCCACCCTTCCAGGTGGGTATTATTCACGGGGTCAAAGTGAGTCGGAATGACATTCAGATAATGAGCAATTTAGTGGGATAGGCAGGTCAGTGCATATTACGGTTATATTAATTCAATTTTTTAGATTTGTGTGGCTGCCGTTGCTCCCGGTAACACTACGGATATACTTTCTCAGTAATAAGAAAGTTATGACATCCAACAGCCCACTTACACCCTCATCATATCCTTTTTTTTCTTCTCATCCCTGTGATGCGTTCATGGTGCAAATGTAAAGTTGCGGTGGCTGTAATTCAGCACCTGCATCCCACTACAGAAGAAGACCAAGCATAAACTGAGTGATGTTTTTTTTTAAATAGGCAGGTAACTTCATGGTCAACTTTTCAAGCAGCTTGACAAACATCTCAGAACACAAAAGCTGTTTCTGCACAGTTTGTTCCTAAATGTGTGTGTGAGCTAAAAGAGAGAGAGAGAGAGAGGAAGAGAAGCAAACCTTAATGTGTGCAGGACTGGGAAACGGAGAAAGATGTAAGAAATACGATGAGAGATTATTTCCAAAGTTTTTCAATCATTTTTGAGATCGATGCATGATGTGTTGCTGAACTCATACTTGAAGTATACAAATTCCCTTATTCAAACTTTGCATGAAAATACTTTAGGTCTACTGAGCTGGTTGGTAGACGTTAGTTCAGGCTAAACTGGTGAGTTTGCAGTTTTGTGATGTTAAGTTACATCACACATCAACTGATACTTAATGTGATGATGCTGACTAGATTCACTCACTTTTTACTCATTTTATGGTGTCTGGGGGTTTGAAAATGAACCATACAGCTCATGAAACATCTCATTATATCTTGCTGAATTTGGCTGGCCAAATCCACAAAGAGCAGTGAACAATAGAGTAGCAGCACAGGTCAGCTGATCGCAGCCTTGCAAAGCAAGTTATTATGTGGATTATTTCTTAAGGAGTTCTTTTCCCCACGCTGCACCGCTATAACCACGTCTCAAGGTTCCCTCACCTGCCAAAACACACTGTGCTCGACAGATTGTTATAACGGATGCCCTCTATTGCAACCCCAAAAGGATTTATGTCTCTCCCTGGAATCGAACTGGAGATCTCTCACTGGGTAGCCAGATGTGTGATCTACTATCCTGTGGAGCTGTAGAGGGAAGTTGCAGTAGAGACTTATTATAATCATTCACGTTAAGCACCAATAGCAATGCTTTTATTTCATTTATTGACAAGAGGCTGGGGAGTCTTTAGTTTCCCTTTAAGGACGCTGGGGCCCAGGTTGAAGCTCAGGGCCCATACTTAGCCCAAGATTAACTTAGCGACTGTGAAGCTGTGACTTGAGATTTTTACGCCTCTATCTGGCTGTTTTGAAACCAGTTGTGATTAGGGATGGGCTGGTCTGACTGAGAAAGAGATGGTCCGCACTCATTCTGTAGCAGCCTGCCCCATTGCTACATAAGCCCCCCCCTCCCCTAAAACTGTGCTTTATTATTCTTTACGGCTCTAATGGGGACCATACTTAACAAAATAAACATCATGCTGCATTCAGTAAGACTTGAAAGTAGTCATTAAGACCATAAACCTATCAGCAAAGTGTTTACTGAGGTCATGGATCAAGTGAGTATTGGGGTCATGTTTCCATAAACTTTTGCATTTCTTTGTGCAGAGTCGCTGCCCCCTGCTGGTCAATAGAAAGAATGCAGGTTCAAGTCACACTGCCTTAAATTCTATGTAAAAGGAAGCTATGGCCACCCTTCTTATGTAAATTAAATACAGGCATTGTGGGCACGCTTTAAAATCTCCTTTTCCTGATTCACTTTCTTTCCCTACGCAGGGCCGTCCAATCACTCCAGTCTATGCCATGGCCCACAACGTACAGCGCATCCCAGCAGCTGGTGGTCTGTATGGACCTGGGTATGTCCCCATCACAAACTACACTGCCAACACAGCAGCTCTGGCAGCTCTGCAGAAAAACGCAGCCGTGGCGGCTGCAGCATACGGAGGTTACGCCGGCTACGCGGTGCCCCAGGCCTTCCCCGCCACAGCCTTCCAGCTGCCCATCCATGATGTCTACCAGACATACTGATTAAGAGGCTCAGATCCTGCCTGTGACTGAACTACATCTCAGCATTGTCTGTCCCGTCATGTAGAAACATCTCAAACTTGAGCTCGAAAGGAATTTGTAGCAAATATTAAAAGCACACACAGTGACAAACAGCCTGACGTCTCCTATCGGCCTCGGTATGTCCTCAACCCAAGGTGAACATAGTGTTTCTAATTAGGCAGCATCACTGTTTTCTACTGAATAATGTAACAAACGTAACAAACAACAACTCCCAGTAACGCCCCTCTGCCTTTTTTGTTTCTCTCCGAATCCCACCACGGGAACACCGAAGGTACGTTCAAGTATTTATGAAGAGAAGATATATATTTAAGGTGTTTATTCTTTGTAGCTCTCTCTTTCCATTTTGCCGTGGTATTTGTTCTAGATTTTAAACTATTTTCAGAGTAACAATAAAAAAGAGAGTCGAGTTAATCGTAAGGAAGAAAAACTACAACAGGAACTACTGATAAATGAGGATACTGCTGAAGACGGCTGTCTTCAGATATACTAATGCCTTTTCTTTCATCATTATATAGTATTTTAGCCAATTTTACATGCTGTAGGTGATGCTGTCCGTCCATGCTGGTTGAATGCTTTGAACACGCCTGTTTGGTACTTTTTGGTTATTGTAGTGTTTATTGTGTTTTTGGTTGTTTTACATGAAGGTTCTAGGTTTTCTAGGTTGCATTTATTTACCTATAATTAGCTCATTTTTGCTCTTTTTTTTTTGCTTTGCAAGGTTGTTTCTCTGTCTCCTCTTTGATACTTTGAAACACATTTGTTGGTTTTCTTTGAAGAAATGTTGCCTGCTAAATATTTGTTATTTTGACAGATTCCTGTGGGGAACAAATAATTAAGAAAGAAAACTGGAAAGCTTTTTGAATGATGTTCAGCTGACGTGGAAAATGTTCCACATTTAAAGAAACGGCGGTAATAGGGGCTTAAGACTGAATAGATGTTAGCTGTTTTTTGTTCTTACTCAGTTATGTATGTTTTTTTCTGATGTTTTTAATTGTGAACAACTACGGACAGAAATGAGAGACATTTTTCTATCTGGACTGGAGCACTCTAACACTTGAACAGCTCGTACTTTTTGCCAGTGCTGACCAAAAACCTTAACATCCACTTCAGTCTGAGGACTTTAGAAAGACTCCTGACTACAGTGCCTTACACCTACATGCTGTTTATGCAACTGCCTGCTTTTCACTGTGCCTTTTTGTAAGAAAACCAAGCCCGCGTGTTTTGGCACAAAGAAGAATTTGTATATCCCATGACGCAGATTTGTGGTATTACTGTATTGAGGTTTCAGCTTTTGTAGCCAGATGTGCCAAGGTTGCCTCCATCCTCTTCCTCCGTCTCCTCTTTATTTCTCATCTTGACCGAGGTGCACGTAAATGTATTTATAAAAGGTGAGAAGTTGCCACTTTCAGATGAAGAGATATCAAATGTGTGAACTGGAGCAAAGTTTGTGCTTCTTCTCATATAAAGCCTGCAGCTCCTCAATGCTCAGCGGGCGCTCTGAAAACTCTGCAGTGCATCTACACAAGTGTACTTGTGGAATGGGAATAACTGGGAGCGATACGTCCCACTGGAATATGCAAGTATTGTAACACTCGAATTCAAACAGCTGCTGATCATGAAGTCACACTCCACAAGAGCCATCCTTTATGAAAAATGCCAAACATTTGAGTGTCCTTTTATTTGTAAACCAGCTCTTTTTTCTTTTGTATTATTATTATTCTCCTTCACCGCATTCGATGGTATTTTATTTGCTAATATGAGGGCTCCCTGGCTTTTAAGTTTAGGCCCAAGAGTGTGAGTGAAAAGACTGCTTAACTAGTCCATATTTGTGTAATCTCACTCTGTACTCTGCATTTTACTGCTTCTCTCTCTCCTCTGAAACTGGATTTAATATAGAAAACAAACTGCTGTTAACGGCTCTTATTATGATCTTGTACGATGACAATAAGTCGGGATATATTTAATATATGCATTACGTGTGTTGTTTATGAAGTGAGAAGAAAAGGCATAATATATTGTAAAACGTATTTGTTTTCTTTATTTACACCTTGTTTAGGTATAAAAGTCAGACTAACAAAAGTAGATTTTTTTTTTTTTTTGCCAAAGTGTCCAATAGTTTGTTAAACATTCAAGGTTATTGTGCTTTTGTTAGGTGTAACGTTGTGTTTGCTATTTGGAACTGGACGCGGTGTTAAGAGTGGGGACGCCAAGTTCTCCCCGTTATCGATATCAAAGGTTAAACCTGGCCCGCCGAGGCGTTACGACCCATTGGCGCCTCCGGCTCAATGTGTTGCAACTTTTTTTGGCTAAATAATTAAAAGATCTAATGATGGGTGGATGGGGTAATGATTTAGCCTTCACCAAAATTTCACGTGGTTTTAACAACAGAAAAGTGTGTTCTCCCTTCCACTCACAGCACCTGCTTTACTTTCCATCACCTGCATTTCACCCACAATGCAGCAGCAGCAGGATGATCTTCCTGTGTCAGTATGGAGCTGCGCGTGCCTGGTTTAACTTAGATGTTCGGGTTTAACATCTTTAACTCTTCGTAGTGTGTGCCTTTATTGCCAACATGTGCCCTTTGTAGACCTATGCAGACTCTTTTCTATCAGAAGGCCCTGTTTCCTTGTTCAGCATTGGTATATTTATAGTGATATAGTAGATAAATAAAGCATTTTTGAAAGGATGCACTCTTGCCGTCCATTGTTTTGTCTACTTGGTTTTCTATGTTAAACATTACCCTTGGATTAAAGTTTGCAAAGGTTGCACGTGCTGAAAAGGGGACTTCAGCGCCGACTTCTGTGAATGGAAACCCACGTCTGACCTCATACATCAACTATTATTAAGCAATGTGTCACAGAGGAGTGAGGAGCACAGTGTTTCATAAACTCCTCTGTGGCACCTCAACTTTAATCTAGAAACACGCTGTACCCCAGCAGGAGGATTTAGATCACGTGGTGTGGTACAATATGCTCAGGAAAAGGTAAGTTTGTTTCAGCAGGCTCAGATTTCAGCCAAATGGTCACATGTTTAACTACTGAAATCTAATAAAGCGTATAAACGCCTGAGTGTCGGGCCTGTGTCAGACGGCAGCGACGCCAGCAGCGAATCCATTTCAAGCAAGATCATGCTCTGGACACATGAACATGGCCTGTGAACTCTCACCTGCTGCTGTTACGCACACAAGCACAACTTCTCACTGGAGAGGATTTACACGTTTATTTAACACTGCTAAAGAGGGTTTATTTTAGCTCATATCTGTTAAAGTAACCAAGAAAAAGCAGAGTGAAGAAATGCTTAATGTCAGGCAGATCATGGAGACAGAGTAAAAACAGTAAATGAAGCCTTTGTCAGATTTTCTGTATAAGGACATCACAATAAACTGTCTCGTCCTCATCAGATCTTAAAATTAAGTAAATACAAACAGCACTTGACATATTACAGTGTGTCATTGTTTATTTGACAAAAACTGAGCTAAAATGCAGAAGCAGAAGTAGACCCCATGATTCAGAACCACTTTTAGCAGCAATAAGTTAAAGGAGTGTGTTTTCTGCCCTGTCTTCCCCCAACCGGGCGCGGCAGATGGCTGCACCTCCCTGAGCCTGGTTCTGCTGGAGGTTTCTTCCTGTTAAAGGGGAGTTTTTCCCTCCCACAGTCTCCTAGTGATTGCTCAAAGGGGGTTGTTTGATTATATTTGAGTTTTCTCTCTATTATTATAGGATCTTTACATTACATTATAAAGCGCCTTGAAGCACCTGCTGTTGAGATTTGGCGCTGTATAAACAAAACTGAACTGATTTGCATTACAAGTGTTGCTTCAGTTCACTGAGGTTTGAGGGCATTCACATTCACAGCTCTCTTAAGGTTCCACTGCAGCGTTTCAGTTGTATTTGGATTGGGCTGGGTTGATTTGCATACATCATTTTCACTTTTGACTAACCTCTTCAACACCATTACATCAACACCATAACGATCAATGCCCAACAAGTTGAAGTTGCACTATTTTGCATTTATTTTACTCCAAGGATATTAACTAGAATCATTAATTAACTAGCCACAATTAGAGGCAATTTTAAAGATGTGATAAAAGTTAGAGCTTTTTAATGCTCTACCACTAAATTACCAAAACAGAAAACTCAGTCATCTCAGTCATTAAAGGTCACTAAAGTGAGAGAACTGCTGTAAACAAGGATACCCTCAGGGGTATGGATGTGCCTTAAAGATGGCAGCTCAAAAACAGCTAAAAAAAAAAAAAAATATATATATATATATATATATATCACTGAGTCTTGGAGAGGAAATGCTTTTACATCCTAAAAAGGAAAAGTTTGACTTCTAAAATGTAAGCTGTCACAAAAACAGGCTCCAGACCCACCAGATGGCATTACAGCTCTACCACAGAGATCTGCACAACTCAACAAAAACTAAAAAGAAAAAACAATATACACATAAACAACACAAACCGCTCACCTTAATCACAAACAGCAGTCAAAACTCATTGAACTCTATCCAAAATACTATCTCAAACCCAGGATTTTAAAACAACCCAGACTTCCTTAAAAATAATTCCGATAAGTATAGATCAACGTGAATCTAATTCACTTGTTTGTTTCAGAGGCAACTGCCCCAGTGACACACAGCATATCATCTGAAAAAGAATGTAAGGTTTACTGTCAGGACATAGAAATTAATCATTTGGTTTTTAGCAGGTCTTAAAATTAGATGATTACAACCTCAAACAAAAACATGATATCTTACACTGTCATCATTTATTTAAAAAAAAATGCAGAAGCAGTGTGTGAATAAATAGACCCCATGATTCAAGATCTTGCAAAACCACTTTGGCAGCAATAATTTGAAGTTCTCTGTTTGACTGTATCTGTCTCTCACATTGGTGTGGAGGAAAAGATCAACAACCTTTCCAAGAAGATCCCTCAGACCTCTGTGTGCACATAGTAGAAGGGTCTAAACTTTTTTAATAGTGTCTAATGTCTTTGCCTTTCCCTTACAAACTTCAGTAATATAATACAGAGATTCTTAGGCACAACTTTATTCTTTTTTTCTGTTGGCTGCAAACAGTTTTACAACAGTTTTATTGTTCTGTAAGCATTAATATATGATCCTTAAGCCCGACTCCTGGTTGTACTTGTTAACGCTGTATCAAACTTGCATGTAGACAAAGCCTTTGATTGAATTATATTTTTATATTTATTCCCACTCTTAAATATGCCCGAAGCTGCAGCTGAAAGAATACAAAATTAAACTGTATTTTAAACATTAACTTAATAAAATACTTGATTGTTATCAATCAGTTGTGATATTAATGTATGTTAACTTTTCACCGGCTTTAATTACAGACTTCATAAAGGCTGAACTTTATTAACACTCTTAATGACCAAATCACTTAAGGCGCACAATTTTAATACTACATCATGCTGCAGTGTTTGCTCACACACTACTGTGTTCATTTCTGTCTGTGTTGTGCTTAACCTCTTCATATTTTTCCATAGTGTCATTTCTTTGTAAAATCAGCTGCTTTGCTGCCAGCTCCACACTCTTCATGCCACTTCGGAGTGCAGGTCCCAGGTCCTGTGGATGTAACAAACCCAAATCAACACTCCTCCACCACCGTGCTTGACAGCTGCTATTAGGTGTCTGTGCTGATATGTTCTGTTTTCACCAAACATGGTGCTGAGCATCTGGCTGAACATCTCCACTTAGGTCTCATCGGTCCAAAGGACGTTTTTACAAAAGTCTTGTGGTTTGTTCAGATGCAACTTTGCAAACATAAGCTGTGCTGCCATGTTCTTTTTAGAGAGAAGAGGCTTTCTTCTGGCGTCACTTAAAAACAGGGCTACTTGTTTAGTCTTTTTCTAATTGTAACATCATGAACTTTAACATTTAACATGCTAACCGAGGCACTTAACTCCTGTGAAGATTGTGGCATTATGATAACACACACCTTAATGCTCCAGACCAGCAAACTGTCAAAACCTCTGCTTTAATGATGGTGCTCACACTTGCTGATGATCAGTCAGTACAGTGAATTTGATTTGTAGCACTTGGCTGCTACTTATCCTTTTAATTTCTCTGTAAGCGCTAAGGGTGCACTGTTCACTCGCAGTGTAATATGTTATGTTTTATAGTTTTGTCTAAAGTTACATAACCTTAATTTAAGACAGATCTTTTTTTAATTACTATGACTGCCATTTAGAAACCTTAGCAGTCTTTATCATGACTTTACAGTGGCATTAATAATGTATGCAGTAGCAGCTTCCTGCACCAGTTTAATAAATAATGACACTTTTAGTGTACCAAATTATTGATTTCGTACTGAAAAGAAATACAGTTTTCCCACCAGCTCCAGTCCCACACTGTAGCTTGCATTCAAGGCTAGTGTATCAATAAAAGTTTAAGTGACTTATTATTTCCCAATAATAATATCTCCAGCACACCACTTTAGCAAGCACACGAATGCGTCACCTGCTTTATCGCTGTAGATAAAGGGAAAAGAAAGTCAAGCTTGTGTGTTATGATGTTGCCATCTGGTGGTAACTGCTCTCCATCACTTTCTGTTCAGACCAGTCAGTGCAGGTTTTCAGTGGCAGCCATGTTAGCTTTAGTTATTATTAACGCAGATTATTGTGGACATTAGTAATGGAAAAAACAAACAAACAGTATACACATATAAATACATTTTAATAATTTAGCTCAAACAGGCAATTTATTACTTAATTTAGAATGTTACACAAAATACCCCAGGCTAGGCCTATTTCAAATTGTATTGTCATTTTAGGTGGAAGGACGGGAATAAATATTATACCAATTTTCTATTGATTTTATAGTATGTATCATTTCAAATTAATTATGTCTTATACTTACGTAAATGTTTTAAGCCAAACCCGATAAAAATCGCGTCAAAAAAAAAAGGAGCACACTTAAATAGCATCCAAACTGCATTTATTTTATTTTTACTACAGTTCCCAGGATGCAGTGGCAGCCTACGTCCTCACGCTGCTGTCGCGCGGCTGCTGCGGCTGCTTTCGCAGATTTGTAAACACAGCAGTTACGCTCAGTTGATCTGTAACGGGCAGTTAGGCCCATCCAGATGGTTGTGGCAGCTGCTGAAACGCGCTGCCGCTCTTGAACGTAGCCTCAGTTTATATTTGGCTTAAAGGAGACGCAACAAAGCGCACAAAATGGTTGTGCTCAAGGCCCGGGCGAATAAGTAGGTTTACTATAGCTTTAAGAAGGAGAAAATAGTGTCTGCTTCTTTAAAATTATATCGGTTTATTGCTGAATAGATAATTAAGAAAACTTTTCAGTTTCTAATCAATATATATATGTATTTAATTTGCGACGAAACCAACTGAAAATGCACCACTGTTGGATAAAGGCCGCCTGCAATCAAAACGTCTTTAAAGCAGATGTGGTCCGTTTTTCCTCAGTTTGCAAGTAAACCTGCCTGACTTTAAGCGGAATCTGAGGTGGTCCTAAGTGTCCTCACGGTGATGGAACCAGCCGGTGACCGAACCGGGAATGTAAATAAAGGTGAAGATCCGACGGAGGACAAGGCCGCAGAAGAGACCCCGGGCACCAGTACAGCTGGTACGCCACGGAGGGCGCTGAGGGAGCGGGGAGCGGGCCGCCCTAGGTCTGGCGTCACCGCTTCTATAGCGGACGTTAACGGCGGTACGTCGAGCCCGCAGACTTCGGGACGGGTTTTAAGAGATAGGTCAACGAGGGCAGTACCGGCTTGGCTGAAAGACACCAAAAGCAGCGACGACGACGAGGACGAACATAGCCCGGACGCCGGTGCGACCAAGCGGAGGAAAGTTTCCAACTCCAGGCGGAAGAAAAATTCAGATGCTGCAGGTTCGGCTGAGGCTGCGGGAGACAGCCTTCAAGGCACAGAGTACGTTTTTGTTTTTTCTTTGTTTGTTTCTTTACTGAGTAGCCCTATTTCAACTTGGCCACCACATTTGATTATAAGGAGCCCGCCTTAGCTTGCACCTTGTGTCGGTGAAGTCGGTTCCTGTCAAAAGCACGCCTTCATCGTGGCTCGTCCCCTTTCTGCTGTCTGCATGGGAAGGGTGGAGTAAAACTTACCTGGTTTTAAAGGGGGCTATATTTTAAAAAGTGCTACAACACACAAATGCATTATCTTATTAAACATACGATCGTGTGATGATGATATTGTGGTGCTGTGCAGGTGTGGAAAATGCGTCAAGTCAATGTTTTTCCCTCTTTCTGCAGACAAGAAGACGCCAAGAAACCTGCCACAGATGCCCAAGGTAATCAACTGCATAAAAGCCGCTTTATACCCCCCTTCTTCACTTTACATTTAAGATTAATCAAATGCAATTTACCTGTAGTTATGTCTTTGATTCAGACGGCACTGATGTGTTCACTAGTGTCAGGCCTGTGTCACACTTTATGACACTTTTCTACACTCTCACTGCATGCTACCGCTCTCTCTCACTCCAGCCCTTCTCTCCAGACGCCCCTCAGCTCAGACTCATGCCAAGCCCCCATCTGGCAGGGCTGTCCACAGCTCTGCCAAGCCTGTGTGTAAGACTGAACCTGGAATGGAGAATCCAGCTGGTGAGCAACCTGTTGACAGTGAGCTGCTCTGCTTTAGCATGGGGGCCTTTTTAACTCAGAGACCAAATCATGCAGACACACAAGAACCAAAAACATCTGGGCAATCGCTGTTTGTTTTGTATAGAACTTGCAAAAACATCTGGGAACATGTATCTCTGGTTATTGATTCCTTGTGGGGGGAAACATCTGGATTCTGTCGTTTCTGGCTCATTATAATGCTTCCAAATAATTGATCTAGATAGAATGCAATTTTTCTTTTTTTTGTAGTTAAATTACTGTTTTATAAATGTTGTTTGTATGATGTTGCTAGTGGCTGAAAGCGCTTTTGGTGTCTCTCTCTGTCATGCAGCTGTGGAAGGAGATGTAGATGATAAAGACAAGTATGAAATGTAAGTATACTTTTGGTGACTCACGATGTGATTCTTGCAGGCTTTAATGGCTTAAATTTGGCCACTGCCTCCTAATACCGCCTTCTTGCTCCCTGGAAGTCCTGTTCTGACCACTTATTGTGGGCTTAAAACTTGAGCAGAGAGCAAACTGTGAAATTCAGTGACAAGCTGAACTGTCTTTCATATCAAGGAAAATTACTACTGATAAAAGCTGAGAGTCTGGCTCCGAACCAAATGACAGTCTTCAGAGGAAGAGCCTGCAGTGAAGGGGCAACCTTTGAACATTTGGGAGGCTGTGCACTTTGAAGTGACCGCCTGGGGTCATATTGTCAAATTATAGTTCCACTGTAACTCCTTGTCCTGTCAGAGAGAGAATAAAGAAGCCAAACTGTGACCACACCACATCTTGCTCCCTGTTACTTTGTCCTGTTCCTCCAGAATTAAACTGAGGTTGAATGGGTTTCCATTTTACAGTTGAGAAGATCCAGCTCTCAGTGCAGGTGTGCAAGTCATCAGAAAGGGACTTCCACGGAGAACAGCTTGAAAGGGAGAATTAGCTTTCCATGGGTCATGAATCACTGTGTACACAGTTTGTTCCTCAGTTTTTAAAAAGTCACATTTATTGCTCGTATCACGTTGTGCACCTAATCTCAGGTTCTTTATGTAGGAAAATATGTTTTTCTAAAGATACCATTATGTCGTTTTGCTACTGGCACATTCGCAGTCTGAGGCTAAGTATAGAAGCAGCAACAGAAGAAATCAGCCTGACACGCCGTATTTACTCAGCTTGACTCTGGGTTTGTTCCCTCAGTTTAAAATGTATGAAAAAAAAAGAGTCAAATGTGTAACTAAGGAGAGTTTGGTCCTGTGTTTTTAATTACAGTGAAAAGAAAGAGGAGGAAAACACCGGCGCTGCTGAACCAGGCTTGGATGATGAAGATCCTTCTTTTCAGGATGACCCAGACAATCTCAACTACCAGCCACAGAGTCAGAGGTGCGCTTATGTCAAGTGCACCATTTGACCCGGTGCAGAACGTTTTTAGAAAAAAAAACCCAGTTTGCAATTTATTGTTTCACTTTCAGCAGTGTAGAAGAAGAAGAGGTCCTTAGCAGCGAGGAAGATGTTCCCTTTAGAGACGACTTAAACGATCAAAGCTACGACCCGAAGGTTGAAAGGTTTGTGGGTGTTTTGTATGAGAGGGATTGGGTTGTTCATATGTAATTACTGTTTTTTGATTGGAAATTTTTCTCCTGTTTTATTTTTTAGGGATGCTCCTAAACCAAAGCGCAGAGCTCCTCCTAGACCCAAGGAGAAGAAAGAAAAGGAGAAACCACTGAAGAAAGAGAAGGAGGTTGCTGAGATAAAAGTGGAAGGCTCAGACAACGTAGAGAGCATGCAGGAGGAAGTAAAGCTTGAAGAGGAAGTAGTGGAAGATCCGGATGGACCCAGGAAGTAAGTGCAGTACCAGACTGTGAGTACATTCTAGTACTTGAAGTACAAGCCATGAGCTGATACCAGACAGAACTGCAAACGCATCTACATATCCTCCATTCCTAATCAGTTTTGTTAACCAATCACTGAAGTCCAATTTATCCAATTAAAGCCAACACTGTTTTAAGTTAATGCTAATATGTAGCCATGGCAACATACTGGTTTTGCCAGACATGCTCCTCTGTTTGTCATTGGAGGAGTTTTGGATTTTGGGTGCAGAAAACAAAGGAGCGCTCGCCTTATAGAATACTGCCATCATGGAGCACAGCTTGACATTAGCAGTAGTCGCTATTTTTTTAAATTTTTTTAGTCCTCCTGCAGTGTTCATTGATCTGATGCTAGATTAATCCGTAAACTCATTCAAGTGGATGGATTCAAAGGTCTGGACTAAGGCAAGCTACAGCATTTAGTATCCCAGAAAAAGGATTAGGTACATAGTGTAGAAATGTGGTGTGCCAACAGTACCAGTGACAATATTGGAGAGAAACCCCCAACAATCAGGCAACTCCCGATGAGCAAGCACTTGGCAACACTGGGAAGAAAAAAACTCCCATTTAACAGAAGGAAACCTCCAGCAGAACCAGGCTCAGGCAGAGGCAGCCATCTGCTGCGACTGGTTGAGGAGTGAGGGGGGGGGGAGAGTGTAGAGAGGCAGGATCAAAATAAACTATGGCAGAGAGTAGGCAAAAGGTAATGACTTAGCACACAGGGAGAGCATCTGTTTACATTCTGAAAGAAGGGTAAACATGCTTCTCGAGCCCTTTTGACCCACAGTGCTTGGCACAGTGCACAAGAAAGCATAGTCAAATGCTTTCAGTACTGATGCAACCAATTCAAATTTCAGACTTTGTTTTTTTGTTTACTTTGTTGCACTACAGCCTGAGTGATGACAAGGGTCAAAGTACAAAGTGCAGTGATTTTCAAGTAGTATGGTCCATTTGTATGCATACTGCATCAGCGAACAATACATGCTTTGTAAGTGCAGCTGCATTGTGTACTGAATATAGAACGAAAACATATGTGATTGGAAATGTCATCAATAAGACCCTGAGTCATTCAGTCTGCCTGTTTTAAAATACTAACCAGCTGCTCCTCCTTCTAAATTTAACGTGTGGTTATTAAACAAACCTCACTTCACAATGGCTTTGTGTTCACATATAGCAGAGCATGGCTTTGATTTCCCGGTATACACAATTATGTCATTTTTTTTTTTTTTTTTTTTTTTGTCTTGGCTGTGTTAGGAGAGGTCGGCGGAAAAAAGACGACAAAACCCCACGGCTGCCAAAGAGAAGGTGAAGTTGATGTCTTTGTTGGTGCTTCATTATCTGAAATCAGTCATGAACTTTGTATAGACATAGATGTTAAGTATAAGATAGTAACGGGCTCGCTCACACAGGAAGAAGCCCCCAGTTCAGTATGTGCGCTGCGAAATGGAAGGATGTGGGACAGTGCTGGCTCATCCTCGCTACTTACAGGTTTGCCCCCCCCCACACACACACACACACGCACGCACACAAAGCAGTAGTAACTAATCTGTTCTTTGCTTTAAACTCCAGCACCATATAAAGTACCAGCACTTACTCAAGAAGAAGTATGTTTGTCCTCATCCTTCTTGTGGGAGGCTTTTCCGCCTACAGAAGCAGCTGCTGCGTCATGCAAAGCACCACACAGGTACGCATGTACATTTGTTTTCAGAGGTTTACATCCACTCATCATGGGCACGGGTGTCATGATAATTTTGGGCTTTTGATAATTTCTTTGAACTTTTTTCTATTTTTTCCTAGGGTGGAGTGATTGTACAGCATACAACTTTAATGACTTTAAAAAAACAAAAATTGACTGCGAAAGTTTGACTTTATTTTGGATTTTCTTTGATCCACACAGGTTAAAAAACAGGCTCAAATATAAGCATACACTCAAATCTTTTAATAAGTGTTGCTGAAGGTTCTACAGTGTATTTCAACTTGACAAGTCCAAGGCCTATTAACGTCTCATTGGTTAATCTAATTGAGTACAACAGATACTTTTTATGCCGGCAAGAGGGTGCCGCTGACCAAGAAAAGAAGCAGCCCCTGCTCCAAAATTGACACCTTCAAACGTGGCTGAAATTTGCAGCTGCCCACATGGGCAAGCCAAATGGCTTCAGGAGAAATGTTTTATTGATAGACATTTGGAGGAGTGAAGTTGAGGCTTTGAAACCTGAGAATACTGTACCAACTGTCAAGCATGGTGGTGGTAGCAGCATGCTCTGTGGCTGTTTTGCTGTCAGTGGTACTGGTATGTTGCACAAAGTGAATGTAATGATGAAGGAGGACTACTGCCACATTCTTCAACTTTAAGTCATCAGCTAAACAGATGAAACTTGGACACAGTTGGGTGTTCCAACAGGACAATGATGTGAAACCCACGTCAAAACTGGTTTTGGGATCGATAAAGCAGGCTAACATTAAGCTTCTGGAATGGTCTTCTCTAAGCCCCAACTTTAACCCAAATATTTGTGGACTAAACTGGGTCTGTACCAGGAAACCAGCTATTTAAATAACCTCTGCTAATTCTGCTAAGAAACATATCAAATATCCAGCTTTTAGGCTTGTTGGTGGCTACCAAATGTGTTTAACTTGTTAAGGGACATTTAACAAAATGTTAGTCAGGGTGTATGTATATATTTGACCCTGTGTGAATTTGAGAAAATCCAAAATAAATTCAAACTTGTGCAACCAAGTCTTGTTTTTTAAAGTAATTAAAGATGTGTGCTGTACAATCACTCCACCCTGGAAAAAGAACAGTTCAAAGAAAAATCATTAAAAAGCTCAAATTTCCAGAATATTCATGTCCATGATGAGTGCATGTAAACGTCTGCTCATGATGGTATAAAACAATGCATTGGTTTCTGTGCTTATTTTTTAGTTCTAATCAGTAATGAAATTACATGGGGAACCCATCTGTAATTGAGTCTTTTTTTTAATTTATTTTTTGGGGGCTAACTAGACCAGAGGGACTACATCTGTGAGTTTTGTGCTCGCGCCTTCAAGAGTTCCCACAATCTGGCCGTGCACCGCATGATACACACTGGAGAGAAGCCCCTACAGTCAGTACTTCTCTGTTCACACGTTTTCTCAGTTTATTTTCAGCTCAGTGGTTCATTAAATTTCTTGCTTCCTGGTGTGAATAGGTGTGAGATCTGTGGCTTCACCTGTCGCCAGAAGGCATCTCTCAACTGGCACATGAAGAAGCACGACGCTGATGCTACCTATCAGTTCTCCTGCTCTATTTGTGGAAAGAAGTTTGAGAAGAAGGACTGCGTGGTGGCACACAAGGCCAAGAGCCACCCGGAGGTGCTAATTGCTGAGGCGCTAGCAGCAAATGCCGGGGCTCTCATCACAACCCCTGCCTCTCTCTTGGAGCTCCCAGGAAATCCTGCGCAAGCAGAGGTCACTGGCCTGGATGCAAACCAAGTTGGGCAGGATGGCCAGGTTGACCAGCTGGGCCAGGATGGGCAGCATGTGCCTCAGGTCTCCCAGATGGGTCATGTGACCCAGCAGGTGAGTCACCAGGTGGTTTTGCTGGGACAAGATCAGAGCCTCCACACCATGCAGGTGCCTGTGACAATTGCTCTGTCCCCTATTGACCCCCCATCACCGGCTGAGAACCAGCAGCAGACCCAGCTCCAGCTTCAGATGCCCGTCCAGTTTGTGCAGACTGCCCAGCAGCCCCAGCAGCCCCAAATCCAACAGCTGACCCTCCATTCCAACTCAGTGGTGACCCAGCATCAACCGCAGCTCCAGCCTCTTCATTCATACACTTCCCAGCAGCAGAGCCAGGGCCAGACACAAATCCTGCAGATGACCTTCCAGCCTGTCAGCCAGTCCCAGACCCACATCCAGCAGATCCCCATTCTAGCAGCCTCTCAGCAGCTCCAGCCTCTGCAGACAGCATCCCCGAGCCCTCCTCTCATGTCCACTTCGCAAACCCAGAGCCAGGTTCCCGTCTCCACCAGCGGGGACAGCTTTATGTTGGACAATCCGGTGCTCTCTTCCTCCTCTCCCTCAGCCACCTCTCTTCAGCAGACAGAAGTGGTGGGGGAGGATGGTGTAATCTGGGAGCAGGCCGGGCAGGGGGAGGTCCTAGCCGATGGCTCTGGGAGACACATGCAGCAGACCCTCATGTAAAACAAAAAGGATGCCAACAGAACGTAATCTAGAGGCAGTTTATGTTACCAGTGACCTGACATACTGTTTCACCACGTTTGAGGTAAATGTAGGCTCACTGGTATATTATGTAATGCTCACTCATCGTCACATTTGGTAGATTTTTAGACTTCGTATCAGGGAAAGATATGCGTTTGTATGTGTATGTTGTTGCCTTTGTACCTAACAGTCCTGTAACTAGCCACTTATGAGTGTTTGTGTGTGTGGGTGTGTATATATTGATGAGGTCTTGTTGCACAGCTGTTGCTATTATGCAATAACATAGCATACCTCTTAGTAATATACAGCACATCTAATGTGTAATGTGCAGCATCAACAAAGTTCCTACTGGAATAAATTGGTTTAATTTATATTATGAAACACATGAGAAAGTTATAAACTCCCTCACTGTATGTGTGTGTGTGTGTGTGTGTGGGAAAACACTCATTTATTGTCCAGCTTTCCTGTGACACTTTTTATTTAACAAGGTTATAAATCAGCTAAATCTACATAAAAAAGACATTTAAAAACTTGGAAAAGACACCAAAATTTACAGATTGTGCATATTCCAGATTTTGTCTGTTTTAATGACATTAGTGCAGCTTTGAAGGAAATGATATAACCCCTATAGTTTAACTCTGCAAGACTTTAAGGAGCCGAAATGTACCCTTGAACACTGCGACTCAAATGTAAGCCTATCAAATAACAGCAAGCACTGATTTGTCAATAAGATTTGTTTAATGTAATTTGATAAGCAAAGCTATGTAGAAACCTTATGTGACAGCGGCATCTCTCTGATCTCTCACATTACATTTGTGTTAGAGCAAACAGTCCACTTAAAAGTTGTAAATAAACATCTTAACATTCATCCAAAGTGTTTTTATTGAATGAGCTCTGAAAACCCTCCAGTTTCCTCTTCTCAACAGGAGCAGCAGCAGCAGTCCAGTTGTTAGAGCCATTAGCAGTGTGGTTGGTGGTTCCAACCCCAACTCTTTGCATCAGAGTGTTTAAATTTTATTAGGCAGGCTCCTACTCTGTACGTGGGATATAAGTAGTATTGAATCAAAGTGTCTGGAAGACATAATGTAACTATAAGTGAGTCAGGACATATTGGCTCGCTCTCTGTTCCTTTGCATCGTATATTGCTTCATAGCTCTTTTAGGAGGAATCAAGCTGTCACTCAGTCCGACCCTCTTCTTCTTCACATGCTGCCCTTCTGGCTCGTCCTCTTTTGTTTCCCTCTGGGACCTTCCGCCAGATGAACTGCCTCCAGTTTCTGGTGTCTCTTCACTCTCAGGTGGATGACAGTCAGTGGAGATGACTGGCTTCTGGAGGTCACTGTCATGAGCAAATTTACATTTGATCCCAAACCTGCACCTTCCATCTTTCCTGTAGGACACGCATATCCTTTTACCTCCTATCTGGGAGGGTTTGGCCTGCATGGTGAGGGGGACGTGCTTCTGCAGGGCGCTGAGCTTCTGGTCTGCTTGAGCCTTAAATGGGTTGGCAAACACGCTGCTGTCAGATGACGCATTTAGCGGTGGAGAGGGCAGTTTTTTAGAGGTGATGGAGTCCAGCGAAGGAGTAGGCAGTTTGGAAGGTCGGGCTGCCGAAGTGGGTGGTGGTGAGGGCTCTGGATCCTCGTCCTCTGCCTCCGATTCACTGGAAGCGGAACCAGACTCCAGCAAAAAGTTGCGGGTCTTTTTAAAAGGCGCTTCCTCTTCACACGTTTTCCCAGAGCTTCAAAACGACACAATAACAGGACGAAGATAAATTATTATTATTCCAGGCTAGCCGAGTGGTGTTTGCGATACATTTATATTTTTACTCACCCAGCTTTGTCACTGTTTACATCCTCTGCAGCGCCATCGCTGTCGGAGTCAGAGGACACTCCGTATCCAACCAGAGAGTTCATACCTGTAACCGGAGCTAGAGCTCTGCCTCCCGATTAAAAAGCGATAACGGTGTACCTGTGAATATAGGAGGCAGGAGAGTTGTCCATTTTTCATTCTTTAATAAACAAAACAAGGGAAATTGCTGTAATGTTAGCTGCTGTCTTTAGCCGTCGCTCAGCGTTCATGTTTACACTGCACTGCCACCTGCAGGACAGGAGTGGTACTGCAACTGTGACGCCACTAACCCACAAATGACACTTGACCAACACAGATAAGCTGCTTCTTTTTCTTCTTCCAGCTGCTCTCTTTAGGGGTCGTCACAGCGGATCATCTGCTTTCATGTCACTCTGTTTCTGGCATGCTCCTCTATTACACCAGCCCTCTGTGGATTATCTTCTTTTCCTTTGCCTGGTAGGTCCATCTTCAACACCCTTTGTCCAATGCACTATCCCTCCTCTGCACATGTCCAAACCACTTCAGCCTTGGCTCTCTAACTTTATCTTCTAACTGCTGTCTCTCTTCACCTCTGCCTCCTGTCTTTCTGTCAGTGCCTCCGTCTCGAAATCATACATCATAGCAAGTATCACTACCATCTTGTAAACCTTCCCTTTCACTGTCACAAATCACCTAAAATCATTTTAAAATGTATTCTTTTTTTTTTATCACGTTAGTGTGGTTATCATATTTTGTAATTCTCTCTTAGTTCAGTTTTTAAAGTGTATATTCGCTTTTTATTGTTTATCAATCTATTCAATGTTCACTGTTGACTACTTGCATTAAATGTGCTGTATAAATAAAGCTCCAGCTTGCAGAAAATAAATGATGGCTAAAATGGCTTTATAAGCATGGTGACAGGACATGTGATGTCAAAATTTCACAATTTGGTTATGATTTTCTTTTTAGTAGTTAAAAATCCACTTGACTGTCCATTTTCATTTCATTTTCTTGTGGAGAATAGTAACTTTAGTTAGATTCCTCGCAAAACAAGACACCAGTTTGAAAAAATGTCAATGTTAGGCCTATGCACACTTTATTGGGTACACTTGTTTAACTAGGTTTCAACACCACTATCTAATCAGCCACTCACAAGGTAGCAACCCAGTCCATTTAGGCATTTTAGCATGGTCAAGAAAACCTGCTGAAGAGCATTAGAATGGAGAAAAAAAGGTGATTTAAACTTTTAACGTGGTATGATTTTCGGTGTTAATCCGGCATTAGTAAGGCATACCTAATAAAGTGTCCATTCTATATAGAAAGTTAGATCCCAGGGCAGATCACATTTAAGTCTTTAGATGTGATCTGCCCTTTCTGTGGAAGTTCTCCTGAAAACTATTCCCACTTATTTTTGCTCTTAGAATTTAATATTTAGGTTGTAGAAAAAATATTTTCTCTGATTTGTTTTTCCTTTAAAAATATGATTTGCTTTCTATGACCGTGCTAACAAAGACGATGCTATATTTCTTGCGTAGTTAGGTAATCCTCCTGTTAGACGTATGTGATTACATCATTAAAGTTCCACCTGATGATGTGACGAGCCGGAAGTGGCCTAATTTGGAGTGAGCTCCTGTCCTCGGGCACTGTGGTTAGGACGTCAGTCTCCGTAGTGATGATGGGCACTTCTAGTTTCAGCTGTTGATTTTTTTTTTTTTTGGTCTCTTATTTGTTATCATTGGGGAACACACACACACACACACACACACTGCTTAAATTTAGACTATCTCGGCTCTGTCACTACCAGTAAATCGGATAAGCTGCTCATGAATAAGTTGATGAGCTCCTCCTCACTTCCCTCCTCTCCTCCGCCCCCGCTTGTCCCGTTAAATTCCTCCAGTCAGGCATCAAGTTCCCCGGGGAAAGGGCGGAGATTTGGCCTTAAACTATGTAATACAAGTACCGAACTGTAAGCAGAGGAGATCGGACAAACCGAAGTGGTTTTACGGAAACCTCAGACAAGACTGACTCTGTGGCTCTAATTAACGCAGCGCTGAGTGGGAGCTGATGGGCAGGCTGAAATGAGCCGTGACCGGGAATCCGGTGATGTCGGGATGAAGCAGGCGTGCCCGGGAGTATATTAGGGGCTGGGCTGCTCTGCTGCTACCACAAGTGAGCTCGTCTTCAAGTTGAGGTTCAATGGCAGGGAGGTCGACCAGAAGCATAAACGGTTCGAATGGGAGCAGAACCGCGCCGGCCAGGGCCGCTGCTCTAGCCGATCTGCTGCACTATGAGTGCTCCACCTTACTGGAACTCTTTGTGAGTATAAGAACTTATTTTCCCCCCACACACTGGCTGCAGCCTGCCAGCAGGTCACAGTTTGCTTTTAGAGTGAGTGAGAGAGAGAAAAGTCTGAGGAAGAGTGTGTGCGTGACAGAGAGAAATGGGCCAAGGTTAAAAGGAAAATTAATAGATATTCTGTGTGTGTGTGTGTTTCCAAAGAGCTACACTGTCAAAGTGTGTATGTATGTATGTAAAAGGGAGTACAAAAGGATGATGAAAGGGATGTGTGCAAGTCCAAGATAAGAAGGAAGAGAGAGAGAGAGAGAGAGAGAGAGAGAGAGAGTGTGTGTGTGTGTGTGTGTGTGTTTGAAATAGGAGGAAATTATGTCTAGGACAGCAGGGGGTAGGAATGCAGAGCAGAGAGGGGGTGAAGTTTTTGGAATGACATAGGGTGGGTGTTTTTGGCACACAGTCATCAATGCTTGGGCACAAAGCCTTCATCTCTTTTCCACCAGCTTGCCTCTTTTTGCCAAAAGGTGTGAGAGCGACTGTTTATTACAACTTCTTGGTTTCCTGCCAGTTTGCCTCATCCATCCTTCCTTTCATGTGGCCTTGCTAGGAGCAAGGGAGCGACCGGGCACACTGCTTCACTTCCATCCATGTGACTCCCTTTATCGCCAATATGCAAGTTTACCCCCTTTTCTCCTTTTTTCCCCCTCACGGTTTACAGGTTACCTTCCAGTGAACATGTCATGTATGAGTTGGACTTGTCTTAGCCTGTCACACAGAAATTTTTGTATATTTATCTGCATTTTTTTTTTTACCACACCTGGAAAGCACTGACACTGAAACAGATGTTCTTCCAAATCTTTGGCACGCAAGTGTCAGTGAATCAAATGCACACTATTGAAGATTATTTTTTATCGTGTTATTATCTCCAGGCACGCTGCCCCACTCTCTTGCACATTGGGCGGGAAAACCCAGGTTTGCAACATCAATTTCCTCTTGAAAACCACTTAAGCCATTTCCAGAGCTTATCAGAACTCCTAATACTCCATAAGTGCACTGATTCTGGCTTTGAAAACACTTCTTGGTGTATCCATAACTGCCTGACTCATGCCAGGAGTAAATATAAATTTCCTTTGCTGACTTTCGAAGCACACAGGCCACATTCAGGCCGCTGTGTCAGGCTAGTTCTGACTTGCAGGGTTACACATTAATGCCTCAGCAGAATGGCAGAAAGATGCCAGAGGCTTCTGAAATTCATCATTCACTCAAGCATTAAAGCTGAGGTGACAGTAATCCTGCAGAGTGATCCAAAAACATCACCAGTCTCATGATCACGTCTGTAGTTCGTAGTTCTGAGAATGCTTTGGATAATAGGTATAATGAAGAGCAGGGGCTCTTTTACCTTATCCTGTATCGTTATTAGATCATTTCTTATATTGTAAGTGTCAGAACTCTAAAAAAAGTCTTTAGTCATCACAACTTTTTCCAATTTTCTCTTCAAGGAGCCAAACCTTCTTGTAATTTTTTTTAAAGGTGGTCTTAAGCAGATAACTTGCATTGCATCTCTAGGCATTTTGTTACTACTAGCCTGTCACAAAATCATTTGTGGACCAACAAGGTGATTCCCAAAGAGCTATTGGCTGGACACTCGGTACATCTTTGCACAGTGTGCAGTGTATCCTTACAATTTGACTGGACAAGTGGAGGAGAAAAGAAGAGGTAGCAGGCCTAAAAGGCTGTCTACAGTAGATGAACAGTAACTGAAAGTCATGTCCTTATGAAATACAAAACAGCCCAGCAAAGACCTGGCACATGACCTGAGAGATGCACCTAGCTCTTCAGCTGATCCACCTGCCATTTGTCAAAGCCTCCTCTGAAATGTTCTCAATGGAAAATTATGCAAGAACTTGACTTAAAATTAGTGACAACAGGTCTCATGAAGTGATGAATCGGAATTTGAAATTTTTGGTAAAACTGTCAGTATTGTATTAAAGGTAATTGGGGAAAGGGGCACAACTCGGCTATTTGTGTGTTTTACAGATGGCCAAGTGTCTACAGCCATCTGCAAAGCATGGTAGAGGCTCTGTTATGGTTTTGGGCCGCATATCAACCAGTGGTGTTGGAGATGTTGCCAAAGTCAATAGAATTATGAATGAAGAAAAGTAACAGCAGATTTTGATCCACTGTACCACAATACCTATGCTTTGTAGAAAGTGTCCAATTGGCCTATTACAGCATAACAATGATCCCAAACACACTGTCAATGCAGTAAAAGTATACCTGGATTAAAATACACACAGTGGAACACTATCAGTCATGGATTAGTCTGGACATCAACATCACTGAGGCAATGTGGGTCATCTTGAAAGAGAAAAGAGAACAGAACAAACAGCAGCCAACAGTGGGGAGGGTGTCCGTCTCCTGAATCCAAACTGGAAGCTGGTTCCACAGAAGACGGGCCTGAAAGCTGAAGGCTCTGCCTCCCATTCTACTTTTAAATACTCAGGAACCACAAATAAGCCTGCAGTCTGAAAGTGAAGTGCTATAATGGGGTGATACAATACTGTAAGGTCATTAAGATAAGATGGGGCCTGATTATTCAAGACCTTGCCATTGCTTCTATGGTGCGTCTGTTATTTTAACCTTTTACTTGTTTACTTAGTAAGTCTTTACTGGAACTGGACTGAGTGCAAATTCCACTATAATAGACAATGTGACAGCCTTTAGTAAATGATCCCAAGCAAATTCCTTTTGCATTAGGAGGAAATCCCTGTTGCCTCATTGTCAGTGGTCCTCTGTAAAGGCCAAATTGCAGTTGAAAGTAATGTCATGACTTGCTGAAAACAGTCCTCCACTTATACTACTTTCCAGTTTCCCCTTCTTCTATCTCTATCTCTCTCTCTCATTTATTTTCTTTCAAAAAAATCTCACTTTTGTTACAAAGTGTGACACGTTTGTCTTGCGTTTCTCTCTTTCTTCCCCAAGAGAAAGAAGGAGAACTTCACCGAGGACGTGACTGACCGTCGTCTGGTGTCTGTCCCTCCTCCTTCTTCCCAGCTGGATACCAGAGACAAACTCTGGCGCATCCACTCGGCGTTGCTACAATGCCAGAAGTTGCTAGAGAAAGCTGTTGCCAAAGAGGAGGAGGAGCTGGGTGGTGGGAAGAAGGGCGAGTATGAGAACAAGAGGAAGCTGGTGAAAGAAAGGTTGCCGCTGCTCTTACTTAGCACTGGAGAACTCCTCAAAGCTGCTGAAGGCACGACTTCCCTGACTCCTAGTGTGGAGGGCTTGGAGGTAGGTCCTGAGGTGTTAAAGGTAACGGTGAAAGTGTTGGACTGAAACTAAAGCATGGTTTACGGTTGTCTCCTCTTGTCATTGGCAGCTAAATGTCCCAACCGGTCTGCTTGACCTGAAGCTTTGGGTGTACCGGGTCTACAAAGAGGTCAACTACTGGAGCAAGACGGCTGCCAACACCTTGAAAGACCTGCCCTCGGTCATCGTGAAGGAAGGAGCAAGGACCACGCGGGCCAGGAACAGGAGAAGCACTCGGAGATGAGATGGAGATGTGGGAAGCGTCGATGAGGAAGGAAAAAGATTAGGGAGATAAATGGTGGAGATTGGCGAAGGGGTGAAGGTGATGAGAAGGTAGTTGCAGAGCAAGGGGTCCAGTCAACGTCAGGAACAAAGTAAAAGACGGGGAACAGAAATAGAAACAGCCAGCTGCAAGAGACAGATTACTACTGACACAGGGAGATGAGAAAACTGGGTTACTGTTGATGAACCAAGGCTGCAGATATATATATATAGAGAGAGAGAGAGAGAGGAAAACACCATGCTGTGACTTTTTTGGCAGAGTGTAGTACGTCTCTATTCTTTCTTTCTTTCTTTCTTTCTTTCTTTCTGAGTTTAGGCTTACATGTGCCACTCTGATACAGCTGAAACGATTTCCTTTGGATGCTCTGCAGCACATGAAACATGTGATCAGCAATGGGCACATTTAATTTATATTAGCTGTAAACACTGGGGATCATTTCTTGGAGCTCTTGAGTGCATGAAAGAAAAAATATGCTAGCAGCACCCTCTAGTGTTTATATAGTGCAACTGCTTGGAGTCCTCCTTTTCTTTCTTAATTTCCTCTGTAACGTTAAGTATCTCAATTTAATATTATGTTTGTGTTGTTGGTTTTTTTGAGCACTTTGTTAGCAATGAAATAAATCAGTCTAACCTTGTGAATGATTCGGGCTCTAAAGCAGGAGTATAGCATAAATATTCTATACTCCTAAAAAAGCCAAAAGTTTGCAAACTCGCGTTATAAAAAGAAACAAGGCTCTTTTTGACTGCGTCTGCAGTCACATACACAGTAACTGGTTAAATTGATCACGTATCAGATAGTATCAGAGTCAGAAGCGATGCCCAAATCCTACCTTACCTGTCTGCCTAACCTGGAAGAGGCTGCTAATTAAATTAGCCGAAGACTCAGATTGTCTTTAAAGATGTATGAAGGCTCGGGGTAAGAAACAGAGAAGATAAAGTAAATGGGATCCTTTATAGGGAAGTCTTGCCTAGATAGGCACTTATCCATAATGATGTGGAGGATAAATTAGCCAGAAAGGCTGATGGAAGAGTTTTAGCAGGTATTTTACAAAAGCACCCTTTTTATTCTAACGACAAGGGCACCATTTATATTTCAACTTTTTATAAAGGTTTTCTTCGCTTGGCTCTGTGCTTGCTGTGTTTAGCATCTGTGGGCTGGTTAACTGACGGCAGGTGCACTGGGAGTAAACAAGACCGTGTGATGTTCGGGGCACCTCGACTGTTCACGGGCTTTTTTTCCAACTACATTTTTGTACCGGACGGAAACCTAAATGCTTTTGGTTGTTTGAAGTCTGATTAATTTCGGAGATGAAATGTTGCCCCTGAGAAAATGAGACTTACTCAACCTATTGGCTTCATCTGTTACTCGCACACCAAACAGCACAAAATCATTCTGATTATCTGCTTTGGAGTTTCAGCAGTGTTTTAATGTGATTCACTGTTAATGAAATATGGCTGCTGTGTACACTGTATGGGTTGGAGATGTAGTTTGTTTCCTCTTGCTCATTACTCTGTCATTACGGCTGCTGGAGCTCACAAGGCTGACTTTTCTTTTCATTTATTCTCTGTCTTCCGTTCTCAGTTCTTTAAATTTTAGAGGTTTGGTTTGAAGTAGACCAAGAGCCATTAGAGGTTAGAAGAGGTGCGTCAAATTTGGCCAAAAACTAAAGGACAGGATGTAATTTAAAATTAAGAGTCAAGTTTAAATAACGCAGTCCTTGCAAACAAGTTCTTTATAATCCAGTATAAGAAACTGAGTAATTGCAAAAGCTGCCTGCTGGCTTTTTACAGTGAAAGAAGGCTCTAGTTAAGGTTGGTAGCAATGACTGCGTGCCCTCTGCCTTGATAGCTGAAAGGGAAACAGTCAGTTTAGGCAGCACATTTTAGAAAGTATTACACTGACTTCAAGATTCAATGGCTTCATATTTAAAACTTTTATTCTGTCTGTGCCGTTCCTAATAATCTGTCTGATATGGACTGACATACCGCTACATTTAGTCTTTCCTTTGCTAACATTTTCATGGAAAGCACCGTCGTTACATTCCTCGCACACCAATTGTTTTGTTTTTGTGTATTCTTAAGATTGACTGATTTTTGGTTTTACACTTTTATTAGTATTTGATCTTTACAAATACAGTTTGTCACACCACAAAGCGCTGTCTTTCGTTTTTTTAACCTCTGGGGGAGACCAACTGAGCTACAGACAAATGGGTTAAAACACAAAGGGAGGATCGGGTTACCATCACGGCTTCATACACAGCAAACATACTGTAGCAATAGTGCATGCTGTAAAGATTGTAGTAATAAAGAATGTATGATTAATTCCAGAAAGTTGACTCTGTTCAGTTGCATAATGGTCAAAACAAGCACCGCTGTTTGAGCGGGGAGTCAAGGAGGCCATTTCTATAAAAAGGGGGATTTAACCATCCTGCAGGGAGCCATTCCCCGACTCTCCGTGAAGGGTTCACATGGACGCTGATCAGTGGTCATGAGAGTCTGTGTATGTGTCATGTAGTGGGACAGCTTTTGATCATTAATGCAGCTGTACTGTTTATGTGGTTGGAAGAAGTCACCTGGATGAGTGATGAAACGTTTTTCACACTGAACAACTTCCTGGGATTTCGTTAGCTGGATTAATGCGCATGCATTTAAACAATGTATGAGTAACTTCCTTTATCTCTGATGGTCTATGAAGTGAATTGATGTACTCGTCACTTTCTTTAACTTTATTGACATTTACATTTCTGATCAGCCAGCAGCAGCTGGGAAACAAGTTAGTTTAAACACACTGCTTTAACACTGTAAACAGAAAGTGACATATTAGAACGGTCTTCTGCAATGAAAACATTCACGCCTTGAATTTTTTTAAAGTAAACTTTCAGATGTAACATTGCTACATCGAGTTCTGACTTTATTACATTAAGCAGACCTCTGTAGACATTTTTTGTCAACTGTTCAACATGACAAAAGATGATGGGGAGGGCTGTAGGTAGGCTGTAGTTAAGGGATACTTTCTTCATCTTTTATTAATGATTCTTTTCTTGATCTTGATTTCGGGTCTTGATTTTATGTCTAAAAAAATAAAACAGAAATAGTGAAATTCCAATAACACTTTCTACAGACCATGTTGACATATTTAAATAACTTAGTTCAATGCAAACTCAACCCAAAATGCTAAAAAAAATCCAGTGCTCTATCTTAGAGTGCTGCATATATTCACAGGCCTACTTTTTCAACTATTTAGAACATTAAAAAAAAAAAAAAACCCCAACAAAATATTAATATTTTCTTGAAATAAAAATGACCAGATTTGCAGATGCTAAGATTTTCCCTGGGAGTGAACAGAATCGACTGACCCTCCGATGTACTCATCGGAGGGTCAGTTTAGGTCGAGGGATAAGTTAGAGAAATAATCCAGGGATGTTTGGACATTGACAAAGGATGTTGAAGAATGAGCTACCGGGTAGGAGAAAATGAGGATGACCTTGAAAAAGATTCATGGATGTAGTGAACAAGGAGTCGCAGAGGGCTGGCGTGACTGGAGAGGATGTTGGGGATATGGTGAGATAGAAGCAGATGATCCACTGTGGCGACCCCTAAAAGGAGCAGGAAGAAGAAGAAGATGAGTATGAATTTGGTGCCACTTCTATCAGGTACTAACAGGAAACTTCACACAGGCTCACCAAAAGTGGATCAGAGATTATAGAAACATTTCCTGGTTCTTTGACTCTCAGTTTCTCTTGGGCCATTTGGATGGTCTGGTCAGAATTTGGAGTAAACAACATGAAAGCATGGATCCATCCTGCCTCATATCAATGGTCCAGGCTGGTGGTCTATTATTGCTGACCACGTCTGTCCTTTTATGGACAGAGTGTACTCATATTCTGATTGCTATTTCTACAGGATAACACACCCTGTCAGAAAGCTCAGATCATCTTGGACTGGTTTCCTGAACATGACAATGAGTTCACTGTATTCAAAAGGCCCCCACTGTCACCAGATCTCAATCAAATAGCAGCTTTGGTGGAACTGAAGGTTCTCGTTATTGATACGCAGCTGACAAATCTGCAGAAATTGTGTGATGCTATCATGTTCAATTCAATTCAATTTTATTTATATAGTACCAAATCACAACAAAAGTCGCCTCAAGGCGCTTCATAGGTACAGAGAAAAACCCAACAATCATATGACCCCCTATGAGCGAGCACTTTGGCGACAGTGGGAAGGAAAAACTCCCTTTTAACAGGAAGAAACCTCCGGCAGAACCAGGCTCAGGGAGGGGCGGCCATCTGCTGCGACTGGTTGGGGTGAGAGAAGGAAAACAGGATGAAAGACATGCTGTGGAAGAGAGACAGAGGCTAATAACGTTAATAATGTTAACATGGACCAAAAACTCTGAGGACTCTGAGTGTCCAGCAGCTTGTTTAATCTATACTGTGATGAGTTAGGGTGGTTCTGAAGGCAAAAAGGGCATCCCGCCTGGTACTAGCAGGGTCTACCTTTGATAAAATGGATGCTGACTGTACATCATCTAAACAGTAAGTCTCAAAAAGCCGAAAGTGAAATCCCAGGGAGGGACTGTCTGACAGATGAGTCAAAGTTTGCCTCACCAGGTTTGTTACCATGATCTCTTTCAGGTTTGCACCAATGTCTTACAAGTTTGCCAAAAGCAGCCTCCAGAAGTCTCTGCCGAGCCTTGTGCCTGAGTATGTCAAACATAACAACCAGGATTATGTGTAAGAACACTATAATCTGGAGTTCGCCAGTGCTCGGTTAATTAGTGATTCTAAATTGGTCGTGCGTAAGCATGAACAGTTGCTTCTCAGTGTGTTAGCCCTGTATTGGACTGGCAGCCTTTCCAAGATGGTGTCACATGGTGTGGGCTCCAGCAACGCCCTCCCACAACCCTAACTGGATAGGTGGTCAGGAGTGTGGATGGATGGATGTCTTTATTTCTTTTTACACTGAGTTTACATAGAATGAAATGATGCATAAAATACATTTTCCATACCATTTATTTCAATTTGAGCTACAGTAAACTCACATCATTTACACTATTTTATGTCTAAAAGGGGCTTTAAACAGCTTAATAGAAAACAGACCTCCTCACAGTGGGAGTTTGAATGAAAATTTACAGTACCAGTCGGACAACAGGAACTCTAATTTGACAAACTCAGTACTGTTTAGCTCCCAGTTAGGGCCGCCATGACTGCTTTACTGCAGTTACATCATTTTGTTTATAGTTTGGTGTAAAAACTACATTTTTTTTTTAAAGTTACTGATCGGATTTGTGAGGGTGTGTGAGTGGGCTGAAGTAAATTGATCTTGGCTAAAATTTCAGTTATTTCTTTT
This sequence comes from Pelmatolapia mariae, assembly GCF_036321145.2. Lineage (NCBI taxonomy): Eukaryota > Metazoa > Chordata > Actinopteri > Cichliformes > Cichlidae > Pelmatolapia > Pelmatolapia mariae. The sequence continues at coordinate 24,007,012 of NC_086232.1, read as the reverse complement.
ATTCGTGCTACTTAACAGCAGATTGGTGCACAAATGTTGGTGATGAGCAGTGTGTGTGTGTGTGTGTGTATGCAAGAAGACAACGAAGAAAACGTCTGCTATTTTGCATTTTGAATGTGAACATTATTAGCGGGATTTTCAGTGCGTGTGTGTGTCGATGTTTAACTGTGAGAAAAAACAGGACGTGCGTTTGAGCAAAAGGGTGTGTTTTTGTTTATATGTGTTTATGCATATGTGCATGTGTGTGTATGTGTTCATCTGCTCATTTGTGTGTGTGTGGTTGTTAGGGAAGGAGGGGCAGCCAGGATGCCTGTGGAAGGGGTGTGTGTGTGTGCGTGTGTGTGTGTATGCATATGTGTGTGTGTGTGTGTGTGTGTGTGCAGAAAGCAAGGGAGAAAATATGTGTCTATGTTAGAGTGTGTGTGTGTGTGTGTTAGAGTGTGTGTGTGTGTGTTACAGGGAGAGATAGAATGAGTCTGAGATAGGAAAATGTGTGTGTGTGTGTGTGTGTGTGTGTGTGTCTGTACTTGTGCGCATGTCTGTGTGTACTTGCACATCCGTGTGCATTTGGGTGTATGTGTGTCTGAGAGAGACAGTGAGATGAAAAAAGAGAAGGGGAGAGGGCAGGAGAGAGAGAGAGAGAGCAAGTGTGTGTGTGTGTGTGTGTGTGAGAGAGAGAGAGAGAGTGTGTGTGTGTGTGTGTGAGAGAGAGAGAGAGAGACAGAGAGAGAGAGAGAGAGAAAGAGACACAGACAGGGAGACAGACAGAGAGACAGAGAGGGAGGGGAGAGAGAGCAAGCAGGAGACAGAATGTGTGTATGGGTGTGTGCTTGTGAATGTGTGTGCAGTAGTGTGTGTATGCCTGTGTGTGTGCAGTTGTGTATGTGTGTGTGGCTGTGTGTGAGTGAGAGAAGCAGAGCAAGAGAGGGAATGTGTGTGTGTGTTTATGTGAGAGAGTGACTGAGTGAGTGAGTGAGTGAGCGAGTGAGTGTGGATATGTATGTGTGCGTGCGTGCGTGCATGTGTGTGTGTGTGACAGAAAGAGTGGGGGAGGGGTGTATAAGGGAGACGTGTACATGTGTGTGTTTGTGTGAAAGGAAAGAGGGAATGTGTGTGTGTGTGTGTGTGTGTGTGTGTGTGTGGTTGTGTGTGTGTGAGTACGCCTGCGTAGGAGGGAATGTGCGTGCACTTGTGTGTGTTTGTGTGATTGTGTGTGTGCATGTGTGTGTGTGTGTGTCTGACAGAGACAGAGGGGGAGGGGTGTGTGCGGGGAGAGCTAGGAGCAAGCTCTGCAAATGGTGTTTGTGTGTCTGTGTGTGTGTCTGCATGTGAGTGTGTGTGTGTGTGTGTGTTACAGCAGCACAATATGTGCCTGTGCTGAATGAAAGGGAAATGAATGCAGTGTGTGTGCTGTGGAAGAGGGTGTGTGTCCTTTATTGGAGCTCTGTGTGTGTGTGTGTGTGTGTGTGTGTGTGTGTCTGTGTGTAGTTTATAAGGGCTGTATAACTGTGTGTTGCTGTACATGTGCACAGCTTGCACATGCTTGTGAATGTTTGTCTTTAGTAAGGATTGTGTAGCTGTGTGTGTCAGCGTGAGTACATATGTGTGTGCTTGCATGTTTGTGTGTACGTGAACACACGCACACTTATTGGAGGTATTGGTGCGGGTGATGAAGTGTTCATGATAGTGTGCACACGCAAACAGAGCAGAATTACAATTAAACCCAACTCATTCAGCAGCTCCCAGATCTCCATACATTTCCTCTCACATCCTTCTTCTTCTTCTTATCTTATCTCAGCTCTGCATCATCTTTTAGCCTCTTGATGACTGTTAAATCCTCCTGTGTGTCTCAGGAATTATACTCTACCTGTGCAGGATCTTCATCACTGTCTGTAAATACTGGGAAGTGGCACTTTTCATTTTTTTTAGAACAAACTTTTATAGTAAGTCTGGTTTAAAAAAATGTTTTCATCAGTGTTCACCGGAGGTGCTCATGCAGGTTAACAGGTGCAGAGGAGGCGCAGCTGGCTTGTTTGTGTTAACTTCTCATATTCGTTAAATTTGTTTGTGATGTCAGCTTTGGTTCTGTACGGCAATTGTGGATAAGGGATCATGTATTATCAGCTGATTAGCCCACAGTGCCAACTCGTGGAGCACATACAGCCCAATTTCATCTCAACTAAAGCTATTGGCTAATAACATCTTATTTTCTGCGAAAAGACGTTTAACTACACACCCAATTCCTGACATATCCACTCATCCATCCATCCATTCATCTTCTGCTGCTTATCCAAGTAAAAACACCTTACCTAGGAGGTGCATATGACATATCTTGGTCAAACTCAAACTACCTTAACTGCCTCCTTTTGATGTGGAGTGGGAGCCCAGCCACCCTTTGGAGGAACCTCATTTCTTTTGCTTGTATCCATGAGCTCATGAGGATAGGTGAGAGTGGGAATGTAGACTGACTGGTAACACTGGATTTTTACTTCTATGTTAAATCTACACTGTGGGTATGTTGACACTGTGAACCCTCCTGAAACCCTACACTTGAACTTAAAGTGCACTTCCCTAGAGAAGCAACCACATGTCACCGATAAAGGCGGCGAGCGCAGTTGCTGAGGTTTTGCAGACATGTGACCATTAAAAACATGACATTAACTCATTTAGGGCCTCAGTCAGTCACGCAGGCCTGCAGACTGGTCAGCAACCCTCTTGCAACCACCTGTTGCTAGAAAAAACGTGTATCCTCCAACTGTTTGGCAAAATGCTCCTTGTGATTGCTTTGGTTGTCAGCATGTTGCAGTTTAAATGAAAGTGATGGTGTTGTCTACAGCCCCTCACCAGCTACTCTCTGAGCTGTAGTGAAACTGAAAAGTGTGACACAAACTGGAAATGGAAACCGTTTGCCTTTAAAGTAAAAGCTGCACTTTTTAAAACAGATTAGTTGCAGCACTTGGACATAGTCTTCTCCATTTCCAATTTACGTTGCATTCATTTCAGATTTTACTACCAATCAGCTAGAAGTTAGCTAGTACTTGCAGACAAACATAAAAAAAATTACAGGCAGTTGAAATCTAGTAGCAACCAATGCCATCACTAGGTGGTTTCTAATGCAACATCTTTCAAACAATTTCCCCCCACCTCCATCAACCACTCCAACCAGCCAGGGAATACATGTTTCCCTAGCAACCGGTGGTTGTATCACATCCAGTATGGCGGACTACTCTTGAGCAATGTGCAGAAGCATGATTTAGATGTCAGTTGATAGTTTTGCTTTCACGCTCATCTCTCTCTTCACTACAACACACGGATATAGCGTCTGCTTCACTGCAGATGCTGAACCGATCCGTCTGTTGATCTCCTGCTTCACTCTCCCCTCACTCATTCACAAGACCCCAGAAACCATACTTTTAAAAATACCTCTCAATTTTCACACACTGTAAAGAAAGTAAATCGAAGAAACGGCGCAGCATGTTTCATTGGGCTTATCTATTCAAGGACATGAAGTATTTTATCCTGTAATTACAAAAAACAATTATCTGTGAATTCACAGAAAGTGTCTCTGTTCTTTACTGTGTAAAAAAAATTAAATTCTATTTTAAATATTGGGGGAAAAAAGGAAACTAATACTAAAAATAAAAAACGTTTTTGCTCTTACCTTCTTACTTTGTCATATGACAGGTCATGGATTAGGTCTTTGTGAAAAATAAGAGAGTAAAAGTGAAAAAAAAAAGAGGTAAAGATCAGAAATTATTCTTTGAAATTTTCACATTTTCTAAAGACATCAACTGGGCAAGATTGGACCGGTTGGTGGGCTGGTTCTGGGCCACGGGCTGTATGTTTGACACCCTTGGATTAGGCTTCTTGTTAAATGGCTGCAGCTGATGACAGTACCAACTATTTCAGATTAAATCATGCTTTTCAATAAACTATGCAAAGGGAAAATTCATTTTGAAATCATCAATTCCTTACATTTTTACTTCCCATATTTAATGCTTTTCTTTCCTTGTCCCTCATCAGGTTCACACATTCTCAATCAACTGGATTCGCTAATGTTAGCACCAGGCTAAGTGGTCACATGAAGGTGGTTTTGACCTTAATAAAGCAACCCAGGGTTCATCCACCTAGCTTCGAGCATGTTCAATAAGGGGTGGTTTTGGCAGTATGTGGCCAGTCACTGGGAGCAACACATCTGATTTTAAATCCATCCATCCATTTTCTTAGAAAAACATGATGAGGTTACACACATAATACAGATTGAAAACAACACAGCTGCTGCAAACAAACAAATCCATGGTATGAATGCCTGTAACAGGAAAAGCACTGTGCAGTAGTATAGTATTAAGAGTGCTATATGAATGTGTGAGTGCTTTAAGTGCTTTGCTCAGTAAGACTGCAAAAGAGCCGCTATATTAACAAAGTGTAAAACATCTGAAGCTAACAAAGAGAGCTGTTGAAAACGCTAACTATGCAAGTTAACAGAATATCAGTGCTCAGGAGAATTATTCCAGTAAGTTAAATGTTTAGATGTGCTGTAGATGTTTCAGGTTTTATTCTCTCAGCTGCAGTCTTGGCAGAGTAAGAGAAAAGAGGCTTATTCTACATGAAAACTTGATATAAACATGGATTTGGGATCATATATTAATGCTTATAAAACAATAAAAAGGTGGCAACCCCCTGCTGCCTGCTCATTGAATCCGAGGGGCCCTCCAGAAATGATGATGCTATTTTCTGGAGAATTGCTTGTTTAGGAGGTGATGTCATACCTGTTGATCTCTAATCTCAAGCAATCTGCTCCAGAGTAGGTTAGGTCTACAGGGTAAGTTACCATGGTGATGTGTGGAGTATGTAAGAAGTGAACAGCCTTTAGCTTTAACCCTGAGTTAAGAGTTAAGTTACATGGATAATCCCAAATCGTGCTCTGTAGTACAGGAATCAGCTTCCTTTTGTGTTTATAGACAGTGCAAACATCCAGCCATTCCTTGTTTTTTCCCAGTGATTTCCTACTGGAAGTTTTGTCCCCAGTTCTGAGTTGATAGTGTTTGTACTCTAGTTTGATCTTTTTTTGGGCCTGAATTTTTGGCATGATTTTTGCTTACTCCCTGCCACAATGTGTTTGAACCTTGAACTTAAACAAAGAGGTGGGCTTTTGAATTTTGGTCACACGAAACCTCAAAAACAAAACAATCAAAGCACTGGACATCAAAACAACAGAGTTTTCAGTCTCTAGCAGAGACGAGTTTTCATTTTACAAGCAACCAAGGATCTTCACACAGCATGGGGGTAATAAATTGCCAGTGTGCTTGTACAACTTACAAACGGGCATTTTAAGTATTCAAAAATTAAGCTACTTGGCTCAGACCACTGGGGAATTTGTATGCAGGACTAACTTTTCCCCCTCCTATTTAGCTAGGCTAACATGATATGTTTGCCACAAGAAAGGGGATATGGCAGTAATAGTGCCGACGCAGACTACAAACAGTCAGCTCTATGATTGGCAAGAGACCCAAAACACCAACAACAAGGCAAAGAGGCAGACAAGCTCCTGTTCACACATGTAATATATTAAAGGGGGCTTATTAAGCGAATAAATTAAGTGATTAAAAACAATGCATCCCATGGCACAGGTGCACTCATAGAGGATATTATATTTGTATCATCAGCATGAAAGCCCACGTCGGTACAGAGTTTAATCAGTATTGATTATCTTTTAGATGAAAATATAATATTAAATTATAAAAATAATAGCTGAATGCAAATCCCATCTAACACAAACCACCAAAGCTCAGCGGGGTTTATAGAAATGAACTGTTAACTGTCTCAGCTTAAAACAGGCAATCTTCCTCATCAGGCACTATGCAAATCACCATGCATACGGCTAACGGCTAGTTTAGCACTCTGAGTTAGGGGGTAGTTTACTTTGGAACTTTCAGTTTGTCTTCACTGATGCTGAAATAAGTCATGGTTACTTCTTGTCACAATAATGACAGAATAGCATGATGATGGATAGAAGGCCATAACCGCACCGTCTCCAGTAGCAACTGCTGCACTGTAACGTAACAACAGTTTAATAAACTAGCAAATTAAAAAAACAAAACAAAAAAAAAACCTGTTACACAATCGACCATGTTGCTGAAACAGATTTATAGATGACTGACCACTTTATTAGGTACACCTCTAAAAGTACAAGTGTTTGTGTGTGTGCACATGGCAGCAGCTTAATGCATTTAGTCATGTAGAGCTGGTCAAGACGACCTGCTGGACTGAGCATCAGAATGAGGCGGAGAGGTCATTTAAGTGGTGCCAGACGGGCTGGTCTGAGTATCTCAGAAACTGCTGATCCCCTGGGATTTTCCCACACAACCATCTCTTGGGTTTACAGAGAATGGTCTGAAAAAGAGAAAATATCCAGTGAGTGGCAGTCCTCTGGGTGATTTTATTTTTATTTTTTTGATGTCAGTGGTCAGAAGAGAATGGCCAGACTGCTTCAAGTTGATAGCAAGGCAACAGTAATTCAATTAACCTCTCATGACAACCAAAATATCCAGAAGAATATCAGAGAATGCACTTCATATCAAACTTTGAAGATGATGTTCTACAGCAGCAGAAGATCACACCAGATGCAACTCTTGTCAACATTTCTGTTTTATTGTAGGGGCTTTACCTTACAATATAAAGCACTGTAAGGGGAGTTAAATTGAACTGAATTAAGAACAGGAAACTGAGGCTACAATTCACACGGGCTCACCAAAATTAGACAATAAAAGATTGGAAAAAAATGCTGGCTGGTCTGATGAGTCTTGATTTCTGCTGAGGCAATTTGGCCCACTTTGGCCCACTTAGTACCAACTGAGTGTCATTTAAACAGCACGGCCTACCTGATTATTGTTGCTGACCATTGATAACCACAGTGTGCCCATATTCTGATGAATGCTTACAGCAGGATAATACACCATGTCGTAAAACTCATATCATCTCAAACTGGTTTGCTGAACGTGACTATGAGTTTACTTTACTGAGATGGCCTCCACAGTCACCAGATCTCAATCCAGTCCTTTCCACCACCTTTGGGATGTGGGAGAACAGGAGATTCCCATCATGGATGTGCAGCTACTGTGTGATGCTATCATGTCAGTATGGACAAAAAATCTATGAGGAATGTTTCCAGTACCTTGTTAAACACTATCATGAATTCTTCAAGTGTCCATTTATTTGTTAAGAAAGTTGATTCGTGTCATGCCATATTTAGTCATATTTTTCATACTGTGTTGCATACTCACCGTCAAACTTTACTTTAGCTTCTCTGGTGATTCAGTAATCTCCATTTTCTTTAAATCAAACACCAGTTTAACAGATACAAATCAAGATAAACCCAGACAACACCTAAAAGGTATGCAAAAATGTGTTTTTTTAATTGAATTAAAATGATAAGACATCTTTCACTCATATTTTAAAGTTTATACCACATATGCATGATTCTACAGCTTTCATGAACCATATGAAATAAAATATCAAATAACAAAGCTTTATATATACAGCTTTTTCATTTGGCTTGTCTCTACCTCCAAGTGTCTCCATTTACACTTTTACTGCCAAGCATCTGCACATTATTCTTTTCACTAAAACTGCATTCACTTGATTTGTGCTTGTGAGATTTGCAGATATCTCTTTACATCTAGCTGACCTCTTTTTGTTGAACTAAGCCAGAAGCTTGAACCCTTTCCTCAGCTCCCCTCCTTGTGTCACCATCCCTCCCACCTACAGTACTACAAGAAGAACCATGAGGATTTCTGGTAGCAGACATGTCAAAATATGAAACATCCTTGTTTCAGAGCCACATTTTAAAGCGATGTTACTTCAGTATACTGCCACTTTTAAATACAGACGGAGCAGTTATTTGCAGTGTCCTGCTCCCACCAGGATGTGTACATTTCACCTGTGTGTCTTGTGTGTCACAGGGGAAAAGACTTCCGTGGTGAGCAGTGCAGGATGCCCGACTAGACTGGGCTCAAATGCATAAATCAGCATAATTAATATTCCATTAAATTTTCATATATTTAATGAAAACATAATTTAAGAGCTAGGTCTGATCTCCTTCCTTTTTACATGTTTAAGTTGGTGTTTGGCAAAAATGGAGGATCATCCACAAAGTCTTCCTCTATGTTTTTATATTGCTAAAAAAGACATTTTACATATTCTGGTACCTAAAAAAATGACATATAATCCTTAGCAGATCTTAAAATTAGGTAAATACAACAATAAATATGACATGTTAACAAAAAGCCAAAATGCAGAAGAAATGCATGAAAAACTAAGTACATGATTACTGCTTTTACAAGAATTAAGAGTGCGTGCATAGCATGATCTTATGATCATAGAGAATTAAGTGTTGATGTCCATTAGTCTACAAAGGGTTATAAGGCTGTTTGCAAACAATTTAAAGTTCAACATTTTGCAGTAGGAATGATTATCTAAAAGTTGAAAAAACACTTACGACAGTTGCCAGTCTTCCCAGGAACAAACATCCCAGTAAATTCACCCCAAGTACAGAGCGTGCAATGTTCAGAGGAACCTCTCAGACTTTACAGATTCTATAGTTAGCATGTTAAATGTTAAAGTTCATGGCAGCACATTAGAAAAAGACTGCGCAAGTACAGCTTGTTTGGAAGGAAAAAAACATCCTCTCTCTGAAAAAAGGCTGTGTCAGTACAGCTTAGGCTTGCAAAGATGCATCTGAACAAATAACGTCAAGACTTCTGGAACAATGCGCATTGGACAGACCAGACCAAGGTGGAGATCTTTGGTCAGAATGCACAGCACCACGTTTGGAGAAAACTAAAAACGTCATATCACCACATACACCTCATATCAACCGTAAAGTGGTGGAAGGATGATAATTTGGGCTTGTTTTAGGCACCTTGCGGTCACTGAGTCAACCATAAACTCCTCTGTATACTAAAACATTCTAGAGTTAAATGAGAGGCCATCTGTCCCACAGCTAAAGCTTGGTCCAAACTGGATCATGACACAGGACAATGATCCCAAACATAGCAACAAACCTACAACAGAATGGCTGAAAAAGAAAAGCACTGAGGTCTTGCAAGTGATACAGTCAAAATCCAGATCTCAGCCTGACTGAGGTGACTGAAAGGCTCGTGTTCATCTACACCTATCCTAACTATTTTTAAGGAAGTCTGGATTATTTTAAATCCTGGGGTTGGGAGGTTATCCTGGATATAGTTTTGACTGTTGTTTGTGATTAAGGTCAGTGGGTTGTGTTGTTCCTGTGTATATTGTTTTTCGACTTTGTTATGATGTGCACATCATAGGTAGAGCTGTAATGCCATCTGGTGGGTCTGGAGTCTGTTTTTGTGACAGCATTTATTGTGTGTTATATGTTAGAAATCCAGCTTTTCTTTTGTATGATGCAGGAATGTTTTCTCTCCAAAATTTAGTGATGGCTTTTTGTGTGTGTTGCATTACAAACAGTCCGACCTGTTGTCTTTGAGGGATACCCATAAACCTAAGGGTGTTGTTATTTTACAGTGGTTTGTCTCACTTTAGTTTTCTGAGTGGGTAATTAGTAGTAGAGCTCTAATTTTTATTGCATAATTGCGGCTGCCTTTTATAGTTCTATTTAATTTCCTCAGAGAAACGTTCAAATAGGTGCTAAATAGCATAGCTTTTGAACTTTTTTAACATTGACCATTATGTGTTGGTGGTGGTGAAGAGGTTGGTTAAAATACCTGCCTTATTGTAGAGTCCAGATGATGCATGCAGATCTTTCTTCTATATTAGAGAATAAAAATAATGAGGAATTATTTGTGAATTTATACACATATCACATCTTGCTGAAGTACTCTGGTCTAATTGGACCTATTAAATGGCCAAGCACACGAGATGAACTGTATCGGTTTGCTAATTGATTACTGCTATATATCGCTGAAACTGCCCGAAAATATATAAAACTATCCCAGAGAGCTTCAAAGTAGGAGAAGCTGCTAGTTTTAAAGGTTCCCATTGAAGAGTTGTTTATTTAATATCTTCAGTTTTCTTAACATAGAAATTCTTGGATAAATAAACATTGCTGTAGTTTGTTTTACAGACACATGTCAGTCTCAGTTATGCACTTGCCAAGGCTCATGACTGCATCTTGCACAACTGTGACGCAATCATAATAAAATCTGTCTACAGACAGACAAAAATCTAAACACCCGCCAAAGTACTCAAAACAGCCTTTGTGGCAGTCTCTGCTAGAGTATGAAATCCCAGGACCACAGTTTGGAGCGATGACACACACACAGACACACAAACTCAGAGTCGCAGAGCGAAAGCAAAACCATCTAATCTGCCATCGAAGCAGTTAGACTGAATCAACACCAGCTTCGTGTTCAAAGCCCTCATCACGAGCAGCTCGGTATTTACAGGTTCTTTGCCTCTCCACTCTGTGTCCTCCAGGTGAGGTTAGGTGTCAGGAGCTGCTTAAAGACAACCCTGTCCATAACAAAGGTTAACAGTAATGTCATGTCACGCAGGATGTGTTTTTGCGATCTGCTGCAGAAGAAGATGAACAAATGGCGAATATGAAGAATGGCTTACGTGAAATAATTTGAGCACATCCTCTTTTCCTCCTGGGGTGTGGCAGTGCCAGGTAGGTTTTACCACAGATTTTTCACAGTTCCCTCCTCCATTTTCATGCTGAGTTTTCAATCACAGGACAAAAGCATTTGCTTTTGCTTCTGCTTTATTTTCTGAGAAAAATATGGCCGCAGTTCTCCAAATTCCTCTCTAACTGTTATCGCTCACAAATTTACTTGGAACAAGACATGAGGTGGCACACGTTTCATTTCATGTACCCAGTGAGTGGTTTCAGTAGGTGATGATAGCTCATTGTGGTAGTTAGAAGGGAAAAATTGTATTCTTTATGTTTGTCTTGATTGAATTGATTAGACATATGATGAAGAGCAATAAATTAAAAAAGGCTAAACAGCTACCTTCGATGGACTGAGATAGGCCTATGTTAGGAAATGTTGTACAAAAACCTATTTATATTCCTTTAAATCATTGAGAATAGAAAAACAGCATCATGTTAGTCAAAACTCAGGTCACAAAACTCTTTTTAAAACTTACGAGAAAAGATCTTCACAGCTCCAAAATAATGATTGCTGCTCACCCTGTGAACTTTGCTAGTGCTTATGGCAGGCAAAAATAATCCACATTAATACTTTGGTCCACCACATGGGTCTAAATGCCAATTAATTAACTATTAAAATGAGCTAGAATATTGAATTATTCTCTATAATAATATGAAATCAGAAGTTTTAATATTTAATTTGTTATTATCTGTATGATTAAGGGTGGGTCAACCAGTAAAGACTGCTGTGGGACACTGAAGCACAGAGATTAGCCTGTAAAATACTGACAACACAATAAGCTCATAAATGGTAAAACAAGTAAATAATCATAATTTTTAAAAAGTCGACAAGAAAGCAAAGAAAAGCTACCTTGTTGTCAACGAGCATCATATGCACAGTATGTTACAAAGAGAAAAATGATGAGGAATAGTTTTACACTTATTTTGTTTGATTGGGCTCAGTTGAATGGACCACATACATACGCCTCTGAGTTTACTATCACCATGCCGTTTCCATGTATCAGGCAATCCCTCCCCCATGTATGCTTGAAGGGAAGTAACGGGGGATCTGGCATCAGAATACAAAGATCCTCATAAAGACTTAAGATAATAACATAATCTATATTATTGATCTTATTGAGCAAAATGTATTTATGTTGGAGAACCTTTTTCTTCCATTTTACTTACTTACTATTTGGCGCATTAATAAATTGTTTCAACAGCTACAGCTCTGTTTCTGAAAAAAGAAGACATTTTATAAAATGTAAATAATAAACAAATCAACCAAAAGCTGTTTTTAAAGGGAAAAACATTAAATACGGTGTTGATACTGAGAGTATGAAAGTTTGCATCAGTGGACACAGTGAGGGTGTGGTGTACCATTAATTGTAAATAGTACATACAATTTTTTGAGCAACATATGCTGTCATCTATTAAAAGTGTGGTAAAATGGTCTACCTGCAGTCCAGATGGGTCACCCAGTGAAAACATCTGGAATGTTATAAAGTGGAAAAGAGAAGTTAGTCCCACAGCTATTAAACAACTAAGACCAAATATAAATCAAACACTTGGAATTTGTTGCTAAAAGAGTTGATGTAACACAACATGCCACTGTTCAAACTTTTAAAAATGAGTTTCTAGCATCATGGATCCATCCATCCATTTTTGTTAATGTTTAACCATTGGGCACAGAGAAAGGAGGGGTTCTCTCTCAGATATCATAGGGTGTAAAGCAGGACACACCTCGGAGAGGTCTTGAATCCATCAGACTGTAACGGTTTGACATTTTTAAAAGTGATTTAAAATGTGCTGCATTATGTTTTTATTTAGTTTGCACAGAAATGAAAGCTTTCTTTGTCTACATCTTGCCTGTTCATCTGTTATTGAGACAGCACTAGTACTTTAAATGAATGTCACACAGGACAAAAATTGCATCTTTGATCAAATTTGTCCAAAATATTAATATAAAATATTAATAAAAGAAGCTCGAGAAAACTGAGAACCAATAAAAATGTTGTTTATTTAGTTTTCAGATGGTTCATTTACAGTGGAATACAGATTATGTTAATATACCAACACACATTTTAGCAGTACTTAAAGTACTATCTGCTAATCAAGCTATGAGTCTTACACAGTAATGTGTGTCTCTGTGTTACAAAAACTGTGGAATAGCTATGCAATGTCCATGTAATTATCAGTGTTTAATAACTCAGCTCAAAGATATGTTATTTGGTTGATTGGATGGATGATTGGATGACTCCTTCTTCAATTATTTACCTAATTATGACTGACTCGCAGCATTGTGTTTCCATTATTTATGAACTTTGTGGACAATGTATTGTTTTATTATGATGTGAAGGTCGTCCAACAGAAATCTGTGCAAATTAGAGTAAAGGAAGATTCCAAACATTTGCATTGTAGTCTTATTTTCCCCAGTAAACCATCTCTCTCTCTCTCTCTCTCTCTCTCCCTCTCCCTCCCTCCCTCTATCTATCTATCTATCTATCTATCTATCTATCTATCTATCTATCTATCTATCTATCTATCTATCTATCTATCTATCTATCTATCAGATTTATATTACTTTCCCCCAAATATACCTTATTAATTATTTTACACAGGACATATACATGGTGGTTTGTCAAATAAATAAATAAATAAGTAAATACACAGATACAGAAGCCAAGGTAAAAATGTCTAGTTGAATGTCAAAGCATGGATTCAGAGATGATGGCATGTGAAACCCCAGCAGACAAGATGGGATTATATCATAATAAGTTTATCTTAGCAATCACCTTTTTTCCTGCTGAGACTATAGCATTATTGTCCTAATAATTATATTTAATAATGTCTTTATAAATATAATAAATACCACTTAAATTTTAAAGGTCATATTATTATTATTGTTATTATTATTATTCGTAATAGTAATAGTAGCATTATTATTAATCCATTCAGAAGTTGGTCACTTTGCAGTATAGCTTCTTTTGTAAACCCGTAGATAAAAGGGGAGTGTAAAAGTGAGTAAAACAGTCTTATAAGTATGTTATATTTTCTTCTGTTTGAATAAATAACATGAAACTATATTTTTCTTTTAATTTATTTTGCAATTCTCTCGTTTCAAGAGCTAATCACGCTTCTGAGAAACGGTCTACTTTTTCATCTGCTTGCTGGGCGCATCCATTTTCCCGTAGGGGTGGCCCACATCCCCCTATTTAGTGAGCGATGCGATATTTAACATTTTCTTATTGTGAGGAAATTTAAACACTAGTTTAGTGAAATCGTGTCTTGGTGCGATGTTTGCCGACTGGGGAGCCGTGACAGACCACAGCAGGTCGTGTTTTAGCAGCCGTCGCACCCCTTCACCGAGCCGCTGTGGGAGCGTCTGGAATAACCTTGGTGTGAGCCAGTTGAGAGGCTGGAGAAGAGAGCGAGAGGCTGAACGGTGAGGCGGCCGAAGATCAGCGATTGCTGGCGTGAACATGGCGGAGACTGTACGCTCACTCTTCGAGTACCGGGACCCGCACAGCCTGGATAGCGACGGAGAGGGAGTGAAACCAGCACCGCCACCACGGGGGTGAGAGAGCCCGTTAACTATGAAATACAGGCTTTTAATAGTTTAAAAAAGAAACTGCTTTTAGTGTTTTCCTACCCGTGACAGCTAGAGTCGGGTGGGTGTGTGCGCGCATGTACGCGTGAGGGTGTTTTGATGCAAGTAAAGTTACAATTACAGGTCATTCGTCGAGTTTGTCAGTGAGTGAACGTCCACTTGAGAGAAATTACACGAGAAACTCGCGTGTTTGTTTCGTGCCACCTTGTTTTTTCCACCGTTAATTCCACCTTACAAAGCGGCTCCAAAGAGGGGTGTGCGCGCGTGCGTGAGCGAGCGTGCGACTGTTGTGTCTGACAGTGAATTTACCCACTGAAGAAGCTGTGTGTGTATGTGTGTGTGTGTGTGTGTGTGTGTGCGATAAGTGACAGAGTGAAGAATAATTAGCACAGACACACAGTTTCAGCTACAGTAACAACGCATGCACCACACACTTGTTACTTTTCCAGGTACACGGGGGAAAGATGGAGGTTAATAGTGCGTTCTGTGTTAGAGTGTACATAACAAAAGTTTTCAGCACCACAATCCCACTGCTCACTGTCACAAAGTTATAAAAATGCTGGAATTAGTGTACTGTCAAAGCTGCCCTGTGTGTATCTCTCTGTGTAAGTGCGCGCCCGCGCCTGTGTGTAGGGCGCGCTCTCGTGTGTGTGTGTGATTGTGTGAGAGAAAGACACACACACACACGCATAGGGAGGGGAGAGAGCGTGAGAGAGAAAGGAGCAGCTCTGTGTGTGTGTGTGTGTGTGTGTGTGTGTGTGTGTGTGTGTGCTAGAGCAGAGGAAGGAGGAGGGAATGTGTGTGTGAGGGATGGGAGGGGGAGAGAGTGTGTGCGTGACAGTATGTGTGTGTGTGTGTGAGAGAGAGAGTGAGACAGAGATGAGGAGTGGGAGGGGGAGCACAGTGTGCAAGGAGTGTGTGACAAAGAGAACAGGAGTGTGTGTGTGTGTGTGTGTGTGTTTGGTGGTTGAGGGAATGAGTAAGTGTGTGTATGTTGGGAAGACAGGGGTGTGTTTGAAAGAAGAGAAAATGTGTTTTAAATGTGTTTTTCAGAGAGTGTGCTTTGTGTGTCTAGTTGTTTGTGAGTGTGTGTGCGACTGAAATAGAAAAATAGAAACTAATTTGTGTGTGTGTGATGGGGGGGTAAATAGAGAGTGGGGCATGAAAGGTGTGTCTACGGTGAGGCACAAGAGAGGGACAGAGACAGAAAGGATTGTGAGACTGTGAAGGACATGTGTGTGTGTGTGTGTGTGAGTGTGTACGTGAGAGGAGCATATAAAAAGTGTATGTGTGTGTTTTGGTGTGTAACTGTGTGTGTGTGTGTGTGTGTGTGTGTGTGTGAAAGAGAGAGAGACAGAGATAGAGGGGAAGTGTGTTAGAGGCACAGAGAAGGGGAGGGGAGAGTGTGTTTGCACATACGTGTGTGTTAGGAGAGTGGGGGAGGGAATGTGAGTGTTTGTTTGTGTGTTCATGTGCGTGTGTGTGTGTGTGTGTGTGTGTGAGAGAGAGAGAGAGAGACAGTGTAGGGAAGTGTGTGTGTGTGTGTGTGTGTGTGTGTGTGTGAGAGAGAGAGAGAGCAAGCACGAAGGACTGTGTTTATGTGAAACCAAGGAGTGTGTGGGTTTCAGTGTGTTTTTAGTAGGGATAACAATCACATGTGTGACTGGTAAAGAGTGTGTGTGTTGGCTAGTTGTTTAGGATTGTGTTAATTGTGTATGTTGTCTTAAGAGTAAACATTATTTTTGGGAGGTGTGTGTGAGAGATGGTGCAGAAAGTAGTGAGGGAGAGAAAGTGTGTGTCTTTAAGAAACTGAGGTGTGTGTGTGTGTGTTGGTGATGAGCAGAGGGTGGGGTGGGGGTGGGATGGGGGTTAGAGAGGGAGAGTGTGTGTGTGTGTGTGTCAAAGAGGAGAAAGCTAGAGAAGATGGAGGGTGTGTGTTGCACACAGAGAGACAGCACACAGTGAGTGAGTGAGTGTGTGTGTGTGTGTTTAAGAGAGAGAGAGCAGGAGAGAGAGAGAGAGGAAAAGAGAAGGGAGGGTGTGTGACAGGGTGAGGATGTGCATGCGTGTGTGTGTGTGTGTGTGTGTGTGTGTGTGCGCGCATTCACTTGCATGCGTGCAAGCTTTTGAAACAGCAGGGGAGGGTGAGTTTAAGTGTGTGTTGTGTATGTGTGTGTCTTGGAAACTGAAAAAGAAGGCTTGGTAGCTGCATATGCTGCGTGTGTGCGTTTTCTGTGTTTGTGTATTTGTTCTGGTAGGAGAGGTGTGTGTGTGTGTGTGTGTGTGTGTGTGTGTTCGTCCGTCTGTGAGTGTGTGTGTTTGTTCTGCAGTCAGTAAGAAAGGGAGGGGTGTGTGTCAAGGGGGAGACAGACACAAGGTTTGTGTGTGTGTCTGTATGTGTGTGTAGCTCCTAGACAAGGGCAGTATGTTTGTGTGTGTCATACAGAGGGAAGGAGAGTGTTTATGCATCTACTTTGTTTATGAAAGAGGAAAGGACAGTGTGTGTATGTGTGTGCATGCTCAAAGGAAAAGTATGTTGATGTGTGTGTGTGTGTGCGTGTGCCTTGTGTGGGTGGTATGGTATATGTGAGAAGGGGGAGGAGTGTGTGTGTGTGTGTGTTTGTATCTCTTTTATTATTGAGGATTCTGTGTGTGTGAGTGTGTGTTGGAGAGAGAGAGAAAATATTCTGCATGAAGGACAGAGTATACGTGAGGCTTTATTGAGTGAGTTTGTGCATGAGTGTGTGTGTGAGATTGTGCGTAATCCAAATGTATGTGGAGCGCAGAAACAGTTGCGTGACAAGAGGTTGTGTGTCTTTGCATCTGCCAGCACACGTAGTATTTGTTTGTTTGTGGCTGAGAAAGAATAATGGGTCTGATGGAACATGTGTGTATGCGTGCCGTACAGTGGAGGAGAGAATAAATTGTAGCAGATATGCATGAGTCTGAGAATCTGTAATGTACAGATTGAATGTGTGCGTGCTTGCTTTTGTGTGTGTGTAAATGAGGGAAAAAGTGTGTGTGTGTGTCAGAGATGGAACATGAGACTGTGGGTTTGGTTATTTGAGAGAAACTGAGCGCTGGGGAGAGAGAGAGAGTGTGTGTGTGCTTCACTGAGCTTTTCTATGTGTGTGTGTGTGTGTGTGTGTACACATGTGAGCTTTGGCGAGAGGGGGAGGGGTATGTGTGTGTGCGTGCATGTGAGCTTGGCTAGAGAGAGAGGATATTTGTGTGCACTTTGTGTGTATGTGTGTGTGTGTCAGAGAGTGAGTGTGTTTGCGTGCCTGTAAGCCTGAGAGGGAGGGGTGTGTGTGTGAGTGCGTGTGTGTGAGCGCCTGTTTGCGTGCCTCGGTGTATGTGTGTGGGTGTGTGTGTTTGTGCATGCATGTGGACTAGGGAGGGGGAGGGATGAGTGTGTGTGTGTGTGTGTGTGTGTGTGCGCGCACATGTGGACTCTATGAGCTCTGTGTCTGTGTGCTCACGCATATGTGGGTCTTGAGTATGGACTTGTTTGTGTACTTGTGCATGCATGTGGGTTGGCGGGAGGTGTGTGTGTGTGTGTGTGTGTTGGGAGTGAAGGAGGGAGAGAAGAATGAGAGAATCGATTGAGAGGGTGAGACAGGAATGGAGGGAGATATCGAGGGGTCAACTCGCCGAAGAAGTGGAGGTGAGACAGATTTGGTTGGCGAGAAAGTTCCCAGAAACTCAGTGAACCAGAACTGAATACACAGGCAGACGCTCAGAAGACCCAAAATAATCCAGCAAAATATAAATGGAGAAAAACTTTGGTTTTCTGGGAATAAGCTGCTAACCTGTTGGGAAGCTAAACCTGTCTGTCCCGAGTGGTTTCTGGCAGTATGTAGGCATCACTGCAGAGTCCCCCATGACTGCAGTCATATTCTGATAAGCTATAATTTCATCATGCTGTTGTTATTCTCACGTTGTTATTTAATCATCCGGTTTAGTTACCAAGTATCAGGGGTGTAACGATTGCTTCTTTGACTTTGTTTGCTTCAGCACGCCCTGCGATCCACATAATTGCTGTCTGAAACTGCACCACGTGAAGCCAGATTGAAGCGTTTTTTTGGGGGAGCGCACAAGCTGTTTTTTTTTTTTTTTTTTAAATACTGGCTGTTTGTCAACTACAGCATGAAAGCAGAGTTAGCCATCACAGCTGGGCACATAAAGTGCGATTTCTACTCATTTTTTTGTTATGTGTTAACTCACTCCCCATTTTAACAAAAAATTTAACCCTTCTGTACATCCAGAACCTGCAAGTGTTCTGCAATTTTTTGAATTCAGTTTTATGTATTTAGCGCGAAATCACAACAACAGTTGCCTTAAGGGGCTTGATGTTGTAAGATGAATACCATAATACAGGTCAGTGCAGTATAATGTATTGTGGCTCCTTAATTTAATCACAATTATTTTGGTCAGTATTAAGATCAATGGAATTATTTAGGAGTTCTCACTGACTTTGAATAAATAGTGGATTTGTTCAAATTTCAACTATAATGTAAGCGAGCTAAGCTGCCGCAGCCAGGGACTGAATTTGCTGGTACAAGTAAAGGAGACGGCAAAGCGCCACAATAGTCGTTTTATCTCACTTATCTTGCTTTCATGAATGAACAGTTTAATTGATTGCACAGTCCTAGCGCACTCTGATTTTAAGCATAACAATTCCTGTAAAATGTATTCAGATTAAAGCAGATGGCCGAGTTCTCATGCTTACAAAAAAAAAGAAAAGTTTTAAATTTGTAACTCTGTTATACTGAGAGTACAGGTGCTATTCGAATAGTACAATGTACCTAGATTATTTATTTTCTCTTTCTTATGATATGTCAGCAGTTGAATGCCGTAAGTGACAAAAATAAAACTATGACCTTACATGTTGTGATTTTATTTTAATTTTGTTTAGTTTTTGGAAAACTCCTGTTGAGTGAGTCTGTAAGAGTTTTGGAAAAGCCTAGCTACTTTTTTAAGCTACGTCCGATTGAGCGAATATATTTTGAGAACATGTTTGTCCGGCTCAAATTTTGAATATTTGGTTATTAAGCTAAGCGTATTCATTGTCAGTGTGCGACATAACGCAGCAGAGTGTTGTCACAAACAAGTGTGGGTTGCTGGTTTTCACAGAGGATGTTATTATCGTAACGACTGGTCGGCTGCACGGTCATGTGGCTTTTTAAATGCTGTGATAAGTTGAAGAGCACAACTGTTGTGGAGGAGACCTTTCGGCTTTCACTGACGTTGAAACGCTCTATTGTGATTTGTTGGTGATTACCGGGTTGTTTCTCTTCTTTTTCAGATTTATTTTCAAATCAGGGTTTGTGTGTTTGTTTGGCACAGGCACAGGGAAGCCTAACAAGTGGAGGGGAAAAAATCTACATATGTGAGCGCAAATGAAGGCGCTCAGTCTTGTTTTACACTATCATAAACACACAGACATGTGCACACAGTATCATGAGATGGGAGTGGAGTGGATCAATAGAAAGACAGTGGGTCTGGTTGATATCTCCTCAGTGACTGTCCTCCCCTCCCTCTGTTCTGTTTCTGTATTTCTTTTCTCATTTGCTCCCGTTTCCTACTTTTCTCCCTCTCTGTTTCCTACTGCTTCAGTTTTTTCCTTTCTAGCCCTTTTTCCCTTCCTCTTCTGTTTTTTTCTTTCACTCTCTCTTGTCTGCATGCAAACACACACAAACACACACAGACCCACACACACATGCACGCACTGACAGTAATGAACACTTCAAAATCCAAAGCACGATCTTCCTATGGCCTAGTTTTAAAAGCCTCCAATGTCATGTGAGTGAAAAATAGACTGACGGAAAACAATATTGAGATGTGTGGTAACAGAACTAGCCCAGATTCTGCAGAGGCAGAATCAGTTTGGCTCTTGTGAGTTTGGCTGTTTTGGCGTTGGATTTACTCTGAAGAAGATAATCTCACACGGCCATACTGGGCTCTCACAGGTGGCGGCATTCGGGCTCCACGGGGGTAATGGCACTCTCTTTAGTTTTGATCCGGGTGTCTCGAGTCCAAACACTCACAAGATGGCAGGCTCTTACTATGATTGATACAGTCATTATGTGTTGTATGTTGATTTGTCTCAGTTTAGTTTATTATGGCTCCTTGACACTCAACAGTACTTAAACTGTATTTATTTATTTACTGAATCTTTTTCTGGGGCAGGAAAGTGGCGGGCTGATTAGGATAGTGTGGTATTTTCTCATTTAATGGCAAGTTTTATTCAAATTAAATATCACTTTGACCAGTGGGATTTTTTCCTTTACTTTAAACAATAATAAACCCCACATCCCATGCTACAGCCATTTTCACACATGCAATGCAGCCCTGAACGCAGATTTATCAGACAGGGTGAATGTGAGAATGCAAATGTCAGAGGCATTGGGATCAGACACTGGCGGGTCTTTAACCTAGTAGCTCCTTACTACAAAGTCTTATGTGTAGTCGGATTATTCGAACATTGTCTCAGTCTGCAGCCGTTTACCCCCAATGAGCAGGCGTCGTGTGCTGCCTATTGCATGCTCCACGCCGCCTCACCTAAAACCACACAGCGTATTATCAGTAGTGTGAATGCGTCTGTTTCCTGCTACACGTGAGAAAGGACGGCTGGTTAAAATACCCTGACCATATTTGAAAGTGTTGCAAGTTCATTTGTGAAAATTTATGACTTAAATTTAGTAAATTTTCATGTTTTCACACATGCAGTGCAGCCCAGATGGAGGTGCATGTAAGAATGCAGCAGTCTCAATAGCTTTCTACTATAGACTCCGCGTTATGTCTGATAACACACAGAACAATGTCCCGGATAATACTAATGTCATTCACACACTTTGAATTATAGGACTGTGGGAATGGGAGTAATATGTCCTTCCTCCCGCATGTGGCAAGTGATTGATTATTGATTATTTCAAGTAGTGAGAAACAGTCCAGTGAAGACTATCTGCTGTTGTGTGTTACACATGAGAAAGTGTCCTACGTTCATGTGTGAAAGTGGCTTACATCTGTAATTTGTGGTTAGTTTTTCACTCTGTTTCTGATATGAAGTACGCCCTAAAGTTTTTGAATCCTAAAAGTGCTGTTGGTGCAGTTCTGGATGCGTGGTAACGTGCATGCTGTGCACATGATGGGACAATCCCAGTGCTGGCATCAGACTAATCCACTGATCAACAAGTGGTGCTAATGAGCCAAGAACAACAACAAGACCGTAGTGATTAATGCAGGGTCTAATAATTTGAGAAAACTGTTTTATGAGTACTATCAATGACTTTTTAAACCACAAGAATACACATCCAGCATGATTTGGTCCCTAACATGACTGTAAGAATAACATATTTGTTCACAGAACACCTGCACAAACTCCATCTCTACCCTTAAATAATTTTTCAAGTTTTATGTAGATTACATTTATATGACAGTTTTAAAAACACGATTGTGTATGTATATTGTGTATACAGTGTCCAAGTAATGAGTGACACCGATACTCGCTTTTCTTACAGTTTGCATGAGATACGTTTTGTACGTGTTACTTTTTGTCTTTGTGGCCCCCTTCCACTACAGAAGAATCAAAGATTGAAAAAGCAGCATTAGAAACACATCCATTTGCCGCAGTGGACAGTTTTCATTGTTTTCAGCACTAAGTTTCACTGAACTACAGAGAGCTCTTTGTATGTTGTGACTGAAGTCTTCTCCATAGAAAGTGTCAAAGCTGGATGTGATGTCATTGATTGTTCTCGTCATCACCAGTTCAGTGTTTTGAACCTGCATGTGACGAGAGAGGTGCAGGTCTGACTGTGAACCTTCGTGCTCATTGGTTAATTACTAATTAGTCTTTCACACTGTCTGTGGTCTTCTCCAAGGGCTGCACAAACAGGGGTAGGCCACATATTTTTGACACTGCCCCCTAGTGACAGCACACAGGCACAACATGTATACCAACCAGTATCTGGAAAGCTGTGAAGGTCAGTGAAGTATAATGAATATAATATAAGGATGGCTAGCTGCTAATTACTGGGGATGTATTTGCCTCTTAATTAAAATGTATTTGTTGCTCTCTGAGCCCTCTTTAATTTCTGAACCTGAATTGTGAGAAAAGACGATTATGTCCTCTTTGCCAAGAGTTTTGTTGGACTTGGACTGAGCGACTTCCTCCGAGTCAGTCGGTGCAGATAGTGTAAAATCCTAAACTCTACTAGATTTTCCTGTTGTTCCAGTCAAACACGGTGAAGAGCTGTTTAAATAACCATTTTCTACTTACTTTGCATTTTTGTTTGCTGATATTGGAGTTAGCCCTCCAATGTGGTCTGCATTGATTCATTAGGTGGCTATCAGTTTATTGATCATACCTGATTGATGTGAAGTTTGGCCAGTAGGCCGATTGATTAAATGATAATTGTGTGCTTTTGTGGGTCTGTGTGTTTTCTGCAGACGCGGCTGTGGAAGGAAGAGAAAAGGGACGCCCGTGAAAGTCTTTGTAACGCCCACTGAGGAGGAGAGCGTGTCTGAACACAGGTTCAGCCCAGGTGTGTGTGTGTATTATTATTCTTACAGCAATGACCTGTGCATGTTCATGTTTGTGTGTGATATGTGTATCTGCATCTGTTGGTGTGTGTTTGTGACTGGTGTGGGTGCAGAGCATGTGACCTAGTTTTGTGTATGTGTCTGTGTGCTTGACTGTGTATGTGCTGCTATGTGCACTTGTGTATGTGCTGCTCCAGGAGATGGGGTGATGCCCTGTGTGTGTGCCTGTGTGTTTCCCTGTGCACATGTTTGTAATCCTTTTATACTGACAGTTTCTGTGCTCTCAGGTGAACGAAAGGAGGCAGGAGAGAATAAACGTCCCATGCTGGACAGTCCTTTCTACAATTCAGAGCCTGCTCCTCATCCCTGGTGAGTGTAAATTAAATAGTACTTCCTTTCCATCTTCTAGACAAAATAAATGGTGACTAACCTTCATTAATTCAACTCAGAATTCACCAATCAGAGCAGCAGCATCTGTAAACCCTGGGTGGATGAACTCCTGGCATATTTACTGTTTTTTGTATTTTTTTAAACCTTATACATGACTCAAATGACTGATGAATTATAATAATTACTGTATATTCATTTTCTGTAAAGCAGCTACTTGTTTCAGCACTAAACACAGCTAGAAAAGCAGAAACACAACATCTTTCCAGTCCTAAGAAAGTAGGAAAAAGCATAAGGACAGAACAGAATAATAAAAACAATATTATTTTAATAAAGGTGAATTTTACTTCCAATCCTCCACCTCCTTCATCAGTGGTCCATCGGAGCAGGCTCATGACAAAGTCTCCCCCGGACTCAAGCACGGCTCCTGCTCATCCTCTACACCAGCTCTTTCTCCAGCTGCTTCCTCAGCTGCAACACCAACGCCTGTCCCCGCCCCCGCCCCAGCCTCCGCTGCTTCAGCTCAGGCCCCCTCTCTGACCCCTGCGTCCACAGCTCCAGCTGCTCCAACAGCCTCCGCTCCGGCTCCGACAGCCAGCTCTTTCCCTCCCTCCCCTAACTGCCGTATCCGAGAGGTCCACTGCGGCAACCAGGTGCGACTGGTGGTTATTGCCATTCGAGACATCACCAAGGGCGAGGAGATCACTGTGGACTACAGCCTAACCGAGTGGGGCGAGAACCTGGTCAGTGTCATGGCACATATTACATCAAGACCTTTTCTCATCCTTAACCTCACATTAGTGCTTGCTTATATTAGGGATACTATAGACAGTCTAACAATGCAGAAAACCTGATGAAATGTTAGCGCTTGTTGCCAAAATTTGGTTCAAGGATTGACTGCTTTTTTCCAGTGTTTATCAGTCGCTCAGGGAGAAATTAGTTTTAAAAAGGTCTCCTCGTCAATAGTAGCCAGGATAGACCACAACACAGTGCAGCCACAGGACATTTTGTTTTGATTGAGCGTAGCTGCTCAGGTTTGCTTTCTCTTTACAGCTCAATCATCTACTTAGCCAAACCTATAACAAAACAGTGTTTTTATGCCTGCATAAAAGAAAACTCTAGTGGTCAGGCATGGCAGACTTCATTTAAATAAGGTAACACATACTTATTATATATGGGCCAATCCTCTTTCTTACACGCAGTCACCCCCAAAGAGCCCATTTTTTGCTAGGAAAAAGGTTCACGCTGTATGTAAAGGATGGACTGAGGCTCTGTGACATCACCTATTTGTTTGGTTTATAGTCACTGTTTTAAAGCCTCGAGCTCAGCTATGTGCATAATGAGTGAGGGGTGGATCTGACTGAGAAACTAAGGACACTGCACACTCATGCAGCTGCGTCTTGTCAATCAAATGTCAGATAGACCATAATATAGAACATGAGCCATCATGTTCATCTTAATAAGACCTGAAACTAGCGATCGAGACCACAAATTTACCAAGAAAATGTTTACTGAGGTTATGGATCGAATGAGAAGTACTTAGAAGTACTGGACTTATTTTCGCAACTGGAGAAGTGACTCCCCCTGCTGACCATAAGAAATAACGCAGCTATACAGCAGATTTTTTTTTTCAGCTGTGGAGACCACAGCCATCTTTTATATACACTCTTTGGCTGAAACTTCCTTTTAAGCTCAGGTGGAAATTCAGTTTTAAATCCAAACCCAACCGCTGGTTGAAGATAGGTCAAGGAAAGCCATTCACACTCTGAATATCACTGATGGCTTCAGATAGGCAACCATATGTACTCACATTCTTGGATCAGCTTCAAACACGTATCCCTGTTTCACACACACACATACACACACTGCACACACATTAATGTTACACACACAAGCTAAGCAAGGCATGGGGTTACCATGGTGATGGTTGAGCTCCAGCTTGCTTTCTACCTATAGTGCTTAAGCAACAGTCGCCATGGTTATTGCATGACATCTGTTCTTTTAATGGATCTCATTAGATCAGATCAATTTATTCAACAGGATGATGATACCAGAATCCATTTAGGAAGATTAAATTGACAAAAATGGAGAAATTGACATCAGTGGCTGCAGTGGAGCCAAGGCGGCTCACGTTCTGTTAGACTTTTGTTATTGGTTAATTGATCTGCTCTGTACACGGCATTCCAGCATGATTGATAATCCCATTTTAATTGCTTATGAGAAGCTGACAGTGTTTGAATGCAGGTCTGTTTGAACTTCTTTTTGCTTGGCTCGTTATTGAGACTTTTGGCGTCATAATCAACCTTTGCGCCTTGGGCCAACTGTGGAGGGCTATCCTTGTGCTCTCTGAGTGACAGCTGAGTCTGATTGTGATGGCAAACATTAATGTGCAGCGTGCTGGCTGTTTTAATGTGAGTGGTCTGTGTCCCGCAGGGTTTTCGTGGTACTGTTTCTCCCGCGCAACATGACTGCAGCTCTGACACCGAGACCAACAATATCAAAAAGGTAAAAGAAAAACACCACTTGGTTCCTAAAAGCACAAACAGTGATGTAAAAAACAAAACAAAAAAATCCCGCAGCGTTGTAATTTTTAAAGATGTGACAAGTAGACTTTGCGCAGCACATGTAGTTACTGGGTAGGAGGGGTTGTTTTTGAAGTCTACAAAGGAAAAGCCACATAAATTTTTTTAAATAGACACTGTTGGAGCACATATCCCAACATGAACATCTCTCAGCTCAATCATAACTTCAAGCATTACAAAATATGAAGGTGCTTTGATTAAAAGCCAGAGCTTGTCTTCATAAAATCATCCCTTAAGTTTACTTATTGAACTTTTAGATCAATAAGTAAACAAAACAAGTTGTTGTGGCAAAACTAGTCAAGCTGGAAAGCTAACGTACAACATGAATAAACTTTTAAATTCTATGTTGAATTCTAGGTGATGTCATTCTGCAGTTTTAGCAACAGTTAAAAGTTAAAATCTCCTTTTCCTCCATACAAAGGCACCAGGGGCTTTTGGGTAGTGTAGTATTTAGATCTGTCAGCCACACCCATATAAAGGGCAGAGAAAATGTGATTTGCCAGGAACAAAAGATGAAATATTTAAAAATGACATTAAAACCAGAGGATCATTACATTAGAGTAATTTCTTGGTTGTCTTTTCACATATCCCTAAATTACTTTCTAAATATGAATGAAATTTTTTTTGTTAAATTAGGCTTATAAAGTTTTCTCTATACATTGTAAGTATTAAACAAAAGCAAAATGGGTATTTTTTATATTTTCAACTCATAAAATAATAAACTGACAATGTCGTATTACTCCTTGATGTTCACATGTTTTACTTTCATTGCTATAATAGCATTTTCTGCAAAAACACAGTAAGATAAGTAAGATAAGAGCATAGTGGAGTGTATGGTAACTGATAAATAAAAAACATTTTTTACTACAAGCCACATTTACCCATTCACTGATTCATAAAGAGCATTATTTTATGCCTTAAGGTGCTTTTTCTATGAATCTCATACATACATCTCATACATCTCCAGTGGCAATTTGAGGTTCAGCATCCTGCCCAAGTTGTTTTCCATTGCAATTGAGGAACATTTCAGTGTGGGTGAGGTTGTTATAGCAATGCAGCCAAAAAGTCCAGTGACGTCATTTGTATGCAACGCAAAGGCAACAGTGGTGGACATCAAGTTGATGGTACACCTGCTGCTAAACATCTGTAGCTCTACGTTGGACCACTGTTTTAGTTCGTGTGTAACAACTTCCTCTCATTGCTACCAGTTAATGGGAAACCCTAAAAACTGAGTAGAGTCAAGTGAGTAAAACTAGTGGAAAAGAGGCTGTTGTGCCATGACAGCGTTTCACTAATCAGATTAACAAAAGTTAAACATGCCTTTAGTTTGGATATATTTATGTGAGCAGTGACATTTCAGTTTCATTGGTATGATCTCTAATAATAATTCTGCCAATAAGTGATATAGTGGACAGCTTTGGAAAACAGCTGTGACTTGGTAGCTCTCAGTGTTTTACAGCAGTTAAAGAAGAGCTGCAGTCATGAACTAAAACCATCTTAGCTTGGCAACTTGTAGTTTTGTTTTGTTTTTTTCCTGCACATATTGATCCTCAAGGTTTTATCAGTCTTGCCTATTAAAAATTCTGTTGACTATAATGCACTTATTCAAAGCGGTTAGTATAAAAGTTAGGAATATTTTTGCAGATCTCTACAACACATATGTCTAAAGGGAAAAAAAAAAAGGGTTCAGGAAGGAAATAACAAAGGTTATGAACTTCAGAAGACTTCAGTTATTTGAAAGTGGACAACTTTTGTAGTAATTTTATTACTACTGTTAAAAAAACCTCAGGCTAACACTTGTTGTTTTTCACGTGCAGGAGGATGAACCACTCTCCCTGACCACCCAGCAGCAGCAGCGGCAACAACAGCAGCAGGAATATGTCACCCCGTCGTGGTCCCTCTCCCCGTCGTCCTCGCCCATCTCCCATTCTGATGCTAGTGACTCAGATGCTGGAGATGAGGACAACTCCAGCCCGCGTGGGCGTGCGATACGCCGGCGAAAGAAACGTCGAGGCACTCCTTCAAAGAAAAAGACCCCCCATCGGACCGCACCGGGGAGGCCGCCGCAAGTCTCCCCATCGAGCGGTCCTCATCACAACCGTCCGTTTCCTTCATCCCATTCTTCAGCGCAGTCTTCCCCACCCTGCTCGTCTTCATCCACTTCTGTATCCTCAGCCAAGCCTGTGTTCAAACCTCCAGGTCCTTTGGCTTCCAACACTACAGGCAGTGTCACCGCAAATGTCTCCAGAGGAGGAGTTTCCATAGACTCCATGCGCCAAACCTGCGAGTACTGTGGACGCCACTTCCGCTCCCTGGGCCGCCACTTAGATAAACACCACGCTCATCAGCCCGATGTTTGCTCCGCACTCGTCGAGCGCTACACGCAGATGCCCCGTCTGCAGGCACAGAACTCGAACCCGGCCTCAGCTCACACGCACACCCAGCAACGCTCGAAATTGTCACACGCTACAGGACAGAGCCGCGGTTCAGATCTAGCACCAGGCAGCGTTCAGGATCTCTCCATGTCTCCGCCCACTCTCATGTCAGGTAACCAATCCCCTGCTCCCTCCAGTAGAAACTCCACCCCTCCTGTTCTGACTCCTCCACGAGGACAGAATGCAGTGCCGGTGTCGGTGCTTAAGAGGAGCCCGCCTCCTGTGGCTCTGACGCAGTCCAAGAAGGGAGCGATGAGGAAGCTTAAGAAAGAAAGGCAGGTGGAAGAGGAGGAGGAAGGCGTGGATGAAGGTGACGAGGATGTGGAAGTTGTGGAGGTGAAGAGACCAATAGACGAGGATGAAGTAGAGCTGGTGTGCCCTCAGTCCTTCAGCACCAAGTTGGCCAAAGAGATACAGCCACCAAAAGAAGAGGAGGATGAGGAAGAAGAGGAAGAGGAGGAAGAGGAGGAGGAAAATGGGGTGTTGGAGGTAGAAGATGAAAGTGGGACAGAAGATAAGGAAAAGGACTTGCTGAGGTAACTTAGTCAGTGAATGAGTTGTAAAAGTTAAGGGCGTTACACACTGAACGCATTGCGTAAACAAAATTCAGAAGCTGACATGAAGCGATGATAAACTCACAACAAACTCCAAACTGTTTGCCTCTGATGCCACCTAACTACACTGACAATCACAAATATTAATTATGTTGTCTGATAACACCGGCCTCCGTTTTCAATTTATTTTTTTATTTACTTTCATTATTTATAAAAAAAAATTAGCTGGGAATCACTGAACATGCCCACGACGATCATTCACTTACAATATGATATCATTGTGATTTTTAACGTTTTGCAGTATGCCGAATAGTGACAAGTTAAACTCTGTCGGTGTCAGTTTTATCCAATAAGATGAGATTTTCAAATGTAGCAACACTGTCACTAAAACCTGCCACAATGTTACCACAAGAGGAGTCAGTCTGATCTCAGCTGTATACGGCAGCTAACATAGCAATTAACTCTGTATTCATTGTTTTCTAGGATTTCTATAAATCTATAAATATAAAAGAAAACAATCACGTATCTGTTGCACTCTACATAGAAAGATATTTGTATTCACTAGAACTTTACATTTGAGCTCAGCCACCTTCCTGTTTTATATTAATATAAGCAGGGTACAACCATATGGCAGCCAGCTGAGTTGAGTCCCCTCGAGTAGTCCTCATTGACAAAGGCTCATTCAGGCTGATGCTGTGGTGGAAACCTTTCTGCATTTATAAATTAAAGAACAAATAAGTTACCTGCAAACCTTCAACAATATCTATGAGAGTGACTGCAGTCAGTCCAAGTCAATATTTGGTGTTCCTGTATCGATACAGTATCGCCACACTATGCTATATAGATTATTTTTTTTTTACCTACCCCTGTTGTGTAGCCAGATGTTTGATATCCCACCAAAACAGGTTCCTGGCACAAATTCATCAGTGTGTGTAAATAGTTTGATGAAATTGGTTTATTTTTGAGTCTCTTTAATCTAAAAAGTGACCCAAACTAGACACAGCTTGGAACTGTGTCTAGTTTGGGCTGTGTCTAGTTTGGGTCACTTTACTCATTTGCTTTACTCATTTTAGTTAATGATTTCTATTTAAATTAAATGCTTTATGTAGAGGTGCATTATACAAATTTATACATATATCTGGCTAACTCCTGCATGGCAGCTGGTACAGGTGCTTTGTGAAATATTTCTGTAACAGTCCTCTTAGTGAATTGTGTGAATGAATATTTTTATTAAAATCCCAATTTTCCTTTTTTTTGCAGTGGTTCGGGGCGTCACCACATGCTGCCCCTGCTCTCCTCCCTGTCCTCTCTGGTGCTGTACCTCCGCCGGCTGCAGCACTCGGCCTTCTTGTCTCTCTCTCGCCAGCTGCAGTCTGCCGAGGCATGGCGCCTCCTCTGCCACTCCAGCCTGGCGCTCCTTATCCTGTATAACCGGCGGCGTGAGTGTGAGGTCTCTAAGCTGTCCATCAGTGAATATCGGGCTCGTGTTACTCCTCAATGCCCTGTTCCTGTTCCACCTGGTGCCCCTCCAGCTCTTACCCCATTAGAGGCCTCCTTGTCGCCCTTTGAGCGCATGGTGCTTCCTCACCTCCCCAGAGTTGGAGTCCAGGGTAAACGAGGACGTGTCCAACCCCTCATCCTACCTCCTCACTGTGAGCCCTGTCTGGAGCTTCTCCTGCAGACACGGCAGGATGTAGGAGTTGACCCTGCAAACCCGTACGTTTTTGCTCGCCCCTACCACTCTCCTGCCACGCCGCTGCGTGGCACCGATCTGCTGCGCAGCCTCGCTCGCTCCAGCGGTACCCGCAATCCCCGCGCCCTGACCCAGACCAGGGTTCGTCGACAGGTAGCGATCCTAACTCAGCTGCTGCTTCTCGGAGAAGGAGAGGAGCCCGGACAGCTTGGAGGCAGCGCTGTGGAGAGGCTCGAGCACTTCCTTGAGAGGGAGTACCACGTGACGCAGAATTGTGCTGGAATTGGCCAGGACCCAGGCCTGATGGGGAGAGTGGGCCGGGTCGTGCTGTGTGGAGAGAGGGATGGAGTACTGTTCAGAGGAATGAGCCTGAACCACATCTGTCTGGAACTGGATGGTGAGATGGATGGACCACTCGTGAATGAGTGATGTTTTGTCCTTGGATTGTAACTTTTCTTTCAGTTTTTTGTGAATGATTGAGTGTGACTGCAGTTTATTGGAAACAAACATTTTTAACATCAGGCTGATGAAGTTGTCTTCTTTGCTCTTTTCAGTCATGTCAGGAAACTCTGCAGACTCGTACTCGGAGGGAGAATCTGAAGGGGAGAATGTGAAGGAGAAGCCTGAGGTGCATGCCCCTGCTCCGGCTCTGAATCCTACACCCACCCTGCTGTATGTCAGGAAGGGCAAGAACAACGGGAGGGTCGGACGACCCAAGAAGCTCAAGAACAACCAGCCACCCCCTCCGCTTCCTCTTGACCCTCCACCCGCAAACCGCAGGAGAGGCACAGGTCAGCCTAAATCAGGTTTATTTGTGTGTAGAGTGTTACGTGCATTTGCACAATGTAATGAGATAGTTGTGCGTATACGATTTAAAAATACTCACACCTAACAAGAAAATTTAAGCCGAATGCATTTATAACACCATTATTATAATATGAAAAGGTGAAACGAGGAAGAAAGAAGGAGGGAAAGAAACTTCACAACATGAATGGTTCAAGCTGTTTTGTTTGCCAGACAAAGTGAAGCCCAAGGTGAACTGGTGCATTTTTATCCCAGTAGGGAATGTTCACTGGTTGAATTACAGGAAATAAATGCTCAATGTTGAAGTCACAAACATTTGATGTACCAAAGGAGCCTCAAGAAGTTGAAGGTTTAGGAGGTACAAATAATTAAGATGTTTTGTATGTGCAGTATCTTTAGTTCAGTTTTATTGGAAAGTAATGGATATATTTAGGGGTTTGGGGAATGATAAAGGATAGTATTGCAAATACTGTAACAATACCAACACCAAATATTGCTACTTTATTAAAATAATAAAAATTCTCCGGGAATACTACAAACAAGAGGGCATCCAACACTCAACACAAAGCTATCTCCTAATTTAGAGTAAACTAATAAATCAGTCACATGAGGAAAAATAGGATGTAACCTCCTTGCATCTACAAAAAAAATACATAAAAGAAAATCACCAGCTGCCTGGTAAATGTATTGATGTTTTCTTTTTCCACATTCTGGGACCAATCGCAGTTTGTGGTGACTGATTGGTTGCCCAGAGCTTGAGACTGGTGGACACCCAAAACCATTTTTGTTCACAAGGCGTTTGCACAGGTCACCTGATAGGAGGAGACCTTTCTGCAAACAGTCACAGTCTGACTTGGACTGACTGCAACCACCCTCAGAGACTGTCAAAGGTTTGCAAATAATTCAGTATATCACCGAATGATAATAACTTCATCTTATTGGATAAAAGAGGATACTGACAAAGTTTAACTTGTCAATACTGTAATAAAAACTGCAATAATATCACATCATATTGTAATTATATCATATCATGGGGATTCGCATTTTTAGTGTACACACACATATAATAATAATAATAATAATGATAATAATGTGTTAGTCCCCGTAGGGAAATTACTCCTCTGCATTTAACCCATTCACCCAATGCAGCGCCCGGGGAGCAGTGTGTAGGGACAGTACCTTGCTCAGGGGTACCTCAGCGTAGCTGTTCAGTAGAGTCGAACCCCCGATAGCTCTGTAGGTAGAGTGGGGCAACCACTCTACCTACAGAGCTATCCCTGCCCTCTGCCCTCGCCTATATATATATATATGTGTGTGTGTATATATATATATATATATATATATATATATATATATATATATGTTGTTATCGAATATTAGCTAATAGTAATTGGAGGTGGTGGTGGTGATGCCCTCAGTCTGTAAAACGAGTTGTAACTGTCAGGATTCAGAGAAATTCCCATTGTTGGTCTTAAACAGGAGCTTCAGAGAACGTCTTCTGCCTGGTAGCGCGTAGCACAAGTGGACATGGTTGGTATCACTGCACAAAGGATGCAAAAAACACACCAAGCTGTCCCTTTTCAGGACATAATTTTTTACATAAAAATCAGTAGTGTCTTAGTTAATAGCTCCAGATAAAGAGCGATCTCAATAAACAGCAGTTGTGGAATCTGATAGGCACAAAATGTTTCTCTCACTTTGTCACCACAGTCATTTTTTTCTCTCCAAGTTTGATTTGTTTGTTTCTTTCTTTTTCTGATAGACGTGCTTCCTTCTCTAGAGCTGACTTAAGTGGTAATGAAGTGTTTCAGTTGCATCACTCCTCATTAAACAGTGTGTTGTCTGTTATGTGTGCAGTTGATAAAGAAATATTTTGTCTCTTGCCAAAAAATTAGTTGTGAGATTATTCTCTTTCAGTTAATTTACAGCACATTGTAATTTAACTGTACTGGCAGTAAATTTACAGTCACATTAAGTTTACTTTTAGTCATTTAGTTCAGAAATCTATTTAAGTGGATCTTCCTGAGTTTCATCACCAGATCTTTATCAGTACCTGAAGACTGGACCTCAGTTTTTACGCTAACATGGAAAAGAAATGTCAGAAAAACAGAAACGTAAATGCTCTCAGCTCTGTATTTTCTCCAGTTCAGCCAGGTTTTGTGCTCTTTTAAGACCTTTAACTTTTGAACTGTCACACTTTGATTCAGAGTATAAGCTCTAAAAATCATTTAACCTCTAAGTCTGTTCCTCTTCTGTTCACTGCAGGAAAGCGAGGCGTCCTGAAGCGTCCCTGGTCAGAGGCTGAGCGCGCTGCAGTCGAGGAGCACCTGACCCAGAACATCAATGAGCTTCGAGTCCCCGCCAAGGCTGACTGTGAGCGCTGCCTGCAGCAGTGCCCCCTGCTGGTCAACAATCACCGCGACTGGCGAGCCATCAAGTTCTACTGCCACAACCGCATTCAGCTACTCAAGAAGAATCAGCGGCGTGAAAGTGAACCCCAGCCCCTCACTGTCTGCTGAGGGGGCGGGTTTTGCGTGGGTTGGGAGCCCATAGGATGTTTATTTCGGTGCAGCTGATCAGAGCAGAATCTCAAATGGTACCTGCTGCCCACAAAATGCACTAATTTTGAGAGGACGGTCCTAAATTTCACACCGCTCTCTGGCAGTGCGGTTTATTTTTGACGTGGCTTCTAATTTGGCACCTGATGGCATTTCATTTTGAGCCATACAAAAAGAAAAATTTGTGCCGCTCCATTTCAAGGTCTTAAAATTACACTAGAGTATTCGTGGTGCTCCTGGTTTTGACGGTTACAGTGGAAGTCTTGGACTCGGGTGCCGTTTGAGACGTGCCGTGAGAGACCACAGCCTGTGCTGTGTTGTACATGGACAATTTTTTTCCTTCTTCTTACATGGATACACTAAACTGAAATGTAAACACAGGAGGAAACCAATCTCTACAGTGTTGTTATATGAACGTTGTGAAGTAGCATTAGTGTTTTCTGCACTCAGAGACGTTAATAGGACAAATGGCCCGCGCTCGGGGGCCACACTTTCCTTCATAGCGGCTTTATAATTAGAATAGACCTAACTACTGCTAACTGAGAAGAGAATAGCCAGATCTTTCCTCAAACAACCGTGTTTTTTTTCTTCTTCATACAACTGACTGTGCAATTCTGTTCGCATAATATTTGGACCTTAATTTCCATGTGAGGTACTAGATGATGAATGAGTTATGCTCTTGAAGCTACTATAAAGTTTTTTTTTTTTAATTAATTGAAATGAATCTTCATTGTGATGGAGACAATGGGTTTCATGGCAGCGACAATTAAACGGCCTGTGAATGTTGTGAAGTTCTATTTGGATACCTAAGATGTTTAGTTAAATCAGAAAGAGCTGTTGTGAAGCCTGTTGTCTTTCCCGTCAACGGATACGGATAAATATTTTGCCCTGAGCAACTCTTATGTTTTAGCTATGATTTTGTGTCTTTCTGCCCATTGCACATTTGTCATTCAAAGCAGTAAAAAAAGGTGCTATAGGCCAATAAGCTGGATATCACTTTATGTGTGGAGAGGAGATTTCCCTTGGTTGTGTTAAAGGTTACTTAAAAAATGGGCATTTATCAGAGGAGTGATTGTTCTGTGGCGCCACTTTTGTTGCATTGTCTGTCTTGTCCTTTTCAATGGCTAGAGCTCCTCCTCCTCCTCCTCTTTCTCTGTCCTTTCCCGGCCACACTACGCAGCTCGACCAGATTTTTATTTTTCAGTGTTGCTGGAAATCTGTGTCCATCAGAGTAAAACCTCCATAAAACCTCAAAATGGATACTTGAAGTAATTTAAACCTTTTGCAGAATCTTTGACCTTATCTCGCTCTAGCCTTGCCAGTTACATTGTACATAACAAATATATTATCATTGAGCTAACTGGTTGTTTGTGCTAGGCATTATGTAGCTTTCTCCATTTACAAGGTGTTGCTATCTGTACATAAGGCAGTTTTGTAAATACTCTACAGAGAAACAAAGAAAAAACACAATGTATGACATGCCTTGGTTATTGTGTTATGTTTTTTCTTTTTTATAAGTCTTATAAAAACTTAAAGATCTATGATTTGTGCTGTGGTTATTTAAAAAACTGAAGTGTTTTATTCTGTTGGAAAAGAAACACTAATGTCACCGGGTCTTAACTCATTGAAACACCTACACTTACAGGCCACTTAAGCACAGTAGTGTGAAAAAGTGATTGCACCCTTCCTGAGTTCCTATTGTTTTCCATGTTTGTCACACTCAAATGTTTCAGATGAAACTAATTTCAAATATTACACAAAGATAACACAAGAAGGTGTTTATTATTATGGGGGAAAAAAATCCAAACCTACTTGGACCTGTGTGAAACCTAATAACTGGTTGGGCCGCCCTTAGCAGCAACAACTATAATCAAGCGTTTGTGATAACTGGCAATGAGTCATTGGCAGTGAACTGCCTTTATAAGGTCATGCCACAGCATCTCAATTGGTTTCAGGTCAGGACTTTGACTAGGACATTCCGAAGGTTTTTAACTGTTGGTATGACGTTCCTTTTC
The DNA here is from genome assembly GCF_036321145.2 of Pelmatolapia mariae. NCBI lineage: Eukaryota > Metazoa > Chordata > Actinopteri > Cichliformes > Cichlidae > Pelmatolapia > Pelmatolapia mariae. The sequence continues at coordinate 23,971,194 of NC_086232.1, read as the reverse complement.
TGAAATGCTGGAAAAACGTTGCCTTGTCTGATGAGTTTGAATTTCTGCTGTGACATTCAGATGGTAGGGTCAGAATCTGGTGTAAACAGAGCACTGTTTAAATCCCACAGCCTACCCGAGAATTGTTGCTGACTGTGCCCATCCCTCCATGGACACAGTGTACCGATCCTCTGATGGCTGTATCTAACATGGGAACACGTCATGTCACAAAGCTCAGAAGCTCTCAAACTGTTTATAAACAATAAAATGAGCTGTCTGTACTCAAATAGGCTTGTCAGTCACCAGATATCAGTCCAATAAAGCATCTTTGAGATGTACTGGAATAGGAGATTTAGATTACAGATGTGCAGCCGACAAATCTGCAACAACTGTGTTATTCTATTACGTCAACATGGGCCAAAGTCACTGAAGCTGGTCTGGCTGTGCCTGCTGTTATTATGCTGTATGGTGTGTTTTGTTTTTTTCATTAATCCCCTTTTATCCCATAAAACACCACATGCACTTCACTATTAAAGCCACTAGATGGGGATGTTGCTCCATAAACCATAAACAGTAAAACGAACATACAACCAAGAGATGCACACACTAAAGATGTGGTTGTGAAGCTGGAGCCTGGAATTCATTTTGTCTTCTAAGAATTTAAATTGGTGATCAAGAAACATGACAACTAAGAGGCTAACAGAAGATATTGAAGAAGTTAAGAAGTCTCTTAACTTCATGTCAGAGGAATTGAGTAAGGTGGTGAAACAGCAAGCAGGACTACTGGACTTAATTGAAGAAGTAAGACAACTGAAGATTGTGATTAAGGAAAAAGATAAGAAGATTGAAGAGCTGGAAAAAAGAGTTGACGATTTGGAGCAGTATACAAGAATGGAAGATGTGATTATTTCTGGACTGAAGACAAATCACTACACCTATGCACGGAGTACAGCAGGTGACAAGGAGGGGGAAGATGCACCAAGAGCTGAAAAGGATTTGCTTGAGCAGCAAGTTATTCAGTTTTTCAAAGACAAAGACATTCTTTTGGATAGCAAAAACATAACTGCATGTCATACTATTCCACAAAAACATACCAAGATGCCAACTATCATACTACGATTTGTGAACAGGAAATATAAAGTTGAACTGTTAAAGATGGGAAAGAAGTTAAAGGGAACCGGCGTATATGTGAATGAGCATCTCACCAAGAGAAATGCTGAAATTGCACGACAGGCAAGACTATTGAAGAAGGAAAGGCACATCCAAGATACCTGGACCAGGAACTGTAAGGTATTCATAAGACTTAATGGGACACCAGAACAAGCTAAAGTAATTGTTGTCAGAGACATTGCAAATCTTGAGAGATTTAAACAAAAGAAATAGAGTTCAGTGTAGAAAAGAATTGTGTTGCTGACTGTGATATGAACAATATCTGATAAGTGTGAGAAAAATAACTATGCATGTGAATGTGTGAACAAAAAAAAGGCAAAAAATGGAATATTTTGGATCTCATGATTATAAATTTTATGAGTTGGACAATAGTATTGATCCAGATATCCACCTCTATCAGAATGTTGATATGACATGTGAATATTATAATGGGGAAGAGTTGGATCCCAAGATAAAAGGTTTTTCATTAATCCACTTTAACAGTCGGAGTCTTTACAGTCATTTTTCTAAAATCAAAGCGTATCTTGATCAATTCCAAAATAAGTTTGCAGTGGTAGCAATTTCAGAAACATGGTTGAATGACGACAAAGAATTGCAAGATGGACTAGAGGGCTATGAAATGTTTTGGCAAAATAGGAAGAATAGATCCTGCATCCTGTATAGATCAGTTTACTAAATAAATTTCTGTAATATTAGAAAAATATAAGGAGAAGGTGACTTTTTTTTGTGGTGATTTTAACATTGATCTATTGAAGGCAAACAACCATAATAAGACTTCAGAATTTATTGATACAATGTTTAGTTTTGGATTCCATCAGTCTATCAATAAGATAGACGGCAAGATACATAGTGGACTGTTAGTCACAGATGTAAGTGATCACTTGCCTGTCTTTTCAGTGTTTGAAATGAACAATCAACTTCATTTTCAAGAGGAAAAGCAAATTGATTACAGTGGTAGAATAAAAACACCAGAACAAATTGCGGCTTTTAAAACAGACTTAGAAAATTATGACTGGCAAAAAGTTTATGTGGAAGACACTAATGATGCATACAATGCATTTTTGGATATATTTTTGTCAATCTATGACAGCCATTGTCCAATTAAAAAGTTTTCTGAAAATTATAAAAAGAAAAAACGATGGTTTACACAAGGTCTGGAAAGAGCCTGTAAAAAGAAAAATAGGTTATACAGGATTTTTGTGACACATAGAACAAAGGAAAATGAAGACAAATATAAGAAATATTGAAATAAATTAACATCTATTATGCGATATGAAAAGAAAAGATATTATGAACAGCTGCTTCAAAAACATAAAAATAATATTAAGGCTACCTGCAGTGTATTAAATAGGATAATAAAAAATCAACATAATATATGTTCTCCAACACGTATTGTAAAAAGAGGTAATGTAGTGATTGAGAATATTGAGAGCATAGTTAATGAATTTAATGATTACTTTGTTAATGTAGGTCCCAACTTGGCAAAAGAGATTCCTGTACCAGGAGGAAATGATGAAGTAGATTCTACTTCTTGTAAATGTAGCTCAATGTTTCTTGGTGGAGTCTGTGAGAGTGACATTGTAGAAGTGGTGAGTAAATTCAAGAGTAAAAAATCTATGGATTGTGACGACCTTGACATGTCGCTAATTAAAGAAGTTCTTCATAGTGTCCTTCAACCGTTAACATATATTTGTAACAAATCATTTCAAACTGGAACTTTTCCAGATAAAATGAAAATTGCTAAAGTGATCCCACTATATAAAACTGGTGATAAACAGATTGTGTCAAACTATAGACCGGTATCTTTACTGCCTCAGTTTTCAAAGATTCTTGAAAAACTATTTGCAAACAAACTAGATTCTTTTATTGATAAATATGATTTATTGAATGATCATCAGTATGGATTCAGAAGAAATCGCTCAACATCTCTAGCTGTGATGGAATTTATTGAAAATATTGCAACGGCTGTGGATGAAAAACAGTTTGGAATAGGTGTGTTCATTGATTTACGTAAAGCCTTTGATACGATAGATCATTCTTTACTTTTACAGAAGTGTGAAAGGTATGGTGTAAGAGGTATTGTACAATTTTGGTTAAATAGTTACTTGAATAATAGGTTCCAATATGTGAGTATTAATAACATGAAATCTAAACTTAGAAAAGTAACTTGTGGAGTTCCGCAAGGATCTGTTTTGGGACCTAAGTTATTTTTACTTTATATAAATGATATTTGTACAGCCAGTGATACTTTAAAATATGTGATGTTTGCTGATGATACAAACTTATTTTGCTCTGGAAAAGACATAAAGAAATTACTGAAAACAGTGGAAACAGAACTCATGAAGTTAAATAGATGGTTTGTATTTAATAAACTATCATTGAATGAAAGTAAAACAAAATTTATGTTATTTGGAGGTAGTAAAAGTAATATTAAAGTAAAATTGAATTTAAATAATGTTGAAATTGAAAGAGTATATGAGACAAAATTTTTAGGAGTAATTATTGATGATAAACTTTGTTGGAAGCCCCACATAGAACATGTGAAATGGAAATTATCCAAGTCTATTTATATTCTTTATAAAACAAGAGATTTTTTGAATAAGAACTGCCTTTATTTATTGTATACTTCCCTTTGTTTGCCTTATATGACCTAATGTGCAGAAATCTGGGGGAACACATACAAAACATATTTGGATTCAATATTTAAATTGCAAAAAAGAGCTATTAGAATAATAAATAAAGTTGGATATAGGGAGTCCACCAACCAGTTTTTTGTAGGATCATCTATGTTAAAATTCATGGACATTATATATTCTAAAACTTTAGAAATGATATATCGAGTGACGAAAAAGAATGTTCCAATTTGTATTTTAAGTATGTTTCAACTAAGAGATGGAAAATATGATTTGAGGGGGTCTTATAAGTTTGAAATACCTAAAGTGAGAACCAATGTTAAGTATAGATGTGTGTCAGTTTTGGGAGTGAAATTGTGGAATACTGAAGATGTGTTTTTCTTTGTCATTTTTCAGGAAGATTTTAAAAATTTGTATTAGACAAGGTTATAGAAATTTGGTTTGTTAAAAAAATTTTGTGTTGATTTAATTTATTGATTTATTATTGATTTCTTTTCAAACTGTTAAGTAACTTTATTTATCAATGCTATTTATTTTCTTGGTTAAGGATTTGATTATTTTTATGGGGGTAAGGGATAGGATAATTATAAGCCACAAGGCTTCAGCCTATTCCTTTTTCGGTTACTGTTTGAGTACTTTTATGTAAAATTATAATCTGTTGTTGTTGTTGACTGAAAATAAAAATTCATTCATTCAAAAAAAAAAAAAATGTGATGTCTTATTTTACAAGTTTATGTTGTAGAGGTGGCCTAGAAAGCAGATAAAGTACCAAAGGTGACAAAAGTACAGACAGTTTGTACTTAGAAGCACAGATACTTGTGTTAAAAAACACTCAATACTCAAGAAATCATCAAAAAGTACAGTCTCTGAAATGTAATCAATCAAATTAATAAAGTAAAAAGTAGCTCCTTGAAAGACAATTCTACCATTACCTTTAAATCCAACCTCTCCTTTTCCTCTCCTGTCTTTTCTTACATCTTTCTCCATCTCTGAGTAAAGTTAGCTCACACTCTTTCCCCTCCATGGACCTTTAGCTAGCAACACACTGCCCAAACTGCACAGGAACAGTTTGTGTGTTCACTGATTATCTTTCGAGCTGATAGAAACGTTATGTTGTGTAGAAACATTACTCCCTTTATGCTCATTCCTCTTCTGTAGTGCTAGTTAGATGCTGTCTACAACATACAGACAGCTGCACTCGCCTCGGCACACTTTAACCCCGCATAAACGCCATTAATGGTAGTGCTAAACCTAAAGTAATGAAAATGTAAGGAGTAGAAAATACAGAAAATACAGATATTTGTGTTAAAATGTAGAAAGTAAAAGTAAAAAGTTGTCAGAAAAATAAATACTCAGGTAAAGTACAGATATCTGAAAATTCTACTTAAGTACAGTATTTATACTTCGTTACTGTACTTAAGTATTTATTCTTCGTTACTTCCCACCTATGTAAACTGCACATTTAATCCATGAGATTTTAAAAACTTTTTCATTATTAGACTGGGTAACAATAAAAAACAACCTTCCCTTACTTTGTGTGTGTCTTCGTTGATAAGAAAAATAAACCTTCCTGGGTTTTTTTTTTTTTTTTTTTTTTTTTTAAATTTCCACATTTTCCAAAGACAACCATCAGACCCTTTGGTAAAAAACAAAAAACAAAGCTTCACACATATTAGCCAAGGTGGTTAGTAAGAGAAAACCTTTTTCTTAGGATGATATATCACATTATTCTCAGTTACTTGCTAACGCTACACATATCTGTGCATGTGTGCAATAACACACAGATGACAACTGATCTCAGAGCAGTGAAAACAGAGCCAGCGGCAGCTCAGCTACCACTCTAATTTCCTGTCAAATTTCCATTGAAGTCCAGACGTTTATCCAAAATGTGCATGTGCAAATAACCAGGATCAGCTGGTGGCCCCTCACCTTGCTCAACTCAAGCCTTGAAACAGACACACCCATAAAGAAATGACAATGCCAAAGACAGTGACCATAGAAACCTGCTCCTGAAGACAATATTCAACTGTGGCCACAAGATGGAACTAATTTACTGGGTGGTTGCAAACAGGCAACAGAGAGAGAAAGAGATCACGTTTGCTTTGGTAGGTTTTAAATTATATCTATTTTTCGATTTCACAGGACAAGCACAGCCTGCTTTGCTTACCCAGAACATCACAATAAATTACAGTACTTGCAGTAAAGTAATTACACTCTTCACAGGATGAGAATCACAAAGTGCTTCACAATAATATAAAACAGATATACACAAAACAGCACAATCGAAGATACAGCACAAATCTAGTTAAAAGCCAGTCTAAGTAAATGAGTCTTAAGCTGCTGTTTAAAAGAATAAATGCAGTCAAGGCAAAGCATTCCACAACCTGGGGGCTACAACTCTAAAAGATCTATCTCCTCTGGTCTTAAAATGTGTTCGTGAGAGTACCAACAGCCTTTGATTACATTTTTGCATTACAATTAAGTTATTACAAATATGCATCTAATCAAAACACAGAGAATATATTACTGCCACCAATATGTTTAGCTTTTAACTAAAAAACAAACGTGTCTATAATATTCATATGCAAATCATTTGTTTCTTTTGAATATATATTTATGGTAAATTCAAGGTCAGCATAATGCACTATGGAATTTGAAAATGGATCTGAAGAGAAAGAGCATTCAGAGATATGGAGTCATGAAAAAGTTTGTGACTGCTGCTACACAAACAATGACAGCATGCATCTGAAATTTCAGTTGTGTAAAATCAATTGGTTTAAAGGAGGTGGTGGAGATAAACAAGAATCACTGTGAGATTTGTTATGTCCAAAGAAAATAAGAAATTGAAACAAGAAAAACTGACACACAGTTTCTTGGCATAATCTAAATCCAGATACCATGCTGGGTCAAGAGGGAGGACATTTTTGCCTATTGCAAAGGTATTGAGATAAGGCTGCTTGCATTTGTTTTGGTTTTTTTCCCCACTTTTAGAAAATCTGATGATGTTTTAGCACATACTTATTCAGAATAATAGACAATTCAAAAGGATATGGGAATTGATAAGAACCACAAATGAAAAGAAAATGTTGGACCTCCTTTAGCTCCTGAATACTTACTGTTTCAATGAATGAAATGTACACCCAGTGCAAGGCTTCAGCATACACTTTCAAGACAAAGATTGCAAATCCCGTCAAACGTCCACAAAAGAATCATTTGTGTTCCCTTTTGTACATCATAACTATGAATTCTATGAAAATAAAATTAAATAAAATATTCTGCACTCACCCATCAGTGCTGTCAACTATTTTCAGTCACGGTCTGGAGAAACCATTCTGAGCACTAGAGGGCAGCAGAGACTAAAACCGCTTTCTGACCAATCTGCTACAGCATGACATGATGCAGTGAAGCTGTGAGCTGGAATGACTATTAAAAAGTCAAAGCTTCTCACCACTTGACATCCACTGTTTATATTTTTTTACATTGAATTATGATAAAGGATTTTGTATAAAATTGTTCCAAATCCAGATGCTTATTTAACAGCTGGGCCAACACATTACATAGGAATGATCTTCATGCACTGAACAAAATTTTATAAATATAAATCACTAGCTTCAGTCTTAAAATATTTTAAATATGTCCAAACACAGAATAAGATTTCAACCCCAGCGGTTACAGAGACATCTTGATCAAAACTGGAGGAGAGAGATTTTTATCTGATCTGTAAAACCTTCAAACAATGATGACAGCAAGATGAGAAAGCATGGTTCTTCACACTCACAACAGTACACAGTACACAGCAGTACACAGTAATGCTTCATACACATTTGGTTAATTAAATTTTACAGCTCCTTTTGGTGCAACGAAGTGTGTCTCTCACAGTTATGCCACTTGTTATTTGTACTGATATATAAGAAAGAAAGAAAGAAAGAAAGAAAGAAAATTTTTTGGTGCTCTCCAGAGTGTACCAAACGTCTCGCCCTATGAAAGGAGGGAGTCCCTCATCCCCCTAAACCCTGAACTTGATAAGCGAAAAAATAAAATTGATATTTGGATGGATATTGTAATTAAAAAACACAAACTATCTGTGAATTCACAGAAGTTCCTGGATAACTTAACCCTGGATAAGCAGCTACGAAAATGGATGGGCAGGTTTTATTCTTACAATCTTCCCTGAAACTGGCTGCTGGAAAGTAATCAGGGTGCTGTGTCCCTCATGTCTTGAGATCTTCCATTTTCTCTGTGCTTTTTGAATATAACACTTATTACCACCTCACAACAAGCTCTTTAGAGCCTCATACTGGGTGCTGAATAATGCTTTCTGCAGACGCCTGGTTTCCAAGATTTAGTTGAAGATAACTGTTGTTATCTGCTCCTGTTTTCTGCGATTTACTTCAATGATTAGAATATGCTCTTACCCAAAAAGTTGTCAACACAATTAGCACTGACAAACAACCACAATAGCTGCATCAAATGGAGATCTGTTCTTGTGAATGTCTCACAGAATGTGATTATCATTGGACTTTAATGGCTTTCAGACTTTCAGAAACTAAAATGATTTAAATATGAATGCTGTGTTGGAGGCAACAAAATGCGTTCTTGAGGATCTTTCCTGTTCAAGAGATCTGAGTCTGCCTCTTCTTTAAATGCTTTCAAAGGAGCTTCATCTTAAATGAATGTAGTTTATAGTGATTGGAATATCTATGCTACACCTCTGTGTTTGCATATTGCAACAGCATGTAGAGAATTTTTTAAAATGCAGGGCGAGTCGCCGTTTTGCCTTTTTTTTCCAGGAGATGGTAGTAAATAGACAAAATGTTCTGTCTGCACACAGACCAGACTGCAGGTCTGTAGCTTCTAATATCTTAATACTTGCCAATTTTCATGCATTGTGCAGAAGAGGGACTCAAAGTCGAAACCACTGTTCCTGTCTTACGTTTGAAGTAGTCACAGAGGACAAGTAGTTCTACAATGTCAGTACTTATAGTAATTGCAGGTAAGGCTTTGATTTCTGGATCTTTTATAGCATCATGTAATATTCATGAACTCGATACTAAATGCAACATGCTCACATGATGGAGTCTGGAGTATGGATTAGCACCTGAGCTTGCTTTGGTGTACCAATGTACCGTATATCTGAATATTAAACAGTGTTGACCATAATGATGCCATCAGAATGGTCCAGCAGAAAATTCATTTACTTTGTTATTTCATTAAAAAAAAAATCAAATCAAATCATTAACATTATGCTTGGTTTCTGCTACAAAAACAGGTGAGTATTTAATATTCTTATTACTAAATCTTATGACTTAATTTTACTTATAAAAATAGTCAGTACAGTTCAGGTGAGTGGGCACAGTGACCTTTTTGGACCGGGCTGGACCCCCAGGGCACGTGCAAAACGCCTACGCTAAAGATAGAGTTTCCCTGTTTCCTTTGACAGAAAACGTACTGGATTTCTAATATCAGTCATATCACCACTAAATAAAGAAAATGGCAATTTCAGGCAATTTTAGACATCAATCAAAGCAAATCAAAGCGAAGCAGCAACACAAAAGAACAAAAATATAACAAAACAACCAACCAACAAAAAAACAAAGACACGGAAACTGGAAGTGCAAAATTATAACTAATTACAGTGAGTGTTCACGAGAATACTCTGGCATCCAGAGTCGAAAGAAATGCATGAAGTTAGACTACTTGATCATTCATCACGTGAGTGTGATTGGTTGTCTGTCTCTTTGTGTTAGCCCTGATTGATTGGTGACCTGCACACAGTACACCCTTCCTCTTGCCCTGTGGCAGCTGGGATAGTCCAACCTTGGAGGGTGCTGCTTGGACAAAGTACATAATTACAAATATGTGCACGTTATGTTTCAGGCAAACTTGCAAAATTAAATGTGCAAATTTTTTTATTCAAATTTTAAAAATATGAATCATTTTCAGGCATGATTAACAACAAACAAACAAACAAAAAACCCTTGAAGGTCCTCAAAGCCATTGAACCTGTGAAAATACTGAGCATGAGTAGAAAATTTGAAGCCAATTCCAAAATCAAAGTAAAATCATTGTTAAACACCTGAAGAAATCATCGTTCCTTGTAAACAGAGTGTTTTAATTCCTTTGTTCATCCCTTTTCTAATTATGGAAAACATGTCTGTCATGCAGTAAAAGTGCAGTTGACTTATCTGATCTTGTTTTATCTCTCATGTGGAAGCTACACATTCAGTGCACCACTAGCAGGACGATTTTCAAACGGTGTGTTTTGAAATCTGAATTCAAAGATCAAAAGCGTGTTCCCATCGAGGGGACTGGGCAGATCATCAGTGGTTAGAGGCAACTACTGACCTCGTGTCCAATCCAGCCTGTCAGCTGTCAAATGAAAACCATTCCTTCTTTAAAGTACTCTGCACATTATGCCTATAGTGTGTAAGCCACTTTTACATTGCAGTCACAAGAACATTGTGTTTGAACCTCATCGGGAAAAGTGGGGGCTTTTGTTAGCAGGCTTGTCACGTTATCTATTCAGGACAGTAACACATCGAGCTGCCTGCATTTGTTCTTGTGGTATGGATTTTGTTTGGATTTGTGAAGTTGCTGTCCAGGGTACTGCTTCAATCCTCGCCACGAGGAAGCTGCAGAGCAAGGCAAGTAGGTAAAGAAATATATAGGATGTGAGGTGCAGGATGAAGCAGATTATTTGAAAGTTATGCTGCCTGCTGTGAAATATATATGAAGGCTTTGAAAGCACAGATCCATGTCAAGGCTGTGCACATATTTATAGCACTTTTTTTTCTCTTACTGAGCACTCAAAGAGCCTCTGCATTCCTCGCCATTCACACGTTCACACACATATTTATGTTACACTTTAATCGCTGCACTTTATCATGCACAAACTTACACTTTTGGTGGAAAAATGCAAAAAACTAAATGTTTAATAAAAACATAGGACAAAATATATTAAATGTATTCACTTGTTCTTCACTTTTTCCACATTGTGTCATGTTACAACCTTATTCCAAATTGGATGACATTAATTTATTCATCTCAAAATCCTACACACAATACCAGATAACAATGAAAGTTAACAAATTGTTTAAAACCAAAAACCAAAGATATAACATGTACAAAAGTATTCACAGCCTTTGTCATGATATGTTTTCCCCTGATCACTGCATGATAGGGGTCCAACTGCGTTACTTTCAGTTCATTGGGCATCATTTGGAAATGCACAAATCTGTCCGTGTACGGTCTTAAAGTTGACGCGTCATGTCAGAACACAAACCAGGCCAGGGAATTGTCCAGCAACTGAGACAGGATCATATCAATGCACAGATCTGATAGATACATACAGAAAAAGATACAGAAAAAAATCTGTAGCATTGTCCCAGTGAGCACAATGCCCACCATCATTTGGTAAAGGAAGAAGTTTGAAACCAGCAAGACTATTCCTGTAGCCTGCTGCCAGGCCAATCTGAGCAATCAGGACAGAAGGACCTTAGTCAGGGAGGTGACCAAGAACCCACTGGCCACTCTGACAGAGCTCTAGTGTGGCTCTGTGGAAAGAGGTGAAAGTTCTAGAAGGACAGCCATTTCTGCAGCACTACACCAATCAGGCCTGTATGATAGAGTGGCCAAACAGAAGCCACTTCTCAGTAAAAGTCACATGACAGCCCATCTGGAGTTTGCCAAACAAAAATTCTCTGGTCTCATGTCTGGAGGAAACCAGGCACTGCTCATCACCTGGCCAATACCATCCCCAGAGTGAAGCATGGTGGAGGCAGTATCAATTCTATGGGGATGTTTTTTCAGCATCAACAGGCAGACTAGTCAGGGTAGAGGGAAAGATGAATGCAGCAATGTAAAGAAACATCCTTGATGATAACCTGCCACAGAGCACTCTGGACTTTGGACTGGGGTGAAGATTTATGACAATGACCATTTTGTTACTGTCCACGAGTGGCCCAGTCAGAACTCGGACTGGAACCCGATTAAACATCTCTGAAAATGGCTGTGCAAAAATGATCTGACCTGATGAAACTTGAGAGATTCTGCAAAGACAAATGGGAGAAACTTCCCAAAAAAGTGAGCCAAGCTTGTAGCATCACACTCAAAAAAACTTGATGCTGTAATTGCTGCCAAGCGTGCTTCAACACAGTATTCAGAGAAGGCAGTTGAATTTTGAAGTGAAAAATAAATTTAATCCATTTTACATGACAAAACGTGCAACAAATGAAGCGCTATGAATACTTTCTGGATGCACTACAAAGAAAAACAAATATCTCTAGGTAAATCTTTAAAAATGATTCTGAACTTTTTTTATTCACTTAAATAATACATTTCATCTTTTTAACATATCAGGAGAAATTAAAATGAAATACTTTCATTTTAATTTTATTCATCTGATAGATTTTCAATTTGTTGCAAACTGAATGATAAATGAAGAATTTTGGCTGATAAATATATTGCACTCTATCATCTGAGGGTAAGACAATGTACTTTTATGTCCCAGGTGTGTGGGAGCTATTCCAGAGTCGACTTCTTTAGTTTTTTCAAAAAATGATCTACACAGAATAAATGACGGTGAAATAGAAACTACTAATTTACATCATCGCCCAGCCACTCTCAAAATAAGCTTGGGAACACATGAACATTTCAGATACTGGAGACTAAATGTTTCCCTTCCTTTTTCAAGAAATGCAGAAGCATTCGGCTTTAAATGAAAATGAGCACATCTCTCTCTCTCTATGCTATGGGAAGGTGCCAAAACTCTAAGGAGGGAGAAAATAATATCCTCCAGGACAAAAAAAAAAACAAAAGCCTAAGGAACTAAAGAACCTTGAAACTATAATTAACAGAATACAAAGAGAGAATAAATGAACAAGAGACAGAAAATTTTCAAATTACTGCAAAAAGTCAAAGAGAATCTAGATGAGCTACTTGCTTACAAGGCTGAGATTCACAGGCAGAAAATATTATGAGTAGGGCAACAGATAGGGTGGCACCAAGAATTAGACATCTCATAACCAACCACAAGCTTACGCCTTTGCAGCCTACTACACAAATCTGTATGAAGGATAAAATCAAGACAATTAGTCAGAGAGGATTCAGTCTTTGGGACCACTTAACATGACCAAAATATGCAGTGACGATGCAGCTGATCTGATTGGCCAATCACAGAAACAGAAATGAGATAGCAAGTCTCCAGAAGCTGATGGGTTCCCCAGAGAGTACTATAAGACATTTACAAATGAGCTCACCCCAGTTTTATGTAAAACACACAATTATGCACTAGAAATGGGAAATACATCGAAATCATGGAGCGATGCCTTCACAACAGTAACAAAGGAGCAGAAAGACTCCATATTATGCACAAGCTAACAACCTGTTAGTCTTCTGTGTGTGAAGCACTCTACACAAAATAATACAGAAGTATATGAAAAAAGTTAAGTCAGACATGGGGAAATTAATATTGGAAGGGCACTAAAAATATGCAGCCAGTAGCAACTGTGGGTAGATCAACATGAGTGTTTCTCAGCTTAGATGCTGAGAAATCATTTGATAGGGTGCACAGGGTACATCTGCAGCATACATTATTAAATACAGGGTTTGATGCAAAGTTTGTCAGATATATTGTGTTAATTTAAGAAGACCCTAAGCCCAGAGTTAGGTTTAATGTCTGTAAGCTCAAGGAAGGGACAAGAGGGGGAGACAGACTCTCTCTGGTGTTATTTGCTCTTAAAAAGCATCAGGCAGTATCCAAAGATTCATTGGTGGAAAAAGGGATTCAACATAAGACAGCTGTATTTGATGATTATTTATTACTTTTTATATAATTTCTACAAAATCCTCTGTCTTCAGCCCCCATGCTTTTGAACTTCCTTCACTTCTATGGTCCAATTTTAGACATCAAAGTTAATCAGAGCAAATTTAAGGTAATGATGCTTGCCAGAAACTGGAGGCAGCTACAATTGTGCAATCACACTAACATCTAGCTCTACACAATTATTTGATTCAAATGATTGAAAAAAAAGTATTAAAATAAATAACAGAAAATTTAACAAGATGGGAGTTTCTCCCACCATCTCTGTTTGGAAAAACTGAAACAGTGAAAATGCATATGCAGCCCAGGCAGCTATACTTGTTTCATTCCTTACCTCTGTGGATCCCCTTGTCTACTTTTTGCCTAGTTACATAAAGTTAAATCCAAATATGGTGAGCAGAGCAAAAACAACAACAACCCCAAAACAAAACAAAACATAGAGTAAGATTATAGAAACTGTGCTGACCAAAGGAGAAGGGAGATCTGTCTCCCCAAAACCTAAAGGAATCATTACTGAGCAGCTCAGCTTTCTGCTGTTACTCAGTGGATTTGCAATGATCAAGAGACGGGTTTGGTTCAGGCAGAACAGAAATCTGTACAGTACTTCTCTGTCAGCCCTGCTGTTCCTGGATGGAAAACCTTGGAATAAACTCAAAATAAAAAATGGATGAGGCAGACCCTACGGATATGTTCTATAGTCAGGAGCAGTGTGGCTGTCTTTATCACCAGCTTTGTCGATCACTGGTTTCACAGAGTTTCTTACATCTTTGTGAAAAGTATGGATTCAGACTGGGACAATCTAAAGACCTCAGATTCAGTAAAAGGACTACATGTTACAATCCCTGATAATGCATTGCTTTAAATGGAGAAAATCTTGAGGGATGGTTGTTATGAGGAAAGGCAGCCCAGAAACTTTACCAGCCCTTGGTTAGGTTTAGGGATTAGAGATCTGATCTAGATTATCATATTAAAATTTGGGACACATCGTCAGTAGTGGACCTTGGATTCATCGGGTGTTTCGGCCATTATCACTAGACACCCTCATCCAAGATGGCCCTGCCAGGGTTGATCAGGCCCCGGAGTGTGTCACTGGTTTATGTAAAAATTGTTATTTCTCTTCTTCTTTCTGCTGTTTAGTTTTTTACAGTTTATTTTCTCCTATCTATTCACTGCAACTGAGAAATAATACTTACCTCTTTAACATTTATGGAGCCTCATTTCTTCAAAGGGATAGAAAAGGTGATACAGAGAAGTAAGACAAGAGGGACAAGATAAGAGAGAGCAGAGAGGAGAGCCGAAAGGGGGGCGCCCGATCTGGCTTCCCACACCTCCCCGCCGGATCGGGCTGTACGCTCTACCTCCCCACCCCCTCCCAGAAAAGGGAAGAAGAGCAGAGGGAAGAAGAGCGGAATATTTTCTGTCCTATTCTTTCATTCCTCCTTTTGGTTTCACTACCATGAGGTTAACTGTACAGTCCCCAGGAGGCCCTGAGACAGCTGTATCAGTCAACCAGCAAAACTTCTAATATTATGTTTTACCTTTTTGACGCCCCCTGGTGAGGCAGGCCCACCACGGGTCGATCAATTCTTGACATGTGTATCGTGATTAGCTGACTGCCTTAGCTGCCCAAGTGATGTCAGCCCTTTTTAGCCATAGCCAGTGACTGGTCCTCTCAGCAGTGTTAGCCAATTCTCTTATAGCCTGCCGTTGTGCCTGTCCTCTGATCCCAATCTCTCTAAGCAGTTTTGCTGTTGTACTGGCAATAAAGCCCCTGCACCCCACTTCAACTGGGCGCACCTTGATCTTCCAGCCTCTGTCCTCTGCCTCAGCTGCCAAGTTGGCATAGCGCAGCTTCTTACACTCAAATGCTTCCTCAATTTCTTATTCCCATGGTACCGTCAGCTCAGTGATGTAAGTTTTTGGGAGTTAGACCAGAGGACGAGGTCTGGTCACAGAGTAGTTGTTACGATCTCTGTGGGAAAAATTAGCCTCTGATCCAAGTCCACTTGCATCTGACCAATCCCTGCAACCTTCAGCGGGCCCGGGTCCGGGGTTGAGGGGCTTGTCCTCGGCTTGTCTCCATCCCGGACAAATGCTGATGAAAACTGACGCTCCTCTTGGTTCGTGAAAGGTTGAGCGTTGATGGATTTTCTTTTGTGCTCAACTTTCTCGGCTAGACACCTGAGGACCTGGTTGTGTCTCCATGTGTATCTGCCCTGAGTAAGGCTAGTCCTACAACCAACTAAGATGTGCTTGAGTGTTGCTGGGACTGTACACAGGGGGCAGGCTGGGTCCTTTCCAAACCACAGCTGCAGATTTATTGGGGAAGGCAGCACATCGTATGTCGCTCGGATGATGAAACTTACTCTATTAGTCTCCATTCCCCAGATTTCACTCCATGAGAGTTTACTCTTTTCAACACTCTCCCAATTTATCCAGTGACCCTGCTTGGCCAGTGCTACGGCTCTGGCATATCTGGCTGTTTCCTCCTGTCGACGCACCTCCTCCAGTACCATTTTTTGACGTTCGGTTACAGATGCCTGTTGCCACCAAGGTGTTACTGCTCCAAGACCAAATCCTCCTCTGCCCTGTTGGATGTGACCCATCACATCACGATGCCAAAGAGCAGATTTGGCCCGTAGCACATATGTGGCTGGGGTCCACTTCCTCCCCATTGATAGGGTGGGAGCAGTGCCTCTATGGGGTCCCAGGAGTCCGTGAGTGACATCTCAAGCCTCACTTTTGCACATTTAAACTCCTCTACCAGGCTAGGGATAGGCAATGACAGTATCCCGTTGCTATAGAGTCCAACACTGCTGAGGCATTTGGGAAGTCCGAGCCACTTCTTAACGTAGGACCTCATAGCCTCTCTAGTCGATTGACATGATTAAATGAGACCTCATACATTGTCAGCGGCCACAGTAGTCTGGGTAATAACCCAAAATGGAAGCACCAGACATTCAGTTTCCCTGGGAGTGCAGTGTTGTTAATCCACTTGAGGTCATTAGCCAAGTTCTGCCTTAGTTGTTCTAGTTGCCACGTATCATTGAAGTCTGCATTATACCACCATTCCAGGCTCTTTATGGGCTTCTCTAATACTGTTGAAATTGGTTCTCCACTGATCAATGTGCCCTCTAAGCTGCGTGCGTGCGCGATCGACACGGTCTCTGCGCACAGAAAATCTGCACTGTGCACAAAAAAAAAAATTAAACCTGAACTGAAATTAAAATAAATATGTAACATTGTGTGCTGTTTTGCAGTGTGAGTCAGTATGTGACTGGTGACTGGCTGCTCCAGCCAATAATGTGATTCACATTCGTATATACGCAACTAAATAAAGTCGTTGACAGGCTATGACAGCGTCCTTATGTGGTGCCACCAGTGTTTTAGCTAGCAGAGCAGTGTCGCCAATGTGGAGTGAAGACACGCTAATGACAACGTGTACAACCATTGGAGATGTGACCAGGACAGATGAAAAAATTGATGGAAAAAGTGTGGACTTCAAACTATGTACCAGTTTTTATAAAACTAGAGTTATTATTCATTATGTTTTTTATTATGTTTTTTCCTGAATACTGTCGTTGTTTAAATTTACTATGGGAAGAAATGGTAAAAGGAAAGCGCTCCGCCTGTGAGTATAAAAAACAAAAACAAAAAACCCCACCCTTTCCTATTGGTGGAAAAATGTCCCATGTCAACCAAACAAAAAATGACATGGCAACGCGGCATTTGGTTGTTTAGGAAGAGGGAGAAGTTTTAGGATTGATGGCAGCGAGAGAGCGAAAGAGAGAGAGAGAGAGTTTTGAGATGTTACAGATTTGTGACGTTTAGCGTTTTTGGAGTATAAAATTAGTGTGTTGTTTAGTGGATAGTTTTGTTGTTTGTGTCAGAACAATGAGGTGACTGCTGAATGTCACAATTGCTGCCATAAAGCTACCAAAGGCAGATTACAATGTAAAAACAATGTAAACAGTTAAACACACACAACACACTCCACAGGATGCACTCAGAAGCTACCGTGCAGCTTCACAAGTACACTGTACAATCTGCACTGGTCACTTCACTTTATTAGTATTTATATTAGGAAAAAAATGTGCAATACTGTACTAACTGCCACTAAAAATTTTTGTACTGTTCAGTCTTTACTGCTGCTCATTCCTGCCACTGTGCAATGTCCCATCCGACCCCCGTCACAGTCTTTATTTCTTTATTTAATCACTAGTGTGTACATACATTTATATATACATACATATATTTAGTCTGTTAACTGTTAATCTTTTTTCCTTTACTATATTTTTATTAATATTTTGCTCTTTACTATTTTTTTCTACTGTACCATTCTGCTGAGTGACTGTCTTCTGCTTGTCAAATACATTTCATTGCAACGTTGACCCTGTGCTAACTTGCATATGACAAATAAAGCTGAAAACTGAAACACTGTCTCCAGATTAAAAACAGGTGGAGTGGTACACCTCCTGCTGTCAGACCTGCAGGTATCAGGCTCCTTTATCTTACAGTAGACAAATTATTTTTTGGAGCGGCACAAATGATTTGTGTGGCATCTGATTTGGTGCAGAACACCTGATTGTTCTGTAAATAGTTTGAAATGGTTATTTTAAAAAATGCATTGGCCGCATTTTTAAGATAAATAGCTGCAAATAACTTGTATTTTGCAGACAAAGAATTACAGGACTCTCTCCCAGTGCACAGCAGGAACTTCACGCAGACTCATAATAAAGTCAGAGCTTTATAAAAAAGAAATGTTAAGTGTGTTTTCTAAATTGGAATTCAACTTACTTTTACTTCCAATAGTGTTAACATACTACACAGGTCATGAACAAGATTTTTTTTTTCCATTGTACGTGGGCTAAAGCAGTTAATTAAAAGTATTCTAACAGAAATGTAAATACTGTAATTCAATTTTTTAATTAACCATGTAACTTGTATGGATTTGATGCTGGTGTGACCACAGTACATCTGCTGTTGCTCACAGTGGTCCAAGGGACCGCTCAGGGAGTTGGTGTTTTTGCTCAGAC
Organism: Pelmatolapia mariae; assembly: GCF_036321145.2. Classification (NCBI taxonomy): domain Eukaryota; kingdom Metazoa; phylum Chordata; class Actinopteri; order Cichliformes; family Cichlidae; genus Pelmatolapia; species Pelmatolapia mariae. Next base: position 23,952,556 of record NC_086232.1, on the reverse strand, counting down.
ACATGAGAAATTAGAGGGAACATTGCCACTGATATAGAATTGCTGGGCTGTCAGTTTTCTCTTTATGATGGAGATGCTGCGAGATTTACTTGGCTTAAACGCCATTCTTGCCCATTCGATGTTTTCCCTTGAGCTTCTGTAGCAATTGTCTAGTACATGGTTTTGTTGTTGTAATGATGGTCATGTCATCCATGTGGGCTCTAATGGGAGGCAGACAAAGGCCACTCTTGAGTCTCTCACTTCCCACTACCCACCGAGATGCCCGCATGACCAGCTCCATTGCCATGATAAATACCAGAGGGGAAATCGTGCAGCCTACCATAGCTCCAATTTCCAGGTGCTGCCAGGCTGTGGTGGTGTTCTCAGCTGTTACACAAAACTGTAAATCCTGAAAGTAGGTCTTGACCAGTCCTGTGATGTGGTTGAAGGCCATCCACAAGATCTCGTGCGGAACTGACCCGAAGGCGTTGGCAAGGTCTACAAAGACCACATGAAGGTCTCTTTGTTCTTTCTTAGCAGTTTGAATCTGGTGCCAGATGATGCTGGCATGCTCCAGACATCCTGAAAAGCCCCGTATGCCAGCCTTCTGCACTGATGTGTCAATATAGTTGTTTCTTTGCAGGAAAGTAGATAGTCTTTGGGCCAGGACACTGAAGAAGATCTTTCCCTCTACGTTCAGCAGGCTGATCTGGCGAAACTGACTGATAGATGAGGAGTTCTTCTCCTTAGGGATCAGAATACCTCCTGCTCTTCGCCAAGCCTTTGGAATCACTCCTTTCTGCCACTCTACCTTCATCAGCTTCCACAGGTATTTGAGGACTCGTGGGGTGTTTTTATAGAGCCTATATGAAATGCCATTAGGTCCTGGAGCTGATGCTGCTCTTGCCTGCTTCGCTACCTTCTCCACTTCACTCCATGTAGGTGGTCTTATGTCCATTTGGTGTTCAGGTGCCTGGATAGGCGGCATATCACTCGGAATGGTAACTGGCTCATGCCTCAGATCATCCAAGTAAGTTTTCCTCAGATGATCTTCCAGGTCTTTATGGGCATTTTGAGGCACCCGCTCTTTTCTTCGACAAAAAGGCCCTTAACAAAGCTGTATGGGTTGCTGTAGAAAAGGGTCCGTGTCTGTTCTTTCTTCTTACATTGTCATCTGAGGTGTTCTGCTCTTCGCAGCTTAGTAAGTTGTTGCCTTATTTCCTCCTGCAGGGCAGTGAGTCCCTCCCTTTCTGTCTCATAGGCCCTCCTCCACTGTTTCCTCAGTTGTCTTCTCTCTTTCACTAATCTATCAATTTCCCGCTGTCTCCTGGACTTTAACTGGTTTAAATGGCCTTTCTGCTGTCTCTGACCCTTGTTCTTTACCCCAAACCGTTCAAACCAAGGCTGTAGATGATGGTTCCCAAATTCTCCAACTTCCTTTCAACTGGACCCTTTTGTTGATCTAGTCTAAGAGCCAGTTCCGAGTCAATGGTTTCCCACTCTCTTTTCTCACTGGATCTGGGCCACAGAATCTGATCTTTCCTACCCTCCATCTTCCTTTCACTTGCTAGAAGTGGTTGGCTAGACTCAGTGTTGGAGGATTCTGTCAGCTGTTTCTGGATGAGCTCTGGGCTGGAACGTAGTGTTGATCGTGGCTGGCTTGCATCTATACACAAATGTGTTGCTAGCTCTTCCGCCACTGCTCTCGCAGACCCTAGGACAGGTGTCAGCAACTCTAAGCACTTGTGCCACAGCTGGCACGCGAAGGGTTAACTAACGGCTCGACATGCAGTAAATTAATCTGAGAAGGTGCATTAAAAAATAAATGGCCGTGCCAGCGGTGCACATTTTAACTCGCATGGACACATTAGTTGTGGCGCTTCTTAATGACGGTATCTTAGCTAACAACCCCAACTACCAGATTCAACTTGTAATTGGCTAAAAATAACGTAACCTACCGGTGAGAGGGACGTTGCTAGCTGGAAGTTTTTTCAAGCAATGTTGAAATTTCCACATTCCGACACTTCAAATGCTTCAGGAGCTGTCCGCTCAGCGCAGCACGGATACATCCGTAGACTCGAGACAGAATTCACAATGCGTTTTCGGGACTTTCGGGTGTATGGACCAATGTTTTCTTTTATGATCAAACCAGAAAGCTTTAATGAGCAAGTGGATTTGTCTTGCATTAACTGGCTGGACACAGAGGACATCGAAATGCAGCTGACTGAACTGAAAAGCTCGACTTTGTGGGGGTCAAAGTTTGCAGAACTATGAACACAGCTGGAATCCACAGCTGTGCGTGTTCATGGAGCTTGCATTTTCACCTGCTGGACATCACTACCTGTCAAGTTTAACTGTCTTCAGAACATTGCAGAGGCCTTATTGACAGTATTTGGCTCTACATATCTGTGTGAGCAGATTTTCTCTCACACGAAGTGTGTCCTCAGGTAGCTGTCTGAATGCTGGACACTCGGAGACCTGTGTCTCTGAGTGGGAGACCAGAGATCATATTAACATGTGTATCCCTGTATTAACAAACATGCCATATTGGCCCAGTTTATTTTTCTTATCATTGTTGTGAGGAGACCATAAATAGCATTTGCATTTTCTGTTGTACAGTTCATTTGCTGTTATGGAGTTCTTGTTACTGATAAAAAGTGTCTTTTTTTGTTTCAAAATAGCTGATCTGTTGTATGCCAACATCTGCAAACAAAGATAATTCTATAAAGTTGTTCTATATAGTGTGTAACTGTTGATATAGAGCGTTATTAAATTTATTGCTAATGCAATCATATGGCACATTGACTTCTGAGGAAATTTTAGATGGCACTCATCATCAGAAAGGTTGCTGACCCCTGGGTTAGACCTTCATATTAAATTTTTTTTTTTTTGCCTTTTTAAGAACATATTTTAACATTGGACTCAAAAACAAATAAATCCTCCCTAACAAAAAAGGAACTTCAAGTGCCAAAATGCTTTATATTTCTTCACTTAAATATACAGCTGCAAGTATGGGTGACATGGGCCCCAAGTTTGATGTGTTCTGCCGTAAACTGGACAAACCAACATAAGGATGGAAGCCACTGTGGGACTTTTTCAGTAAGTTGAGCATGTGTTTCATAAGTTAAACAATAAATTAACACCAATAGCTAGTTAACCCATAGCTATTCACACAACAACGGGGTGTTGGGTAACTATGATGTTTTTATTTTAGAAAAAAAAGTACACATTAGTTAAGATACTTTAATAGAAAAATGGAAAGGTGATACAACCTCAAAAACGTGGTTGCCTCTAGATTTAAAAAGAGAAATAAGGTCTAGTAGTTACACTATATAAAGAATAAATGCACAATTTAAAAAACAAAATTTATAGGTAGATATATCGACTTCTTATTGAATTATATGAATTATTATGGCTTTGTCTGCCACTGTGTTTTTCTTTAAACTACTTAGGAACACTTTTACTGGCAGTCAGTGATGTCACTGAAAGGCAAGGTTCTGTTGCCATAGTCTCCTGAGTTTATTTTGAAAGCTCACTTACGGAACTCACTTAAACAGCTTAGAAAAGACAAGCAAACACATTTGAAGAAGTGTTCCCTCATTACGGTGACATTTTCCATTTTAAAAGGTCTCAAAAACTTAACATGAGAAAGGAAACAAGAAAAAATACAAATTCAGGAGATAAGAAAGATCCAGGAGATCAAAGTAAGTAAACAAATACATCAAATCTGGGTAAAATCCCCCAAATAACAGAATCTACATTTCTAAAAATGTTGACACTCTGTGTATAAAATGAAACAATTGAATCCTATGTTTGACTGAAAATAGCATAATTACAACATGTCTAATCAAAGAAAGGTTACTGGGGCACTTTGTCTTTGGTAAAATAATGTGACAAGTTTATTCTTGGACTCAGCAGTAAAAACAGATCAACAAGTGTCATGAAGATCTAAGACTTAGTAGACCTAGTATGGACTCGTGTTGCTCTGTTTTTTATCAAAAGGATAAACTTGTTATTATAATTTAACCAATACTCCTTAAAATGCCATCAAAATCCTTCCAGTCTTGATGTCGAGCACTCTTTTTCACTACTGTGTTGTTGTTGTTGTTGTTTATAGACTCTAAGAGCAGGATGGCTAAAAGAAAGGCCAGTCCTGAAAAGAAGACCCCTGTAAAAAGAAGGAAGGTGACTGAGCAGGCTGCTCCTTCCACCAGCACAGATACACATCAGGCCAAAGGAGTGAAGCGCAAGGCCCAGCAAGATGGAGCGGGCACAACCAGTCCACCAAAGAAGATTAAACTTGCGGAGCCAACGAGCGGTGACAGGGAGCAAGCGTCTTCCTCCGTGGACGCTGGTAAAGGTAGGCTAATTAGTTGAGTGAGGGGTAGATTAAGTGCACAGCTGGTTGCTTGGTTTAAGATATTAGTGTTTGGGAGATATTTGTGTGTATGATCTAATAAGCTGATGTGCTTTTGGTGTTTTCCACATCTGCAGACTGCAGTCAAAACACAAAGGGGTGCACAAAAAATGGCAGAAGAAAGTCTGCGGGAGACAGCAAAGAGTCACCCAAGAAAAAGAAAAAGGACAAAACCAAAAACATCGTCCAAAATTCAGCAGCCGACCAGCAACGTAAGTAGCAAGCAGCTTGGCTTTTATACTCGGGTGAAGAGCAAAATGAACATTTAGGGTACAGCAGAGAGTAATTTGTGTCACAGCTGTAGCAAAACAACATTTGTGTCTTTTCAGGGGAATTCCAAGCCAGATATGTGCAGGAGCACCAGCTAGGAGGAGGCGGCTGTGGAGCAGTGTTTGCTGGCTACAGGATAACAGATCATTTCCCAGTAAGTGTTCAGATGGTGGGAGTAAGACAGGCAGTAACGCAGATAACAGATGATATCGTCAGCTGAGACACGTGCTGTTTTACACCTTTAATGATGTCATACTGAGGAAATGCTCACCAATGCTCTGTGTCTTTTAGGTAGCCATCAAACACATTCCAAAGGACAGAATCCCCATCCAAGTGACGGTAAGTGTGCAACACTTGAACTGTTTTTACATTCCTGGATTGAGTGCAGCGTTCACCTGTGGAACGTCTGTTCCTCATCATCCACTTTGTTGTAATATATCAGGATGAAAACGGGAAGAAGGTCTCGGTGGAAGTGGCCATTTTGCTGAAGCTTGCAGCTGAAGCAAATGGATCAGTGGGAACGTCTGCACCCGTGTCTCTGCTGGACTGGTTCGACTTCGGCACAGAGCTGATCCTGGTGCAGGAGAGACCTGTCCCCGCTGTGGACCTGCATGACTACATAACGGAAAATGGAGGATGTTTACCAGAGGAAAAGGCCAAGGTAAGTTGACTGGAAGAGCCTTAGACTGTACAGCATTCAATCAAAGCACAGAGTATCAGAGAAGCATCAACCCGTTGACTCATTACTGTCTTTTTCATCTTTTCCAGGTGATTCTGAAACAACTGGTTGATGCAGCAAAGGACCTGGAGGAGAAACACATCTTTCACCGTGACATCAAGAGTGAGAACATTCTGATTGAGACCGGCTCAGATGTGCCTCGTGTTCGTATCATCGACTTTGGCCTGAGCTGCTTTGCTACGGAGCGATCGCGGTTCCGCTTCTTCTATGGTAACATATTCAGCTCCTGCTCTTCACAGATGTAGCAATTTGTGCCTTTTGTTTTAGAAGAAATTGTAATTGTGTCTGTTTATTAGGTACACCTATCCACACCCCTCCCGAATGTTGCTGCCGCAAAAAATACAGGCCTGGACCCACCACGGTGTGGCAGATGGGAGTGGTGCTGTATGAAGCGCTTCATGTGGGGGACTTTAACACCATGATGTTCCTCGAAAAGGAACTGAAATTCAACAACCATCTGTCCCCACGTAAGAAAACATCACACTTCAAGATTCACCGATGGCTTGGATCACTGGAACTATCATCTTCATCTTTATTCTCCTTCCTTTCTTTCCAGACTGCCGGAATTTCTTGGACGCATGTTTAGCCGATGTCCCGGCGAAGCGCCCAACGCTGGGGGACCTCCAGCGTCACCCCTGGCTCAGATAAATTCGTCTCTCTCACACACACAGACACACAATTCATAACTTATCATATAAGTGTGGTACATGACCTAACTTTCTTTTTTTGTCTTTCTTTCATTTTTTTGTTCTTTTTAACAGGAAAAGATTGTTTTTTGGTTTTTTTGGCCTATTCTAAATTTTGCTCTCCTGAAATTCCTGTAACCCCCCCCCCAGCCATCCCAGGAAAGGGGATCTCTCTTTGAATTGGCTTTCCCGAGGTTTCTTCCCATCATTCTGGCCCCCCGGGGAGTTTTTCCTCGTCTTCATAGAGAGCTTGGGCTGGGTCAGGAGCTTCATCAAAATTGGCCTTATTTGATTAGTTTAATGGTAATAAAATACATTGATGTAATCAAATAAAAATGAGTAAAGATCAGAACATTTAACTTAAACTTCCATCAAAATAAAACTTGTTTAACTCAACTTTGCTGAGAATGCTCTTTCATTACCATGTTAAGGATTGTTTTTTACTCATGATGCATTTTGACAAGTAAGAAAACTGAAAACTAAATCAGGTTAAAGTATGTGCAAAGAAAGTCACACTGTCACTGCTCTGAAGACTTGCATCTGTTGCCCTAACCTCTAATGCGTCTCAACAGATTTCCTGGATCTAACAGAGGTTGCAACAGTTTCCTTCCCACTGTTGCTGATTGTTTGCTCATAGTGGGCTCTCTGATTGGTGGGATTCAATTTCTAATAGTATAGGGTCTCTGCCTTCCAATGTAAAGTGCCTCTAGACAACAGATGTGATTTGTTGCTATAGTTAAGGTTGAATTTAATCATTAATGTCCATTCAGTAGTGGAAGTTTTATGTTTCTTAATATCCATCTATACTCAATGTGAATTCCATAAATTTAACAGAGCTGTTTGACTGATCACCTAACATGTGACAAAACAATCCACTGTGATGCTAATGACAGTCTGCGCTCTCTTACCTGTCTGTAAAAGTTGGCCTTGTCTCTCTCACTCTGCTTTCTCTCACTCGTTTCCCGGTCCAGTGACGCCTCTCTCCTCTGTTGCAGAAGTTCCAGCCCGTGCTCTTCCTGTGTTCCGCGTGCTGGATCGTTTCTCTGTCCCCTGGTTTCCCACGGCACCTGTGCAGAGTTTCTGTTTATGACAGTGCTCTTGTTTAAGTTGATTCCTCTCATTAATAAATCTTGTAAATACTTCAAGTGATTGAGTCTGCTCTTAGGTCCAACTGCACTGTCATTTCCAGTTTGTGACATGGGCTTTTCTTTCTTTCTTTCCTTTGCATTATTGTCAGGTCTTTACCTTTCAATATAAAGTGCCTTGAGGCAACCGTTGTTGTGATTTTGGCGCTACATTAATAAAACTGACTTGAAATTGAATTGAATAAGTGCAAGAAGACACAGCTGAGCTCAATCTAAATAATAGAGCACATGTAAATAAAACTAAAGGCAAAGTACAAGAGACAAAAAACCGAAAACAGAAACTGAACTAATTACACACAGAGACAAGAGGCTAACACTCAACTAGACATAGAAACACAGGGGAGGTTACAGCCAATTAAAACACAACGATTAAAATATCAAATTCAAAGAAGTCTTCCCCTCAACCACAACCGCTCACAGCAGATGGCCGCCCCTCTCTGAGCAAGACATGTCCTTCAACGCACATATTAAACATATATGTAGGACTGCTTTCTTCCATTTGGGCAACATCTCTAAAATTAGAAATATCCTGTCTCAGATTGACGCTGAAAAACTAGTTCATGCATTCATTACTTCTAGGCTGGACTACTGTAATTCATTACTATCAGGAAGTCCTAGAAACTCCCTGAAAAGCCTTCAATTAATCCAAAATGCTACAGCAAGAGTCCTGACAGGGACTAGAAAGAGAGAGCAGATTTCTCCTGTATTGGCTTCCCTGCATTGGCTCCCTGTTAAATCTAGAATTGAATTCAAAATCCTGCTCCTCACATTCAAGGTCTTAAATAATCAGCCCTTATCTTATCTTAATGACCTTGTAGTACCATATCACCCTATTAGAGCACTTTGCTCTCGCACTGCAGGCTTACTTGTTGTTCCTAGAGTATTTAAAAGTAGAATGGGAGGGAGAGCCTTCAGTTTTCAGGCCCCTCTTCTGTGGAACCAGCTTCCAGTTTGGATTCGGGAGACAGACACTATCTCTACTTTTAAGATTAGGCTTCAAACTTTCCTTTTTGCGAAAGCATATAGTTAGGGCTGGACCAGGTGACCCTGAATCCTCCCTTAGTTATGCTGCTGTTTTTCTCTGTATGTATCATTGTAGAATCTACTGTACAATATAAATCACCTTGAGGCGACTGTTGTTGTGATTTGGCGCTATAGAAATAAAATTTATTTGAATTGTATATACAGCGCTTTACACACATTTTTACTTTAAACTAGTGTTGTCAAAATTAACACGGTAACGCAAATTGATCCGCCATCACAGTCAACGCGATTAAAATTTTTAACGCAATTAACGCATCAGCAGTGCAGAATGACTCAAAATCCCTGAAATGTTTCTGTCAACACATTTCGGGCAGTTTGTCCAAGCAGAGGTACCTTCGCACATGCGCAAATGGGCAGTTGATCTGGTAGTGACGGGCAGCTGAACCAATCAACTCAGGCTACGTCCACACGTACACGGGTATTTTTGAAAATTGAGATTTTCCGTTTTCGTTTTAAAAAATAATCCCGTCCACACGTAAACGCAAAAATGAAGGAAAACGCTGCTAGGAAAATGCCAAAGCAACAGGTGGCGATATATTCCTAACTGTGTAGAAATGTTGGCCAATCAGAAGTCTAGAAGCCTGGGTGGGAAACAGTAAACAAAGATGGCGCATAGAAGCAGAACCGAGTCCTATGTGTGGAGGGACAGTAACTGTGTGTGTATATGTAAGCATTTAAACACTGCAATTAACAGTAACAGTATTTTGTCTAAGTCCGCCATCATAGAAATTAATTTCACCGAAACAATAACGTGGCGCACAGTGTGACGTCAAAAAAGGCGCACACGTCTGACGCTGCGTTTTCTCCGTTTTCTTCGTCCACACATAAATGCAAAAACGGAGTTTTCGAAAATATCCACCCTGGCAGGCGTTTTTAAAAATCTCTGTTTTCAGTGACCGAAAACGCCGTTTACGTGTGGACGAAAGGTGCAAACGCATAGAAAAATCTCCGTTTTCAAAAATACCCGGGTACGTGTGGACGTAGCCTCAATATGGAAGATGATAAACGCACATTGGCCCCTCTCGATGGAAAATTTGAGTATTAAAAAAATAACATGACGGAACAGTCGACCGACATAAAGTATTATGTACATTGTGCAAGAAGGAATTTCCTTTTCACCGCAGCACTTCCAGCTTAAAATATCACATTGACGCGAAGCATAGTCAAGGATGCTGCTAGGACTTTGGCTAACGCATCACCCAGCTTGCGACAAACCACTCAAGGAGCATCGGGGACTCAGTAAGTCTACCTCGAAAATATTCACTGACACAATGTCAAGTGGATTGCAACAAACTGCAGACCTATTAATATCATTGAGAACACGCGCTAGCTTTGGTTCCTCGTTTCAAGGACTTGAAGTGTTAACATGAATGTGGAAGATGTTCAATAAACATGTTAAGTGTGTATATTTTCCCTTTTTTCTCGAGTCTGTTTGCTCATGCAAAATGAAATGCGATTAATATAGAATAAAAATGAATGATATTTAATTGTGATTAATCACAATTAACCCACAGTAACCCTGTGATGAATCTGATTAAACATTTTAATTGTTTGACAGCGCTAATTTATATTATATATTAGTGTATACTTACCTATTAGTATATAGGGGTTTTTTTTAAGTTGTATTTTACAGGAGAGAACCTGTGCAAAAAGAGTGAAAACTATTCAAATTCTCTTTGAATTTAAGCATACATTCTTTGTGTTTATTGTGCATTTACTTCATTATATTGCATAAACGTCAGTTACAAGGTTAAATATAAAGTTGAAAAAATGTAATTGCAACCAGGCTATTGATCAAGTAATTGCAAAGAATCGCACTTAATTACAGAAAATTATGAGAATAATTAATTTTTTTTAATCTATTGACAGCACTACTTTGAACGTATTATATTTTTGTATTTGTCAAGTAATACCACACTGCTCAAACAGTTGGTATGAACTAATTTCAAATAACTGCATAATTTGAAAGATACAGCTTACGTAAACCAAACCTTTGGAAGCCGCAAAGACCATCAAAGTCACTGAGTGTTTGTTAAATGGGACAGTTTAGCCTACAACAGGGACACAACAGGGACACAACAGGGACACAATCAGTGCAGAACAATGAATTTCCATTCCATCTGGGGTTCTTAACAGGAGCTCATTAACTTATTTTCCTTCAAAAAGGATATTATCAAATATTATCCATCATGTATAACCAAATACTTTAGATTTATGAAAGAAAAAAGCACTAATATATACAAATCACACAATAACAAATATCAAGGATTGACAGAGGTGATTATAAATAAATATCAAGAATATTGACAACAACATTACTGAGTAGAAAAGAGTGTGTGCAAAAAGGGTGTAACTATTGCAGTGTTTACAGTTTACAAATTATTTTACCACAATTATGTCACAATAAAGAACATAAGCAGTTTAAACAGTAATAATCCATTTACAGTGACAATGACATTTATCGTTCTTACCTCTTAACAAGCAAATGTAACTTAATTTACATTGGAAATATTTTTAAAACCTGCAATATGCTGTTTCTATTAAGACTGAACCATTTTAATATAAACAGAGCAAGTATTTATATATGAATACCTCCCCCATCGTAGTATGGCCGCGGGGGGAACCGGACATAGCAGCTAGCATCACACCTAGCATCAGCAGTAACATCTGTAGCTTAGAACATTCAACACTTATACCACACTGTAAGGAACAAAAAGATAAGTAAAACAACACACTACACTCTCACAGCTCCCGATTGTATTGATGTTTTTTTCAAATGTTTCTGAGCTTAATCGGCTGGAAAAATACATTATCTAAACTTAACAGGTAGCTAACGAAAGCGAGTGACTCACCGGGATTTTCCAACACAAATAACTCGACACACGTTATTCTCTTTGTGGTCAGAGTTCGGGGCCTAGCTTATTAGCATTGATATGTAAAAAACTATTTGATCTCATTAACTGGTTTGCAGCACTGCACACTTTGTTGAAAATACACTATACCGCCACTATTGCGAAGATCTCACAGGAAGAGAGACAATGCTTCCTGCACACGAGACGCAAGGTCGTAACGCAGCAAGACTGCATCAAAGCGCCCCCTTGTGACATTAATAGGCAGCTTTAGATGACGAGGGGAATGTGCAGCCCTGTATTTCGCATGGGTTAGGGGTATCTTGTCCTTTGAGATTTCCGTAGCAATATTGGTTGTACCCAAGTACGCTAAAAATGGTAAATGGCCTGTATTTATATAGCGCTTTAATAGTCCCTAAGGACACCAAAGCGCTTTACATATCCAGTCATCCACCCATTCACACACTGGTGATGGCAAGCTACATTGTAGCCACACAGAAGTGCGTGCTCGAATTTGCCAAGAAGATCATAATCGGCCACTGGAGGAAAACGTCACCACCAACACTGATCGATTGGTTGTGTAGACTGAAACAAATACACATGCAAAGCTGCACATGTGCATGGATACACTCATGTATACGTTTTTCTGTACATTTTCTCATTTTTCTACATGCATTTTTTAAGATGAACTCAGGCCATCATGTTTGAATGTCTGTAATGCAACTGGATGCTCAAAAAATAAATAAATGATGAGAATGACATAGCCCTCTTCCAAGGAATATTTACCTAATGTATTTCCAATATTCAGTTTTGTGTACAAGATTTAAACAAAGTTTTTAAAAATGTATTTTAATTTGCTCATGTCAGTGAGGAGACTTGCACGGGGTTCTGTGCTGGGACTGGGACTTTTCATAGTATGCATGCTTCTCTTATTAGAAAAAAACTTATGGAGTGCTTTGAGTGTATAGTCAGAGTTTACATCACATCATCTTCACCTACAGGCCAAACAGATCCACACCGCCCTTTCCCACCTGGATCATAAGACGGGTGCTGTTTACTGACTACAGCACCACTTTCAACATCATTATTTCTTCCAGGGTTATCATGAAGCTTTGGGATCTATGCATCACTGTCTCCTTATAGTTGCATCCTGGACTTCCTGACGGGCAGACCCAAGGTGGTGCAGATCAGTGTTACATCATCTACACTGATGCTCAGCACCGGTGGCCCCCCGGGATGTGCACTCAGCCCCTTGCTGTACACCCTGTGTGCCCACACACAGCTCCAACACCATTGTTAAAAGTGCAAATGACAACATAAACATCACAAGCCAACAGGTTACTGAACTGCTGAAATATCGGGCAGTTTACTCAATTATCATACACACTGTACATGTATACACCATTACCGCTGCACTAAAGCTGCTGCAATATTTTTAGTAATCTGTATTGTTACAACTGTAGCGTTTTCTAATATGCATATCTCACTATGCAGGTGCCTCTCCGTGATTGGTGGATCCAGAGGCCAGAATATACGGACTGGCTAACTAGCTGGAAATGACTTATATGATGACACCACCATGGACTGCTATTCATTCATCCTTGGCTAATCCCAACCAGCAGACCTCTGCAAACATGCCCAATGCGGTTAATCATATACAGGTGTTTGTAGGGATGGACTGCCTTTTTGCTTTATTATAGTTTTCTGTGGTTTTTTTACTTAAGGAGGCAAGTTGTTGGGATTTGGTTTGATTCTTTTGATGAGGTAAGCTTGGTAAATCCTCGAGTTAGGCTCCTTTTGTTTGTTGTTTTGGCGTTAAGTCCACTCTGAAGCTATAACCAGCTCCTTTTTAGTGTCAAATAACCTAACAAACTAACATATTGTAAATAAATCATTATCAAACTGTAACAACTGTGTGATGTGGCTGATGAGGTCTGGCTGACGAGGATGGATCACCCTGTGGTCTGGTCACCCCTAGACGGGCCATAACGGTATCCTTTCTATTCTTGTTTGTTTAAATATGTATTTTCTTTATATTTTATATAGGTGTTCCTTTATGTGCAATATTTGCTTCTATGCAATATTGAGGAGGCTCTGAGACTAAGAATTTCATTGCCGATAGTGATATGCCATCATTTCCTGTATATGACAATAATAATGATATGATTTGAGTTTTTGAGACCTATATATAATCAATGGGCTTTTTCTTTAAAAAAAAAAAAAACCCTAAATGAATTGCACAAATGTAGCAAATATCATGCACATTAAAACTTATGTATCCAAACTGATATTTAAGTTCTTTAAAGAGAATTGTGAGAAGTCCAGTTTAAAAAAAGTAGATTTTGTGATACATTTTTAAACTTAATATGTTATATGTTATAATTTTACTATGTTTGTCTGGAACAGTTCTCTCTTGTAAATGAGACATTGGGTCTCAATGGGACTACTTGTATAAATAAAGGTTAAATAAAATGAAAAATAACAACTATATTAGACTATCATTTTATTGCTAGCATTAATAGCTTCATTTGTCTGATCTCGTTTCATTTTTCAGTTACATCGATAAATGTCTATTTGCGTGCACTGCTGTGAACATACAGTTATTTGTGTTTCCTATTTTTATTTCCTTGTTATTACTTATTTCCTACATAGTTATTTCTTGGGGAGCCCGTCCCCAGTCGCTGATAATTTATCATTTTCATTATAATTTGAACCCTAGCATTTAACTAGACATTTATCTGTCTGCATTTAACTGCTGTTTATGATTATTGCTGGCTGGATGGACTCCATACTTGTACTGCTGATAAAATACTAACAACAAACAGGCGTTTACCGATTACAAAAAGCTTTTATTGCTCAGCTGGTGGAACAAAAATTGCCTGTTTGTTTGGTCATTCCCTTAAAGGTATGTGGTGCACGGCTCAGTGAGCCAGACAATTTGACAACGTGTGTTTGGTCCGTCAGGGCCAGCCTTCAGTGAGACTTCTCCTGTCTGGTCCCTGGAGCTTCAGAGTGGCTCCGCTTCACCACTCCACTCATCCTCCTGGCTCTGAAAATAATTCTTGCCACCTCCAGTGTTGATTTAAAGCAACGAATGCCAGAAGTGGAAGTTTTATGACAAAATCTAACTCTATTGTTTAATACACAACAAGACTGAAAAGCACAATTAGGCTCATCTGTTTTCCTATGTTTGATAAGGGCTCCGAGAACATCTGATATATCTTCAGAAAGCAAATGCAGTCAGACACTCCTCAATGTGTTAATTAACCATTCTTCAGTTGTGTTAGCACCACATGTAGTAAATGTAGCAGTGGGAAATGTGACATTTCACCAATGACTTTATTATTTTATTTTAATTAGCACATTAGCAGTAGTTTGTTGTGCATAATGTGTCAGCCTTTAGTGCTTTTAAAGCTATTATAATTCATTACAGAGCATTGTTCATAGTAATATCAGAGTCTTAGATTATCACAGATTTAATAAGCTACTTTAAATGCAAAAGTTTGTTTCAGTGCCATTTCAACAATATCCAAACCCGCTCCTAGTTTACATATAAGATGAGTCACAGGTGTGTGAATCACCGTCTGGAGGAGCGAGCCGTCTGCATAAACAGCGTCTGAGGTGCAGTGATGCTTTCTGCTCAGCGTCGGCTCTAACATGTTTTTAATATAGCTTACTTTCTTGCACATGTAATAAACTTTCCCTCTCCTGAGGCAAGGCCTTCCTCCATTTGAAATTAAATCGGGATTTGATATTTATATTGCAGACGGGTCATATTAATATCCATCTTCAAATGAGGGACAGATGATTAAAAGAAAAGTCAACAGAAAGTGTTTTAGTACGTGTCGGGACACCAGATTAGATCATTTGCTGTTTTATAGAGAGTAATGGAGAGCAGTTTCTAACATGTTGTTGGGTTTAGGCTGAAATGAAGCCACATCCCCCTAACCGTGGGGGGCTTCATCCTCCAGTCAGAAGATTTGTCACTTCAAAGTACATGAAAAATGCAGCTTAATAAAAATGCAGATTAAAGGACGAAAGAATGACAGTTACATGGAAGAGAAGCTGAAAAACAAAAAAATAGAATATTTTACAGCTAGAGGTCAATTGTTCCTCTATATGTTGACGTTTGTTTATTAAGGAAAGTGCAACAAAGATGGAAGTCCTTAGAAAGCCCGAAGCGTGAATTAATTTCTGTGTAGAGCTTAAATAAATTCTGGAAAGCACTGGGCAAGTCTTGAGTGTAAATACAGCATACTGCCAAAAGTACGTGTTAGTCTGCCACACGCATGTGAACTTGAGTGACAGCTTAATGTCCGTTCTTTCAAAAGCAGATTTATGAAGTTGAACACTGGGACGAGACAGCCTGGTTCATCCCAAAGGTGCTCAGTCGGGTTGAGGTCAGGACTCTGTGCAGGCCAGTCAAGTTCTTCCACACCAAACTGACTCATCCATGTCTTTGTTGACCCGAGCCCCTGAGAGCGACCCATTCATTCACAAATGTTGACAGAAACAGTCTGCATGCCTATGTGCTTCAATTTATACACAGAAGTCACTGATTTGGATGGGTGAGTGAATACTTTTGGCAACAGAAGTCTTGTCTAGGCGATTCAAACATAAACATGGATGTGCAATACACATTCATATTAAAAACTGGTAGAAGATGAGGATTTCTGAAGAGGAGAGGAATTGAGATGAATTTATCCTCATTTAAGCATAAAAATATTTGCAAAGCACCAGTCACCTATAGACATTTTCTCTCTTTTAAACAGCATATAGATCTGTCTGAATAATTTACATTTCTTCACACAGCTGTGAATCGTGTAACTCTACGGATCTACGGTGCTCCTGATTGCGCAGCAAAAGAAAATGTTTAAACAGCTGCAGGCGCCGGACAAAAGTTGTTCGGTCAACCGCCGCATGTGTTCATTTCCTTTTTTCATAAACAAACTTAATTCAGGCAGACTGTCACACACGCTCATTGCTCCCCTGTTTCTCTCTGCTCGTGTTCCTTCAGTGCTCTGATCCTCAGGTGTGTTGAAGTGGAGAAACCACTATCTCCCTGTTTTTCTCTCAACTCTCAAACATCTTCAGCCATTTGCGAAGGTCTTCCTTTCTTCTGGACCGCCTTTTTGTTTCTTTTAACCAGGACTCAGTACTCTTAGTTTATTTGTATTTGTTTAAATTGAAAAAAAGTATTGGTAAAGTGAATCTTGGCTGTGGGTTTAACAGACCTCCACCACCCTGATCAATATTTGATACATTACCTTGAATAATACATTAACTCGCGACCCCGCTGTTGCTGTGCAGGAGACCTCGGCCAGCATGAGGGTCATCATCTCGTGCACTCAGCTCGGTTCTCTGGGCCATCAAAGCTCCACCATGTCTCGCTGTCCATCCTCCAGGGATCTGACTTCTTTTGCTCCTCAGCACATATGCACACATCAGCGCAGCTTGCATTAGTAATATTTTTAACTTTATTAACACTTTATTTATCAATGGGCTCTTCAGTGACATCCTCTGAGCCGGTTTGTGATCATCTGATGCAATTAACGTTATCGGGGCTGCCTATATGACTCTATAGAGGCTTATAAACCCAATCTTTTTGGTTTTGTTGCTCATTCTCGGCGCTCTAATGACTTCCCTTCCTACTAGCATTTAAGCAGCTTTTTTGTGTAATGCTGTTTTATCCACCTGAGTCCTCTTTTTCCTCACTTCACACTGTGAAAATTGGCCAAATTTGCAGGTGTAATAATGTTTTTTCCCCCTTTTGCTTAATCAGTCATAATTATCATACCTGCAGTATGAATGCATTTGATTTTAAATTATATATTTTCTTGGCTGTGATGTTGTGAAAACTCATTAGCCTCGATCTGGCACACCGTGTTCGTCTGCAGCTCTGCTTTGCTACAGTTCAACGTTAAAAGAAAATGTCCTGAAGTTAATGAATTATTATCACCACTTACGCGTTCCCTCCGCAAATACAGTGTGCTAGAATAACTCCATCAAATTACAGTTTTAACAACTTGCAGATGTGTTGGCCTCAGGGTTGGACCTGAGGATAATCATAGTTGTCTTTTTTCTTCTTTTGGTATTCTATATATTTAATAAACATGTTTTCCATTGCTGGAGAGCAGAGTGTCTTGCCCCCTTGGAAGGCTGTGCCACAGTTTTTTCAACATTACAGCAAAAAATAACTTTTAAAGCTTGTACTGTAAAGTGAAACTCAAAGGGCAAAAGAAACATAATTAATTTGACAAAGAAAGTAACCCTACAGTTCACAAGATTTCTAAAAGTACATTGGTTTGTTTCCTTGCTAAAAGCCTGTTGAGAAAATCATTAAAATTCTTTTTGTCTTTAATTATGACATTTGTGCTACTCTAAGTAAAAAAAATAAAATCAAAAATCAACCTATCAGTGCTTTTAGGATTCACTTCTTATCGTATTGTTTGTGGGCCTTTCTGTCTGTGTTCATTTCATGTCAGACAACTTTGTGTTCCTGTCAAAAATGACCGTCTCATTAAGACTCATCATAAAAACTATAATTATTGATATGCTATCACTACTTGTTGCACTAGATCTTTTTATCCGCTTAAGTTCTTGTGAACATTACAATTTTCAAACTTCTGTTTGGTATTTGTGGCCTGTATGTCTCATTAATCTGAGTTTATATGCTTTGAATTCGAGTTCTAAAAAAATAATTTCCAACTTTAAGAAATAATTGGATGAAATATTGTGTACTGCTGATCACAAACTTTTCACAAAGAAATAACTCCTGTAGTGTTCCCAGTCACGTTTGACTAGGAAGATTTTATTTGTGTATTAGGGAAATTATCCCAAAACTACACTGGCGGGTCTCCCAGTATAAATCTGCATGCTCCAGGCATAACTTGTTCTGGCATCATATGTTACCCATATGTTTATACCATGTTTAGATTGACAGATGCTCATCGACTGTGATTTTGGACTTGGGGTACAGATGAGTAGCTGCTCCACAAACCTCTTTGATCACTGCCAATTTGTATTGTTGACGGCAACCTGGTCTTGTATCTCCATTGTCAAAGCGAATCACCGTGACAGCGTAATACAATTTCTTGAGTGAGTTGATGGCCTGAAATATTTTCTGACCAGACTCTGCATCCCATAAACTGTTGGTAGATTCATTTCTTGATCTGCTTTGATCTGATTTGCTTGATGTCTTTCTGGGTTACCACCTTCCAGCTGTCTTTGTAAGTCTCTTTCCTCTCAAAGTCGATCATGTTTACCACTATTGTTTTAATAGACTCAGGAACAGTTCAAAGCAGGATTTGATGTCATCAGTTCAGGATATGGCACATTTTGTTGCCCCTGCGTCATCCTGATGACATTTTCAATTGAAAGTCCAACTTGATTCTTCTTTGGCCATCCTCTTCATCACTGAATTCCTCCCCACCAGTCATTTCTTGGTCTGGATTGCACTAATTTTATTCCGTGCCGTCTTTAGCTCCTGACGCTTCCTCCTCTAATCCATCCTCACTGTCAGTTTCCTGACTTCTCTCCTCTGCACCAGTACAGAGTCCAAAATAAGTAGCAGAGTCTCATCTTGTGTATATCGACCTGCCATGGTGCTGCCACGCAGTGATCTGTGAGCAAGGCTTTAAAAAAAGCATGATACAACAAAGCTACGAGAAAAGTTCAGAGCTATTGAAACAATTTTGTAACTGTCTATGAGAAATGCCAACACAGGAATGGGTCCCATGGAAAAGAACCTCTACTGGGCAAAAGTTTTTGTAGTGGTTGCCAATGAACCCCAGGTGTATGCATGTGTGTGTGCACATGCATGCATGTTATTTACGGTAATTACTGTATTCCCCCGTTCATTTTTAATGACCAATTATTTTTGACTTGGAATGCCAAAAGGAATACCAAAAATATGTTGAATAAAACACACAAATTACATACAAACTGCATTTTCTGAAGTAAACTTTTATATCAGGAAAAATTTGACCCAAACACAACACTAGTGCAGATTTCTTTTCTCATGTATTAATCACATATTTTAATCATATCATTTTAGTATAGCAAGATTGCTCCTGACACCAGTTGTATGCATGCATGTAGAATGTTATCACAAGTGGGTCCCGGGTGTTATTGCACCTTCACAGAGGGTACATTGTAGACTTGAAGATCTCCAGACATCCTGCTCATAGGGAGGTGATGGGTGGTGTCACTTCAAAAGACACGCTCACCTGGTAGTTGCAGTTTTATTTAAGATTTTCCAAACAAACTAAAACCATAATATTTCATAGATTAATCGTTTTCATCTCACGGTGAACCGTCTCCTTCTGGAAAGTGTCTTTCTCCTGGTTAAATGATGTAAAGGTTTGAAAAGGATCCCACAATCCTCCACCACTGTTGTCTTCTCAATGCCTTTTTAAACTTCTTTTTTCCCTTTAAATTACCAGTGTGTGCTGCTGTCTGTGCTGCTTTTCTTGATTTGGCCGTTCCTAATGGTCCAGATTTATCTTGATGGACTTGGTTTGTTTTGGAAGTCTAAAGATGGCTATTTTCACCAAGCATTAAAGGCTCCTGTGTGCGATCACAGCAAATGGATCCAAATGCAAGTGCCACACATGGAATCATCTCCAAAACCTTTTTACCTGCTTAATTTATGAAGAAGTGAAAAAGAAAAGACCCGCACGCTCTCTGTGAGGAAAATGTCCCATTATATTTACAGCTTTAAAAACAGGGGGCTGTGTATAAAAATAGCAGTAATTAATTCTGGCCTAATAGAGCATTGTTTAACCCCTCCAGTTAAATTTATCATTAGTCATGGCTAACGATGGGAGACGGAGAGACGAAGCCGTAACAGAAAGATACAAATTTATCAGCCAAAAACCCCCCAAATTAACCTGTAAGGTGGTGTAACCTATAACCAGGCCAAAGGAACTAAATAAACAGCACGAAGTTGGGCAGAGGGAGAGTGAGCAAAGACTAAGGGTGTTTGTTTAGTTTTATAAATATAGTTTTATTTATTCTGGTGAAAATCATCTGTTGAATTTGTACAGTTCCAGCTTTTATCGAAAAGAGAAAACTCCAAGTGAACCAAAATGTGTCGGTGCAAAACACGTTCAGTCCACGTCAGGCCAGATGTTTCTGCGGTGGGAGGAAGTAAGTCAATAAGTAAATAAACTTCCTAAAATTGGTTTAAAAATGGTTCCTAAAATTCATCCGACACACTCAAAACAACAGAACAGCCCATCTTCCAAAACAGTCCATGAGATCAGCACTTTCCAAAAAAGTTGACTGGTCCCTGTGAGGATCCCTGTAGCATTTATCGGGTTATTTATTTATATTTATTATTATTTATTATCTATATCTATTTATGAGTTTATCTATTAGACAGAGAGCAGGGCATTTTATCTGGGGTTATATTTTTTTTGTACAAGAGCTATGACTTAGAGATTTAAACAAAGAAAACAATAAAATACATTTTATTATCTTGTAAACACAATATTTCTTTTTGACCTCTATTAACTTTGTTACCCAGTTTAAAGAAAAAACAAATTTTACCCCATTTCAGTGAGGGGAACACGGCAGGTCTGTTCCTACCAGAGTACACGGTCTATATACTAATAATCTGAAGATATGATATTCTGAATATTGTTTTGATTTTTTTTAAATTAGCCATTAGTGACCTGACCATAATTGCAAGCCACAAAAAGAGCAACATTTTCAGAATTAATCCA
The DNA here is from genome assembly GCF_036321145.2 of Pelmatolapia mariae. Classification (NCBI taxonomy): domain Eukaryota; kingdom Metazoa; phylum Chordata; class Actinopteri; order Cichliformes; family Cichlidae; genus Pelmatolapia; species Pelmatolapia mariae. The sequence continues at coordinate 23,931,699 of NC_086232.1, read as the reverse complement.
ATCCACTGTGGGGTTATGTTTGTACAACCATGCATGTGGAAAAATAAAATAACAATGAAGCCAGACTTCTAAAGTTAATAAAATTCAAAATGAAAATAATAATAATAAAAACTCCTTTTAAAATATTTACTTGAGTAATATAACAGTGAAAGAGGATATGAGGAATAATAATAATAATAAAAAGACAATAAATACACGCTCACAGGACGTTTTATCAGGTACACCTTGCTAGTATGACGTTGGACCCCTTCTTCCTTGAGAACTGACTTAATTCTTCACAGCACAGATTCAACAAAGTGCTGAAAACAATCCTTGGAGATTGTGGATGATGTTGACATGAAAGTATCTCACAGTTGCTGCAGATTTGTCAGCTGCACATCTATGATATGAATTTCCTATTCCACCGCATGCTAAAAGTGATCTGTTTGATTGAGATCTGGTGACTGTGGAGAGCATTTTAGTTCAGTGAATTCATTGTTACTTTCATGAAACCAGTTTGAGATGACCTGAGCTCTGTGACATGGTGTATTATCCTGCCATTAGAAGATGGATACGCTGTGGTCACAAATTTCCGCTACGACCAGCAACGATACTCAGACTGTGGTGTTTAAATGATGCTCACTTTGTATTAAGGGGACCAAAGTGTGCCAAGAAGATATCCTCCACACCCTTACAAGACCAGCAGCCTAAATGTTTGGTAGGAGGTGGGCGCTGAATGGGTGTACCTAATAAATAATTAATTGCATAACATATCATTTTATCTCTCTTTCAGTTCAATAAGGTAGTTTTAGGATACTTTGTGCAAAAACAGTCACAACAGTGTATCCACTGATACATTTAATCAATAAGAACATTTAATAAATTAAAAGATGCCCCATAGAAGCCAGGCTTAACCGCTGGATTTTTAAAGATATGAGTATCTTCTACTGTTCTTAGATCTTGTGGAAGGCTGCTCCAGAGACTCACAACATAAAGACTTAAATGAGCACCACGGACTCGTTTTATTTTTGTATTGGAGCAGATAAGAGAATAGACAGAGGAGCTTATGAGGCTTTCTTTTGTTCAAATACTGTTAAGCATTTCTCGATAGTCTTGTGAAGAGATTACAGCTCCTTGTAGAATAATTACTAAACTTTAAAATGATAAATGAATATGTTTCAGACTAATTGTGGAGATTTATGGATGAACTGCAGCTGATTACTGTATCCTGTCCAACCTGCAGGTTATAAAAGAGAGCTCCAGCTTTTCCACGTGCAGCTCACAGAGAGAGAAATGTTCCTGTAATGATAAAAAGCTGTTTATGTGAAATGCCACAAATGACCTTTGAAATTAAAAATCTAAAACTGGGGTGAGTGTTTTGGCACAAAATCACCAGCTGCCACGCTGATTAAATGTTAAAACCTTCATTAACCACTTGTCTTGGAAAAGTAAATAATTACATAGATTTATCTCATCAATGTCTCATCATGCACACACGTTACAGCTGGTACACAGAGTGTCGGTGAGGGTTTTACTGTCACACATCTGAGGTTTCCAAATAGCTTGTCGCAAGATTTAATGCTTAAGCTGGTTTTTGATGCACTTTGGGAAATCTACTTTCAGAGAGGAGGTCGCTCTAGGAGTTCGAGCTTTTATGTTTAGAAGGAAATATGTTTTTTTTATTGGAATTTCATTTGGGATGTCTTTGGTTTGAATTTTCATACTCGCTTTTTATCACTTTATCACTATTATTTGTTTGCACTTTGCACTTTTTATCAATTTGTACACAAAGTGTTAAATCAGCACTAATCAGTATTTCTGCAAAGTAAAACAAAATCCAGGTCGTCTTATGCTAGCTATAGTCCGTGATGATCAGTTGTTCACATGCATTTTATTGGGAACACCTGGCTACCACTTACATGAAAGCAGTAAGAGTGTACTCAGTTTCTCACAGGACTGTATTTTGGCCGTTGTATAATAAAACCACGAAAAACAACTGAGGCTCTGTCTGTTCAAGTGACATGGTGAATTATTCAAAAATGTATTAAAAACCTAAAAAAGACTGTCAAATATGAAGGGAGTCACTGCACCAAACAGTCACAGTTTTGATGAAACTGTTGGTCAAATATGCGTATTTATACATGGAGTACTTGTATAAATGTATACAGGGACAGGTTGTAATTACTGTGCTCATGTACTCACACTCTCTGTCATTGTACTTTACCTCAAACTTTGATTATCAAGTAATCCCACCCATTTCCTAAACAAGCAAACAAACAACAAAAAATAATCAGTTTCTCTAGTGAGCTTTTCACAGCAGCTTTTAGAGCTGCTGAGTTATCCTATATGGAAAGATATATATAAATCTTATAGTTTGTATCTGTCTTGTGTGAAACTTGTATGAAAAGCATACAAGAGTGAAAACAGATATAAGATCCCTAGAAAAATTATATAAATGAAATTTGTATGTTTTGGATACTTACTAAAACAATATATGAAAGTAATGAGAAAGTGGCCTCTTTCATGAGTAAATCATATAAGCCTTATATGATTCACTATATGAAGTCGGCCACATTTTATGCAAGTCTTTTATAAGTTTTTTCTATTTCTTTTCCATATGGGATAGCCTGTTTAATATGCTGTGGCCATTTGCTTTTCATCATGCAGCTTAACCAGGTTGTGTCTAGAAAGGTTCAGGACTGTAATAACTGTGTGGAAAAGGCAGAAAACTTCAAACAACCCTTTAAGGCACTAAGGAAAATAATTCATAATCATCAAACACCAAATGTCCTCAAACTCAGCATCGGAGAATCTCATTGGTCCTCACAATGACATGGAGTACACAAATAGTGGCTTCAGACAACATCACAGTGCCCTTTAAATCTTTTAAAACATTTAAAACTTACTTGTGAACATCACCGAAACATTTAATGATGTACGTTTTAGTGCCCATAAGGAAGATAATCCCTGATATATTACAGTGAAATCAGAGTTAGGTCCCCGCATCATAAGAAAAACCTGGACCACACACACACATAAGTTACTTTATAAAGGCACTGGTTTATGGACTGTCTTGCTATTCAGAAGAAGTGAATCTCTAATGGAAATGCATGTAGCATTTTAAAACAGCTTTAGTACATCAAGACCTTCAACTAGTTTAATACAAAATGAATCATTCATGCGATTTACAAAAGAAAAATAACCTTTTACCTGCTTGCAACCATGTTCCAACTATACATCTACATTCCCAGTCCACATAGTGCAAATGCCAAAGGCATAAATCAATTTAAAGCCACTTGTTATTGGCCAATTACAGCATAAGCAATCTTAAACCACTTTACATCATAATGTTAAAACCCTAGAATACAAAGAAAAACTCAACAATTTGTTTCAAGCAAGCAAATAAAGCAAATATTACAAGAAATAGAAGCCTTTTAGCAGCAGCTTTGGATGCTGAGATACCTGCAGGAAGAGAGGGAGTGAAAGAAGCACAAACTACAGGAGACACACAACACCACATTACATGTTATGTAGTGGAATATAAATTCACGAGGGGAGGAGGGCAGAGCAGAGTGCCTCCAGCAGAATAGGCTAGACGCATAACTAACTGGTACAGCTCTAAGTACACTGTACCAAAAATGAAAGTTTGACATCTAATGTTAAAAGTAAAGAGAACTGAGAGCTGGTTCCACAGGAGAGGAGCCCGACTGGTGAAAGTGTGGAACCCCTAAGATCTAAGTGGTCTGCTGGGATAATATGATGAGGTTTTAGACCTAGAATTCATTTGTGGCTTTTACAGGGAACCAATGAAGGTGAGACGTGAGAAGCACAGGTGTATATTTCAGGGCAGATGAAGAGGTCATGTCCCTCTGATGTTTCCAAGCAAAAAAATGTGAGGGTCACACAGAGATTTATAACTAATAAGGGGCCAGAGGAGAAAAGGGAGTAATGACAACGTGTAATGACATTTTCTCAAAAAAAGCTTAAAAACAAGAAAGGCGTCTATTAAGTTTAGTTTGTTAACAAATCTGTAGATATCCACTGCCTGGGCATGTTTTTAGTGAGCCTCGGTGACATAGCTGAGATGAACACGATCCTGAAAATGATCCAAAACCACAGATGTGTGTTTCAACACATCTGAGCATTCAACATGCGCAGCTGGTACATTAAAATAAATGAATTTATCATTCACATAAACAAGGAGGCTACTTCCCAAAAAGACACAAAAACTCAGAATCTCCTGTGCGGACTGAGGCAAACAAAAAAGAGGAGAGAAGAGTGAATCATATCTTTATGAGTGTTGACTCATCAGAGATAATAGTACATTCAAAAATAATATGAGCTGAGAATAACAATTTGAAATCAATGCAAAATGCCCGGGATGCACCTGGCATTATGTTTCAACAGTGTTGACTTATTATGTGGTGTCTCATTTTGTGTTTTCTTTGCATCAATGAAGACATAACCAGCATAAATTTACGCAGAAAGAGATACAAATTGATGCATTAGGGGAGGAGGGTTAGGTAAGTATTATGATGCCACAGTATAACACTGAAGTTATATTTTCAAAATAATTCCCTTTTTTCTAAAAAAGAAAAAAAGTCCATGCATAACCAAAAAAAGAGACCAGTGGTTATACCATGCTGGGTTAAATATACATTTTCCAGTTTTGCACTTTGGAGACAGTGCAGGCCACACTCTTTAATGGGCTTCTTTCCAATGGTGAACCACCAACTACAAGCATGTTCATTTAATTGAGGCGTTAATGAAGTCCAAGTAGCTTTGATAGCAACCTTCAGCTCACCTGTACTTTGAGTTGGGTGTATCTCCTTTTCTGCTTGACAATACTGCATACATATGTTGTGAATTTTAGGTCAGGTGAGTTAACTGGCACAGTATTAACATGGTCAGCAAATCATTAGTTTGGGCTCTGTGTGGAGGGGATAGGTACTGCTGGAAAAGAAAATCAGCATCTCCATAAACCCTGTAATCAGATGGCAGCATGAAGTGCTCCTAAATTTCCTGGTAGATGCTGTGTTGAGTTTGGATTTGATAAAACACAATGGACCAACGACCGCAAACAAAAGCAGCTGACATGCCAACCCAAATCATTACAGACTGCAGAAACATCACAATGGACTTCAAACACATTGCGTTTAGAGTCTCTCCACACCTCACACTCCAGGACCTTGATTTCCTGATGAAGTGTAAAATTTACTTTCATCTGCCGACTTTGGACCACTGAGCAACAGTCCACTTCTTTTTCTCCTTAGCCCAGAAAAGATGGATCTGGTTTTGTCCCTGCTTCGGGAGTGACTTGATTAGGAACGTGACCGGGATTGCACTGGTAAACTTGGCATCCCAGCCTTTGCCAGGTAGGCCAATGGGCCCATGGGTGATGCAACTAGCCCCTCCCCTACCTTCCCTTTATGCTAATGCACCTTGTAGAAAAGCATTTAGTGTGGGAGAAGTGTTTGATAAAGATGCACAAACAACAGCGAAAAGATAAGAGAGAAAAAGACGCTACAAATCGTTTCCTGAATACATTTGTGCATGGTGGATCTTGAAGCACTGGCACCGTCCTCATGAAGCTCTCCAAAGGTCTTGAAGTGACCTTTCCTAACGGTTTTCTCAAGGTTGTTGTCATCCCTGCTGCTTCTGTACCTTTTCTTACCACAGTTTTCCCTTCAAGTCAACTTCCCATTAATATGCTTTAATGCAGCTCCCTGCAAACAGCCAGCTTTATCAGCAATAACCTTCTGTAGCTTACCCTCCTCGTGAAGGATGTTGCTGGACAACCGTCCAATCAGTAGTCTGCCTCTAATTACAACTGCTTTAAAGGAAATTAATATTATTACTATATTATTACTCAATTTACTCAAACCGCCAATTAGATATTCTAAAAATATGAAAAAATGAATTCATGGCTTCATGAACTTTGAGATGTAATCATCAAAATTTAAGCAGGTTTAATTTTTCATGTGTCATATAGAATGCATGAAGGTTTACTTTTTTAAATTAAATTAAAAAAATATTTTTCAACATATTCTAATATTTGTATTTCTATTATATTTGCTAAATGTGTAGTCTACATTAACACCAAAAAGGTATTTGGATGTTACATTTTTTCCTTTTGAGCTTGATTTTCATTTCAGTTTATTTACTGCATACTTGCGTTCAGTGTTAGCTGTTGCTCACACTGTTAGCTGATATTAATTTTATTTGTCAGGTTTGGGAGTAACAGGAAGATACATTTTTGGTTTTGGCAGAGATAAGAATATGGATCTAGTAAAATTATATTCTGTGCTTTCTTGAACTGGGCAGCATGGTGGTGCGGGGGTTGCCTCACCACAAAAAGGTTCTGGGTTTGAATCAGTCATCTGGCCTGGACCTTTCTGTGTGGCGTTTGCATAGTCTGTCCCAGTAGTCTGGAATATGAGCGGTTGTCTGTCTTTCTGTGTTGGACCTGGGACAGTCTGGCAACAGGGTGTACTGTGGCTTTTGCCCTCTGATAGCTGGGATAGGATCCAGCCCCTAGCCACAACCCTAATAAGCAAAAGTAGATGGATTTTTTTCTTGAATTCATATACATATAAAATGTATAATATGCTACTGCATAAGCTGCTGTTTCTTGTCTGTATACAAGAAACTACTGACAGCTGAGGACCAAAAAAAGTGTTTGTGTTGTTTAAAGTTTTGTACATTCTGCACAGAGCCCTTGAACAGAAATATCCTCCAATCAGTGAGAAAACTGAACTCAACTATTCAGACCGCGCAGTCCATCAGAATGCAGTCCTTCAAAAACACCCAATATGCTGTTGTAAATGGTGCCTTAATAAAAAGCTTTACCCAACCAGGAGAGAGACAGAGACATGAATATTGTGTTAAAATGCTCACAACCAACATGCAACAGAGAATTTTTGCTGCTGTGAATTCACAGTATTATAGTTCTGTGACTCATAAATACCTCCATATCTCATGACTAAGAAGGACATTGTAGGCACTTACAAAAGAAAGCCGCAACAAACCTAAACTCTAATCACACCTCCTCTCTGGTTTTCCCAGTTTGGCTGTGCCTCAGTCAGATTCCTTTTGAAATTCTCTCCTGAGTCTTTTCGTGGCATTGAGAGTTAAAGTGGTGGGTTTGTCCCACAGAGCAGATCACTTGTCATTGTGTTCAAAGGCGTCAAAGCAGCCAAGGAGTGAAATAAAAACCACATGATGTGTCTGCTTCTGCTATTGTATTTTGTACTCGTGATGCTTTTTAACTCCTGACACAAGAATTTGGTGTCAGCAGTGGTGTGCTGATACTCAGTGATAGCTGACAGCTTAAGTCTGCATTGGTTTTTTAACCTTTCTCACAGCTTTTTTATGGTCGTATGTGGTTTAAAAGGAACCCCGACTATTATGACAAGTTACTCTAAATATGTTACAAATGATCTCCACTACATAAAAACATACTTGAGAATAACTAAAAAATTTTTTGTTATTCATCAAATCTTTGTTGTTTAAAATTATTTTGGAGCCGTGGGAACAACCATGTTTTTTTCGCACACAATGCATTCTGGGACGATGACATGTGGTTGTCGGCAGTATAGGCGCTTTCGTTCAGCTAACCTGTTTTGTTTTTTATGGTGTAGCATTGTGATCTGCTATATAAGTTAATTGGTATTAATTAACTTGCCTATTAGTGACCTAGTTACGACTTGGTAGACCAGTGCTATACTGGTCATGGAGGCTAACAAGGGCTGCCCAAAGAACTGGATTAAGACATACGGCTTCAAAGTTTTGGTGCATTGTGCTGCATGGAGAATCTGTAAAAATAACGATATTGTAATTTCACTGTATAATAAAAATTAGAATTCTATTAATGTTTTTATCATGCTGTTATGCGATACCATGGATAGCTGCTGCCATAAAATTGAGCTCTTTACAACAAACGCTCTCACTCCCCCGGTCTCTGCGGCCTGCTGGAGCGGGGGGGCTAGGAGGAGGAGTTGGCCGTCCGACTGGGGTCTGGTGTGTGGGGCCTCCCTGCTGCTGCGGAGTCGGGGCAGTCTGCTTCTCCCCACTGCAGGGAAAAGGGTAACACCACCTGGGTCTGGGTGCAGTTTCCCCCTCCAGGGGCAAGGGTACCTAGACCCGGTTCTTAGAGTACGCTTGGTGAGTGTGATTGTGTGTACAGCGTCTCTTTATGTCTGTCTCCACGTTGGTTGAGTGTGGAGTAATTGCCTATGAGAGCATGAGGGTGGGAATGGATGTCTGTAACTGTGTGTGCCTGTATGTCTGTGTCTATATGTCAGGTTGGGTATCAGACGCCACCTCTCTGGGGACATCTCAGGCCCTCCAAGGTTTGGAGGCCTATCTCCCCCCACCACTTCCCCTGCCGGTGGCAGACGCCCTCAGACATCGGTGCGTTGGTGGTTCTTTGTGTCCGGGGGTGGGCGTCCGGGTACACACCGGCTCACTCCTTGGTGGCTGCTTATCGGGGCCTGGAACCTGGGGCTCGCTCGGGCCACTTCGGGGGTGGGGTGCCCTCGGCCTCTCGGCCTGGGGCTCGGTCACTCAGGCACAGCTGGCTGCCGGCGGAGCTCACGGGCACGTCACTGCAACCCCCCCTGGCTTCTGCTCCGCGGCTGCTGAGTGATCCCTCATCTGGGACTCTCCTCAGCTCTTTCTGGGATAGTGGCGCGGCTGCCCCTCTGTTGGTCTTCCTTGGTCTCTTGTGTTCTGGGGGCCTCTGGATGTCTGGAGTTTTGATCTCCTCCATACCTGCTTCATGCCCTGGAGGATGGGACTGTGGCCCCCCACACCCTCTAGCAGATCATTACATTAAGGAACCTTTTAAATACAAGCGCGCTCATGCTCACAGGTGTACACACAGGTGATCACACACACAAACTACACCCTTTTTGGCTCCTACCTCAAAGCACACTGTGCGCTGTCGATCTTACGTGCTGCACAATAATGTTTAATATTAAGTATTTAGTGTTATATTCCCATATATCATTGTGATGTTGTTTATTCTATTACTCTCGTTTTCTTCTGCTTGTTTTCTTTTTTCTTTCTCAACAGGTGATCCAGGTGATCGATATATGTATTTTTTGTCTGCTTATTTTGTTGGTTTTTGTTTTTTGCCCTTTATCCCCGTCCCTCTTCTCCGCTGTTTTTTTTTTTCCCCCTCTTTCTTTCTCCCTTTTCTTTTCCCCTGTCCCGTATCTAGCAAGTAAAAAAAAAAAAATAAAAAATAAACAATAAAAGGTAAATCAAATGGACCATTACGGCAAGGCTGGGATGGTCCATTTGGTAAAGTAAATCCGTTGGGCATCTTTCTTCGCCTTTAGACAATAATTCTGATGGCAAAAGAACCAAACGGGACAGGTTTGTAAAAAAACAAAAACAAAAAAACAAAAAACAAAAAAAAACAAACGCTCTCAGTCGCCGTTGCCATTGGCAGGCAGTAGCCCCATAGACACCAGTAGTTTTCCCTCACTCTCGCGTCCTCGTGTGACGGATTGTTTTCATCTTCATCTAAACTAAGTACTGGTTGACTATTTTCATCCTCTCTCTCGGTTTGTTCTGGTTCAAACTGTGATGCGGTGCAACCGTATGACGTCACTACCCAGAGTGCATTGAGAAGTAAATAACAATGGCGGCCTACTTGTAAATCAGTTATATATATAAAATGTGCTTAAAAGGAAAACATTTGGCGTATTTTAATACCACATATATATTATTGAAAGGACAGTACATATTTTAGCACAAACATGTCTTAATAGCCGGGGTTCTTTTTAATGGTCATTGCCTGAGAAAAAGCATGCAATACAGAGAAGATGATCTGTAAAACCTTGTCACACAAAGTAAGAAGCTATTATTAAAAACTTGAATATTTAGCAGTAACTGAAAAGAACAACACCCCCCCCCCCCCCCCAATAACTCATTTGAGAGTATGGGTATCATCTGCAAACCAATAAAAATGCATGCTAATGATATTGCCTAAGGGAACCATATATAATGTCAGCAGAATCCTAGAACCCTGTGGACTTCCATTTACATTAACACATTGGCGTTTATTAGATATGATTCAAATCACAGCAGTGCAGTATCTATGGCATGCTCTAATTTCGGTAATAAAATATTGTCAACAGTATCAAACACTGCACTGAGGTTTAGCCATACAAGCACAGACATAAATCCACTGTCAGAGGCCAAAAGAAGATCAGTATAAATATTCACTAATAAGCACAAGTTACAACCAAGTTATGCAGAAAAGCATCTCTTAAAACATGTCAAACCTTAAAGCAGATGGGCTATAGTAGCAGAAGACCAACCTGGATGCCATCTCTGTCAGCTAAGAACAGGAAACTGAGGCTACACAACAAGTTCACTATAACTGGACAATAGAAAATAAAAAAACATTGCTTGATCTGATGAGTCTCATCCATCCTACTTTTTATCAGTGTTTCAGGCTAGTAGTGGTGTTGTAATGGTGTGGGTTATATTTACGTGGCACATTTTGGGCACCACAGTACCAAGCGAGCATCGTTTGAGTGCCAGAGCCTACTCTAGTAACAAATAAAGTGGCTAATGAGTGTAAAAGTTAGGCCTTACACAAATCCAAAGAAAACCTTTCAAGGTTGAAAAAGACTTTTAGTTAATAGGTAGATACTAAAATAACTACTCATATATAATACTTTGAATTTCTAGTATCTAAATGTCACTGAACAATTGGCACTCAGAAACACAGCTTGAATCTTATCACAGCATCTTTTCAGCTCCTCAGAAAACCTGCAATTTCAGGTTTAATGCAGACCTTTTTTAACCTGTGGTCTATTGCAGAATAAAAGAAAAGAAACTTTCAATCTAATTGTAAAGAAGACGAATTTGGGATTTGACATTCACGTTTATTATGTTGCTTCAAAAGGAAACCTGACCATGAGCAAGACATCAATACTGCTTCAAACACTAGAATGCAAGAGCATTTTAATTAATGTGTAAGATTCCATTTTTATACATTTTTTCAAGTGACAGCTAATGTGAAAGCCTGTGTGAGCCTGTGTTTTTGTTCATGAGATGGGCACCACATTCACATAGTCTTCCACCATCTCAAACATAAAGTGATGTGGCCCACTACGTCGAGCCACCTCTCCGGCAGTCTCCCCGCTGCTGCTGCGGAGCCCCGGCTTCAGATGGCGCTGAGAGAGCAGCAGCTCTAAGGTGTGTCTGGAGTCTGTTTTTGAGAAGCTTGTGTAAGAAGCAGCGAGATGTAATGGTGTGAGTCCACCGTTGGTCTGGGCGTTCAGTTCCGCTCCGTGCTGCAGGAGACAACTCGCCACAGAAACGCGGCTCCAGCGGCAAGCGCTGTGAAGGGGAGTCCAGCCATCGATGGTGCGGGGGTTGACCTTAGAGCCGCCGGCAAGCAGAGCAGAGACGACTTCGACGTGGCCGCTGTATGCGGCACGGTGCAGGGGAGTGTAACCATCTTCATCACAGCAGTGCACCAGCAAAGGATCAGCAGCTAACAAACTGTGGACTGTGGCAAGCTGAAAGAAAACCACATAAAGTGATTGTAAGAACACGTTTCATTTGAGCTGCTTTTTCTCAAATAAAACTTCATTTCTGCAACATTGATCACAAGGTCAGCACCATTTGTGCTTCATGCAAACTTTAAATAGTCACATAAGCACCTTCATTTATTTTTTACTTCGCGGTAAAGGCACCAAAAGCTGTCAAAGGACCTCATGCAGCAGTTTGATTTTCTGACTCTGATACCTATTCAGCAAAGCTTCGGTTTAACCAACAAACTAATACCAATAACGTAGGCTAACAAAGAAAAAAGGTCAAAAGGAACACTCTGCAAACACTTGTCAACTAGTCTCTGAGCAGTAGAGAAACTTTAATGTAAACTGGAAACGTAGACTGTTCACCTTCAAAGTAAAGGTGCCTCACCACTGTAACTACAGACAGACAAAAGATTAATGTAGTTACTGTGATGTCACCAATTTTTAAACCTTAAGGTAAGCATATTTGCAGTTGCCATTTTGATTTACTTCAGTTCAATTTAAATGTTTTTTCACCGTATACCTCTTTTACCTAGTGACTGCCAGCAACCGTTGGCAATACACATTTTTTCCTTGCAGCCGGTGGTTATCAGGGAGTTACCAACCTCCTGCTATGCCTAGGTAACTGGAGCCCAAGTCCAACTGCTAAACGCAATGCAATGCACAAATTATGATTTAAAGACAGTAATGTCAGACTGAAAATCACCCTGCAGAAGGAAGCATTGCCGTTTAAATTATATTCACACATGCACTGTAGCCCCGGATCAGGCGTCAAAAGATCTTCTCTCTGCCAGCTTCCTTGTACAAAGTCAGTGCAAGGTCAAACTGAGAACACAGAAGGCAAAAGTTCTGGGAATTTACATGAGTGGGTGCTGTGCATCCTGCCTCCGACACGTTCTACCCAGCTTCTTAGCTCCAAAGTTAAGCTGACTTTTTCCAGAGGCGAGAACACATCTGATGAAAATCTCCTTTTGTGGGCTACATGTACAAAAAGGAAACTCTGGACAGCTCCATGAAATTATTCTCCTGACATTATCAGGAATAACCATCTGTAAACTGCTCAGATGAATTCTTCTACTCACTCAATCAAGACAAAAATCAAGAAAATTTGTCACGACTCCAAATAACTTTGAATTATTTGGGAATTTATTCCACGCACGAATCTTTTTCAATTATGGTGTGTTGAGGGAAACTGCTGGATGTTGACAGTGTTATAATGCACATAATGAACTGTGATTAAATTAGGCTGACGCAAGTTTAATTATCTGCAAGCGTATATTGTTTTTCATTCAGCTTTTGTGCATCTTTTTAGGGGGTTCAGGCTGTATTAAATGCAGCTGTGTTTCTGTGCTGCTTCGTGCCTCATGGTGTACAAAGTCATGAGATTTTTTTATTCCTCGGTGGAACTTCTGCAATTCTTGACATTTAAATATTGAATTTACCACAAGTCTCAGACAGCAGGTTACTCATACAGCTATACTGGTGTATTAGTATATAGTTCTATAGTTTTTAATCTGGATGGTCACTTTGTAAACTCTGACTGTGTTTTGTTTTTATTTTTTATATAACTGGGGAAAAGGTATTGATGCCTTCTGAGTTTTAAACTTTGAAATTCAAATATAAACACTGCTGCCTGTGAAATGTTTACAACTAGTTCATGAGTTCCCATTTGTGGTTAGAGAGCCATGTGTAATTTTAACTAGAAGAAATAATCATCCTGCCTGTGGTCAACGTCTCTGCGGGATTAGAACAAAAATCTGCCAAAATAAAGGATGTATATGATGAAACTGTGCTTTTATCTTTGTATTTATCCTTAAAGGTGAGGTGTAAAAATAAAGTGAATATACGAAGCTGATTAGTTTTGCCTCTACCCTCACACTTGGATGATGTCCAGCTTCAGTCAGTAGGAATTTTATGCAGTTACTGTTAGTTGCTGCTTAGATCTCGCATCAGGCCAGAGATGTGTAAAATCTGCAATGCTGAGATACGCTGAAAAGTTTAAACATTAAATCTCTCGGTGTGCTGTGTTGCTGGCAGTTTCTTTAGCATTCCTTAATGATACGCCAGAGAAAAATAGAAAAAAGTTAGACAACCACTCGATCATCACGGTATAGCACAGCCAGATAAAACTTCAGGAATATCAATCTTGTCCAATTAGAAAACAGAAACTATTTTCAATCAGTTTTAAGTGCTTGGGTGCAAATGAAAGTGATGACGGGTGCACTGCCGAAGCATCAATGACACAATCCCCCCCAAAAACGAGAGAGGTTTTGCAGGTGGCGTGCACAGACTCCTGCTGCCTCCTTCTCCCTACTGACTGCTTTTTTCCTAGTTCATGCTCTTTGCTCGTGTCTTTGTCAGTACCGTAGCAACAGAGGTTAACTGCAGCCCATTCAAGTTGCACAGGTAGTCCAGCTCCTCCAGGAAACCACATTTCATTACCAGCCACACAAGCTCATAAAACTGGAGTTTTGTCCTGTAATGACTATTTTTCCTGACTTCCTCTTGGCATAATGACTGCCTTAAGCGATGTGGGCAGCAGCTGCTTATTTGCATTTAAAGCCACGCACACTGAAACAGTAGAAACGGATCAAAATCAGAGGGACACATTTCATGGGAAAAATGTTTCACTGTCAAATTTGCAAACTTGACAGTGAAACTTACAGAACACTACATAAAAAATGTCTTTTATGTTTGGTTTTATAATACACGTCTGTGCATAGTGCCGCTGCTGAGAATATAAGAACATGCCGTGTGGTCTGTCAGGGAACATATTTGTTTGACAAACATTTGACTTTAATGCAGTGACTTTAATTTGTGTCCCTAAATGCTGTAATTAGTATTTATTCAGCTCTGCTTCTATCCTGAGATGAAGACTCAAAGGTCATGACTGGTTTGAAATTCATAAAGCATCAGCTTGTGCTGTGATTTTTTCCCAGTGTGTGCCCCCAGGACTTTAATTCAAACTTGAATAAATAGTGTCTAGTAACTGACCAAGAGGGACGCTTGGCCGAGAGATTGCAGGAAATAGACGTGGCAGTCAGTGTATCCTGAACTGAAATTTAGGGGAGACATCAGCAACAGCAAAGACCGGCGACTCTATACCTGCAGTCTTCATTTCCCAGTGACCTTTAAAATTAAAAAAGCTCATGCTTTAAAATAACTTAAGTTTCCAGTTTTACTTAAAACTGTTTTAAAACAGTCAACAAATAGTCAGCAGCAGATGCTACATTGGATAGCTCAGTATCTTACAGAGAAAACCAATGACAAAGAAGGAAAAAGAACAGACTGATCCGCTCGCAGCTGCTGACTGCAAAGAGGAAGATGACGGGAAGGGGGCAGGAGTGTGTGGGGGGGAGCAAAGTGTTGCTTTTAAGATGACAGCAAAGGGAAAAATGTATTTTTGTGGTATTATGTTGAGACCACTGCTGTCGCCATTTTCACGACAGGAAAAAGTCATTTGCAGAAGAAGCTGTACTGCGACAGCCGTTTAATCTCGGTACAATAATAGTGTTAACTCATTTCCTGGTCACTTCTGAGACTGCAGCGTATTTAGGTGAACTTTGTATAAGTTTGGTATCTTTAGTTAAGTAAAGGTCATCTACAGAGAGTTGGGATCAAAACGGGTAAAATTCATCTTAAACTACCACAGATTCTGGTCTGTGGCAAAAATATATATATGTAAAAAAAACCTACAGTAGTTGACAAAAGTGAGCTAAACTGCAGCAGCACAAGATGTTCATGTTGATAGATGCCCAAAGGATGAAAATCAAACCATGTTTCAGCTTAAAGACCTAAATGACTAATGATACCGTTTGTGCTGCAACAGATGGAAGAAAAACACAAAGTTTAACTATTCAGGCTACAATATAAGAGAGGATATTATCTCCTTCCTTTGGGTTCTACTGTAGTTCACGTGGTGAAGGAAGGAAATGAGAAGCAAAAAAACTAAACACTTCTTTTTTTTCTTTTTCTTTTTTACATTATCAAAAATAACAAAAATGCTGCAAAAACGAAGATGAAGCCAGAAGGGAATTGGTACCAGGAAAAATTGGCACTTTGTTTCAATAGATTCACACTTCAAATTAGGTAGCCTGTCAGCAAAGACAGTAGATCACTGTAAAACAATATCATAACATAATATCATTTTCACAAATTTCCTTGAAATAACAATAATGATATTATTTTAAAGCTCTATCGCTCACCCCTAAACTGAAAACAAAACTGGACTTACGCGATTGTTTTCCGCCGCCCACAGAATGAGCTCGTTGGGTTCATCTTTGAGAGCTTCCTCCTTTTCCAGATACCACTCCTCACTGTGCTCCCTCTCCTCTGCCTCTTCTTCATCGTCCTTGCTTCCGGTCCACACGCTGCCAGACCCTCGGGGGATCAGGTGTCCGTGTGTGTCAAGAAGCTCGAGCTGGTTAAAATCTTCTGGAAACTCCATCAGTCGCTGCTTTGGACAGAGAAGACACGTCAGAGTTATTAGTTTGTTCCTCGTGTTCAGGTTGAAGTAGGCACAAACACCAGTGAGCCACCCAAAGAACCAATTAATTTCTGCCTAGTGTTTGTGTAAGACGTGATCTACCAGATCTTTAAAATGTAAGTGCGCAACCGACCTAAAGCCTAGTGGCTCATTTATTTCCCCCAGTTCTTTATAGACCACAGTGGATGAAAAATGTCCAGCATCATTAGGATTACAGAAACGTATCCAGCTGCCGTGCTCGGGCTACCTCACTGCTGACATCGAGTCCCTTTCTTTGCAAAACAGTCATTAGAGAAGAATCTGGCATGCACAGATGGTTGCAGAATTATTTTTGTTCTGTTGCTTCTTAAATGTGATATTTGCACCTCAAGAGTAGACAAACAATAAGCCATCACATCTGTTGTTCCCGTCAGATTCTTTCTTAGCTGTAGCACTGACACAATGAGGGAATTACTAAGTAGAAAAATAATTAAAACCTATTTTGGTAACTGGAATATGTCAAATATAGACCTTTGAAGTTTCTCAAATGTGAGCTGTCATTCCATTATTCCTAGTTTGCAATATCAGAATGGTTAACTGACTGGCAGACTTTACAATAGAAACCATTTTATTGTCATTTTTATTGTCATCAGACATTCTCGCATCAGGTTTTTAGCTTTTTTTTTTTTTTTTTCCTTTCTCCCTTTTATGTCAGTCTAAATTAAATCTCTTTGGTAGGACAAAGCTGACTAATCTCAGTGGTTAAAAAAAATAATTAACTGAGAAATTACTGAAAGGGAAGTGATGAAAATTATAATTGTATCGAAGTAAAAACAACGTTTAATTTTTCAAGGTGTGATCGTAAAGCTTTAAGTGATTGCTGTCTATTAAAATAGGGTTAGGACAATAAATCTGATGAGTTCGGGTGACTCAGGATGTTAGAGCACAACCCTGGTTTGACAGTGTAACCGTTGCGGGTGGACTCTCAGTGCAGGATACTGTAAATGTCAGAACAAAAACAAACATGCTCCTGTTCAGGGGGCTTATCTTCAGGCTTTGATGCTGGGAACTCATCATGGGAAACTTCTGTTTGGTCACCCGGTTGTAGCGTGAAGCTCCGCTCTCATCATTAGTGACACTCAAGTTTGAGGAGAGTGAAAGGGATTTCCAGAAAACTGCACTGGAAACGGTCCAGAGGTGCAGAGAAAGCCGACTTTAAGAGGCATCGGGTGTGTTTTTTAAACTGTTTTTTTTTAATAGGTGGAGTGGCAAACCAATCACACCCTCTATTTTAGATGTGTTTATGATTATTCTGATTGCTAGTTAACTCTCAGTGGACACAACTATTTTAGTGGAGTCATTTCTGAACAGATTTAACACAGGAAAACGTTTCTTAAATGGCTCCATTTATGTTCCACCTTACATATACTCTTTGGTTTATCTATGACCTATCTAACACAATCTAATATTAGACAAAGATAATCCAAATAAATACAAAATGCAATTTTTAAATCATGATTTCATTTATTGAGGAAAAAAAGTCATCCAAAGCTACAAAGATGGAAAGATTATTTTAACCCTACACCTAATAACTGGTTGTGCCACACTTGGGAACCATAACTTCAGTCAAGCATTTGCAATAACTGGGAATGGGCTTTGGCTCACTCTTCTTTGCAGATTTTTTTTTTTTTTTTAAATTCCACCATATTATACATTACATAGGGTTTTAGAGAATAAACAGTGTGTTAAGGTCATGACGACATCTCAGTTGGATTTGAGTGTGGATTTTGACTTGGTCACTCCAAACATTTTTGTTTTGGAGCCTTTAAGAGGTGGACTGCAAATCTTTTTCCTGCTGCAGGACTCAAATGTGTTCGAGCTTCAGGGCATGAACTGAGGGTCAGACATTCTCCTTCAGAATTTTCTGGTAGAGAGCAGAATTCATGGTTCCATCAGTTACGACAAGTCGTCCTGATCCTGAAGCCGCAAAGCAGCACCAGACCATTACACTACTACCACCATGCTTGACTGTTGCTATGACGCTCTTTTTATGAAACTTTTGACTCAGTCCATGGAATATTTTCATCAAGATGTTTTTGGGCGAATGTGAGACAAGTCGTCGTGTTCCTTTTGGTCAGCAGTGGTTTTTGCCTGTTTGTTGTTTTGCAACCTCCTGGATAAGTCGTTGATGTGTTCTTGGAGGAATTCTGGTAAGCTGGCCACTCCTGGGAAAGTTCAGCAGTGAAGCTGGTCATTTTTAGACAGTGCCTCTCACAGCAGTTTGCTGGAGTCCAAAACCTTGGAAATGTCTTTGTAATAATTTCCAGACTGATAGATGAGAAATTGTTTCTCAGGAGTTCTCGAGTTTCTTTAGATTGTGACATGATGTGCTGCTTTTAGAGATCTTTAAATCTACTTCACTTTGAAAAACAGGTTCTATTTACATATTTCCTAATTGAAGAGGTCCAGCAGTAACCAGGTCTTTGCATGGCTAGCTTTCCAAAAAATGTGATTAATGGCATTGAATTTGTGACTTAACAAGGTGGGGAATTACATTTTGACAGTGGCCGGTGAGGTTTTTATAACTTTTGCCCTTAATAAATGAAATCACCACTTAAATACTGCATTTTGTATTTACTCGGGTTACCTTTGTATAGTATTAAAATTTGCTCATCGTTTCACTTGACTGTAAATGCTAAAGAAAAAGAGCCCTGTTAACCTGACTCATGTACATTAAAAATGTATCTTCATCAATGCTTCTTCAGCATTAAGTCTTTATTCATGCTCAAGTGCAAAGCAAAATAATGAAGGGATTAGAACTGGAGCTGTAATGCAAGTCAATGAAAATAAAACATCTTTAAGGGGTCATAAATGACCTGACAACTACCCTATTCCTTGAGAAATGTTCACTTAAAAATGAACATGACAACTTTATCAGAAGACCTCCAAAGGTTGATTCTGTTCATCTGGACGTAGCGTTTTCAGTGGGAGAAACGTTTCGTCACTCATCCAAGTGACTATGAGTGAAACAAAGGAGTTAGATTAATTTTACAAGCAGTTCACGACATTAAAATCACACTTACACACCTGAAACTGTTCCGCCAGATCCCGTTGTGATCTTAGGCTGTTCAAACCGTTGTTGACATTCCGCACCGTGACGTATAGTAGCCGTGTTTTGACGTCACACGTCACTCTTGAGTCCACTATTTGTGAAGCAACTCTCTTCAAAGACCACTGCCGCTAACAGAGACGAATGTAACTGCTCTAACTGCTAGCATAGAAGAGCAAAGCGCAGTACGTTTCACCTCGTCCACACAAAAACACGCTGCAGTGAAGACAAGCGGGATATGTAGTTCTTCACCTAGTTAGCGCCAAGCAGACACGCTATTGAAAGACTACATTACCCATAAACGCTCGCGGAGGGCTACTTCTTCTTTTATTCGATATCTGGTAGTAAAACTGCTGCTTCCGTCTGGCAGAAAAATCGGTGCAGGTGTTGTGCCAAACACCGGTGTTATAAATACAGATTTAATAAACAGTTAGTAGTGAACACGGTGGAAGTGTTGAACATACCGATATCGATACTTTTAAACTTAAAAAGGTAGCTAATGTAGGGGAGAGCAGTGTGCCATGATTTATGAGATGAATTATGATTAGTTTGCAAATTCTGATCACTAAATCACTGTGAGTTTTAGTTTTCACAATAATTTGCTAATAAAAACAAACCTGCTTTTGATTTATTTTGAAAATGTATTTTATGGCAGTCAACTAAAAAAATAATTTATTTAACACAATTTAGTGGGCTACATACCCAACTTAGGGGATAGAAATAAAGTATTGATCCAGTCGCACTGGCACTTATCTGTTACCAATACCAGCGTTTGTATCTATAGTGTAGAGTGATCGGATTGAGCCGCCTGATATCTTTGTGTTTTTTTTTAAAGGAGTGAGACTTTCTGGTAATCTTTTAAAGAGATCTTGAACAATAGTTCTCCAGGCTTTCTAAAGGCTTTTCAAAGTTTTTGTTTGGACACTGGCTGCTTTTTCCACTCATTTTCAGTCCAGTCCTTGTACGTGAACTTTTTCATAGGAATGTTTTAACACGGACCTATGAACCATTCAAACATAAAAATGCACCTGATTCAAGGGGTGAACTGGTGTTGTGTCTGTATAAAAAGGACAACTTAGTTTTAAGTTGTGGGAAAAAAATAATCATTTGTTCTAGTTTCTTTGGTTGGATCCATGAGAAATGTCAAAGTAAACATAATTTGACAGGTATGAAATTTTATTTTTGCACCAACAAGGTGATTTCCAAGACCTGTTAGCTGAAAACTTGACATATCATGTGCAAGGTGTCCTAAAAAAATGTTGAGGAAATTGGACAAAGTGGAGCACAAAAGAAAAAGTGGCAGGCCTAACAAAGTATCTACACCAGATGAACAGTATCTGAAAGTCATGTCTTTCACAATGAGTAAAAAATTCAGAAAAAAATCTGACACAGACCCTGAGAGATGCATCTGGCCCTTCAGCTAATCCGTCTAATCATCAGAAATGGTCTCAGTGGATGTGGTGTCAAGGTGGTGGCTGTCAAGAAGCCATTCTTAATGAAAGGAAAAAGAGAGAAAAGGCTAAGGTATGTTAAATCAGTGGTACCCAACCCCTGGGTCATGGCCCGGTACCAGTCCGTGAGTCGTTTGGTACCGGGCCGCGAGAGTTGAGGGTCGGGTGTGAAATTCATGGTTTTCAGGGTTTTTATTGATTTTTAGAGTTATTTAAAAAAAATCACATTTATCATTAACTCTGTTTCCCGGGGTTTTTTCCCATATGTTATGAATAAATCTTTTTTTTGTTACCAGCACTGATTTTATTTTAATGTATTTATCTGTGACACCTTAAAGGTCGCGAAAATATTGTCGGACATAAACTGGTCCAGGCCACAAAAAAGGTTGGGGGCCGCTGTGTTAAATTACACAAGAACCAGACCTAAAATCATTAGCAACAGGTCTGATGGAGTGATGAATCTAAATTTGAAACATTTGTTTCAAGTCTTTTGAGTGAGTATGTAAGGAGAGGTTGAGGAGAGGTACAAAAGTGAGAGTCTATAGCTAACACAGCAGAGCAACAGTAGAGGCTCTGTCATGGTTCTGTCATGGTTTTTTCCCACAACTTAGAACTAAGTTCTCCATTGGCTGCATTTCAGGCAGTATTATTGGAGCTCTCATCAAAACTGATGGAATTATGAACACAGAAAAGTACTGTTAGATATTGATCCACCATGTAATACCATCTGGAAAGCATCTGATTAACAGCAGCTTAATTTTTCACAGTGACCCCAAACACACTGCCAATGTAATAATAAAAAAAAATCAATAAAAACATTTATTTCTATCCAGGTATGCAATGAAAGGATACATGAATAGAAAAACACACAATAACAACCTGTCTGTCACGGGTTGGCCTCTCCAGAGCTCCGACCTCAGTTTTAGTGAAGCGTTGAAGAGCTCTGAATGTCCTTCAAAGAGCCTGGACACTATTCCTGAAGACTATTTAAAGAAATAACAAGAAAGCTTTCTTAAGAGAGTTCACGTTTCAGACAAAAAACAGATTGTGGTAGTTATTATTTGTTGTTCCTGCATTTTTGTTTTGGGGCAGCGGTAAGATGGCCAGGCTGAAACTATCACTGAATGAATGTCTGGCAATTTGCTGTAGGCCAGACCATCAAAGTTTATAGCACTTAATTATTCTTATTCATGTGTCTTCTTCTTCTTTCAGCTGCTCCCTGTAGGGGTCATCTACCACCATCTCACCCTGACCCCTAACATACTCTAGCTTTTGAGGCATGCCTTTCAAACCAATAAACATTTTTTTCTTTTAAAACAGAACAAAATGTGAATGTGCAGATATCAGCTGTGATGGTATAATTTTGAAGTGGGAGTGTTTAATGCTGGAATCACGTTGTTACTTCATAATTGCTGCTTGTAGTCATGATTCAAAAATCTCACATTAGGAGGGTGAAAGATACAAAATAAACTAACATTGCATAAACTGGCATATTTTATCCACTACATTTTACACTGAGCCCCCGTTAAGTTAAATTAAATTAAATGACTGTGAACTGTAAAATTGCTATTTTGTAATGAGATGATGATTTTGTTTTGGGTTCGTGATAAGTGGTGCCAAAATGATGTAATTTCCACTTGTGGCCACAGAGGTCGCTGTTATCCCTGAAACACCGTGTACTCATGCTTTTCATAATACCTGCTGGAATAACTTTAATTTCGAATAGCTATAAATCACCTTAGCAAATTGTCCTAAATATTTTTCTGCTTTTTATTGTGATATTTAAAAAAATCCTTGCAAAAGACACACATTGTGTGGAATAACAAGAAGCTATGATATAAACATAAAGCTCTTTGTGGAATATTAGTTTTAAAGTCATACTATTTCCATAGGTTTTTTTTTATTTAAAAGGGATTATATAAAGTTTCTGTCACAGTATAATATCTCTGCAGCACCAGGGCATTACAAGTATTTCCTCTGGAGCCTTTATAGCATTTAAACCTCAGCCAAGGATTAATGTTCAGCAGCTGCCTTGTTATCTCCAACACACTCTCTCCGAGGCAAAGGTTGTTCATCCAGTCATTCTGCAAATAACAACACATCCTTTGGAGCTCATTTGAAATGTAATGAAATTAAGCCATTCATAGCAATGTCACAAGAATTTATTCTCATTTTTTGACACATGTCAACACAGCTTGAAAGCTAAAAAAAAAAAAAAAAAAAAGACTTCTTTTCCATCCTGTTAAACTTTTTCTGAGGGCATTTGCACTGAGAGTCGCAAATCAATCAGATGGCTCGACAGCAAGAGAAAAAAAAAATCAGAAAATGAAGAAATAGGCCTGGGCTCTAATTAGTCAACAGAGTGAGTGCATTAGCAACAGGTGCACTCAGGATGGCATCACCCTGGAATTTTTTTAGACATGAAAATCAATCAAACAAACAAAAAAAGCCTGAGAGTGATGGGTACAAAATACGTGGTTTGCAACACTGCAGGTATTGGTAAGTACACTCACATGCAAAAGACTGCATGTGTTTTTCATACTTTCTGCATAGTTTTGATCTAATTATGCAAAAAAGTGTGTGTGGGCAACCGTGCTGACAAATATGTTTTAATTGTACACACACACACACACACACATATATATATATGTATATATATATATATATATATATATATATATATATATATATATATATATATATATCTGTGTGTGTGTGTGTGTGTGTGTGTGTGTGTGTTTCCATGCACTGTAACAAACAAATAAACAAAAAACAAAAAAAACCCCATCTAAGATAATACTAAAAGTCTCCCAACCAGCTACCAACACACATTCATAACTGAATGCCAATTAGACGCCACACTAGCTGGATGTGGATGCGAGTGTCTCAGTAAAGTAAGTACAAATGTTTTATGTGTCTACATATGATCTTGTGAGTTGAACTTTGGGAACCTGTGTTATTGGTGATCTGATGTTTGCTTGTGCTTTGGCTGGGAAACTACCACAAAGCTCTGCAGTAATAGAGGAGATGTCTTTGTGCAGCTGTAATGATGCTGCTGATCCCTTGTTAAAGCAGTATGTTACTGCTTGCTCCTGCTCAAAGCAGAGCCAGAGCAAAAACCCAGACGTTACTGTATGCATTATATGATGACAATGTGCCCTCTGTGCAGCACTTCAGAAATGAGATGTTTACTGACGCTGACCCTCCATCCTTCAGTTTGCTGAGAGGTCCCTGTAAACACAGGTGAGTCTGTATCCCTTCTCTTGCGACTCTAGTAGAAAATGAGAACTTAAAAAAGTTAAAATGCCATTAATTGGGCAAAATATAAAGAAATTCAACTCTTAATCTCTCTCCCTCTCACTCTGGAGGTCCCTCTACCAGGTCTGGTATAAAGAGTCAATACGCCATGTTTTTCAAAGGCTGCCAAACATGGCAGATTCACTTCAGAAGGTAGTAAGCTGTTGTGCTGCATTTCTGTTTGATAAAATTTGGTCGAGATACACTTGAGAATCTTTTAGAAAAGGTACAATTGCTGTTAGTGACTCACTGGTTGTTATTTATTCACAGTTTTATTTCTGGTTTTCAGGCAGTGTTTACATGTTTTACTCTGGATTTATGAAAAGGAAGAGAAAATATTCTAAAAATGTGTCTCCTATTCAAGGAGCCCAAGGCCAATGAGTTTGGCCTTACAGTTTTATAGCTGTTTATAACTGGTAACATGTCAGGTGTACATGTCAGGAATGTTAGTTTATAAAGAGAAAAATCTCACATTCCCCTAATTCCTTTGCACAAATACAGCATGTATACAATAATGCCCTTCCTTTTCCACTGAGCAAGTTGTATTTGAGAATGTGAGCATCACATTTTTTTAGCATTTCTGCTGGCCAGTGCAATTAGTTGGCCAGGGAGATAAACAATCCACGCTCGCCAAAACTGACCAGATCTCACCAAAAACAGATGGATAGAAAACACTGGGCCAGAGAAAAAACATGCATAATTTATTTTTGGGTGGGATGTCGCCTTAAAAGAGGATTTTAAAACTTTTTTAAAAAAATTCAGTTTGGCACTGTCATCTTATGTTTTTTTCATGCCGCAGGAGGAAGAAGCCTCTTAAAGATGTTGCTCGGCAGATTTAGTTGGCTTCGTGTAGAGCCAGGTTAGTCTTTCCCCGTGTTTGAAGTAAGATAACAGACGGTTGTTGCCACTTTATATTCAGTGTACAAATGAGAAAGCAGGAGTGGTAGCCTTCTTCTCTCTTAACTCTTTGCCAGAAAATGCATAAATTTACCAACACTTTTGAACTGTTATTTTACAAAAACAATGACAGATATTAAAATGGCTATGAGCAAAATTCCAATAAGAAAAAAGCCACTAAGTGAGTCTCTTTGGTCCTTTACTATTAAGGCTCTTCATATATAGATCAAGACGTGATGTTGCAAAGAACCTTTAAAGTAATCAGTAAAGTCTTATTAATGCTCACGTTGGTCTGGTTCACTAAAGCATTTGATAATTCACTTTATTAGCAGTGATAAATATCCAGACAGTGAGCATCCTTGAGAGGTACTCACTGTGGTGGAGCTCATGTAATAGTTTTCATTGCCTCTTGTCAGTCACTGTAGTGCACAGTCTTACTCTTACCATCCATCCATCCACCCATTTCTGCTGATCCTTTCAGGGTGGCTGGGAGCAGGCATAGGAGCCTATGCCTGCTGGGTGAGAAGCAGGCTACACCCTGCATAGGCTGCCAGTGTATTGCATAGCTGACACACAGAGACAGACAACCATTCACACATGCATTAATACCTATTTGCAGTCATCAGTTAACCTCATTCACTGGGTTGGATGAGATTCACTTTGACTTCCTTCCTGGAAGATGTGCTCCAGAATAAGGGAATCAAACTACTAAATTTTCGCTGGGACGGTGGATGATGTGGTTCTTTTGGTTTAATCAGGTGGTGGCCTCAAGGATCTGAATCAGATATGACAACTGACACATGCAGTTGTGAAGCCATTGTTTTCTACCAGAAAAAGGTGGTGGCCCCAACTTTTTCTGGATGAATTTAAGTACCTTAAGTACCAGGAAATTGACAGACAGATTGATGCAGCATCTACAGTGATGTGGATGATGTACTGTACTGATCTGTAGTGCTGAAGCGAGAGCTGAGAGTTATGTTGATCAGTAGAGCCAGTACTCTTCCACATCAAAAGGAGCCAGTTGAAGTGTTTTAGGTATGTTATGCTGTGAGGAAGCCCCGCGGCAGGCCCAGGATACGCTGGAGCAGATACATGTCTTGGCTGGCTTGGAAACACCTTGGAGGTAGGCAGGGAGAGGGAAGTCTGACTCTGTATAAGCTGTAGAAAATGGCTGGAAGGAGTTAACCTAACATACATGTCTCTGGACTGTGGGAGGAAGCCTGAGTACTCTGAAATGCAAAGATGCTAGAAGGTGCATTCAAACTCAGGATCTTCCTGCTGCAAGGCGACAGCTCTCACTTCCACACTACCACGCTCTTACCACTCTTAAAATATTACACATGCAAGCCATTTACAGGCTCTCTTTGACCATCATCTTTAATTGAATGTTGATTGAATAAAAATGCTAAGAGCATAATGTTCAATCTAAGTGGAGAGTGAAAAAGAACATGCAAATGTTTTGCATAAATAAAAAAATTGAATGATTGAATTAATAGTGAACATCTGGCCCCATGTCCTCCCATTTTCAATGCTTCCTTTTATCATCATTCATCAGTTCCACATTAAGATAACAGATATTTGTGGGAATGAATGGACGTGTGAATGAATCTCACGCCACTACTGCTCTTGTATTATTTTTTTTCCACACAAATTATTACTTGTTCACTTGAAATATGACTCAAATGGTGGCTCATGATGCAAATGAGTGACGAGTCTGTGACTCCTAAGTAAGCCTAAACACTGCGATGAATTTTATTATCCACATCATGTTCATATCTGAGACAATCATACCAGGTTACAGCGTAGCAGCTTTGCAGAACTAATATTTTGCAGCATGTACCGATCAGCCAAACCTTTGAACTAGATGATCACTTCTGCTTGATGATCAAAATACCTGCAGGCAGACGCTGTGTGGACTGGAAGAGTGGAGCTCAGTTTGCTGAGTGCGTGTTGTGATTGTATTCATTCGATATATATTTGTAATGACCTTCCATTTGTAACATTTCCTTGTGCCATTCACACTATCAGTAGAAAATCAAGAAAACTCCTTTCATGGTTCATTTAGTATTATAATATTAGAAATATTTCAACGAGCTCAATAATTTTCTACGTTTTTTTTTCTACAAGAGACCCACCAGCCTGCTGGCTCATATTTATCCTTTCAAGGAGGGACTTTTGTTCTCTGTAATGCATGTGAAAATCATAATACCGCACAGCAAAACCTCCTCAGAAACAACAACACCAAAACGTTCCATATGCAGTGCAAACTGGTTTCTCGAGGCTTTATGTTGAGGAGTGTTAAAGCAGCTTTTTAGCGTTTTACAGTCTGATTCTATGCTCATTAAATTTGGCCTAATAGTGAGGAGTTGCGAGATGGAGACAGTTAATCAGGATTTTGCAATTGCTTTCCAAAACATACTCCAGCCCATCTGCTTTCTACGAGGGCTGGTTCAAGCCTCTGGGGCCACGGGGCAGAAATGAATGCTGCAGGACCCCAGAGACTGAACGAGATTAGCCATCTCTGGTTCTGTTGCATCGATTTAAATCCAATTTTTAAAACTATCCATCCATTACTTTTATTTAAGTGCAGTGCTAATTACCAGGGGCATATGCTGAACTTGAGGCTCCTGCGTCTTGCAAGCCATATACCACATACAGGCTCAGAGTGAAGCCAATTTAATGCCTTGGTATCCTCTGCTCAAGACAAGTCAACTTCTTTTCATGGTAGAGGAATTTAGATAAGTGAAGCAACAGTTCAGTATTTTTGATCATTAATGGGTGTCTTATCCTCTCGTCTCTGACATCTGTTTGTGGCTTTTCGTACTGCTCCCGCCAGTGTTTCTCTCACTTTTCCCATCCTTTCAGCCTCCGACTCTTCTGTACTGAGTGGCATTTAAAAACACTGCAGCAGACACTGTAATTGCATGGAAGCAGACTGTCAGAACACCTGTTGATTTAATAACATTAACAGTTTATTTATTTGATACTTTAATTTTAATCTATTTTTCTGAGAGTTTTTGCAGCACACTGAGCTTATGCACTAAACCAGTACAAATAAAACAAAACTGTTTGCATCTATAGTGTAAAAATCTGAATCTTGTGAGCACTGGAATCTATTTATCACCTGCGTTATGTGTGTTTGTCTTTTCCTGTCCTTAATTTACATATATAATTTATGCTGGTATCCCATTTCTCCTCCCAGCAGTCCAAGCCTCTTCATGGCTAATTTCACTGCTATTATCACTCTCAGCAGGGGACTGCGTTATTTGCTACTCTGAGACTGATACTACTTTATGAGCCAGGTATATTTGACTGCATATACAATGCTTATAAAAGGTATTCACCCCCCTAGAATGTTTCACCCTTTCAATGCTTTAATACGTGAGATCATGGTCAAAACAATGGTCAAGCTTCTTTCATGTTTATAAAATGATGCCAATTAATTAAAAGAATATATAGTAAAATAAACATTTGATCTTTAAAGTGACTGACCTAATTTGTCAGAGGTCCAGCTGATTCCAGCAGTTGGGGAAATGGAGATCACCTGAGTGCATCTACCATGTATCAAGCAACTGTAGTATAAAACCACCTGTATCTGTAAGGTCCAGACTCTGGTTCATCAGCTGCTGCAAAAAGAAAACATAAAGCAACTCAGAAAACTCACAGTCCTTGAAAGTTGGGAGTTGGCTACAAAACGATTTCCAACTCACTGGATATCCCACAGAGTTCAGGTAAGTCCATCATTAAGAAATGGAATAAGTATGGCAGTTGTCTAAATTTGCCTAGAGCTGCTCATCCTCGCAAACAGAGTGACTGGAGAAGAAAAAGACCAGTGATGGAGGCCACCAGGTCACCTGTGTCCACTCTGAAGGACTTAAAAGCTTCAGGGGCATAGATAGAAGAGACTGTACATTCAACTACTGTTGCCTGGGTTCTTCACCAGTGAAAGCTGTATGGGAGAGTAGCAAAGAAGCATGGAAGCTGAAAAAAAGCTTCCATGAAATCTCACTTGGAACTCGCCCAAAGCCATGTGGGTGACTCCAAGGTCAACTAGAAGATGGTTATTTGTTCTGATGAGACAAAAATTGAGCTCAACAGACAAAAATCTCCGCATATCACCACAAACACACCATCTCTACTGTGAAGCATGACGGTGGCAGCATCATCCTCTGGCGTTGCTTCAGAGGAACAGGCCTTTGAAGGCTTGTAAACCTAGAGGGGATAATGAACTAAGAAAATTATCAGGAAAAGATTTATTTTCCAGCAAGGCAACGACCCCAAGCATACAGGAAACGCCACACAGAAAAGGTTCAGACCGAAACATGAATGTTCTGGACTGGCCAAGTCCAAGCCCAGATCTCAGTCCAATTGACAGTTTGTGGCTGGATTTAAAAATAGCTGTTTGTGACCAAACCCTAAAATGGCTGACTATCTCTCTGTTAGCCCTGATTCACTGTCGACCTGCAGGGAACACGATTTGTTCCTACTGTGGAACAGATTCAGTTTACACTGAGGGCCACATGCAGCACACTTTCATCTGAAGTGGGCCGGACCATTGAAACTCTCCTTTCAGTCAGTCTGGAGACGTTTAACTACACATTTAATCTCTGTCTTAAGGAAAGATAAAGATGTGCAAGTTCGAGAGCATGTCTCAGTAGTTCAATGTGATAAATGCGTAAAACTATAGTAAAACTGGATCCTATCTCAGCTATCATAGGGCGAGAGGTGGGATACACTTCTCTAAATTTCTGATTATGCTCAAAACTATCTGCACATTCAGAACATTTCAGACATGTATTTATCTATTTTTAGAAATCATTAACCTCTCAATTATGTTGCTGTAGAAATCCAGGGAAAATGTGGGGTTGACTCACCTAGGAAGGGATCTCAATACTGCATTATAGGCAGAGGTGGTGCAAGACAGTGAGGTTTTTTTAGGGCTGTTCTTAAGCCTTTATCGAGCGACGAACCATATTTGGTGACTTTATTGTTTTCCCCTTGTCTCTCTGCGATTGTGTAGGAACCACACGGCTGTCTCCCATTCAATCAGCAAAGACCAGGCTATGTGACAGACAGTGACATAACCGCATCTGACCAATCAGCAGATGGCCTGAGTATTTCAAACTAGCAATGTTGAGATACGTGTTTGTATAGGAATTTTATAAATCAGTGAAATTTGTGGCACGAAAAATGGTGGCACCATATTTGATCATACAGCTTGCTCAAGTAAAACTAGCACAAGTGATGCAACCATTTTTTTTAGTCATACAGCAGACGCAACTAGTAAGTCAGACTTTAGGATTCTTTATTTTTTATTAAGAAATCACACATTATGACTTATGAGAGTAGTACTCAGTGGTACATAGGATATTGTGACAGGTTTGTGTATCATTATAAAGTAACCCAGTGAGAAATTAACCCATTTAATAGACGTTTTCGTCCTGTAAATAATGAAATGTGTGCGCGACTGTTTCGCTCAGTTTTATGGCCTTATAGCAGTTTTTAATATACTTAAATTGCAGATGTCCGTGTTTGTTTTTACTGTGGGTCTTATTAGAACTATAATTGGTTTAGTAATTCAATATTTCTGATTTGTTTAGTTGTTACTGATTTATAAGAAAAAAGTGATATCATAAGTAATTATAAAGCTTTTTAATGCTTTGAATTATACATTTACGATTTATATCTCAACATCTTTTTTCAATAGCTTCCAACTTCACTGTTACTGAGCCAGAGGCAGACAGAGATGTATCCAGGAGAACAGCGCCGTCAGCAGCCCGAAGACCTGAGGCCACACATCTGGGCGACATCTAAGCGTCCATCCCATCAGGACAAGGACGAAGGGCCCAGATGGGGTGCCCACAGCCAAAGGGGAAGAGTCCCAGTGAACCTGAAGCAGCCGACCCCGCCAGAGGCCGGTCACCATGGCCCCAGACACCCACGAACCACCCGGCATCAGAGGGAGCTGATATCTTCATCACAGTCCTCAAGCCACCCCGGACCAGCGGCTCCAAGAGAGCGGGTCAAAATCTTTTTCACAAGAGTGTCCTGGCCAAGACAGACAGCAGCCCAATCAGTGGAGTAGCACACACAGCCCATTAGTAGCACACACACCAAATCCACACAGGGGTAGGAACCGGCGACAAAAATTAGCAACAAGCAAAAATAATAATAATCTTCAGTGTCATTGAATAATGAATACCTTAGCAAAAGTAACTGTCAGATGTCAGAAACAAATGTAATAATATAATAATATTATTCAGTACTTTTTTACAATTTATTTATTTATTTTTTAGAAAGACATTTACCCTAAATGAACAAGGAACCATATTTGGTGACTTCACTGACCTTGAGTGGCAACATAAACCTGAAAAATCTTCGAAAAAAGCTTATACAAGTAAAAAAGCAAAGTCCTGTAATATCATCTAAGAACTCCCTGGGGTTTGAATTTCCAAGTATTTAACAGAAGGCTCTAAATGGTCGATACATTTATAGGCCATCAGCTTAAATGTCTGTTGCCAAAACAATTCAATTATAAACCACCAGGCGGTTTAATTTGGCACGCATGGAGACCCGAAGCAGCCTTTGACTTGCAAATCAGCCAGCTCCACCCTGCATCACCCTGCAGGTAAACATCTCACTAAGAACGAATAAGAGCGACAAAAGGAAGGAGTCTCTCTCCCTCCCTCTCTCTCTGCTACACACACACAGACACACACGCGACAGGCTGAAGCTTTATAAACAGCAGCCTCTCCTGCTGCTGAGTCGCTTCACACAACTTGTTGCCCACGCTTCAGCCTCTCTCCTTTACTCCAGTGACACGAATGACAGAGAAGCAGCTGCAAACCTCTCATTCTCTCATTAAAACTACAGGCAGAGGGATGCGATAATAACACTGATAATAATAATAATAATAAAAATGACAGCAGTGTGTGTTTGGCTCTCCGTGGTCCTCTGGATTAGCAGGGCAGCAGCGGGACAGAGAACTAACGACTCTTCACTTTCGGGAGAGGAGATACTTTCTTTCGCGGAGCGTTTCATGAATGTTTCGGGACAGAGAGGGAACGCGAGTTCCGGATTGTTTCTCCTGGACTTTGATGAGGGTCTGCTGGAGGGCTGGCGCTCTCTGGCCAGCAGCGGCGGGGAGTCTCAGGACGCTGGCATCAAGGCGCTGCTAGTGGCAGCCTATTCCCTCATAATCGTGATCTCCCTGTTCGGGAACACCTTGGTGTGTCACGTGGTGGTCAAAAACAAGCGCACCTTGTCCGCCACCAGTTTATTTATCCTAAACCTGGCGGTGGCTGATATCTTCATCACAGTCCTCAATACACCCTTTACTCTGGTAAGACCACTGTGTGTGTGTGTGTGTGTATGTGTGTATGTGTGTGTGTGTGTGTGTGTGTGTAGGTGTGTGTGTGTGATGGCTATGGCAGCACTTATCTTTACACATAAATGTTTTTAATAACAACATTTGTAATGCACTGCAATAATTAAACTAAGTCAAATTAGGGGAACCTGCTCAACACTCCGAGCACTGCTCCAAGTACTGTATTAAACTGCTACCAAAAGATGGCGCTAGTGGTGTCATCGTGATGCCTCTCTTTGGCTGGCTGTGTTGTATTATTATCTCATGTGTGAGTGGGGTAGTTACTTTAAAGCAAAAATCATCACACCCTGTTTCCATTACCAACGTAATATTAAAAAACTACTTCATAGTTGAATGTGTTTTTAGCTGGGAGCTAAACCGTCCCGTCAGGTAGAAAACTGTTTAGAAAAATGAGCATTTAATAGGTTGAAAAATGTGTCACTCCATTTCCTGCTTTGAATCATCCTCGAGCCTGCAAACTCACAGCTGACATTGAGTTTGGGACTTACTCTGAATGCATGAAATGTATTTATTAAAAATGCTATACGCTTTAATCAAACGTGGGCAGCTCACCACCTCCAGCCTCCGACCTCGTGTGGGAGTCCACGAAACAGAGTGCATTTCTGAATATATGCTAATTGAGTCTCTCCATGCAAAGGGTTTTTTTTTCTAACAACCTAACCTACTTAGCATTTTTTCAGTTTGGACTTGTGTTTTTGACAGTTGTATAGTGAAACCCCGAACACATGGAGTATTTTTCCCTTCCCACTCCTCATATTGTTCAGCAGTAAAGTGCCACACATATTTGTCACACTTACAAATTTAGATAATCAAACAATAATATTAATATTATATACAGATAACCAGAGTAAACACAAAATGTGTGAAAAGTAATTGCCCCCTAAACCTAATAACTGGTTGTGCCACTCTTGGCAGCAAGAACTGCAGTCAAGCATCTGCAAAAACTGGCAATGAGTCTTTCACTCATCGCTGTGGAGGAATTTTGGCCCACTCTTCTTTGCAGAATTGTTTTAATTCGGTCACACTGGAGGATTTTCAAGCATGAACAGCCTGTTAAAGGTCATACCAAAGTATCTCAGTTGGATTTAACTCCAGACTTTGACCAGCCCACTCCAAGTGTGTGCCATAGTGTTTTGAATCATTGTCTTGCTGCATTACTCAAGTGCACTTAAGCGTCAGGGCACAAACTGATAGCTGGACATTCTCCTTCAGGATTTTTGAGCCTTTGTGTTAGTTTTGGTCAACAGTGTTTTTTTTTTTCTTTGGAACTCTCCCATGGATGACCTCTCACCAAAACTGAGACAGGTGAGACTGGCAGTTCTTTAGATGTTTTTCTGGGTTCTTTTGTGACCTCCTGGATGAGTCTTTGAAGTGTTCCTGGAGTAATTTTGGTGCACCGGCCACTCCTGGGAAGGTTCAGCACTGTTCCAGGTTTTCTCCATTTGTGGATAATGGTTCTCTGAAGTGACAAACCCCTAGAAATGGCTTTGTAACCCATTTCAGACTGATAGATATCAATGACTTTTTCACACAGGGCTGGTCAGGTTTGGAAAAGCCCTTTTCCTTAATAAATGAAATCACTGTTTAATAACAGTGTTTTGTATTTACTCGGATTATCTTTTTCTAATGTTAAAATTTACTTGATAATCTGAGGTCAGATTATCAAAGAGATCAGGAATGGGACAAATAATCTTTCAAGGCACTGTAGCTGCAAATGACAGAGAAAGAGAAAGCTTGGTGTTTGTGCATTAGTGGGGCTGGAGCCAGCAGCTCCAGTTTGAGGACTGGCAAGTGTTATTACGGAGATAAAAAAAAAAAAAAGCTTCACCTTGAAAGATCCCTCTGTGGCATACCAGGCAACTCAATATCACTCTCCATTCTTATCTACCCCAAGGATCACTAAACAACTCCTGCCTCACACACCCTCACCCCACCTCCCCTCTCTCTCTTTCCGACAGATTTTCTTTCAGCACTTTTTGAAGTAGTGCACTTAGGCTTAGAGCTGGGGTTAATTTAGAGAACATTTGATCATATGTGCCGAAAAATCTAACACGATGTCTGTATCCTGCATGACCTGCACAGCATGTGTCACCGTAACTGTGATTATAAAGACTAGAAGAAGCAGGAGCACACCTCAAGTGGAGATGTCTGACAGTGCAGGTTATAAACTGTAATCTTGTGTTACAGCTGTGTCTAAAATTGCTCCCATCTTTGCTGACATTTCCCCACCTGAATCAGAACAGTGTAAAAAGTTGCTATGCTATGAAAGCCTCCAATGGAAAAAAATCTATAACAAAGCAAAATGTTCCCCACATGGCATACACTATTTTTAGGGGTCTACACTGAACTGCAAGCAAATTACTAATAATTCTGATTCGTCTCATTGGTGCACTAGTATTGCAGAGCTGTTACTTAGAGTTAAGGCTTATTGTTGCTGTGGGAACTAGTGTATGAACATGGTTAGCTCATGTCTGTTTAGTGGCTGCTAATCATTATAATCATATAACATGGCTGCTCTTAGAGTACTTCTCATTTTTGCAGTTTTAAAAGTTGACCTTCCTCCCAGTGTGTCTACCTGATGAGAGTGGGTAACCGTTGACATTTCTCATTTTGGCCTGCCCTGTGTTTGTGCACTCCTTTAGGTCCGCTTTGTGAACAGCACCTGGGTGTTTGGAAGAACTATGTGCCACATCAGTCGCTTTGTACAGTACTGCTCACTGCACGTCTCCACCCTCACGCTCACCGCCATCGCACTGGACCGACGACAGGTTTGTCTATAAGGGAGTTGGGGGGATGAATCTGTGCAATTTTTCAAATTTTAAGGATAGCTTAGGAGCTTCAGAGAGTCTGTGTGAGTTCTATGATGCACAAAAGCAATGGTAAAACAGCAGCAGTTGGTGAAAAGTATTTGAGTATAAAGCATAGTAAAGACAGAAAATGATATGCTGGGAAGTCACCATTTTCATATTGTCAGCGCACGAGATAATTATTCAATTCAATTCAATTTTATTTATATAGCGCCAAATCACAACAACAGTCACCTCAAGGTGCTTTATATTGTACAGTAGATCGTACAATAATAGATACAGAGAAAAACCCAACAATCATATGACCTCCTATGAGCAAGCACTTTGGCAACAGTGGGAAGGAAAAACTCCCTTTTAACTGGAAGAAACCTCCAGCAGAACCAGGCTCAGGGAGGGGCGGCCATCTGCTGCGACCGGTTGGGGTGGGAGAAGGAAGACAGGATGAAAGACATGCTGTGGAAGAGAGACAGAGATTAATAACAGATATGATTCAATGCAGAGAGGTCTATTAACACATAGTGAATGAGAAAGGTGACTGGAAAGGAAAAACTCAATGCATCATGGGAATCCCCTGGCAGCCTATGTCTATTGCAGCATAACTAAGGGAGGATTCAGGGTCACCTGATCGAGCCCTAACTATATGCTTTAGCAAAAAGGAAAGTTTTAAGCCTAATCTTAAAAGTAGAGGTAGTACTCCACTTTTATTATGACTGGTACTTTCGGGTGCTCCCTTATTTCCCAAGTGGTAACCACAGTCGATGGATTCGCATATTTGATTTGGAACAGACTTTCTGCTGGATGTCCTTCTTCACGAAACCTTCAAATTTTTCTGGAATCAACACTCAAGAGTACACTAGTTTGTGACCCCATGAGGCTCAGTTTGTGTCTCAGTCTATATTTTTATTTTATTTTTATTTTACTTGCTATAATAAATCAAAGAAGCAGACAAGAAAGTTTATCTATAAAGGGCCATTAGTGTGTGTGTGTGTGCGTGCGTGCATGTGTGTGTGTGAAATACATTGAAAGGTATTTCTATTTGTTTGAAACTGTAATGTTTATTGAACTTTCTAAATAAAAAAGTAATTTTACATATATGATTTTTATTTTGTATTGTCCTTGCTATGTTTGGAATTGTGGTGCAATTTATTTAGGTTTTTCTGGAAAAAAATCACACTGATGATGTAGAGGTCTTGAAAGCTCACAAAAAGAAATGTATCAAATTTTATATACTTGGCAGGGTTAATTTTATACAAAGTGCTATTGCTATTTTTCTTGTCATTTGATTACTGGAAATCTCGTGCTTTGGGCTTGAACAAGTGTAAATGCATGGTGGAAATGTGAAGCATAGTCACAGCAACAGCAGATGTAAGATCTGTTTTCCATTCTGCATCTCAAAGCTCTGGAAGGTCCTCACCTTTCTTCTCACAAAACCTAAATTTCTGCTTTTAGATTCAACACTGTTTTGGCTGTCATCTGGTAGATGTGTGGTAGCCTATGTCACCATGTACTGCCTCATGCTCTTCCAAAAGTGCAATAAAGTGTCTTCGATTCAGTGCTTTTTCCTCAGTGAACAATATGGTTAACCTTTAGCACTGACTTAGACAACACGTGTTGGTTGCAAATATGCAAAAAGATACAAAAAGCCGCCCTGGGTTCATTTTATACGCTTCCAACATTTTTCCCTGTCAGATTTTAGTGCCTTTCATTCAGTGCATTGCTGCCAGCTCTTCCATAATCCCAAACTCTTCTGTTATCCCAAGTACAAAGACGAGTAACTGGACTGTGTCACAGCCCAGTATAAAAAGAGTAAAAATTGCTCATTTTATTTTTCAACAGTCACTCCACATTTCCCATAAAATCCTCAATCAAACTTGTTACGGTTCACCCGGAGAGGGGCATATTATCAAATGCTTCTTTTGTCTCAGAGTGGCTTACGGTGGGTTTGTAGGAAATCACAAAGCTGGTCTCCACTCCATTCCTGGATTTGTAAAGCTTGGTGAAAAGTCCTTGCTGCACTTGCAGCATTGCTAGCAAATGGTCAGATGTGCATTTTCGCTCTGCATCAGTCAAATTCAAATTGTAATGCTTAAACACAGCACTCTGCTCTTTACAAAGTAGGCACTCACTCTTCCTGACTTAAGTGGTTAAATAGTTAAAATCCATATCTTGTTAAAAACTCTTGACCAGCAAACTCACATCTCTCATAAATGTCAGTTCTAACACATTTATAGTGAAGCTGAATTAATTTGCACGCATGTACGTACATAAACTGAAAACAAATTTGTTTTATGATTTCCCACAAAAATTGCAAAAATAGTAATTCTCCTCTCCGTGAATCGCTACCTTATTGTGGTGGAGGGGTTTGTGTGTCCCAGGGATCCCAGGGGCTATGTTGTCTGGGGGCTTTTGCCCCCTGGTAGGGTCTCCCATGGCAAATTGGACCTGGGTGAGGGACCAGACAAAGAGCGATTCAGAAGACCCTTATGAGAAAAACATCGAGGGAACAGTTTACCCTGCCCGGGATAGGGTTACCGGGGCCCCGCCCTGGAGCCAGGCCCGGGGAGGATGCCCGAGGGCGAGCGTCTGGTGGCCGGGCCTTAGTCCATAGGGCCCGGCCGGGCACAGCCCGAAAAGGGGACATTGGCCCATCCTCCCGCAGGCCCACCACCCGCAGGAGGCGCCGTAGGGGTCGGTTGCATTGTGTGCTGGGCGGCGGCCAGGAGCAGAGGTCCTGGCGGACCGATTCTCGGCTACCAAGACTCGCAGATGGGACATGGAATGTCACCTCTCTGGTGGGAAAGGAGCCTGAGTTAGTGCATGAGGTTGAGAGGTACCGGCTAGATATAGTCGGGCTCACCTCTACGCATGGCTTGGGGTCTCGGAACCAGTCTCCTGGAGAGGGGCTGGACTCTGTCTCAGTCTGGAGTTGCCCCTGGTGAGAGGCGGCGGGCTGGGGTGGGTATTCTAATATCCCGTTGGCTTGCTGCCGGTACATTGGGGTGAGATGAGAGGGTTTGTTCCCTGCGCCTTAGCGTCGGGGAACGGGTCCTGACTGTCATCTGCGCTTATGCGCCGAGTGGCAGTTCAGAGTACCCAGCCTTCTTAGAGTCCCTGGGTGGGGTGCTGGAAGGTGCTCCACCTGGAGACTCTGTTATCCTACTGGGAGACTTCAATGCTCACGTGGGCAACGGCAGCGCGACCTGGAGGGGCGTGATTGGGAGGAACGGCCTCCCTGATCTGAACCCGAGCGGTGTTTTGTTATTGGACTTCTGTGCAAATCACAGTTTGGCCATAACGAACACCTTGTTTGAACATAAGAGTGTTCATAAGTGCACGTGGCACCAGGACGCTCTAGGCCGCAGGTCGATGATCGATTTTGTAATCGTATCACCAGACCTGCGACCATATGTTCTGGACACTCGGGTAAAGAGAGGGGCTGAGCTGTCAACTGATCACCACCTGGTGGTAAGTTGGATCAGGTGGCGGGGGAGGACGTTGGACAGACCCAGTGCACCTAAACACGTAGTAAGGGTGTGGTGGGAACACCTAGCAGAGGCCCCAGTCCGCGAGATCTTCAACGCACACCTCCGGCAGAGCTTCAACAGCATTCCGAGGGAGACTGGGGACATTGAGTCCCAATGGACCATGTCCAGCATCTCCTTCGCCGAAGCTGCTGCATTGAGCTGCGGCCGCAAGGTGGTTGGTGCCTGTCGTGGTGGTAATCCCCGAACCAAATGGTGGACACCAGAGGTGAAGGGAGCCACCAGGCTGAAGGAGTCCTATCGGGCTTGGTTAGCCTGTGGGACTTCGGAGGCAGCTGACAGGTACCGACAGGCCTAGCGGAATGTGGCTCGGGCAGTGGCTGAAGCAAAAACTCGGGTGTGGGAGGAGTTCGGAGAGGCCATGGAAAAAGACTTTCGGACTGCCTTGAAGAGATTCTGGCAAACCGTCAGGCGTCTCAGGAGGGGAAAAGCAGTGCTCTACCTGCACTGTGTATAGTGCTGGTGTAGCGCTGCTGACTTCGACTGAGAAAATTGTCGGGCAGTGGAAGGAATACTTTGAGGACCTCCTTAATCCCACTGACACGTTGGACACGCTGGAGAGATTATATCTCTCGGCTGGCCTGGGAACGCCTTGGTGTTCCCCCGGATAAGCTGGAGGAGGTGGCTGGGGAGAGGGAGGTCTGGGCTTCTCTGCTTAGGCTGCTGCCCCCGTGACCCGGCCCCGGATAAAGCGGAAGAAGATGGATGGATGGATGGATGGATAGTAATTCTCTGATGGGAAGTTTATCAAAGAGTCTAAAGTGTATATTTATTTACATTTGAATTTTAATTTCCCATTGACCTCCACTCAATGGGACAACCGAATGGCCAGATGTGATCCAAAGGCTTTACAATGCCCAGGTGAGTCTAATGTGTTTACTACCAGGTCAAATTTCAATCAACAGCATTCTGTGCTCTCATCGGTGAATGTTTCAATCACTTGCCTGGAAGATGGAAAAGTCTATCTTGTGACCTGCCCACTTCGTGTCACTAGTAGTTCTTTTGCCCTTTGTGACTTGAAGTTTTTCAACTTTCTATGGTCTGGGAAGGTTCACAGCATTGTTACATGTGGTGTTGTCAGTGTAATCATGCATTTCAGAGTTGATTTGAATTACAGATATGCACATTTTTTTTCTTTGTTGTTCCAAGTCAGAAGTTTTTGATTGGGTTGGTATTTGACCCAACACAAGATTTTATCCAAACTTTTAATATCCCAAATGCTACTATGCATTCAAAGGGATAAATAAAGTAAAACATCCATGGCAAAATGACATATCCTCAGGCAGTGCAGCAGCATTAATGAGAATGTCAGCTCCTCAGCAACTGACTGTGGCAGACAGGCAAGGGGGAGTGGAGTGGAGATGCCATGAGCAGAAAAATCTATATATATATATATTTTTTTTTTTTGGTTTGATGCAGGTTGTTAAATCTCTGATATTCAGAACACAATTAAAAGATGCATTTCAGAAGTAACATGAAAGAAAAGAGAGGTGTTGCTGTGCAAGAGCATACATTGTTGATAGCAGCATTGGTGTTAAGAGGGGGTTTGTTTTGTTTGAATTTCAATAAGGCAGTGAATTTAGTGAATTCATTTAAAGAAAGCAAAACATACCTCTTGTTTTAGAGGAATGTCTCAATGAAGACAAAGAAAACATCTAAATTGCCTGGTCAATTTTGCTCAGGGGGCACCTATATACATCTAGACTGTTAGATTAGTCATAAATAACACAGTAACGCAGTAGACATGCAGAGAGGAGCTTTTTAAAAATGTCAGGCTGCAGGGGAGTTCATATCTTTTCTTCTGAAGACTC
Organism: Pelmatolapia mariae; assembly: GCF_036321145.2. Classification (NCBI taxonomy): domain Eukaryota; kingdom Metazoa; phylum Chordata; class Actinopteri; order Cichliformes; family Cichlidae; genus Pelmatolapia; species Pelmatolapia mariae. Next base: position 23,891,393 of record NC_086232.1, on the reverse strand, counting down.
ATGATTTTCAGCAATGCAGTTTCTCAAAGGTCCGGTTAATTTGGCCACCTCTTGGTGCTTACTTGGGAAATCAGTCAAATAAATGATGTCATCTGACCTGCATTAGATAAACTGCTTTACACGGTGGGATGATTCAACAGTGACATGGACTGTTGAAAGTTTAAATTGCATGAGGACGGAAAGAAGTGTTTCTTAATGCAGTTTTTATTAGGATTTAAATTGGCACCCTTGACCAAGAACGATCTGCTGCAACATTCGGAGCCATCAGTGGGAGAAGAGGAGGAAAAGGGATGAGGAGTGCGAAGTCTTTAAAATTAAACTAATATGGCATTCATATAGCATAATATAGCATAAAATTTGAAAAGAGTAAAGACGTGGAAGAAACACCTTTTAACCATCTCATGAGCGTTGAGGTTGCATAGTTTGTCCAGCAGAGAGCACTCTGCAACCTGATGGCAACAGGTGTTTGGAACCAACAACCACCTGATCCGAGAGGGCAGAGCGTGAATAAGCCATTCACAACTTGTTGTGGCATTACAACTAGATTATTTTTAAACTGCACCGTCATATCATTTTATTATGGATTCATAAATAACTGCACATGTCAAATGTTAGGGAAAGCTGTTTATTATTTGTGTGTCCTAAAGAAAAAAAATCTACTGATATTCATACCTGATGTTCTGCGGTTCCTAAACGCTGATAACGGCACTTTTTGTTTGTGGAAACAAACATTGTTATTGTGGAATATCTAGGAGAGAAGAATATTCACAAAGTGACTAGCTGTTGTGGAGCGGTTAGCACAGCAAGGTCCTTGGTTTGAATCCAGTCTGAAACCTTTCAGTGTGGAGTTTACATGTTCTCCCATTGCTCTGTGGGTTGGTACTTTAGCTTCCTGCCACAGTTCAGAGACAGGCATGGGTTTGGTTGACTATAGGGGTGAATGGCTGTCTGTCTTTCCTGCAAAAGACTGGTGACTCGTCCAGTATGTACGTGCCTCTTGCCCAATGACTACTGGAATAGACTAAATATGGTCATACCACACTGACTTTGTGTATTCTCAGCTCCACTGCTCTGTCAGTGCCTCAAAGTTAGTGCAATAACCACAATTTTACATATGTCAGGCTTGTGACAGCAGGAAACAACTGGGCTTAACTTTTCGAATTTTTCTGTCAGAAACGCAAACCTGTGACACACAGCAAACACAGTTCCTGCCATGTCCTCCTCTGTCGTGTTTAGCTATCACTCCTATTGGCGGTGCAAATACAAACAGGAAAAAAAGAAGTATGTAGCACCCCAGGCAAAGCTTATTAAGTGATAACTGCAGAAAAAAGACTAAATCCAAGTGCTTTGTGCCAGAGGAACCAAGAGACAGCACAGGATATAGTCGGATTTGGTTTGCTTATTATTACAGCTTTTCTCCTTCATTTTGTCAAACCCATATCTGAACAGAGGCCAGGACATCAACCTCATCCAACAAAATGGTCTGCAGTTCCCAAGCCAGGATTTTAGCCTGGAGCTCACCAAAGATTTTACTGCCCAGTTATTTTTTGTGGTGTGGTTTCATTAGTAGCATACAGACACTGATTTAAAAATGTAATATTTTTTTGTCTTACAAAATATGAAAATATTAATTATAACTTAGATTTTAAGTAAAACTTAGAAAAACTCTGTGAGCATACAGATATGAACAGAAAGTTGGTGTCTGCTGAGAGACTGAAGTAAAAAGGTTTTCTTAGCTTAATCACTTGCGATGTTCCTCCGCTACTCCTTTCACCGTCATGAAATACTCAAAGAAGCTATAAGCTTCTTGTGGAAAAAAAGGACCCGGACCAACCCAGATGTTTGTGCAGCTTTTTTTGCACAAACCAACCCCGGCTCCAGCCTGGCTGCTACTGAAATAGGAAAGGCATGATTGGATGATGCTCACCAGCTACAAAGATCAGCCTCCCTGACACCATACCCTGAACCCACTGCCCCACTCCTCCCCTGCAGCCGAGCCGCCAACCACACCCCCACTTCCTGACTTAGGCTGCGGACCCATCCGGCCTAGTCTACTCTCACCCTCCACCAGCGAGAGAGGAAATCAGCCACGATCATCTCTGCCCCTGGCCTATGGACCACTTTTAACTTAAAAGGCTGGTGAGCCAGGTGCCACTGTGTGATCCAGGCATTGGCATCCTTTATGTAATGGAGCCATTGCAGTGGGGACTGATCCAAACAGAGCTGAAAGGGCAGCACCGGAGGTAATGACGGCTGGCCTTCTCCACAGTGCTGTACCTGGCCTTCCAGTCTGACAGTCTTCCAGCTGATGTACTCCACTGGGTGGTCAACCGCGTTTACATGCTGGGACAAAACGGCCCCAAGCCCTCTGTTCAAGGTGTTGCTCAGCAGAATAAAAGGGAGGAAAAAGTTAGGTGTGTGAAGCAGAGGATCCCCATGGACAGGCCTCTTCACCTGCACAAACACCGCCTGGGACTGCTCTGTCCGCTGGACCAGATCTGGGAAGTTGGTCAAGGGGCTGGTTAGCTCCACAAAGCTGGGCACAAACCGTAACCAACCAGCCCTAGGAACTGCATCACCTCCTTTTTGGTCTTGGGACACGGGCAGGATGCAATGGTTGCTGTTTTTTCCATCTGTGGATGCACCTGCTTGCTTCCCAACTGGTACCCCAGATACTATACCACTGCACACTTGTTTGGTTTGGCCGTGAGCCCCGCCTGCCTCAGGAACTCCAGGACGGCGGCCACCGCTTCATATGCTCTGCCCAGGTGTCACTGTGGATGATAACATCATCCAGATAGGCAGCGGCATATGTAGCCTGTAGACACAGCACCCTGTCAATGAGGCGCTGGAAAGTGGCAGGACCTCTGAGCAAGGCAAACGGAAGTGTGTCGAACTAGTACAAACCGTACAGAGTTTCCTTGGACCATCAGATAAGGGAATCTGCCTTGGTTAAATCCAGCGTCGTGAAAAAACGAGCAGTGCCTAACCCGTCTAGGAGCTCGTTGACCCGGGGGCATGGGATAAGCATCAAACTGTGACACTTCGTTCACCTTGCAGTGTCAACACAGAACCGTATAGGCCTATCTTTCTTCACCACAAGAACTACGGGGCTACACCAAGCGCTGTGTGACTCTTCTATTATTCCTAGCTTTAGCATTTCAGCCAATTCCTTTTGCACAATTTGTCTCTTGTGCTCAGGTAACCTGTTGGGCCGTGAACGCACGGCAGGAATGGTGGAATTTGGCACCTTTAGCCCCAAGTCACACAGATATATCCCCTCAACCTCCTTAAAGCATAGAGAAAGCCTGAAACTGCTTCTCTGGAGAACCTGCTTAACCTGTTGGGCCATGAACATACCGTCCTTAACCAGGCTCACTGAAGAAATAGTTTCAGGCTCACTCCATACTTTAAGGAGGTTGAGGTGATATATATTTGTGTGACTCCTCCCTGTCTCACCGTACGACTTCATAGTCAATGTCCCTCACTAGCCGTGTGACCACGAAGGGTCCTTGCCACTTGGCGAGCAACTTTGAGCTAGAAGAAGGGAGTAATACAAGCACTTTTTCTCCCGGTGTGAGTTTAGCCCCTCTATTGTACAGGTGCTGCTGACATTCCTGGGCCTGGAGCCAAAATTTTCTTGTGATAACCTTCCCAACGTGTGCAGCTTTGCTCTCAGGTCCAGGACTTATATTGAATCTCTTTCTTGAACTTACGAATCATGGATTTTAACGTCTTATTCAGCCGCTCCACCAGCCTGTCAGTCTGAGGGTGGTCCAAATAGATTTAATTCCCAGTAACTGTTGATTTCTTTTACTGTGTGAGACATGAACGATGTGCCATGGTCAGTCAGTATCTCTTTTGGGATGCCGACTTGGGAGATGGCCTGAAACAGTGTCTGCACCACACTCTTTCCAGAACTGGTGCGCAGCGGCACTTCTTCAGGATATCATGTTGCACAATCCACCAGAAATTATACAAACCAACCCCGCATGTCCCTACCCACTGTAAACACACCCTGACACACTGTCCCATTAACCTACTGTACCTGGGCCATTCTGTTCCCAAAATTAAGAGGTGTATCAGGCGTAAACTAACCAGAGCCTTCACTCTATGCATTTTCCCTTTATACCTAATTTCCAGCGGAACCAAGAGATATTTATGGATGTCCCCACGCACGCATCAAACCTCTACCTACTCTGCCTACAGCAATGCCCCTGGATGAACCAGGGTTTGGTGGACCAGGGTTTGCGTACAGCTTGAATCCACCATAGCTTGACATGCACCCCCTTGGCACCTTACCGGTATGCATTATGCGTTTCCTGGACTGGGCGAGGGTTTCAGAGGTCTAGTGACTTGGAACACCTTTCCCAGCTCCATTAACAGGCATTTTCAGCACAAGTGCTCTAGTCCTGGAGCCAGGACTAACTCGCTGGTGGCCACTCCACCAGGTGGTCATCTGCCAGTGTCACCACAGCTTTGAGGCTCGCCGGCTTGTGACAACGGAACCATTCCACTGTCCTGATCGGGAGCCACTCAACAAACTGTTCAAGGACCACTGTGTTGAGCAACCGAGTCTCCCCCAGCGTGGGGCCAGGCTGTAGTTACCTGGCTGTGGGGTCGTGCAGCTGGCTGTGAAGATCAGCCTCAACTGACACCACGCCCTGAACCCGCTGCTCCACTCCTACCATGCAGCCGGGCCACCAACCACACACTGCCACACACTTCTATAAAGAAGCTGATATATCCAACAACCTTGCAGCTTCTATACTGTAATCTTTACAGATGTGTCTGAAATTGCTTCAAACTTTCTTGACATTACCTTGCATGACTCAAAACAAGAAAAAGTACACACCTTGAACAGCTCCCAGAACAAAAAAAAAACAATCGTTATTTTACATATTGCAGCTTTAGCGTTGGATAATCATGATTTAGTACCTTGTAGCTCAAGCTTACTGATGTACCATGGGAGTTTTTATATTCTAGTAACACATGTTTTGAGTTTCAAAGGAAAATTCACACTTGTCTCAAAATTAGAGGCTGTGAGTCTTGTGTTGTACTTAAATAACTTCTCATCCATGTTGGTTTAAATAATTAGTGACCTTTTTAGCTTCATGGTTCGTGGTAGATACTTGAGAGCTTCTTCTCACTGTGTCTACTCAGGAAAACTAACTATGTGCGGGTAACAATTTGATCTGGCCCTCTTGATCTGGGCTCTCTGATTCACAACTGTGTATTTTTTCTGCCTCCCTTCTCTATTTTGATTGAGTATTTTCCAGCACTGGAGGAATAGTTCTTAGATTTTTAAGTCTACCTCTTCGCTGTTTCATAAGAAAATGTATGATAGTACTCAAGCATTTAACATTTCTAACTAAAAAGGTTTACACAGTTGACTCAAAATAGCTGCAAAACTGCAAGGTCGAAATGAACAAACTGAACTGTCATTTCTGGGAATTTTAAGCACAATAAGCGTTGTGAGTTTCTATAGCGCAGACTGAACCTTGAAAAATCTCCAGCAAATGCTGGTATTTTAAACAACAACCAATTAGTCAAACTTACCCAGCCTGTTATAAAAATATTTACTCGCAGCTCAGTCAAATTTAAATCAATAGTGTATAAACTGTGGCTCATGGGTCAAAGCTGGCCCATACAGGACACCGTATAGCTGACTATTAAGTCCTTAACTTGGATTCCAGTGTGTTGGAGGAAGTAACATAACAGATCCTAATTCACTACCAACTCTGTTACTGTTTTATTTCAGAAAATGCCAATTAACAAAAACATGTAAGAAAATGATCATGAACAAATATGAAAACAAAAAAAACCCCAAGAAAAAGCATAACAAAAAACCCTAAGGGTCTCCAAGGCAAAAACAACAACAAGAACAACAACAAATGCCAATTCTTTCTAGAAACAAAAGGAAAGCTGTCAAAAGTGAAATATCAGAGAGACCCTGCTGAAGACTTCATTCATACAAACACAGAAGAATAAGGACCCGGCATTCAAAGGCTTGTCACGAGTCTCTTTCAGGAAATGCATTTCAGGCTATATTGGACAAACCCCAGCCTAAAAACCCCAGTGGTCAAATGACAAGGAACTTGTCACAGTTCTGGGCCATTTTGATCCAGCATTTTGAGTTCTCATGTTTAGGTTTGATTTTGTATTTTTGGTTATTTTCTTGATCTATTGTCAGGCGATGATGATGATGATGATGATTTAGTATGTTCCAGCTTATTCTGGTTTAGGTTTAGCTCTGCCCGTGTAAAGTCCGTGTTTCTTAGTCTGCGTCTTTGTGAATTATTTCCTGTTTTATTTTAAAGGATTATGTCTTATGTCAGTGTGTCTAGCTTCGCTCCCCCTGTCTCGTTAGCCCTAATCTCTCCCAGCTGTGTCTCCCTCCTGTTTTCCATTCCCTGATTACTCCCCTGTGTATATAAGCCCTGTGTTTGCCTTTGCTCTCTGTCGGGTCGTACCCTCAGATTGTGCCTGTGTGTTTCTGTTCTTTGTGTTCATTGTTTCAGTTCATGTTTTGTTTCTTCGCCAGCAATAAAGCTGAGGTTTTCAGTTACAATTCAGTCTCCGAGTCCTGCGTTTGGATCCTCATCTCCGCCTGCCTGCACACAGAGCCCTGACAGAACTGCTGCAGGGGTTACATATTTGCTTTCATTAAGAAGTACAGTGAAGTTCAGCCATGATGCTGACTAGACTAATAAGTAGTCATCTAATTAAATCTGAGGTGAGTAGTTCAAGATTCATGATTAGATGTTACCTATATTTTTATTAAGTGGTAAATAAACAAAAGACATACTGTTTTTTGTCGACTTGTTTGGTTTAACTCCTTAACGCTTAGTGTACCATATTTGATACACACATTTTTTTCGTGTGTTTTTGAGACTTCATCATCAGTGTGATTTTTTTCCCCTCCTGAAAAACCTAAATAAATTGCGTAATACATTTTTAAAGAATTTTTTTAAAAAAAAATCCAGATGTAGCAAATACGATACAAATGAAAAGTCATTCATGGAAATTTCTCAGATGGTTCAAAATATTAAAATTTCCTGAAAATTATTTCATGATTCATGCTTTAAAGGGTTAAGCAATAAAAAAAACTTATTAGTTAAAAACTACAGAGGTAGTTTTGCTAAAAGATCATGGTTTGGATTAAAATACAGTTGTTGCTTCTTTTTTTTAAAAGCTCTGCTGTCTTAGTTGCCATGGTGATGGTCCCTGCTTTTTCTGCTTCCTGCAGAAATGCATTACTTACAAACTTATGCTCAGTCTCACCAAAAAATGTGACAGTTCGTGTCCATGAATGCGAAATGAATGCAAACAAATAAACAATTTGCTGAGTGTGTGTCCTGAGGCACAAACAACAGGTTTCTTATTCTGTTTATTCTTGAAAATTGAAGAATGAAATAAAAATGGCTGCTTTCACTGTCAGATAGGATTTAAAATGTCACTCCCTGTAAAAATGGGCAATGGCTGCAACGTTTGTTACTGGAGCTTTTCAAACACCAGACATCTAGTTTCCTTTATGTAGTGCATTATGGGAGCCTAGTGTCCATCAAAGCCATCTCAAAAAGTTAAACAAAAAGAGTACTTAGCATGCACGCACAGTGAGTGCCCTAAGGACATTTTATTTTTTTATTCATTTTTTTTATTCATTTTCCCGTGTGAACACACCAAACATTCAAAACCTGATTAGAATGAATATTAAATATGGGGGTGGGACACAGCTACAGTGTGCGTCTCTCAGTGTGCTGTCAGTGCTGGTGAATTTTATAACTCAGAGTAATATGTGGTCACATTATGCGCTTTACTTATTTTTTATGCTTTAAATGTTTTTCATTTGTAATTTTGTTAAATAAGGGTCCTAACTCCTGGATTCAGTGATAGATCCTTCATGGACTGATATCCCAAGTTACACCACAACAGGGCACCACCTCCTCCTGAGTACGACAGTTTAGTGTGGTATTAGGTGTCTGTGAAGGTTCTCAGTCATCCAGGTCATCGTAGTCAAAGGAGTTTGCAAAGAAAAGCGTCTGGACTTCTTTGAGTTGCTTGAAGACGTTTCACCTCTCATCCGAGAAGCTTCTTCAGTTCATGAAGAAGCTTCTCACCTTTGACAGTGTGGTATTAGCTTTTGTCTTCAGACTTTGGCAGAAGCCAAAAAAGGAAAGCACACTATATACCTTACTTTTCGGGGCAAAATGTAACCTGTTTGCAGGCCTTACGTTAGGGGCCTGGTACAGATTCTTGGGGACTTGCCCAGGATCTGCTCTCCTTGTTGGTCATGAGCTAATCCACAGTCTACAAGACATGCGACTGATAGAATTGGTGGTGCAATGTAGCGTGAGGAGATGAGCTGTTTGTGGGAAGCAAGCTGGGACTAAAAAAAGAAGAGATGTACCTGAAAGTAAACGGCTACAAAGGAGCGAGGAAGTTGTTGTCATGGCAGACTGCAAGAGGAAGAGCCCGCTTCCCCCGTCATCTAACAGGCTTTTCCAGATTCCTTCCAATATTGTGCCTGTTTCTGTCAGTAATACTGCACAGCTTATCGGTGGAGATGTTGAGGGGTGCTTTGATCATATCCACACTTTCATGTACAGCAAAAACCTGCTAGAGGTATAAGATATTATCAATGAGGTTGTTCAGTCTCAAAATGGTGTGATCCTACTTACTGAGTCAAGTGTAAATGTAGAGCCACTTTTCACACTTGTCACTGCCACTTCAAGGAGAAGGCATTTGACCGTGTCACTCTGGGTATCCTGTTGGGGGTGTGGTTTTGTTGGCTTCATTAAGCAACAAACTCCAGGTCACACTGTGGAGGTTTGCAAGCTGGAGGTGAATCAAATGGGATGAGAGTTAGCATCTCAAATTCTGAGGTCATGGTATCCCAGGTGGACCATTTGGGGTTTTGTTCATGAGTGGAGAGAGATGAGCGCAAGACTGACAAACTGAAATGGCGAAATATAGGACGAAGAGTCAGAGTGGAGCCTCTATTCCTCCACATTGAAAGGAGTCAGTTTAGGTGGTTTCGGCATCTGACAAGGACGCCTCCAAGGTGCCTCCTATTTGAGTTGTTTTAACCATGTTATGCTGCAAGGAAGCCCTGGGGCACACCCAGGATATACTGAAGAGCGTACATCTCTCGGCTGGCTTGGAAATGCCTTGGAGGTAGCCGGTGAGAGGGAAGTCTGAACCTGGATCTAGTTTTTGCCTTGGCATCTGCCAGAGCCACTCTATGCTTGACTTGTCAATAGTAGTAGTGCTAGTAGGCAATAGCAGTTTTGTTTGTACAGCACCAATCCTGTACATATAAATAAGTCGACGAGTTCACAGACTATTTTGCAGGTGTCTCCAATAATTATTTAAAGTTAGTCACTGTAATCTTAATTCTGCTATCTCTGCTATATTTCTGCAGGGTTTCCCACTACACAAATGTGCTTTTAGCAAAGTGCAAATCAGCATTACTGTAATCCTGTCAACCTATGTGGAAAATGTTTAATTATTGGCTCTGAGTAACAAATTAAATGCTTGTTGGTGTTTATATTATTTGAGTTTATATTCCACTTTATTCTGATTTTGGTAATGTGAAAGATTAACTCCAAGATGCACTTTCAGTACATTTGGAACACATGAATGTGAATAAAGAAAGACTTGGCAGAGGTGAGAGATGAAAACACACTATCCTGTTCTTTTCAGGGCAACGTGATTTATTGGTAGGTATCATACTAGAGGCCAGTTACAATTTGATGGCAGAGACATCAAGCATTCTGTGAAACCACAGAAATGTGTTTACCTGTCAATTTTAATGTAGTCTACAGCCAGTAGAAGTGTCATAGCCTTAAATGGTTAAAGCGTTTTTCCTATGCTTTGGGCCAATTCTAAGACAACTAAAAGAAAGCCCCAAAGGACAAGGCTGTGACTGGAGTATGTCTAAGACCAGTGTTAGCCTTGAATTTTTATGTTAACACAGAATAGAGACATGTCTTCGTGCTTTTTATTTATTGCAGCAGTCGACACAAGAATGATTTGGAAAGAAACGCTCTAAAGGACCAGTGTTCACTCACCAATCCAGGACAAAGATAACACACTCGATGCTCACTCTGTCTCTTATTTTTAGGCATGAAGAGACAGCAAGGGCCACTTTTGGACTACTGTCTAAAACATATTCAGCTTCTCTCTATCTCTGTGCTCTGCAGCTTACTGCCTCAAAGAATCCATTAACATACATGTGACGCTGCATTAATGACTTCAAACCAACAGTTTTAACATCTGTGGTCACTGAGTCATTCAAGGATCACACTTGCATACCTGAAAACCTGATCAGCTCCGCTAATGTACCCCTAAAAGTGTGTATACAGGGCCAAAGGACCTGCTTACGATGCAGTGAATCATCACAGTGCTAACACTTGGAGTTATCTGTTTATATACATTTCGTTTATGAACTTTTATCACCTGAAATCCAGTTAAACTTCCATAACAACCACTGGACATGAATATTGACCCTCTACATCATGAAAAGTATAAGCAGCATCTTATTAACTTTAGGACACATTATTAAAAACAGCTCTGATAAATAATGTGACATATGCTGCTGGTGAAATGAGTCTGAAGTATATTTTTTCTCTGATGAATCGTGACTCTACATATCTCAGTGATGAAGCTGAGGGAGTCTAAAAATTACCCTCTGTAATATTCTTCTTAATTAACAAAGCCACAAGCTCCTTGTGGTTCTTGTTTTTGCTTTAAATGCATTTAAATGAATGTAGTATTTCTACATCTCAACAGTGTTTTCTCATTCTAATTGCAATATTTCAATCATTAATTTATATGCCATTCTCTTTGTCACCAACTTTACTCCCAGCTGTGGAGCTAGAAAGATTGGAGCTGTGCAGTCATAAGTTCAGATATGCCTGTTAGTTCAAGGGTTATTCAGACTTTTTAATTTAGTACCCACATGGTAGAGCAGTACTAAAGACTTGAAAGCTATGTGCCCTATACGCCTGCTGTTCAAATGCTGCTTCTATATCTGATGCTCGGCTAATCAGGAGATTGCTGACTTAGATGGAGGGCAGCTGAATGAAGGCCCAGTATGACATAAAGAAAGATTATTTTGACCTGTGAATCATGCAGCGCTACTGCAGTGCAGTGTGAGAATAAACAAATGGAGTTTGATGTAACAGGTTCTCTTTAAACAACGCAAAATGTTTTTGGATTGCCTAAAATAGCCACCATGTGACAATGTCTCAACCAGTTTTATGAGACTGTGACTTGTATTTACTTTCAATTAACAAATGAGTTCAGCGGTATGTGGACAGTTGCATGTAACCCAGCAGTGAGACGTGGCAGGTGTGTGAAGTTCCGGTTTTACAGTGGAGAGGGGGAAATGACTCACTTGGAAATAAGTGACATAGTATTTTTATATTGTGAACTCTGGTAAATTAGTTTTCCACTGACTGACCTGTGCTGCTACTGGTTCTCAGGTTTACTGCATTTTGTGGGTTTAGTCAGTTGCATCACGTTGTATGTTACATAAACTGTCATGGCTGAGTGCTATTAAGTCAGTGCTTAAAAAGACTGGACCTCTTTATGTCCATATAGACATTTCTCCTCTCATCCAAGAGGTTTCTTCAGTTCTAAAACAACTGGCGGAGGGACCCAGGGTGGCCAAACCCAGTTCATCCCAGGGACAAAACATCCAAATGGCTAAATTAAGCAATATATTGTATGTTGTCCAATGCAGTGAGGAATGCTCCTACTTTATAGTAAAGGAGACCGACAAATGCATTGCACAACATGGGAGAGCCAGCTCGACAGGCACATGCATTTAAAGGAGAAAGGATACTCTTTCAAGGATGTCAGTGCTCAAATTTTGGACCACGATGACAGAGAGGAGTTAAGGTGGCAATCTATGACCACTGTGAATGGTCGTAGTTGAGCAGAGTTGGTGACTTCTGACACCTACAGTGCAGTTTTGAGATCTGTTTCCAGGCATTTCAACCCTTACTCACATCTGCCTCGGGTGACCTCGGTAGCTAAAATGATTGTCGAATGAGGCAAATTTCCTAATGAGGCTGTACACTTTGGCCCTAGTGATGGTAAAACCTCGGCTCGTGTGATGGACCACCTCCAGAGAGTGTCATTGTCTGGGAAGGCTCACGGTTTTTATGTTTGTCTTCCTTTTCGTCTCACTTGATTTTTTAGTTTTCTTTCTCCACACAGGTGAAGTGGTGGGAAAATGCTTCCATGGGTTCCCCCTCAGGCGTGGCCCTCTCTCTGATTCCTTGTTCTGAGTCTCCTCATCATCCAGAGTATTTAATGGCCGGAAGTATGGCAGATCTTCGTCAGATCGTTACACCTCCCATGGTGGTAATTAGGCTATCCATGTTTGCTTTCCATCCGAGTTATTTACATTTATTAATTTCATTTCTCCCTCTGCCTTCTGGTTGCCTGTTTGGAGTTAACTCCGTGAACCTGATTTCTTACTTACCTGCATCCCCTCCAAGTTTCACTCAAGCCCCCAGCCACACTCACCTGCATAGCCATGCTCCACGCTGCTCGTCTTGCCTCTCTGGGTGCCTGCTTGCTGTTCCATCAGACCATCCACAATTCACATCTGGAAAATCCGAAGTAAGGCTTATTTATCTTACCTTCACTCTAAAGACAAAAGATTCTTAAGAGAATCAGAACAGCTTAGTGATTTGTCCAATAAATCTTTTAAAACTGTGAGCTAAGACTGTGTTTTGAGTCTGTCCCCTGTGTTAATAAGATGGGGGGATAATCCTCACTGGGCTTCAAATACAAAAGGCTCTCCAACAGTTATCACTCAGGCTCATGGATGAAAGGTGAAATGCCTTGGTGAACCTAAAGAAGTTGCCATCTTTTCAAGCACTAATAAAATTAGTGCAAAGGTAGAATTTGTCCTGGCACTCATTAGCCATGATGAAATAGGCACTTATTCTGGAAGCTGTTTTGACACATTATCTAAATTAACTTTAATTTCAGTGGTAAAAAGAAAAACACATGTACAGACTACCCAGTAAAACCTGATTTAAAAAAATATATTAAATGCAGACTTTGCCCAAAATATAGTTTTAAACTTTTTTTTTTACCTCTTATGTCTCTGCTGCTACTCATGACCTCATCTTTAAGTAACCACAGTCTGTCTGTGTCAACGTTACCACAATGCTGCACAATAGCCAGTAAGACCTGTACTTATTGTCCCATGCACGTTTGCATTCGTTACAAAAGTCTTTACTCACACCCCTTCAGTGGTGCTCGCTAAATGCTGAAGTACAAATACTGCAACTTTATTGACATCTGTATGCATGAGAGTGATGACAAGAAAAAAGGATGCTTGCAGAGTCTGCAGGTGGCACCATGGGATGACTTTACTTTCACTGATGAATCATCTGGAAGGACTAGCAGGCATCAGCAGATGAAAAGTGAACTGACTGATGGCATTTTTTATTGTATTAAACTGCCTGTAAGATTTTATTAGTCAAAAACTGAAGGTGTTTGAACACTATTTCAGAAGGTCTCAGTCCACATTAATAATACTAAAATGCCTTATTTATCCAAAAATCTAGAAAGTTACTGTGGCAAATAAATGATATTAATACATTGCAGAGTAAAAAGCTAAGAAAGGTAAATTAAACTGAAGATGTAGTTTGGGGGTAAGAAGACCTTTTTGCCTCACAGCAAGGTCTTAGGTTCAAATCCAGTTTGCATGGTACTGTGCACTTGCTGCTTACACAGTTGGAGCTGGAGAAACTGGAGAGTGGGGTTTAGGTTAATTAGCAATTCTAAATTGGCCGTAGGCGTGAATGTGAGTGTGAATGGTTGCATGTCTCTATGTTTAGCCCTGGCAGATTGGTGTACCTCTCATCTCTCCCTATGACAGCGGGGGAAAGGCTTCAACTGAATTGGATAAGAGGAGGGGTGGTGTAATTGGGTAAAAGATCATTTTTTGAAAAAGCGATTAAACAAACCGAAATTTAAATATGACATAATGAAGAGCTTGGGTCTAAAATGAATACAGGCATTATTGTGTGAGATGGTGTAGATTTTCTCTATGTATCCTTGTGGCAGTGGAGCTGAAGCATATATTAGAGAAAGTGTTCAGTTGTACGTCCAGTAAGTGGTGGACTTACTGGACGTAAGTCCACCACTCCAGTAAGTGGTGGACGTACAACCACTTACCCAGGAGTTATGCCATAACTCCTGGGTATACAGCACATTTAAGCTCTGCTTAACCACAGTAGTTAAAAAGAGCCTTTAAAATATGCAAAGACAAAAGACAGTTGATTGGTATTTTAAGACGTAACAGTCAGTGAGTTTGGAAAAAGTCAGTTATGAAAATTTCTTTGGGTGTGGTCTGAAAAAACATCAAATAGAAGGGAGTCATATTAGATATACGAATACCAACAATTACCTCTGCTGCAGAGAATGACTTCATCAGAGTTACCAGGCTCAGAAATTGCCAATCGCCACAGAGTAGAGCTCACATAAATACTTCCCAGAGTTTAATTAGCAGGAACATCCAAACGTAAGGTGTTCAGAGGTGATTGTAAAAATCAGGCCTTCATTGTTGAATTGCCGCACGGAAACCAGCGCCGGGGGAGAACAGGACAATTATAACTGCTCGGGCCGAGAAACGCGAACAACTTTAGTTTGATGAGCCAAAATGAGAGATTTGCTCCCAGCTGGCATGTCTTTATGAAACACATTGAATCTCCATAATATGGGTCCCAAGATAAAGCATGAAGGATGAGATCTTTATTTTGAGTGGGACTGTATTTGTGTTTGCAGCAGCTTAATGAGCCAAACCATCTCTGTACGCTTTGCAAGGACTTTTTGACAAAGAGGCAGCATGACTGCCTAACTTGACCAAAATAAAACTTTAATTCAAGGAGGAAAAAAAAGTGTATTTCAACAGTTATGTCGTGCTTTTTGTTGTGGAGAAGGCACAGTATCTGGCCAGTATTTTTAATCTTATTGAACTGAAGTGAACAAAAAGCTTTTTTTCTCTTCCCTTTTCACTTGCTCTCCTGACTAATCTGTGTATCAGGGACATTTCGTCTCCTCACTCACATATCTGCTCATCACTAAATACACACCGAGACCTTCCTCTTCTGACATTTTAGTATCTTATGTTCCACACTGTAGTTGGTAGTATGGCACAAACAAAAACAGCTAGAGGCTGAGAAACAGCAGTTGGTTATACTGCAATACTACGCTGTTTTCGACTAGTTGGAGCCACGCTTGTTAAAAAAAACATGCTCTAATCTTTCTTTCTACTTCCCTGGGCACAGACTGGTGATTGATATTGATCTGAAGTGTATGCATTTGCACTGACTTTGATCTGTGTGTGGTGATTCTCAGGTGATTTTGCATCCTTTGAGGCCTCGCATGTCTCCTGCACAAGGTGGTGTTTGGGTCGCTGTCATCTGGATAATGGCCAGCTGCTTCTCCCTCCCACATGCCATCTACCAAAAACTCCTGACCTTTACATACAGGTAAAATGATTCACAGTCATTATGTAGAGGCACAATTCAGTGAGGTTAGCTATGGAGATGGAGGCTCTCTACTTTATATGCTGATGGATGTGGAACAGGTTTGCTCTGTGTCAGATTTAAAGAAAAAAAAACAAAAAAGAAATATTGGCCTGATTTAAAACGAACGAACTTAGTCACAAGAGTTACAGAAAGTAGGCGAAAAAAGTGGCCAAAAGTCGACACAACAAAGTCAAAGAAGCAAAATGAAAACTGGAATGCTCAACTTGGTAGCACAAAAGCAGTCTGGCAAATTGGAAGAGCTACACAGGAGTCATATCTACAAAGGAGACTGATTAGCTAATTGAGAACAAGTCACACATTCCCAGAGTTCGGAATTCAAAGTGTGTACAAGCAGAAATTAATCGTATACAAAGATTTTTTTTTTTTAATCTCTTAGTATTTTCCTCTGTGAAAATGTATTTATCTTTGCACTGTCCCTTTTCACCCAGTTTTAGGCTCTTATCAAATTTCTATATGCATTTTACACACAGTGTGGTTGCTCTCTGACCTTTTAACAAAAGAGCATCAAATTCCACTGGGCTTTGAGTTATATACTAGTGAGAATCAGAGCAAACACAGATGGAGACTTGCCCTTAAATACACCAAAGACTTTGTGGTTGTGAGCTTTCTGTGGGGTGTGAAGCAAGATCACAGCTGAGTTCTTAATGAATTCATTAACTGGTGTGACCAGTTTTTCCTCCAAATTAATGTGGATAAAACCAAAGAAATGTTTGCAGATATTTGTCAGAGGTCCCTTCCCCCTGCACTCTTGTCTGATTAAAGGGGAAGAAGTGGCTTAAGTATTACTAATATATGTACTTGTACCCTATATTTCCTGCTCTGATTAATGTTTATCCATAATTTTAGTATAAAATTAAAAAGTCATACACAATATGATGAATAACTAACTCATAATTAATTACTGAGTAACTATTTTTCTTTACTCTTTGGTTTAAAAAAAAAAACATCAGATAACAATGAAAAATGAAGAACTAGAATAACTTTAAAATAACTATGAACTAATAAACTCAGTGGATCAGAGACAAATGTTTTTTTAAAATTCATACTTCTCTATGAAATAACAATAGCCAATGATTATTAATATACAGTACTGGGTAAAGGCTCGAGCTGCACCACCAGTCAGACTTTCTTGTAAATTTAAAGTGCTTTTGAGCAATAGCTCTCCAGGCTTTCTGTAGGTCCTTCAAACTTTTTATTTGGATATTGTCAAGGCAAGGCAAGTTTACTTATATAGCACAATTCAACAGCAAGGTGATTCAAAGTGCTTTACAGAGACATTAAAAAACTAAAACAAATAAAAAGCATGATTTAAAATGGAAAAAAAAAGGAGTAAGTTTTAAAATTTAAGCTTAAAAGTAAAACAGTGCGGATTTGGTGCTTTATTCAATTGCAGCTGAAAACAGGTGAGTCGTCAACCTGGATTTAAATAAACTGAGTGTTTCAGCTGATCTGAGGCTTTCTGGGAGTTTGTTCCAGATATACGGAGCATAAAAGCTGAATGCAGCTTCTCCGTGTCTGGTTCTGACTCTGGCTGATTTTTCACTCATTTTCAGTCCAGTCCTTGTACCTGACCATTTTCAGAGGAATGTTTTTGTATTTGTTACTTAACACTGTACTATGAATCATTCAAACATATAAAGGCACCTTACTCAACAGATGACCCAGAAGTGTATCTATACATGAGAGACATTAAGAACAAAGAACCAATTTTCAATTGTATTTTTAGGAACTTTATTTTATTTTTATTTTAACTAGCACCCTGTCACAAGAGTGCATCATGTGTTTTATTTTCTTTAATTGAATCGGTTAAAAATGCCAAAAATAATAATATTTGACAGACATAAACTACTATTTTTGAACTAGTAATGTGATTCATGGTGTGTCCTTAAAAAAAATGAGAAAACTGGATAAGAGTAAAAAAAAGTGGCAGGCCTAAAAAAAACCCATCTACAGTAGATGAGTGTCAAGTCCTTAAGAAATAGGAAAATCTCTAACAAAGACCTGCTGTTTTACTGTTCATGACCTGAGAGATGCTTGTAGCCCTTTCAGTTACACTGAAGTTCACTGAAGCCTCATAAGAAAATGGAAGGGTGGCTGTCAAGAAGTCATTCTTACTGAAAGGATAAGGGTGATTTGGTATGCCACATTACACCAGACCTGCATTGAAAATCAAGAAACCCAATCAGAAATTTTGGGTTCAAATCGATGACTTATAGAAAAACACTGTAAGTCATGGATTGGCCTCTCCAGAGCCCAGGCATCCACATTGTTGAAGCAGGCTGGGATCATGGTGACAGAACAGCCAACATCCAAAGAGGTGTTTTAAATGTCCTTCAAGAAACCTGGAGAACTATTCCTGAAGAACTTATTGAAATTAGAAAAACCTTGCCCAGAGAGTTCAGGCTGGGTTAATGAAAGGTGGTCATACAGTCAATCATTGACTTAGAAGCTGGTTAAAATTTTACAACTTCAGGTTTTTTTTTGCCATATATATTCTGTATTCCTATTTATGTTGGCACATGTTGATAAATCATTGTACTTATTTCCCATTTTTCCTGACAAAATATAAAGATTTCTGGAGAGTACTGTAGTATTTTCTGTCTTTCCCCTGACAGTAAGGAGAAAGAGCGAAGCCTGTGTGTCCCAGACTTCCCAGAGCCGTCAGATGTCTATTGGCAGTACATTGACCTGTTGACCTTCATATTGCTTTACCTGCTGCCCCTCCTCATCATCACTGCCTCCTACACCATAGTGGCCCGTCGACTGTGGCGCCACAATGCCATCGGTGACACCACAACAGCTCAGCATGCCACGCAGAGAAGGAAGCGCCGGAGAACACTGGCGATGTTGCTTCTGGTGGTCGGAGTGTTTGCCGTTTGCTGGTTTCCCCTCAACTGCTACGTGGTGCTGCTGTCCAGCCAGGCCATCCATTCTTCTAATGCCCTTTACTTCTGCTTTCACTGGCTAGCTATGAGCTCCACCTGCTACAACCCTTTCATCTACTGCTGTCTGAACCCCACTTTCCGCCAGGAGCTCCAGCTCCTCGTTGACAGGTGCAGGAAGAGACGACGAGCAGTGGTCGGGTTGGACCCGGAGCTTCGCCCTGCAGTACCTCACGCTCCATGTCACAGAACTGCCTGGCCCGACAACCAGGACTCCTCGAGGCCAAGGAACGTTTGGTCACACCCGGGCCAAGCTTCCTCACAGCAGAGTCACCCTTCTTCAAGTCAGTCTCACAACCTGAAAGATGCACATGTGCTTTTCACTGCCCGGCAGGCGCTCACAGGGAGGACCGACATCCTCTCAGTGGAGCCCATTGTGGCTGTGAGCTGACTGGAGACAATCCTGGACTGAACTGAGTTGTTTAAATCTCTTTTAGGGCTTCATCATGCTCCAAAGAGGGCAGAACATCTGGTAATATCAGATCTGTATGCCTGGGCCAGTAATTTCAAAAGCAGCAGGGTGTGGAGAGAAGGCTTTTGTGGTGACTGTGAATTGCTGAAAGATGTGACTCTTTGTCTCCCCTGAAGCTTATAAAGCAACCGCTCCACATTCACACGCGCTTTTTCTCTTTTCACTCCAGTTTTTTTTTTTTTTATTTCCCTTCGTGATGCACTGTTTGTTAAAAACAATGTCCCCGAGCCTTGACAAATGGATAAAACATTCATTACGTTACTTAAACATCTTTTTATATTGTATTGTGATGGAAAAAAAACAAGAAAACCTTCACAGACTGGATGGCAGGGTAGCAATGAAGTTCAGTCTCTGTAAAAAAAAAAAAAATCAAATTTTCAAGTTTAACAGGATCAGTTGCTGCAAGATATGTCTTAACAACCTTGGTTTACCATTCAGGACACAAGGATGGATTCTCAGAGGGAAACCGAACCCACCTTAGCGTGAAAATATCGTCATATTTATCCGCAGACCACCTGAAACCCATCCTGCTGCAGTATTTTTCCTTGGTTTTCCTTTGATTTGCTGTCATCTAGCCAGAGGATTTGTAGAATATGCACAGAGGGGAAAAAAAGAAACAATTTTTATCTTACTTACACCAGAAATTGAATTAATCCAAAAGTGATTTTGGGTTGTGAGAGGTGAAAACACATTAAAAACAAACTATCAAAGATCTAAATAGCACTGTGACATGACGAAAAATTGATGTTATGTTTGTCTCATGCATACACAGGTCAAAACAGGAAATAAAAAAAGTTATCATGCATAACTTTTTGATTGATTTCTTGTATTTTCAAACTAGAAGACTTCTCATCCCATATTTTTTTTCATATTCACTGCATAATCTGGCATGCTCCAGTAGACACCGCACAGTGTGAGGCCGATGATGACCATGATTAAATCCATCTCATGCAGCAGGAGGTGTATTCAGTTTAGGTGGGGGGTCGGGGTGGGGTGGAGACAAATAATGAAGAAATTAGCAGCGGCGCGGTGACCAGAGACCATGGGCGAATTGAATCGATGGCTGGGAAACAACTGTAATGCTGACAAAGCCTTGTGGGACTGAAGGAGGCCACAGACTGATGAGAAGGGATGCATGCACGCGAGGGTTATCTATGCAACCAGAGCCTGGGATGTCCACTAGACACCAACTGTCTATTTGGACAGGTGAACTGAAATATGGACATTGTGGCATCACTTTTTGTTGGCATTTTTCATGCTTTTAGCATAAAAAATGTTGTGCAATAGGGTGACAGTTGTGAACAGCACAAGCAAAACACTTTGCAGAATTTTGTTAATGCTTCTTAGGGTTCATCTGTGTTTTCTTACATGTGTGTGTCCTTCTCTGTCTGTCTTTGCTCCTCTTTCTCTTGGTTTATTCAATTTCCCATCTTTTTGTTAATGGGTTCTTTCACGTTGCTTTTACTTTGTCTTTTTCTCACCTTTGTTGTTCCTCGGTTCCAATACCTCATGTATAAGCGTTTCAATCAGGTTGAGGTCTGGAACACAAACAAATCATTTGTGTGTACAAAACACTCTTCTGGAACAAATGATAACAATTTCAGGTGTTTTCTTTGTTCATTTATACGTTATAATAAATATATTATCAAGTTAGCTTTACTTTGCTCCATGGTTTATCTCAGTGACTGCAAGGTGCCCAGGTCCTGTGGTTGCAGAAGAAGCCTAAAACATTACTCTTCTAGTTGTTATGCTGTGTTTGGCTTTCTCCAAACATGGTGCTGCACATCATAGTCAAACATCTCCACTTTGGTCTCATCTATCCAAAGACATTGTTCCACGGGTTTTATGGTTTGTTCAGATGCGACTTTGTAAACCTAAGCTGTGCTGTCATGTTCATTTTAGAGAGAAGAGGTTTTCTCCTTGCAACCTTTCCAAACGAGCCATACCCGTTTTTTAAAAGTCTTTTTCTGATTGTACTTGTACAATTGTACATTTAACCCACCAACGTGAGCTGTAGCTCTTGTTTTTGTTTTTTCCTTAATTGCACTGTTTGACCTCACCTGAATCCTCCAGAAAAACAAACTGCCAAAACTCCTGCTTTTATAAAGGTGATCACATTTGCTAGCGATGCCTGGCTGCTCTTACCCTTCTAATTCCTATGGAAGCAGTGAGGCTGTACTTAATTTTTCACAGCACTGCATAGAGTCCTGTGAACACACAGATAACTGTATCAGCATATCAGCAAGTTTTGGCACAAGATGGAAAACATGCAGCCAGTTTACATGATAATGGGCATTCCTAATTGGTCACACTGATCATTTGTTTACATGAGTCATGTAAACAACAGTAGGTCCAGTGGATCGTATGCTAAAATAGCTAACAAAGAAAGCATTGGACAGCCTTTGGTTAGTATTTAGAGAATTAGATCAGCTCTTTTTATAGATGACATTTAGATGTTTTTGGGCCACTACACTCAGGAACTTTCAGAAGCAAAAGTGACTATTCAAATGCAACCACAGCCTCTCCCTCGTTCTTTTCTGTGGGCCCTGACTTCATTTCTCTCCTGTGATTCATACCTGTTTTTTTTTTTTATCTGTGTTCCCTTTAGTTTTTGCTCCTTTGGTTGTGTTTTGGATTTATTTTTAACTTGATTTTATCTTGATGTGTTTTTGTGTCAGCTGTCTTCATTAAAGCTCGCCATTTACTTGCCTATATTTATACCCACTTTTGTCTAAACAAGAAATCTCCTTTCTTTTGTATTGGTTACATGTTTAAGTCAACATATGCACTGAAATTGTGAAAAAAGAGAAAGAAATCACTTGCTAATCTCAGGTAGACAGGTAGAAAGTATGGAGACTAGGCTAAAAGACAGCAATAATCTCAGTGATGTACATTCAAAGACAGTCATACAATCTGGAAAACTCACATCGACCTTGAATATTCTCAATGTTGTATTGAACTTTAAAAAAAACCCATATACTTACTTTCTGATGCATTCACAGCCATAATTCATGTCTGCACCTTTGGTAGGTATTAGCGTTACTCTGGCAATGAAAGGAGGCAAACTGTGTACATAAAATATAATATGTGTTGGTCACGCATCCTCACCAGCTGTTCAGCTTTGTATTTAGATTCGTCGTCTCCTACTAAACATAATCTCCATCATCTACACGCACGCTGAAAGCATGTTATTGCAGCACCACAACGTTGCATAGACATTTTGTGCTATGTTGTCATAGTGATCACAGGTAAAACAAAGTATTTTGAGGGAGATTATATGTCTCATGCTTTCAGCTTTGAATGGTATAACATTGTGTACCAGCGTTGCTGAGTGAAATGGTTTAGGAGACTTCAGTGTTACTCTCAGGCACTCTGAGACTCTGTCTGATGTGACATTTCGGCGTCAGCACATGCGGCCGCAAAACCTTTGTGTTCAGCGTTAACATATATATATTTTAATGTTCCAGAAGGTGAAAATAGTAACGTGTGTACAGTTGCATGTAGGTGTTATTGTATGCAAAAGTAAAACTGTGGCCTGTTGCTTGATTTGAATGAGCTTTGTTGTGGTTTGTTTGCTGCCTCATGGGCAGAAATGTATTCTGTCTGTTTTAATAATGTTTTGTTATTTTGTCTGAATGTTTCAGAAATGCGGAGCATGGATATGCTGTTTATTTGGCTGTCCTCTGTAAAAGTGTGGCCTCCATGACATAAAATACTGTATATTAAACACGCACAATTAAACTTGACACTGAAGATTCAGATTGATTTTTTTCTCCCTCGGAAGGGAGGTTCTGTGCAATCGGTTCCATTTGTTCGTCTGTCTGTCCATCCACAGTTTTCAAGATATCATTTTTAAACATTTGAGTGATGGTAGATATCAATAACGGTTGGAACTGAGTTAATTTAGGTGAAAATCAGGTCAAGGCTAAGCCAAATGTGAAGATTAGTAAAAATTTGGACCATCTTCAAACTTCAGACCAATATATTAGGCCTTGAGGGGCATGTGTACCTACTAGTTTGGCTAAACGTTTGACATTGACTTTCATTGTTAGCATCCAAGGTCAAAGTTAACCTTGAAAAACACTTTCACAAAATCATATCGAGTAAGATATCATATGAAAGGGCACGCAGAGAGCTGAACAACACTTTATGTCTCAGTATGACTCCCTGATGTCACAATGATACCATAAAGTTTTTCAAATGAAAACGCTGCATGAAGGTATCTCAAAATCTCAACTTTTTACAGCTTATAGAAGCTAAAGATGGCAGCCCGTGTGGAGAGTGTGTAGAGGACCCAGGTGCGAACACAGACGAGGAGACGGAATTGACTCTAACAAAAGGCGAGCCTTTATTATGGCTGATACAGGGGCAACATAAAGCAGCAAGGGCAGTGGCGAAACTAAACTAGAACCTACACTGGGAAAACTGAAAACTAAGAAAACTGTGACTTAACTATGACAAAACTAGGCGGACTGGCTATGACTGTGAACAGGACCTTGTGCAGAGTGCATGACAAAACTATGAAATACATAAATTACTTACAGGAGCATGAACTGCACAACAATCCTGAAACCACTTAACCTGACATCACATGAGGGACGTAACACAGATGACGAAAAGAACTAAAAAACAAAGGACTAAACTGCAACCTAGAAATTAACTAGATGAGCTCAGCTAGAACACAAATGAATACAAAAGATACATAAAAACTCAAACACTGGGTCACATGACCAAAGTGCCGTGACAAAAGATTTCAACCAATTCTTCTCCAGTCATATGGGTAAAGATAATAAAATACACAACTTTAGTATGTAATGCTTCATGATGATAGATCAAAGGTCACAATCACACGAGTTAGGTAAAAGCTTTAGTTTCCAGTGTATCGTCTCCAAACTTTAAAATAATATATTAGTCATTAAGAGAAAATGAGCACTTTCTGTGTTTGAGCTCTTTAAAGCATTATGTTTTCAATACAACTTTATAATGACACAAAAAGATGAATATATACTACATTAGATTTCCATATTACCAGTGCTAAAATCAGCACAAAACATCAAAGCTTTAGGATAGCACTTGCACTTTGTGTTGTGCTCTCTGGGTGTTCTTGTTTTCATTTTTGGAAAAAGGCAAGAAAAACTGTCATGGTTTTTGTTTTTCACAGTCTTGGTTCTTATTTTTTTGTTTTGACATCACTCGCTGTGTTTTATAGCTCTGTTTATTCCTTGCTCGTTTGTTATTGTGTCTCCCTCCCACCTTTACCTTTGAGTTTTTCGTGTTTTCCCTGGATTCACGAGTTTCATCAGCTCCGCATTAAAGCATTCAGTGTTCCAGCCTCCTGTTTCCTGCATTTGGGTCCTCAGTTTAATAAAACAGCGGCTCGGATTATGAGTATATTGCATGCAGTGTCAGAAAAAGGCATTTCAGATAAAATGCATCTTCAAAAATAATAGAGACTGGGTATTTCATATGATCAATACACTCGAGGCATGCTGCTGCAGTATTCAGCAGCACAACTAGGATTACAAAAAGTTTTCTGAGAAATGTTTTCCCTTCAAACAGACCACAGAGCCACTTCATATTGCACATAAAATGGCTACTGGAAGCTTTCTATTCACTGGTGAAACAGGGTCCATACATTTCAATTGAAGATAGTTATTTAGTTCAGGCTCTGAAAGCATTTGAGTGACAGTCCAGGGAGAAAGCCTAGAATAAAAGCTCCAGAAAGGTGATCTATGGCCGGATCCAAGTAGTCCACTTGTGATTCACCATGTACCATTATGTACTCGAGATCTCCTGATGAAGGAAACCAAACTTTTTTGTCAAAGTTTAAATAAATAAACGTTTAAGGGTGGATATGTAGATGGAAATAGCTTGGAAATAGTTTATGACACCCTGTTTTGATGCCTCAAACATTGGAGCTGTGGAACTGGATGTGATGAGAGAGGAATCTTACTAAGAAAGTCAGGCAGGGAAGCAAGCTGTCGAGGTATACTCACCCTAAAGTATACTCAGCTTTACTGTCTATAATTTACACAGTGAACATCATTTTGCATTAAATAACACTTCAAACTAGGCTGTGAACTCAGGAGTGTTTTACTGTGTGGTATTAAACCATTGGGGCCCCTTTTATACTGGTTTATATCCAACTTTTATAAATAACCTATGCCAGGAGTCGGCAACCTTTCTGATGTTGAGTGTCATCTAAAATTTCCTCAGATGTCAGTGTGCCATGTGATTGCATTAGCAATAAATGTAATAACCTCTATATTATTAACAGTTACACAATATATAGAACCACTTTATAGAATTTGTTCGCAGATGTTGGCATACAACATATCAGCTGTTTTGAAAGAAAAAAAGACACTTTTTATCAATAACAAGAACTCCATAACAGCAAATGAACTGTACAACAGAAAATGCAAATGCCATTTATGGTCTCCTCAAAACAATGATAAGAGACACAGGTCTCCGAGTGTCCAGCATTCAGACAGCTACCTGAGGACACTCTTCGTGTGAGAGAAAATCTGCTCACACAGATATGTAGAACCAAATACTGTCAATAAGGCCTCTGCAATGTTCTGAAGACAGTTAAACTTGTCAGGTAGTGATGTCCAGCAGGTGAAAATGCAAGCTCCATGAACACGCACAGCTGTGGATTCCAGCTGCGTTCGTAGTTCTGCAAACTTTGACCCCCACAGAGTCGAGCTTTTCAGTTCAGTCAGCTGCATTTCGATGTCATCTGTGTCCAGCTAGTTAATGCGAGCAAAATCCACTTGCTCATTAAAGCTTTCTGGTTTGATCATAAAAGAAAACATTGGTCCATACACGCGAAAGTCCCGAAAACGCATTGTGAATTTCTGTCTCGAGTCTACGGATGTATCCGTGTGTGTCCGCGGTGCTGATGCTGCGCTGAGCGGACAGCTCCTGAAGCATCTGAAGTGTCGGAATGTGGACATTTCAACATCGCTTGAAAAAACTACCAGCTAGCAGCGTCCCTCTCACCGGTAGGTTACGTTATTTTTAGCCAATTACAAGTTGAATCTGGTACATGGGGTTGTTAGCTAAGATACCGTCATTAAGAAGCAGCACAACTAATGTGTCCATGCGAGTTAAAATGTGCAGATTAATTCACTGGGCGTCGTGCCATCAGTTAACCCTTCGCGTGCCAGCTGTGTGGCAGGAGTGCCCAGGATTGCCGACCCCTGGTCTAACCCATGCAAAATACAGGGCTGCAAATTCCCCTCTTGTCATCTAAAACTATTGCCTATTAATGTCACAAGGGGGCGCTTTGATGCAGTCTTGCTGCGTTACGACCTTGCGTCTCGTGCGCAGGAAGCATTGGCTGGCTCTTCCTGTGAGATCTTCGCAATAATGGCGGTCAAGTGTATTTTCAACAAAGTATGCAGTGCTGCAAACTAGATAATGAGACCAAATTGTTTTTTACATATCAATGCTAATAAGCTACTCTGTTATTAGGCCCCGAACTCTGACCACAAAGGGAATAACGTGTGTCGAGTTATTTGTCCCGGTGAGTCACTCGCTTTCGTTAGCTACCTGTTAAGTTTAGACAATATTTTCCCCGCCGATTAAACTCAGAAACATTTGGAAAAAAAAAACATCAATACAATCGGGAGCTGTGAGAATGTAGTGTGTTGTTTTACTTATCGTGTTGTTCCTTACAGTGTGGTATAAGTGTTGATTGTTCTAAGCTACAGATGTTACTGCTAATGCTAGGTGTGATGCTATAGCTGCTATGTGCGGTTACTCAGGGCTCAGGGAGGGGCGGCCCTCTGCTGCGACCGGTTGGGGTGAGAGAAGGAAAACAGGATAAAGACATGTTGTGGAAGAGAGACAGAGATTAATAACAGGTATGATTCAATGCAGAGAGGTCTATTAACACATAGTGAGTGAGAAAGGTGACTAGAAAGGAAAACTCAATACATCATGGGAATCCCCAGCAGCCTACGTCTATTGCAGCATAACAAAGGGAGGATTCAGGGTCACCTGGTCCAGCCCTAACTATATGCTTTAGCAAAAAGGAAAGTTTTAAGCCTAATCTTAAAAGTAGAGATAGTGTCTGTCTCCCGAATCCAAACTGGAAGCTGGTTCCACAGAAGAGGGGCCTGAAAACTGAAGGCTCTCCCTCCCATTCTACTTTTAAATACTCTAGGAACAACAAGTAAGCCTGCAGTGCGAGAGCAAAGTCCTCTAATAGGGTGATATGGTACTACAAGGTCATTAAGATAAGATAAGGGCTGATTTTTTAACACCTTGAATGTGAGGAGCAGGATTTTGAATTCAATTCTAGATTTAACAGGAAGCCAATGAAGGGAAGCCAATACAGGAGAAATCTGCTCTCTCTTTCTAGTCCCTGTCAGGACTCTTGCTGCAGCATTTTGGATTAATTGAAGGCTTTTCAGGGAGTTTCTAGGACTTCCTGATAGTAATGAATTACAGTAGTCCAGCCTAGAAGTAATGAATGCATGAACTAGTTTTTCAGCGTCAATCTGAGACAGGATATTTCTAATTTTAGAGATGTTGCCCAAATGGAAGAAAGCAGTCCTACATATATGTTTAATATGTGCGTTGAAGGACATGTCTTGCTCAGAGAGGGGCGGCCATCTGCTGTGAGCGGTTGTGGTTGAGGGGAAGACTTCTTTGAATTTGATATTTTAATCGTTGTGTTTTAATTGGCTGTAACCTCCCCTGTGTTTCTATGTCTAGTTGAGTGTTAGCCTCTTGTCTCTGTGTGTAATTAGTTCAGTTTCTGTTTTTGGTTTTTTGTCTCTTGTACTTTGCCTTTAGTTTTATTTACATGTGCTCTATTATTTAGATTGAGCTCAGCTGTGTCGTCTTGCACTTATTCAATTCAATTTCAAGTCAGTTTTATTAATGTAGCGCCAAAATCACAACAACGGTTGCCTCAAGGCACTTTATATTGAAAGGTAAAGACCTGACAATAATGCAAAGGAAAGAAAGAAAGAAAAGCCCATGTCACAAACTGGAAATGAGAGTGCAGTTGGACCTAAGAGCAGACTCAATCGCTTGAAGTATTTACAAGATTTATTAATGAGAGGAATCAACTTAAACAAGAGCACTGTCATAAACAGAAACTCTGCACAGGTGCCGTGGGAAACCAGGGGACAGAGAAACAGTCGGGCACGTGGAACACAGGAAGAGCACGGGCTGGAACTTCTGCAACAGAGGAGAGAGGCATCACTGGACCGGGAAACGAGTGAGAGAAAGCAGAGTGAGAGAGACAAGGCCAACTTTTACAGACAGGTAAGAGAGCGCAGACTGTCATTAGCATCACAGTGGATTGTTTTGTCACATGTTAGGTGATCAGTCAAACAGCTCTGTTAAATTTATGGAATTCGCATTGAGTATAGATGGATATTAAGAAATAGGGCTAGGTATCGTCACTGATTTCTAGAATCTATTCGATTCCGATTCACAAGGTCCCGAATCGATTCGATCCACGATTTGTTTCGATTCGATTTGAATCAGGGAAATTTTGCCTCAGACAGTCAGAAATAGGGCTGTGCGATATGACCAAAATCTCATATCCCGATATAAAACATCTATCGTCCGATAACGATATAAATTACAAAAATTTAACATTTTCTGTAAATTCTGTGAATCTCTCTTAGCTGAAGTGTTTCCAGCTGGGCATCGGTTAATGTTTTAACCGATGCATGAAACTATACATTTTTAGACATAAGTTGTAACAGCCGCCGTTTTCTTTGTGAGTATTTATTACACAGCGTGCTGCGGGGGAAAGCCTGTTCTAACGTTTGAGTCTAAGGTTTATTTTTTAGCACCTGACTGCTCTTTTTTGCTTCTCATCCATAAATACTCTTCATACTTTTTCACGTGATTCAGTTTATTTTGAAAAGTCTCAGGATCTTGAGCTTTATTGTGAAAGGTTTATGTGGAAAATAAACAAGCGGACATGCGATGGTTTTACCATTGTTGTTGCTAACGACAACGCATAAAAACAGGCGCTTGTCCGTCTGTAGTGTGGTTATATTAAATATAAGAGAAAGAGAGAACTTTAACAAATTAATATAGCCACTACAGTGACCATCAAAATAATGAAAAAATATTGCCGTAAACAGTTTATTTTGCGACACCACGAAACAAACGATAGCGTAAAATGAAACGATAGACGTTTTTATATCGTCATCCGATATATATCGTTATATCGAACAGCCCTAGTCAGAAATATTATAATTCTGATCACTTATCAGTACATATCTATATTTTTATGTCTATAAAAAGAAAGCTGACACTTGTGAGACTTTATCAAAGGTGTAAGCATCACAACAGATTCCTTTGTGTCAAAGTAACTGAGGATAAAACACAGAAAAACATGAAGGCGGTTTTCCTGGTCTGGGTTTTTATAGCAGATGACCTTAAAAATATTGTGCAGTCAAAAACGAAGTGAAGCAGAGCAAAGTTACAGAGGTTTGATTAGAGACACAGCTAAGCATTTTGCAATTTTGCATAATTTTAAAAAGTTTAAATTTGTTCAGTATTGAACAGCAGAAATGAGGCTTTGTTGTCAGAAGTAAGTAAAAAACACACAAAAAAAAAACCCAGCGGCCGATACCGTAGACTGGTGGGTAATAAGCAGGGGTGGGTTTTGATTATCGATTTAGAGAGAGAGAGAAAGCTCTATATGACGTGTGATTTCATCGTGGTGGAAGCAAAACAGCAAAAGTAAGAGGAAATTCGCAACGATGTTTATGTGAAGTGAAATGTGAAGCGTAGTTTGGATCGTCTTTGGCTGCTGGTTCAGTCAATATTGTTTGGAGAGAGATAAAACCTGCAGCTTCAGAATCTAGCGCAAAAAGGACGTAAACACAAAGCGCGTGTCCTTGTCTGCGTACGTGCCGGCGGGTGAGAAAGGCGACATCTTACTGATTATGATCCATCGGCGGGTCCGCGTTTTGTATTTACGTCTTTGTGCAGAATCCATGTACCTGCTCTCATTTACTGTTTTAGCTGTTTGGTGGTTGTAGAAATTTTGTGAGGTTTAACCTGAGATTCTGGCGTTTCGGGCAAAATAAATTTATATTTAAAAATCGATTCAGGATTTTAATGAATCGATATCACGTTATCCAAGCTAGAATCGATTTTAATCGATAAATCGATAATCAAAACCCACCCCTATTAAGAAATATAAAATTTTCACTATTGAATGGACATTAATGATTAAATTCAACCTTAACTATAGCAACAAATCACATCTGTTGTCTAGAGGCACTTTACATTGGAAGGCAGAGACCCTATACTATTAGAAATTGAATCCCACCAATCAGAGAGCCCACTATGAGCAAACAATCAGCAACAGTGGGAAGGAAACTGTTGCAACCTCTGTTAGATCCAGGAAATCTGTTGAGACGCATTAGAGGTTAGGGCAACAGATGCAAGTCTTCAGAGCAGTGACAGTGTGACTTTCTTTGCACATACTTTAACCTGATTTAGTTTTCAGTTTTCTTACTTGTCAAAATGCATCATGAGTAAAAAACAATCCTTAACATGGTAATGAAAGAGCATTCTCAGCAAAGTTGAGTTAAACAAGTTTTATTTTGATGGAAGTTTAAGTTAAATGTTCTGATCTTTACTCATTTTTATTTGATTACATCAATGTATTTTATTACCATTAAACTAATCAAATAAGGCCAATTTTGATGAAGCTCCTGACCCAGCCCAAGCTCTCTATGAAGACGAGGAAAAACTCCCCGGGGGGCCAGAATGATGGGAAGAAACCTCGGGAAAGCCAATTCAAAGAGAGATCCCCTTTCCTGGGATGGCTGGGGGGGGGGGTTACAGGAATTTCAGGAGAGCAAAATTTAGAATAGGCCAAAAAAACCAAAAAACAATCTTTTCCTGTTAAAAAAAACAAAAAAATGAAAGAAAGACAAAAAAAGAAAGTTAGGTCATGTACCACACTTATATGATAAGTTATGAATTGTGTGTCTGTGTGTGTGAGAGAGACGAATTTATCTGAGCCAGGGGTGACGCTGGAGGTCCCCCAGCGTTGGGCGCTTCGCCGGGACATCGGCTAAACATGCGTCCAAGAAATTCCGGCAGTCTGGAAAGAAAGGAAGGAGAAAAAAGATGAAGATGATAGTTCCAGTGATCCAAGCCATCGGTGAATCTTGAAGTGTGATGTTTTCTTACGTGGGGACAGATGGTTGTTGAATTTCAGTTCCTTTTCGAGGAACATCATGGTGTTAAAGTCCCCCACATGAAGCGCTTCATACAGCACCACTCCCATCTGCCACACCGTGGTGGGTCCAGGCCTGTATTTTTTGCGGCAGCAACATTCGGGAGGGGTGTGGATAGGTGTACCTAATAAACAGACACAATTACAATTTCTTCTAAAACAAAAGGCACAAATTGCTACATCTGTGAAGAGCAGGAGCTGAATATGTTACCATAGAAGAAGCGGAACCGCGATCGCTCCGTAGCAAAGCAGCTCAGGCCAAAGTCGATGATACGAACACGAGGCACATCTGAGCCGGTCTCAATCAGAATGTTCTCACTCTTGATGTCACGGTGAAAGATGTGTTTCTCCTCCAGGTCCTTTGCTGCATCAACCAGTTGTTTCAGAATCACCTGGAAAAGATGAAAAAGACAGTAATGAGTCAACGGGTTGATGCTTCTCTGATACTCTGTGCTTTGATTGAATGCTGTACAGTCTAAGGCTCTTCCAGTCAACTTACCTTGGCCTTTTCCTCTGGTAAACATCCTCCATTTTCCGTTATGTAGTCATGCAGGTCCACAGCGGGGACAGGTCTCTCCTGCACCAGGATCAGCTCTGTGCCGAAGTCGAACCAGTCCAGCAGAGACACGGGTGCAGACGTTCCCACTGATCCATTTGCTTCAGCTGCAAGCTTCAGCAAAATGGCCACTTCCACCGAGACCTTCTTCCCGTTTTCATCCTGATATATTACAACAAAGTGGATGATGAGGAACAGACGTTCCACAGGTGAACGCTGCACTCAATCCAGGAATGTAAAAACAGTTCAAGTGTTGCACACTTACCGTCACTTGGATGGGGATTCTGTCCTTTGGAATGTGTTTGATGGCTACCTAAAAGACACAGAGCATTGGTGAGCATTTCCTCAGTATGACATCATTAAAGGTGTAAAACAGCACGTGTCTCAGCTGACGATATCATCTGTTATCTGCGTTACTGCCTGTCTTACTCCCACCATCTGAACACTTACTGGGAAATGATCTGTTATCCTGTAGCCAGCAAACACTGCTCCACAGCCGCCTCCTCCTAGCTGGTGCTCCTGCACATATCTGGCTTGGAATTCCCCTGAAAAGACACAAATGTTGTTTTGCTACAGCTGTGACACAAATTACTCTCTGCTGTACCCTAAATGTTCATTTTGCTCTTCACCCGAGTATAAAAGCCAAGCTGCTTGCTACTTACGTTGCTGGTCGGCTGCTGAATTTTGGACGACGTTTTTGGTTTTGTCCTTTTTCTTTTTCTTGGGTGACTCTTTGCTGTCTCCCGCAGACTTTCTTCTGCCATTTTTTGTGCACCCCTTTGTGTTTTGACTGCAGTCTGCAGATGTGGAAAACACCAAAAGCACATCAGCTTATTAGATCATACACACAAATATCTCCCAAACACTAATATCTTAAACCAAGCAACCAGCTGTGCACTTAATCTACCCCTCACTCAACTAATTAGCCTACCTTTACCAGCGTCCACGGAGGAAGACGCTTGCTCCCTGTCACCGCTCGTTGGCTCCGCAAGTTTAATCTTCTTTGGTGGACTGGTTGTGCCCGCTCCATCTTGCTGGGCCTTGCGCTTCACTCCTTTGGCCTGATGTGTATCTGTGCTGGTGGAAGGAGCAGCCTGCTCAGTCACCTTCCTTCTTTTTACAGGGGTCTTCTTTTCAGGACTGGCCTTTCTTTTAGCCATCCTGCTCTTAGAGTCTATAAACAACAACAACAACACAGTAGTGAAAAAGAGTGCTCGACATCAAGACTGGAAGGATTTTGATGGCATTTTAAGGAGTATTGGTTAAATTATAATAACAAGTTTATCCTTTTGATAAAAAACAGAGCAACACGAGTCCATACTAGGTCTACTAAGTCTTAGATCTTCATGACACTTGTTGATCTGTTTTTACTGCTGAGTCCAAGAATAAACTTGTCACATTATTTTACCAAAGACAAAGTGCCCCAGTAACCTTTCTTTGATTAGACATGTTGTAATTATGCTATTTTCAGTCAAACATAGGATTCAATTGTTTCATTTTATACACAGAGTGTCAACATTTTTAGAAATGTAGATTCTGTTATTTGGGGGATTTTACCCAGATTTGATGTATTTGTTTACTTACTTTGATCTCCTGGATCTTTCTTATCTCCTGAATTTGTATTTTTTCTTGTTTCCTTTCTCATGTTAAGTTTTTGAGACCTTTTAAAATGGAAAATGTCACCGTAATGAGGGAATACTTCTTCAAATGTGTTTGCTTGTCTTTTCTAAGCTGTTTAAGTGAGTTCCGTAAGTGAGCTTTCAAAATAAACTCAGGAGACTATGGCAACAGAACCTTGCCTTTCAGTGACATCACTGACTGCCAGTAAAAGTGTTCCTAAGTAGTTTAAAGAAAAACACAGTGGCAGACAAAGCCATAATAATTCATATAATTCAATAAGAAGTCGATATATCTACCTACAAATTTTGTTTGTTAAATTGTGCATTTATTCTTTATATAGTGTAACTACTAGACCTTATTTCTCTTTTTAAATCTAGAGGCAACCACGTTTTTGAGGTTGTATCACCTTTCCATTTTTCTATTAAAGTATCTTAACTCATGTGTACTTTTTTTTCTAAAATAAAAACATCATAGTTACCCAACACCCCGTTGTTGTGTGAATAGCTATGGGTTAACTAGCTATTGGTGTTAATTTATTGTTTAACTTATGAAACACATGCTCAACTTACTGAAAAAGTCCCACAGTGGCTTCCATCCTTATGTTGGTTTGTCCAGTTTACGGCAGAACACATCAAACTTGGGGCCCATGTCACCCATACTTGCAGCTGTATATTTAAGTGAAGAAATATAAAGCAATTTGACACTTGAAGTTCCTTTTTTGTTAGGGAGGATTTATTTGTTTTTGAGTCCAATGTTAAAATATGTTCTTAAAAAAGCAAAAAATCTAAAATTTCCTCAGAAGTCAATGTGCCATATGATTGCATTAGCAATAAATTTAATAACGCTCTATATCAACAGTTACACACTATATAGAACAACTTTATAGAATTATCTTTGTTTGCAGATGTTGGCATACAACAGATCAGCTATTTTGAAACAAAAAATACACTTTTTTTTATTAATAAGAAGAACTCCATAACACGAAATGAACTGTACAACAGAAAATGCAAATGCTATTTATGGTCTCCTCAAAATAATGATAAGAAAAATAAACTGGGCCAATATGGCATGTTTGTTAATACAGGGATACACATGTTAATGTGATCTCTGGTCTCCCACTCAGAGACACAGGTCTCCGAGTGTCCAGCTTTCAGATGGCTACCCGAGGACACACTTCGTGTGAGAGAAAATCTGCTCACACAGCCAAATACTGTCAATAAGGCCTCTGCAATGTTCTGAAGACAGTCAAACTTGTCAGGTAGTGATGTCCAGCAGGTGAAAATGCAAGCTCCATGAACACGCACAGATATGGATCCCAGCTGTTTTATTTGTGTTTTGACTTTGACCTAATATTTCATCTATTCGTTCGTTCGTTCATTCATTTATTGTGTGAATCTCTAATAAAAGTGAATAGCAGGGTCAGGGTTTTTCTGTTATCCTTGTAAGGCAAGGCAAGTTTATTTATATAGCACAATTCAACAACAAGGTGATTCAAAGTGCTTTACAGAGACATTAAAAAACAAAAACAAATAAAATGCATGATTTAAAATTGATAAAAAAAACAGTAGATAAAATCAGAACAGTAGCTAAAATCAGTAGTTAACATGTAAGTTTTGAAATTTAAGCTTAAAAGTGTGGGTTTGGTGTTTTATTCAAATGCAGCTGAGAACAAGTGAGTCTTCAACCTGGATTTAAATAAACTGAGTGTTTCAGCTGATCTGAGGCTTTCTGGAAGTTTATTCCAGATATATGGAGCATAAAGGCTGAATGCAGCTTCTTCATGTCTGGTTCTGACTCTGGGAACTGATAAAAGACCAGATCCAGATGACCTGAGGGATCTGGAAGGTTCATACTGGGTCAGGAGGTCACTGATGTATTTTGGTCCTAAACCATTCAGAGCTTTATAGACCAGCATCAGAACTTTAAAGTCTATCCTCTGACGGACAGGCAGCCAGTGTAAAGACCTCAGAGCTGGACTGATGTGGTCCACTTTTATAATTGGGAGGTTCTGCTCCTGTGGAACTAGCTCCCAGTTTAGATTTGGGAGACACATGCTGTCTCTACTTTTAAGATCAAACAAAACTTTCCTTTTTGATTAAACCTCAGGTGACTCTGAACCATCCCTTAAGCTTTGCAGGCTCAGAGTGCAGGATGCACAGAGGTTCTCCTCCACTATGTATCTCTCAGTGCTGTCATCTTCTCTCTTCTCTTTCTTTGCATCTCCTCAACCAGTTACAAGCAGACACCTGCCCCACCCTGATCCTGGTTCTGTCAGAGGTTTCTTCCTGTTAAAAAGGAGTTCTTCTTTCCATTGTTGCCAGTCACTTGCTCACAGGGGGTTATCTGATTGTTTGATCAGTTATGAATCTGCATTTGTGTGTGTAATAAATAATCTATTCCATATTTATTGATAGTAATTTAGTATTTATTCAGTAAAGTTAATTGTCGTTGTTATTACGGTGATTAATTTTTATTTATTTATACAAATACAATTAAACATTTTAAAAAATATTATTTTTAATTCAAGTTAAACCTTACCTTTGATCTTTGTATTCATTTATTTTTAATATTGATTCCATCTATTAATTTTGCGCAGTTAGCCAATAGGCATCAGTATAAATAACAAAAATATCTTAAGAAGTTTCTTATGCTTCCACAAACTGTCACAAAAATATCACCAAATTTTAATTTGCTATTTATCAGTGAAATCAACAGAAAAAATTCCATTCATCAATTTGTAGCACAATGCGAGTAAGAATGCAAACATACTTTTGGATCTGAGACGGGCTCAAACCTAATGGAGGTCATTAAACATGTAAATCAACAAAAAGTACAATTACATCACTGACCACAAAATGAAGAGCCACCAACACACTGTAGAAAAGTTTAATTCCCTTCGTCCTCTCAAAACAACAACAACAAAAAAAACAAAACCCAGATGAACCAGGCCGTCCACTTGTTTAAATGACAAAAGTAACACTTTAAAAAAATTACACTGAGCACATTAGATCTAAAGATGAGACCTGTTGCCATCCTTGTGTAATTTGGCATACTTGAACCTTTTTCCATCTCCGGTCTTCACAGCCACCCTTCCACTTAGACCATTTCTGATGAGGCATCAGTGAACAGAACCTGTTTCTTAAAGACATGACTTTCATAATAGTGTTCTTTTCTTCCATCTCCTTGAACTTCCTCAATTCTGTTCATTGTGAGATGGACAGAATCAACTATCTGAGGCATGCTGAGATATGTTAGCATTAGGTTAATTTTCAGTTTACTGAGCTACTTGGGAATTACCTAAATACGATTATGCCTTTTAAACTGTGTAACCGTTGGCATTTTTCATAGATTCAACAAATGATGTGTTTTCATGACAGGATGCTACTAACAAAGTGCCAAAGATACAATTTAAAAATGGGTCTTTGCTAAGTTGTCTGAGTGTAGACAAAACACTGGTTCATCCCTTGAATTAGCTGCCTTTGAATTACTCATAGGTCAGTGTTAAGTGACTTCTAAGTGACCTAAAAGAAACATTTCTCTGAAAATGGACTGGACTGAAAATGAGTGTAAAGTCACGCAATGTCAAAAGAAAAACAAAAGAAAGCCAAGAGAACTATTAGTTAACACAGCGGTCTGTGCCCTAATGCACTGGATTATAGCATTAGTGAGAGGTACTGGTTACTCCCATCTCATCAGTGCTTTGGTATCTGATAGTCTGGTGTTATATTTTGCACCGCAATGAGAAAAGGTAATTAAAACTGACCATGGACCAGCTGTGCCACTAGCGAGTAGATTCACAGTACACTTCCATTTTTTTAACCAACCAGAATAGGTCAAGGTCGGCTGTGCAGCTGGCAAGAACTGGACCTAAAACGCCAGACTTAGGAAACGAGGTAAACTTAAAAGCAGCTTTATTGCTTAGCTTTTACCAAAGCACAAAATAATAACAGCTCAACTAATTCTCATTCACACAATGAGGAGGGACACAACCATGAGGGAGAACTTGACAAAGAGCAGATTGAGACTAAGATAATTTGTCCACACAGGGTGATAAGGAAAATACTAAAGGTGAGCAGATCCATCCAGATATTGACAGTATTAATACCAACACTGGAAGTGGTATCAGACCGAGAGTATCGTGATAGGATTGATCCTTTGTTTCTATCTTCTAAGTTCAGCATGTAGCCCACTGAATGTCTTCAATTAATGGTTTTTAGGAAATGAATAGATATACCTCAGACATGCACTATGAAAAATATCTGAACCTTTTTGTGTTGACTGTCACATCTAGTGCTGGGCGATATGGAAAAAATATTTATCACGATATGAATTATTTTATATCACGATAACGATATATATTACGATATACGACCTGACCTGTGGTCATCTAGAAAGTACGCAGTCTGTAAACAGCGAGTGCCGAGGGTGCAGTCTTTGTTTTGAGTTACCGTAAAGTATGTCGCAAATCCGGGTGCACGCACAGCAGCACCAGCTCGCAAACCACGAGACGGAGTTTCTTTGCGAAAAATATCATTTTTTTTATACTTTATTTTTTCTTGCATAAAGTTAAGAGCATGTATAGTGAGAAGGCAACACTAATATATTTGCCACAGGTTATTTAACCCTTTAAGACCTACCATAGAACCAAGTCCGCCAGAGCTTATCTTTATGTTTTTACATGCTGTAGTGCCACTTGCGGGAGTATTTCAAGTTTCGATATATCAATACAACCGTTATAGCCCAAATTTTAATAATATGTATGCATTAAGTCCATAGTAACTACATAAATTGCAAAAACTTGTAGTGCAATAAACTACAAAAAAATTGAAAATCGTTTTTTTGTTTTTTACATATATTTCTAGTTAAAAAAAAATTTAAGCGGTGTATCCCTCAAAACTGTAAATACAAAAGTTTCCAACCACGAGAAATTTATTTTGAGTGTCTTCATAGTTTTATTTTTGAGATACACTAATTTTTATATCCTACAGGAAAAATGAAAATAAATATTATAATGCATCAAAATAAACTATTTCCAACAGTGTAATTTGAGTTCTAAGCATCCCAGAAACGATACAGAAAAGCATAAAGTCAAACATGTCTTTTAAAAACACCAACATAGGCTTATAAGGCCCTTTCACGAAAATGACGTCACTTCCGGTTTCGGGCAGGTAATGGCGGACGTGCGATAGTTCACGCTGACGTATATGCCAACGTAGGAAGTCTTATGAACGTTGGCAAAGCGTGTTTCTGGAATATTGTGTTTTTGTTGCTGCAAGTTTGGAATATTATGTTTTTGTTGCTGCAAGTGCTTCTTATGCAATTTTTGCAAAGTTATATGTGGAAGGAAACCGTGACCTTGGACAAGCTAATGGAATAAGATGTAAGTACAACTCCTCCGGTTTCACATGCAAAAAAAAATATTGCACTACCTTACGTGGTTCCAGTTCTACAGGGATTTAAAAATAGTTAGGTAAAACGGAGTGTACCTGCTCCGACCAGTAGTAAAGGGTTAATTATATATTTTATGTAATAATTTATAAAATTTGGGTTAGTACGATATAAACGATAGAAGACAAATGGCACGATAGACACTTTTCTATCGTCCACACGATATATATCGTCATATCGCCCAGCACTAGTCACATCTATTTTATTTATATCCCATAGAACAGGGGTAGGCAACCTTTCTGATGGCGAGTGCCATTTAAAATTTCCTCAGAAATCAGTGTGCCATATTGCATTAGCAATAAATTTAATAACGCTCTATATGAACGGTTACACAATATATCACAATATATAGAACCACTTTATAGAATTATATTTGTTTGCAGATGTTGGCAGCTATCAACGAATACTTATCAGCTATTTTGAAACAAAAAAAGACACTTTTTATCCATAACAAGAACTCCATAACAGCAAATGAACTGTACAACAGAAAATACAAATGCTATTTATGGTCTCCTCACAACAATAATAAGAAAAATAAACTAAGCCAATATGGCATGTCTGTTAATACAGAGACACGCATGTTAATGTGATCTCTGGTCTCCCACTCAGACACACAGGTCTCCGAGTGTCCAGCATTCAGACGGCTACCTGAGGACACTCATGTGAGAGAAAATCTGCTCACACAGATATGTAGAGCCAAATACTGTCAATAAGGCCTCTGCAATGTTCTGAAGACAGTTAATAAACTTGTCAGGTAGTGATGTCCAGCAGGTGAAAATGCAAGCTCCATGAACACGCACAGCTGTGGATTCCAGCTGCTTCGATGTTGCATTAACTGGCATTAACTCAGCCAGTTAATGCGAGACAAATCTAGCTGCTCATTAAAGCTTTCTGGTTTGATCAGAAAATAAAACATCGGTCCATACACCTGAAAGTCCCAAAAATGCATTCTGTCTCGAGTCCCCCCTCTTTGTGCCCCCCTCTCCCTGTTAATGCCCACCTGGCCCCCCTGGCAAAACTTTGCTAGACCCGCCCCTGCACAGTTACCAGCTGTCAGCTACGTAGAAAAGGATCCTGGTGTTATTTGTCTCTCAGAAACAGTTCATAACTTCCCTTCAACTCATTCATGTCACCTAAAAGGTAAACCTGTTTCTCCATCACCTGTCCAGCTCTGATGATTCAGTAAGGACATCTCCTGGTTTCATCTGCATGTTTCCCTCTCACCAGATATCCAAACCGACATCATGACCAGCAGCTTTACAGCTGTGGCTCCAGCAAACATCAGCTGATACTAGAAATTAATATTAAATAAATTCTAACAACAGCTGATCAAGCTTAAACGTGCTGCTGTTGTTTAGCGCGACATCCGGCGGTTTCCTCTTTCTGGCGCAAAGTGGGCGATAAACAAACAAGAGAGAAAAGCCAATCGGCTGATTATTGATCAGTTTCATGATTGAAGTAGCAACAGGAGAGAGAGGAGAGAGAATGAGAGAAGAAGAAGAGGCAGCTGTGCAGCGTAATGACAGAATAAATCCACCCTTGTGTCTTTTTCCATCCTAGCTGAAATCGGGGACAAAAGCGTAATAATTTCTCTGAATGCGGGACGATTCTGTCTTTTTACGGGACGGTTGGCAGCTCTACTAACTAACCTTATGAATAAAATAAAGTTCACTATCAGTAACATCATAGCACCGACCCAGCTGTATAGAAACTCCGTCATGCTAGCTAGTACGACGTACAAGTTATTGTAACTGATTGTAAAAAGTCAGCACAACGAAAATAAACTTCACCTAAACTTGGTTTATATCTGACCCAGATAGACTGCAGGTCATAACTTCTTACCTGAAGTTCAGTTCACCTGACACTCGGACCGGCGGCTGCCTCGGGTCTCTGCTCCTCCTGCCTCTCCTTTCCCTCATCCACCTGCTGGCCTCCACCACTTGTTAATTTTACTGAATCTGTGGAAGCTCCGCCATAGCCACCACCAAACAACTGAGTTATTTTTACACACCGGCCAGCATCTGGCCAATCCACTACCTTTCATTGTTTATACCGTTACAAAAAAAAAAAAAAAAAATCATCGGGCCACCGAGCAAATGCCCGGTATGCCCGATGGTCAGTCCAGCTATGGTTGTTAACCCTTCAGTTAACCCTCCGCGTGCCAACAGTGGCACGCGTGCCTAGGGTTGCCGACCCCTGCCATAGAACATTTAAACAACAGAAGTTGACCCAAAGTGCACGTTTATATTTCATGTAAAAAACAAACAAACATAGTTTTCAAATACATGAAAAGCTGAATGGTGTGTTTTGTTGTGTTAACTAATTATTGTGGAAATTAAAAATCACAGTGACTTAGTGGTTGTTAAAATTTAGAATTCAATGCAAATTCATGATGATTCATCTCATAAATAATTACTCACTGCTCTTTGATACATAAGCTGCTTTTTAAAAGTTAAATGTATCAGTATTGGTTTTGGCAATACTAGCCATTTTATTTTATTTTGGTATTGGATTAATACCAAAATTTAAAGTATCACACACCATCACTAAATATAAAGCACAAGAGGCCACCAGATGAAAACAACTACCAGTGAGACCAAGCCTAAGACATAATAACTTGACACAGAAAACACAGAGGCAAGACTGAACGAACAGAATGGGTATGCAACAAAAACCATTAAGGAGCTAAAGGCACAGATACAGGTAATTGATGTGAGTGAAGTTGCCCCCCACCCTCTTCAAATCAAACAAAATTGATGTCAAATGTTTGTGCTACATTTGTGTTGAAAATTTTATTATTATCTTTAAGACAAAATCCGCGCAAATGAACATTTTTGCACCACAATCATAGCACAAAGGTTTGACATCAATTTTGTTTGATTTGAAGAAGTTGGGGGGGCAACTTCACTCAGGGACCATGGCCACACAAAAACATACGTTGGGCGGTGTTGGATGTAACGTTTTCCAAAGTAACATGGTACTGTAATCACATTACATTTTTCAATAGTGTGGTAATGTAACAAATGCTGTTTTTCAAAGGTTTTTCAAGTATCTGCATGGCAGGTGAATAGAAAGAAAAGAAATGTTTGCCCTTTTATTTCTGCTCACTTACACTACAATCAGCTGATTTGAGTCATGTGCAGGAAGGAGGAAAATAGTGGAGCAATCGTGAAACTTGACGTGTCATCATATTATGAACTGGACTCTGGCCTTTTGTTCTGACAGCAGCTCTTTTGGTCCACTTTGGAAAAGGACACTGGGTAATGTGTATCCACCTGCTCAGTCTGTGCTAAAAACAAGTACTCTGCTAAGCTCACCACTGGTATGCTCGAAAATCTGCCCTCACACAGCTGCCTCTGAACACACATAGCTATTATGTGTGTTCCCACAGATCTACCTCCACTCATCTATCATACAGTCCTCCTGTACAGGTTTTTTAAAATGGCTCATTTTAAAGGCTGGTGGTGGCAATGTGTTTAAGATACATGCAGATACAGCCGCTAATAAAGGACTACAGTTCACCTCAACTGCGTCTCAGTCAGTTGGTCCTCTGGTTACCGCCCACAGACACAGCAGTGTCTCTTTCTCGCTCTGGGGTGCATGTAATGGCTACTTAAATGCAGAACTGAGGACTGATGCCCTGATCTGAAACTGAGTCTTCCTACCTATCTGTAATCAGTAGAGGTGCGTTGACAATAAAAATATGTGGACGCGGAATTTTATAGTCAACCTGTTATATCACTAATATCACATAAATGTTTTTGTAACTGCAACACCCTACAGGAAGTCGTCTTGATGCATACTCAATCATCCAGGTAAGTAAATCTCCAAAAAACTTTTGGAAACCCTACAGGAAGCCATGGGGGCAGTATCGCCTATATCTTCTTTCAAGACTGCACTCAGTACTTAAG
The DNA here is from genome assembly GCF_036321145.2 of Pelmatolapia mariae. Lineage (NCBI taxonomy): Eukaryota > Metazoa > Chordata > Actinopteri > Cichliformes > Cichlidae > Pelmatolapia > Pelmatolapia mariae. The sequence continues at coordinate 23,848,625 of NC_086232.1, read as the reverse complement.
TTAATTTTATGTATCCTTTATTTATCTGGGAAAAAAATGTCAGTGACATTAAAATGTGTTTTTCAAGAGAGATCTAGCCAAGAGGGCAGCAGAAATTGTAACGAATATAACATCACAGTTCTGTAAACTTACTTGAAGTGATAAAAAGTACTGGATTGATGGTAATATTGGTACAAAATATGCAGGGTCATTAAGATACTTTAAAAACAGGTAATTTCTTTATTTTATATATCGCATCTTCATAAATCCTATTCACAACAGGCTATTAATTAATATAAGTAACAATATTAGATGTAAAAAAACAAAAAACAAAACTGGATCCGTGACGTAAACAAAGAGTGGGTCAGGTTTAGAGAGTTGGGTTGATACCTTGTTTATATTCATGTTTGTACAGTAATTTTTATGTTAGCTTATCTGTCGGAAACTTCTCAGGTTGATACTTGCTTAGTGAACACCATTTCAGTTTAGCTGTGTGGCAGGAGGACCCAAGTGCAAATGAAGGAGTAAATCCAAAATGGCAGCTGGAAAACTTCATATCCAAATATAAAGCAAAACTAGAAACAAGAAACTCAAGCTAAAACACTAGAAAATAAACCAGGAACTGAAAACTAGGAGTTGACTTGGAACATGGAGGGAACTACCAAAGTAAAACAGGAAGTACAATTGACAAAAACGCAGACTAGAACCTGAGACGTGAAAACATGACAGACCTGGGAACAGAGGAAACATGAAGCACAGAGACAAAAGTGACTAGACGTGGAACACCGTGAAGGCACAAAAACAGAACGGAAAACCTAGAAACCAGAACTGTAATTACAATACAAACAGGAAACCATAATCCAAAAAGTATAACTTAACTCGAAAAACACAAACACTGGGTCACCAGAACCAGTGTTGACAAATGCAATAATAAACCATTAAACTGGAGTAGCTACACTTTCTTTTTTTTTTTTTTTTTTTTTCAAAGTAATATTAGCGTTTATTCTGGAACCTCTTCCACCTTACCTTAGGCAGTTAATCAGTGGGTTGGACCGTATCAATAATTAATTATATAGATAGTCAGTTAAAAGAGTTTAATTGGCACTGAACTCTACACCATCCGAGAAACTATGACAACCAAATTTTTTATTAGTAACATTTTTTTCTAATTCAGTTTGTCTTTTAATAGTATTAATCAAAGGCGTATAGATGAGTTTGTCCTGAAAAGAGGCTCATGCACCTCTCAAATGACTGAAGTTGTGACAGAGAGCAGCTTTATCATGGTTATCAGCAGCTGGGAACATCATCTCAAAGATAAGAGCAAGCCTCGCTCCAGAGCAATCGTGAATTCATGAACCGATTCATCTGTTAACTTTGGAAACTTGTTATTTTGGACAGGAAGATAAAATCTTTTTGATTTAATTTGAAGCTTTATTTGAACTTGAAGGCAGAAGCCATTTTTAGTTTCCTATTTGCACATTATTATTTAGTTTAAATATTACTAGCACATTAATATGTATTACTTAATATTTTTATTTATTTCATCTTTATTCTGATGGTCTGATTGAGTAACGTTAAATATACCTTTGATTATTTTCAAATTCACATTTTAATTTGCAGTTGGACCAGACAACAGGGTGACATTTACAGGTTGGATTTACTCCAATCACATTACTTTAAATTTTTCTTCAGCTTTATATTGCAATGCATCCCTGAATAAAATGAACACATTACAGATAAAAATATGCTGTTATTTGTGTGACAAAGGTTTTTAACTGCTTTAACTATGTCTGGGGACAGAGAGACACTTGTAAGAAGTGGGAATGTGGACATTTATTTGCACAAAAAGACAAAGAATGTGATGTTAAAGTGCAAACTATACCCTGGTCAGAAAAAACAGCTGCTGGCATGACGTCAGCTCCCTGCAAAGACAGCATGCTAATACAAAGCTAGACGAGAAACAGAGTGATGTCAGAGTTCAGTACATCGACCCCAGCCAGAGCCCAATCTTCAAAAAGTAGCAAATAAGCATTAATGAGCTGTCAGTGTACCTGTACATGTTTCTACATGAGAGGGGGCTACAGGAGGCCAATATTACAATGAGTTGCTGTGGCTACTTTTTTTTGTAAAGTGATGCGTGGGCTTGATTTCAGGTTTGCTGTCAGTTATGCTCAAACTTTCACACTAAAAGAAAAAAGAAATATCCTGTCTGTGGGTGTGTGTTTTATCAGGAAACCAATTTGTGTCAGTATGTGGACGTGTAGCCTAAGGTCTATATTAATAAATGGTAAATATGTGACAGTCAGTATTAGGATCGTTACTCTGAAAAAAAAAAAAAGTCATTTAAAAGTTACGCGGTAGGTTACTCAATTACTTCCTGGACAAAGTAATTTGTTACACTACTTGTTACATTACTTTCTTGTTACTCAACAAAATGACCCGAGACACATTGTCACATAATTATCAGGTAACAATAAAAACCTCAGGCTAAAGGAAGTCCTGGACTCAGGTAAATGCTGGAAAACCAAATGGGCAGATTTAACACATAATTATTACTGTGAACAGGTAAACATTCAAACATGTAAGAATCAAAACATTTAAACATTAAATATAAATGAAATATAGATTTACTTTAAAGTTGTGTTAGCAGTGTAATACAGCCATTTCTCTCCTGGGCACAGTTTGCACTTTACCATCACGCTCTTGTCCTTTCTGCAATAAAAATAAAAATAATCTGCACATCTCCACTCCAGCATTTTCCTCTTCCACCACACAAACAGAAATCAGTAAATGACTGTAGCACAACTGCACAGGAAGAAAAAAAAAGCTTTTGTTTGATTTTTTTCTGTCTGGCTTGCAGATAACTTTAGAACCTTTGTCACACAAATTACAACATATCTTTAGCCGTAATGTGATTACTGAACTAACAGTAATGCATTACATTATAGCATTGCAGTAACACTAATGACAATGAGAGTGCATCAGAGACCATGTGAAAGAGTAATGTAACGAGCAGTGTAACAAATTTTATTCTCCTGCGAGTATTTTAGTAACAAAATGCATTACTTTTAAAAATGGTAAAGATTAATGTATACTGCATTTCTTATTTTAAATAAACAACACTAATTTTGATCACTTGGTAAGCAAAACAATTTTATTTCCATTTGTTTGCCATGTAATCCTGTGGTTTGAACAGAGGGAATTCCAGGGATTCTTTGTGCTTGATAGCCAAAAACACATCCTAGAAAACTGGTTGTATGGTGGTAATAACAATTTGCTTGTCAAAACCAAGAACCGCTTAAATCACGAGCTGGTGGTGGTGCTTTATATCAGCCAGTAACTTGTGTTTGTCCTCATTTCACAAATGACATCGTTAAATCAACAACATTTGACTGGTGTAGTCTGCCATTGTTGCTGTTACCCATGGCACTATAGACTTACCAGGAAAGTGAAGACATACACGTAATGATGTGGTTCAGTGTTTCCAAACCAATTCTTAGAAAGTTTTTCACAAGCCCAGTACATGAATCTGGAAAAAGAGTAAGAGCTTGTAATCCATCAAAGGTCACTTTAAACCACGGTGTCAGCACAGAGCCATTTGCAGAACATGAATGTTGGAGGAGTTGCGTGTTAATGGAAGGACGATGGGACAGAAGCACACTCTGCACTCAGCATGAGTCATCCTTCATCTGACCTGTGGTACATTTGGTCATTATGAAAATGCCACGACTGAGATTTTCATCTGTGCAATGATGGAAAAAACTAATTGGTCAAAAATTATTCTGGAAGACTTTACGTAGAATACTAATACAACTAATTTTCTGCATTTTATCGTTTTGGCATTTTACTCTGCACCACAGTGCCTACTCTTACTGCCTTTTACCACCTGCGACTCCACTTAACTGGTGCAGTGAAGAGTCCACAATTCCTCACTTATGTCCCATCTGTCAAACCAGCCAACAGTGGTGGATTTTGAATTATGAAATTCACTTGAACAATGCCTACATCTGTTAGCATTTGGCTTGTTTCTGAAGCCATGTTTTTTATTTTTTAGGTTTCTGTGATTACCTCCCATTATGCCACTTTATGGCTACTACTGATTACCTGCACAACATTTTAATGCAGCTGAATTCAGATTTGCACACTCTGGTAGTTTTCAGTGCTGATTTTCTATTTTGTTTTTTTGTGTGATTACAGGTCACTGCCTATTTTGACTAGCATTCATTAGTAGACTGCTGATAAAATCCAGGTTTCACAATCAAACCATTGAAAGGCAAGATAAACTAAAATATAGGCACTGGCTATAATTACAGGAATGATTATAGATCAGCAACCAAAAGTTTCTATTGTTATATAACTGATATAAAGTATTCCAAAACATTTTCAGTGGATATTTAAATACACTGAAGCCATGCGTGGAATAGGTTATATGCAGCTTTTACCGGTGTGTCATCAGGCAGGCTGCAGTTTCAACATTTCTAATAAAATGGTTCATATTCACTTACTATCGGTGTTACTCTTTCGACATGTGTTACAAATTGAACTGTCAGTTTTAGCTTTATTGTACTGCAAATTCTGAGCTGAGATAAGATATATTTATTGCAAAAGTTGGGAATTTTTTGTGTTAAAGCTGAAAAAACAAACGAACAAAATGCCTTACATAAGCAAGATGAACTGAAACTCAATGGCCACTTTGGTAAATACACCTGTTTAGCTGCTCATTATCATAAATCTCTAATCAGCCAATCAATCCAGTGCATTTATGGATGTAGAGATGGTCGAGAAGACCTGCTGTAGTTCAAACTGAACAGAAAATGGAAGAAAGGTGATTTAATTGACTCTAAATACGCTGTAGGTGTTGGTGCCAGCCGGGCTGGGTATTTTAGAGTCTTTCAGAAATTGCTTACCTACTGGGATTTTCTACTAAACCTTCTTCAGGGCTTGCAGAGAATGGTCTGAAAAGAGAAAATATCCAGTGAGCTGTAGCTCCCTCGGTCAAAATCTCTTGCTGATTCTAGACGTCAGAGGAGAATGGCCATACTGCTTTGATCTGATGGCAACATTAACTCAAATAACCACTTTTTACAGCCAAGGTATGCAGAAAAAGATCACTCACTGCAGAACTCACAAGAGATGCTACTGTTGGAAATCAATGCAGCTTCATGCTGCAGTTCATACAGCCTCACTAAAATTGGACAATAGAAAACTGGAAAAATGTTTCCTTGTCTGATGAGTCTCGAGGTTTGCTGTGTCATTTGGATGACAGGTTCAGAATTTGGTATAAACAACATGAAAACTTGGATCCAACCTGAGCTTTTCCATACTTTCTTCTCTTCATTGGCCTACTGATAATCTAGAATGAAATTTAAAATCTTTCTCCTCACATGCAAGGTCTTGATGATTTACAGATTTTATTGTATTAATAACCCCAAACAGAGCACTTCGTTCTCAGACTGCTGGCTTACCTGTGGTTCCTAAAAATCCTAAAATTGAATTCAGTTGAATTCCTTCAAAGATTCAGGCTCCTGCTGGTGGTGTAATAGTGTAGGGGATATTTGTATTGGCCCACTTGGGCCACTTAGCATCAATTGATAAAAGGAATTCAACATTTTTCATATCACAAGCTTTGTGTGCAAGAGAAAGGGCAACCAGGAGAGATAATGTCAGGAATAAGTAAAAGTGAACTTGAAAATTGTTTTTCTTTACATTATCCTCCTGCAGGGATCAGAAACATTTCTGAAAGTAGTATTCCAGTTTACCTTGTTGTTGACATGGACAGTGCTTCTGGACTCATGTCAAACTTGTCAGTCAAATTCATTTGAGCTCTTCTAGGATCCAGCAGGATATTCATGTATTACATCAATCAGTTTAACACATCCACGTTCATGCTGACTGCTCCTAGCTGCGGTTTCAATTTTCTCAACTGAAAAGCTGAAGAAACTCGAACTTCCCTTTATAAATGTTAATTTTTTTTCTTTTTGTTCACTTTCTCTCGGAGTACAGTGACATTTTCCTTTGTCCTTTTACGTCCCACTATTGATGATTGGTACGAGAGCACTCAGCCTCACGACAGCTGTCTCAAACACAAATCACGGTTAAATAAAAGAATTGCGCTGTAGGCGTCTTTTTCCCTGAACTTGTATATTGTTGCTCTAGCTGTTGTGCAATTGCTGGCTGATAATATGCAGCTTAGAAATAATAACTTTCCTCACATATATATAAAATTCTCCTCTCACCCCTGCAGGCAGTCTATCCTTCAAGCTTCACCTGCTACCAGAGACCTGGTACCAGTCAAAAGTTTGGACACACCTTCTCATTTAATAGTTTTTCTTTAGTTTTACTACTTTCTACATTGTACTGTAGATACATAATGACATCAAATATATGAAGCAAGATATTTGGAATTAGGCAGCAAAGAAAACATGATAAATAACTCTAAATATGTTTAATATTTTAGATTCCTCAAAGTATCCACCCTTTGCTTTGTTGACAGCACTACAAACCCTTGGCCCTCTCTCAGTGAGCTTCATGATGTAGTCACCTGAAATGGTTTTCACAGGTGAGCCTTGTCAGGGTTCATTTGTGGAATTTTCTGCCTTCTTAATGGAATCGGGACCATCAGTTGTGTTGTGCAGAAGTCAGGTTGGTACACAGCTGACAGCCCTATATGACAACTGTTAGAATTCTTATTATGGCAAGAACCAATCAGCTAAGTAAAGAGATACGACAGTGCTTTATTATTTTAAGAATTGAAGGTCAGTCAGTCTGGAAAATTGCTAAAAGTTGTAAAAACCATCAAGTGCTATGATGAAACTGGCCCACGTAAGGACCGCCCCAGGAAAGGAAGACCAAGAGTCACCTCTGCTGCTGAGGATAAATTCATCCGAGTCGCCAGCTTCAGAAATCACAAGTTAACAGCACCTTAGATTAGAGGTGAAATAAATGCCACACAGATTTCCAGTAGCAGACACATCTCTACATCAACTGTTCAGAGGACTGTGTGAATCAGGCCTTTATGGTCAAATAGCTGCTAAGAAACCACTACTAAGGAAAAGCAACAAGCAGAAGAGGTTAGTTTGAGCCAAAAAACACAAGAAATGGACATTAGACCAGTGGGAATATGTGCTTTGGTCTGATGAGTCCAAATTTGAGATCTTTGGTTCCACCTGCCGTGTCTTTGTGCGACGCAGAAAAGGTGAATGGATGGTCTCTACATGGTGGTTCCCACCGTGAAGCATGGAGGAGGAGGTGTGATGGTGTGGGGGTGCTTTGCTGGTGACACTGTTGGGGATTTATTCAAAATTAAAGGCACACTGAACCAGCATGGCTACCACAGCATCCTGCAGCAACATGCCATCCCATCCGGTTTGTGTTTAGTTGGACCATCATTTATTTTTCAACAGGACAATGACCCTAAACACACCTCCAGGCTGTGTAAGGGCCATTTGACCAAGAAGGAGAGTGATGGAGTGCTGTGCCAGATGGTCTGGCTTCCACAGTCACCTGATCAGATGGTTTTGGATGGGATGGACTGCAGAGTGAAGGCAAAGGTCCAACAAATGCTCAGCATCTCTGGGAACTCCTTCAAGACTGTAAGACTGCAAGACTGGTTGGAAAACCATTTCAGGTGATGACCTCATGAAGCTCATCAGGAGAATGCCAAGAGTGTGCAAAGCAGTAATCAAAGCAAAGGTGGCTATTTTTGAAGAATCTAAATTGTAAATAGTCATGAAAATAAAGAAAAACCATTAAATGAGAAGGGGTGTCTAAACGTTTGACTGGTTGTGTATATAAATGAAAACAAAATGCCACAGCCACATCGTCATATTCCCTTCAGTGTTCAGTACATTTTGCAACGATGTCACAGTGCATACTGGTTATTGTCACAGCAGTTGACCATATCAAGTGTTTACAAGTCCAGAGAGCAGAGGTTTCTGGATACAGCCACAAAATGCAGTTCTTCATGGGTCATGAGACACGCGTGTGTTTCACAAACAGCAAGTGAGGAGCACAAATGTATTTTCCGCTGTGTTGCCAACAGCAAAGTGCTGAAAGCTGCAGGTCTTTGAGTGGTCCGGAATGAGACTGGTTCAAATGTGAGTCATCCCCATAGATGCCCACATTTCAAAGGGCAGCTTTGGAGCAGGAACAAGCATTTTTACAGCCTGGTATAAAATGAAAAATTCTGTCTTTACCCTTGTGTGACAAATACACAAAGTATGATATTTTTTAATTCAAATGTTTAAGCTGTACTAAGGCTTGTTTGTCATTGTTAGGGGCACAGATGTTTTGATTTTAAGGTGGACGAAGACATAGGTGTCTGACATGTCTGTTTGCTGTGTGTCAGGTTACCTAATTTTGATCACTAAATTGGACTTCTCCGCTTTGGTGAGGGTCACTGTCCGCATTGTGGGCCCAGGGCATCCAGGCCCATTCAAAAATGTCACCATGACCCCTCAGATGAATTCTCCTGTCAGACTTTAACAACTATGAGAAAAATTTAATCATGTAGTTTGGTAATGAAAAAGTCATTGCTCCCCTCAATGCATTCTTCTTGGATCTCACAAATCTCCGCCCCTGTGTTACTGTCCAGTGCCTCAAGACTCCTCACATCACCAGTCCGCATATTATTCCCTGTTGCCAGTTTGCAAATAAATCTTTTAAGCCAGCCTTATTATGACAAGGTTATAATGTGGGTGTATATTGGAGCATTTTAACACGATTATCTAAAAAATGGAGTGATATAGCTTTCTTAGTTGTAAAGCTAGGTATCTAAGATGATTACACGCCAGCTTTACTGAGTGAAATTCTACTATATGTATATCTACTATACTCGTTAAACTGTAATCAGTGGCATCAGCGTTGGTCCATATTGAGACTGTGTGAACTCCTGGGATCTGTAGATTCATTATCATTCTGTTCATCCAGGTGAATGTTCCTGGATAAATGTACCCATCAGGTCAAAGAGTGGCCAGTACAAAGTTTTCTGTCATAATGTGAATGAATAGCTGTGTGGTTATGGCAACGCATCAAGGCTGTGAAAAAGAACTTTAAAAAAGAACTACTCTTTTATTGAATAAACCTTGTACATTTTAGTTAGTGATTTTTTTTTCTATTTGGACCCATTTTTAAGGGTTATTTCTATGTAAAAGTTTTTTATTAGTGTGAACGTGCTTTCAGCCTTCTATTAATACTTTTTAGATAACTCAGCTGGAAAAAAACAACAACAACAAAAACCAAGAAAATTATGTACTAATCTATTTGTGTCTCTGCTGCATTCACATGGCCTCTGGTCAGTCTTCTCAGGATCTTTCAAACATATTTAGGTAGAAAAGAAAGCGCTAGTATCAGATCCTATATGGGCCAGGTGAGGGTCAGTGTCCGCATTATGGGCCCAGGGCATCCAAGCCATTCAAAAATGTCACCGTGACCCCTCAGCTGAATTCTCCTCCCTAACAACCATAAGTCATACCATAGTTTGGTAATGAAATCCTACTCGGGCCAGCAGCTGTGGTGACAACATCTCAAAATCATGCACTTTTACATGATAAAAGTGTCATATCATAATATCATCTTCTTCCCTGGATGGTTTGCAGTCAAGTCCATGTTGGCATTCTGGTTCTTTGTACTGTTATAATTGGGATCTTCATTGGATCATGGTGTATGGTGGTTTCACAGGCGTTTTCTTTTTTGCTCTAAGCATGTCACCCTACCACTACACTCACTGGCCACTTTATTTGGTGTACCTGTTCATCTATTTGTTAACACTAATATCTAATGAGCCAATCACATGGCAGCAGGACAGCAATGACAACCTTCTAAAGTTCAAACCGAGCAACAAAATGGGGGGAAAAAAATTTAAGTGACTTTGAATGTGGCATGTTTTGCTCATGTCAGATGGGCTGGTCTGAGTGTCCCAGAAACTACTGATCTACTGGGAAACAACCATCTCTGGGGTTTACAGAGAATGGTGTGAAAAAGACAAAATATCCAATGAGCTCCAGTTTTCTGGGTGAAATTGCCTTGTTGATGCCAGGGATCAAAGGAGACTGCTTCAAGCTGACTGGAACGCAACAGCAAATAACCAATGAACACATCGAACTTTTAAGCAGCTGGGATACAGCAGCAGAAGAGCACACCAGATGCCACTCCTACCATCTCAGAACAAGAAAATGAGTATGTAGTTAGCATGGGCTCACAAAACTAGACGACAGAAGATTGTAACAATTCAGCAATTGATTGAGTACTGCTACTTACCATGTCCATTCCTTTATGAGCACTGTGTACCCACCATCCAGCAGGATAACACATCATGTCACGAAGCTCAAATAATCTCAAACTGGTTTCTTGAACATGACAGTGAGTTCACTGTACTCAAGTGGATCAAAATCTGAGGAATTTTTTCCAGTACCTTGTTGAATCTGGAGACACTGAAATCTGCAGAAAAAATTTCTTTTTTCACAATATATGACTTCTGTACATAAGTTCAAATAATGCTTCAAATTAAATCAAAAAGATTTTATTTTCCAGTCCAAAATAAGTTAACAGATGAATCGGTTCATGAATTCACGATTGCTCTGGAGTGAGGCTTACTCTTATCTTTGAGATGATGTTCCCAGCTGCTGATAACCATGCTAAAGCTGCTCTCTGTCACAACTTCAGTCATTTGAGAGGTGCATGAGCCTCTTTTTCAGGACAAAGTCATGTATACGCCTTTGATTAATACTAGTAAAACACAAAACTGAATTAGAAAAGACCATTACTAATCACATATTTGGTTATATATCATAGTTTCTCAGATGGTGTAGATCTCAATGCCAATTAAACTCTTTTAACTGATGATGTAAATCATTAATTATTGATATGGTCTAACCCACAGATTAACTACCCAGCGTAAGGTGGAAGAGGTTTCAGAATAAACGCTAATATTAATGTGAGAGAAAAAATAGGAGAAATTGAAGCTACTTCAGTCTAATGTTTCACTGTTGCATTTCACTCATTAGCTAACAAAACTGAAACAGTGTTTGCTTAGCAAGTATCAACCTGAGAAGTTTGTTTGTTGTCTGTGAAATGCTTTCACATTTTTTAAAACCTCAGTTTCCATTTTCTTTCATCCTCCTGTGTTACATTTTGCTACAGTCTTCTTTGTTTGTATTGAGTGCAGTCTTGGCAGATGATATAGGTGATACTGCCCCCATGGCTTCCTGTAATGTACTGCAGTTACAAAAACACATTTACTAGTATTAGTATATAACAATAAAATTCAGCATCAACAAATTTTTGTAGTTGACGTCATCAATTATGCCGACACATTGTTGCAGCCCTAAAGATGAACAAGCATATTTGCATATACAGCAATTGATTTTTTTCCATTTTGTTCAGATATAATTTTTTGTCTCCTGCCATTTCTCACCTCCTGAAAGCACAAAATAGTGAACCACAGAATTCTGACAAACAACCAGGAATCATCAGTATTCCAAATAAGCAATACTGAGCCAAGCAGTCATGTAATGAAGCTGTTCTATATGGATATTGCTTTTCCTCAGAATATGTCTACTGCCCAGAAACATGTAGTGAAACCAAAAGCATAAGTATTTTTTTCATTTTTAGCTTTTTTCCTTTTAGTTTCTTCCACATGAAGAACTAAAGATAATACATGTTGCTGTTTTGTGTCCATCTGATGCTTTCTGTTGTGAGTTTTTAGTCCGAAATCAAGTGAGCAGTGACATCTGAGCAGGATTAAGTTGCATGCAGGTAAACAAGCTGTGCAGAGAATCAAAGAGGAATTAACCAAAACCTTGAAACCAGCTGTTATTGTCTAATGATAATTCAGTTTTATTCACTTAAAAAAAGTGTTTTTATAAAAAGTTGACAGGTGTGTTCATAGCTACTATTCTGATATCCTGTGTGGTAAAAATAAGCTGTTGTCCTCCACGGATTGTAAGTTTAGAAAAGATCAACACAGCTTCCAAATTTTAAAAATGAAGCCAGCACAGTTCAGTGCAGGGTTGCTTGCTGTGGTTCCAAAAAGTAGTTTGACTGCATCAAAGTCTCCCCCACGCTAAGACATCTGTTTTATATTCTGTTAACAGATGCTCATTTTTTTCATTACGAGTTTAGAGAAAGTATAAAGCATTGTGATTATGGTTGACAAGTCACAAGCTACTGCTTCATCCAAAAAGATTTCCCAAGGTATTCAATAATTAGTGGGTGTCCATCTTTTATATACAGTCCATGGTTATCTCAGAAGCTAGGCCAGTGGAATAAATCATTTACGTGCAGACTTTTAACTTTAATTCAAAGTGTTTAACAAAAGCATGCGCAATACTATTTTTTAATACAATTTCTTAATACAATTTCTTTTTTTACATATAGTCCAACATTTTTAGAGGCTCAAAGTAACTGGGCATTTTACTGACAAGCAAAGAGATGTTAATAAAAGTTAGGGAGGCAATCATTAGGCTAAAAAAAACTAACTAAATCGATCAGAATGACAGCAAACACTTTAGGAGAGGCCAAACTGACATCCCTGTTCATTCCTAAAATGACTGGGCAGCTAAGTCACTCCAAAAGGACTGAAAGACCATGGAAGAAAACTAAAGTGTATGATGAAAGCCTTTCTTTGGTTAGGCAAAAAAACCTTCACATTAAGGTCAAAAAACAATTTCAAGGAGGTAGACTCTCATTGTCAAAGTCTAGAATCAAGAGACACCTTCATGAATGGAAATAACAGAGGGTTTACAACAAAGTATAAACTATTGGTTAGAAAAGGAAGGCCGAATTAGACTTTGAGTGAAAATATGCTAAATTTTCTGTTAAAAAATTTCCTTTGGACGTTGAAGCCTAAGATGAACTTGCACCACAATGATGCGAAGAGAAAAGTATGGTGAAGGAGAGAAACAGCAGATCATCTCAATCACACATTATCTGTCAAACATGGTGGATGCAGTGTGGGCTGCTTATTGAAGCTGTTTAGTTTTACTTCCTTTGTCTCATTAGTTAGATTTTTCCCAGCTGTGTTCCCACCTGTTTCCAATCATCCGCATTATCCAGTCTATTTAAGCCTGCAGGTTTTCTCAGTTCCTTGTCTTTGTCAGCGCCTCATGTGTGTTTCCTGTTTATTTCAGTTCTGTTCCTAAAATAAATCCCTGTACATTCCAAACCACCCTGCAAGTCCTGCATTTGGGTCCTCTCTCTATTTTCCACACACTGAACGTGACAGAACAACAAGACCTGTGATCAAACACGAAATGGACCCAGCACAGCATCGCTTTCTCTTCTGGAGGGGAAGCTGAGGCGGAAGCCATGGCATCATCCCGGAGTATGAGCACATGTTCACTGAGACCTGTCTGGCTCTGGGGTGGCCTTGAAGGCATCGCACTCTTCCACCTGCTGCTCTGCCTGCACTTGAGCCTCGCAGCGAAGAATGGGCGTCGCTTGCCGAGCTTCGACTGCTCACTTTTCCGCTTCTCCGGTCCCCGGTCATCTGCCTGCCTTCTTACCAGTCAGCTCCTCCGTCTTGATGTGGCTCAGCAGCCCCTCCTCCTGTCTGGGTTTGCCAGAGACTCTGTCATTCAGTGTCCCTGCTCTGTCCGCCAAGAGAGGGCGAGGCTCCCGCCGCCCCTGCCGTTGCTCTTCAGAGCAGTTTCCGGTGTTGAGTGAGACAGACTCCTATTCAATACACCACTGGCCCATACACATCCAAGACTGTTTATGTCTTAGATTTTGAACCTGTGCTGAACTATCTGAAGACTGTTTGTTACCAACCTGCATCCATAAAAACTGTTTGGCCCTCTGAGGCTCTCCCCACAGACTGTCATGCCTTTGAATCTGGTAGTGCTAGTGCCCGGCCATCACATGCTCCTGCACCTGCTCACAGGGTGAAGCCAGCGATGGCCCAGTCCACTCCAGCACCTGTACTTGTTCTTCAGGTGGGGTTGGCTAGTGTCCAGCTAGTTCTGGGCCTGCAATGGCTCCAAGGTTAAGGGCAGCCAGGACCGAACCCGTACCTGCACCTGTACCTGTTCCTTGGGTGGGGACGCCCGGTGGTCTGCCAGTTCCTTCACCCATACCTGTTCCCAGGAAGACAATGGCCAGCCCTCAATGTGAGCTCCAGCTGTAGCATCCAGAGCCAACTGCAAGCACCTGCGCAGCCCCAGCTACAGCCACCCGAGCCTATTGCGAGCCCTGTGTTGCCCCAGCCAGCGGTTTCAGCACCTGCTGGTCCTGCTCCGCCTCCGCCAGAGGATTCTGCTGCCGCCCTCCAGATCAGCTTCGTCATCACCGCTGGCCCCGTGGCTGCCCTCCAGAACTGTTTCGTCTCTTGAATTTTGAATATGATATCTAAAAGATCACCCTGCCTAATCTTGACTGATGCCCAGCAAACTTTTGGTACACACATTTTAATTTTTTCCTTTCTTGATTATTGTAATTCACTTTTCATGTGCATAGCTTAGTCCTCCCAAACTGGTTCAGAATGCAGCAGTTAGGCTGCTGACAAAAACTAGCCAGTGCACACACATCCCTTATTGCCCTTCATTGTCTTCCAGTGAAGTTAAGAATCCATTTTAAAATTGTAACATAATAAATCCTACATGGACAGGCTCCTGTGTTTCTTGCAGACCTGCTAAGACCTTATTTCAGCAGTCGGCCTGTAATAAACATTTTGACTTTTTAATTTTAAATCCGGTGGCAACCATGTTTTTAATTACTGTTGTAATAACAAAGACAGCACAATGTGTGTTTGTCTAATGTGATCCAATTTATGACATGCTGCAATAGAATGGACTTGATGTCTAAGGAATACTAAATATGGGAACTTGAAATATTGCTGATGGATAAATTGGCTTTGTCCTTTATCATAACATGTAAATTTGTGCTGTTTGTGTCAGCCTAGATGTGTCCTTTAAGGCTCATCACAGAAGTGTAAAATGTTGTTATGAAATGCACTTCAAGTGGACTGCTATAAAATAAAAATTTCATTGTACTTTCAGTTCTTTGAAAGGTCTGACAATTTCCTCTTCATGAAACACTGCAAGCCTCAAAGTCTTTTCCCACCTTTACTGAATCACTTTTCTTGGGGCTTTTCTTTGCTAATACAATATCTTTCCAATTCCCTTTTTCTCAATATATTGAGATTGAACGCCTTGATAAAGAGGATTTTTCCTCTTTTTTTTTCTTTTTTCCTGTTTTTCTTTTAATATATCAGATAGAAACACAGATCGAGCCTCTTGCTCATACTGATTGTTTATGTCATCTGGTTGTTCTTTAACTGTAAAACCAGACACAGTATTGTTCTTCTCTCAGCCTCTCTTTCATTCACTTGATGCTCTTCATTCAGCTTCTTGTGAGGCCATGAGGAGTTTTTTTCAGTTGTTTTTGCAAAGCAAACAATGGGGGAAAAAACAATTCTACACAGTGCCCCATGCAAACAGGAAGAGCCCACCTTATTAACAACTACGGGCCCAGATTAACTAAGATGCATGTTCATAATCCACCAGTAACACCAGATGAAATGGGACATATCTGTGCTCTGCTCCAACGACCATATTGGAAGTTGGTATTAGTTTCTTTTCGCTGCCCTACAAATGTCAGTGTATTATATCCTGAGTAATGTCTGATTGTTTAAGATGTATGCTGTGGCCATAAACGAGTTAATAACATCCATTTTCATGGACTTCTAGTCCATGAAAATGAGTAGTAGATTATAGCTGGCTAAAAGCCCCAACTTTTTTGAGCTGTATTCTTGGTTTATGAGATCATTGCATTTTGTTGTTATTTGCGTTTTACACAACAAATGACACCCATGTCTCAACTTTTCTGGAATCGGAGTTGTATCTATTTAATGCAGGCCAATTAGTACAAGTAATATCCCATGCTTACATCCATAACAACATGGAGCCAGCCAAATGTCCATGGTTTTATCAAATAAATATATTTCTTTCTTTTTTAAAAATCCCTTAGTGTCAGCAGCTGGATCTATTTAACAACTCTGCAACAACCATGGCATCAGGTATGGCCTTGCAGACTAATAATCTGAATGAAAGAGCAAAATTCTGTCTTCTCTGCCTGAACATAACATTGCACTTTGGCCTTTTTATGCAATGGCTTTTCTGTGAAACTGATTTAGACTTCCCACTCACAAACAATCAGTAACGTAAATAACTCTGTTTGTCTGTTGTCAAGAGCAGTTTTCATAAAATCCACACTATCATCGCTGTCATCATCAGTCCATTTCAGCAATGTACGCGTTACCACAAGACAGTTATAGTTTTATCCTGATCATCTGATAACCAGTAATGAATGTTATTATTATTCAGGATGCAAATTATTGCATTCTTCAGATTAAAGCATAATTTATCCTATATCCATCCATCCATTCCCTTCCGCTTTTCCTCATCAGAGGAATTTGTTATATACCTGTTAGAATTGCAGAAGCATGTGTAAATTAGCTGCAAAACAAGTGCAATGAGTTTGTAAAAGCTGCACTGTTGACAAAAATATGAAGCCAAGAGGTCAAGTAAAATAGAAATGGCCTCAACCATAACAAGGAAGTTCAAGTTCTCCTATCAGGCAAGCAAGGTAACAACTTGGCAGGCTGCTAATGAAAACTAATGTGAAAGTGGTCACAAGTGGATCAGGCAGAACAGACGATGTAACCCTGTTTCACCTTCAAGTGGGCAGTGGGAGTAGCAGGATGTGCACTGCAGCATGAAAATCACCCTGAAGTAAGTGACTAATAATTTGCTCTTTATTTTTTATGAAACATTAACAATTACTTTCTTTGATAAGGTCAAGTAAACATGCAAAGCGCTGATAAGAATGGCATTACCAAGCGAAACTCTTTATCTACAAGCAGATCTTACCTATAACTTTTTTTTATTTTTAAGTTTACACTGTTTAAACAAGGATCCAAAACCTGCACTGCAGCTTATTGTTAGAAGAAAAACTCTGAAAAAAGGTTAAGGAAAAAAGAAATGTTCTGCTGGCATTTAATTTGAAGATAAGCGTTTTGCAAACACTTTGAATCCCCAGGGGTTAAATATCCCATACTGTCTTTCTGCTCAAACAAAGTTTTTGTCACCTCCATAAAAAACAACTGTACAAATCCCATATCCTGTTATTTTTCTCTCAGCCTTTCTCAGTAAAAATATGTTTTCATGTTCAGCTGGTGTTTTCAAAAGTGGCTTAATGCTTCTAGCACTTTTCGTTTTATGCAAAATTCTTGCTAGTTGCCAGAAGCTTTTTCCTCTCTGTTCCCTAACTCATACAATTGCATCTTATAACTTTAAAAGCATTCAGACTCAGAAGGGTTAAATTATATTGATTTTGTACCTAAGACAAAAAATAAATTTATAAATTTAAACATTTACGTTCTTCGATCAGTTCTTCTTGTTTTTAACAATGCAGGAAAAGAAGGGTGAAAACACACACATAGTATACAGAATTAAAAAGAGAAAAGTTTTTTTGCTGTTGTTTCTTTTTGACTATATTTCTTGAAAATCAAAGATTCAGTATAAGCGCCAACCTTTGGAGCTCAAACAAAATCAAATTCAAAAATCAGCCTTATTCAGTCCTTCTTAAGGCTGCCTTCAAAAGACAGTCAGCCCCTGCTGACTCATGTTAAAATGCACCAATTTAGAGAAGAAATAAACCTTTCATCTAAAGATAGTCGCTAAAAGTCTAGACAGCGATTGCTATTTCTGCTTTTATTTGACGTCCATGAGACAGTGATGAGAAAAATCTGGTCTCGGCACATAAACTGTGCACGTAAGTGCCACAGTAACTGTTCACCTGTGGACAAAAATAATGAAAGCAAGTGAATTTAACTAGAAAGCAACAGTCCATTCTATGTTGTTAGCGCTTCAAATTCATCAGAAAAGCTGAAACCTTCAAAGAGCGCAAAATGTGGTTGAAAGACTTCTGAGGCTTTCATCATCTCCATGGCGACAACCTGTGTGAGAGTGTAAGCATGTGAAGCTGGAAACGGGCAGAAACCACACAGATGTGTCATGCATAGAGCTCACAGCATATACTGGCTGCTGATAGTTTTAATTTCCTCTTGAACACATTTTCTTTGACGGGTGCACATTTTCTCGTAACTGTCTAAAAATCTGAATTTTAAATCAGTTTTTTAAATATCTACAGCACATCAGCAGTAATGAGCATTCTGACTGGTTTACCAGTCAAAGACTTACTTCTTACTAGCAACAGTGCCACACTTATGTACACTCTCAAATCCTGCTAAGGTGTTTTGGCAGTTGTTTTTTGTTTTTTGTTTTTTTTGCTAAATGGAAAAGTGCATCCCCACTGACCATTTTTAAGCGCAGCAAGAGATATCAGTACACAAAGACGTGCTGTTTGAACAGTGATATTTCTGATGGCTGCACATGCCACTGTGAGACTAATGGAGGTAATGGAGCACTTTGCATGTACCTGCATAGTCTTACGCAGCCAACAAAAAGCACGTGCATACAGCACCACTTCACACACAAAATATTAAAATGTTTTCAGCTTGCTAGAATAATAAATTAATGGAATTCATAGCCAAAGAAAGTTCTCTTTCCTGTGCAGTGCTTTAAGGCTTGTCTTGCGTCTACTATTCCGAACAGGTTGTCACCTCCAAATTGAATTATATGATACAGACAAAGATGAAGTCTGTTTAAGCAGTTGGGGGGGTTGGCGTTTTTTGGGGGTGAAAATTACCCTTTATTCAGTGTTTGATGCGAGAATATAATCTTTCAAGTGCAGGTTCTACGAGTGCTTTAGTCTTTGAAAAAGACATGCTCGGCTGGAGTTGGGGGAGATGCAGTTTATGTTAGATGAAAGGCACAGCTGTTGAGATGGGGTGAGAATACAACACTTCTCATCACAAACGCCGAATGAAAGCACGTAAAAATGCCTTATTTTTCCATCGCTATTAAAGTAAACATTTGGCAAGTGATGATAAAACAGTCGACTCTGTACTGAACAAAAATACATAAATACACACAATGTACAGTGTACAATGTACTGTTTTAAAATAAGGAGGATTTAAAATGTATATGTGCTGGCAGAAAATTGCCTACTGATTTTATTTTTTTTTACTTTTTTTTCTTCCAAAACCAGGTTTAAGCCCCGCTCTTGCACATTTTCAAATTACCTGTATATCATTCTGTTTTAGGTTCAATCCATATTTTTCCCCTGGCCATCCACACTGCACCTGCATGGCTCTATACTGAAGCTGTAACGTTTCTTTCAAAGCCTCTCCCGGAAGTGGCTTAAGCACATTAGCTTAAGTACTGCACACTACTTAATTACAATTTAGAGGCACTTCTGTTTTTTCATTTTGAGAAACTTTAGACTTGAAGATTTGCCAGCAGTATTTTTCTTTGCTTGTTTTTAGCAGCAGAAAAATACACAAACAAGTTATGAAATCTGAAACGTAATATTTGATTTTTATTTATTTATTTTTTTTTAAGTCTGTTGACTAATCATCTGCTGAAAGATATTTCAGAGTTTTCAGGAAATCCAGATAAGAGATATCCAGCTCAAAACTTCCTGTGTCATGTGTTGTTGTTTATTAATATGCAACAATTTTTAAAAAGCTAATAAAAGGCTGCGCTTTCATCTGATAATGGCTATGGGATTTCATTTTGGCAAATGCAATCATTCTTTTGCTCTCCAGACAGGCTGTTTATCTGAATGCAATGAAAGCCTGCTCGGACTCTGGCTCTGAATGAAAATCAGGAATTTTGCAGTTCCATAAATCTCTGTATATAATAAAACATAATATCAGTACTAACAATCTAATAACCATTTTCCCCCTCAGGATAAATACACCTACCTTTGATACTGTGACTAAATTTATGTACGACAGATTTTGAAAGCATGACCTAAACTGGTTAGTGTATATAATATGAGTGTTTCTTAATAAGTAAAACAGAATACTGTGTGTTTTTCTGGCTTTTATGGATTCAAGTATTTTGAATTGAATTGAACTGAATCTTTTTTGAACATGTTAAAAAAGTACAACAACAGAGAACTGAAAAGAGACAAACAAACAAAGCAAAACAAAAGGACAACAACTTTCTTGAAAAAAAGTGCTGTTCCTCACTCTGCTGGGTATTCATTTCAGTGTAAGGCTAAATAAGCCATGGTTCATCATCTCTTTCAGTCATCATTAGAAAACTGATCAGCGTGCTGCTGTTACTTAGCCAAAAATGTAATCCGCCACTTCGCTCATCCACTTCATTTTTCCAGTATCTGCATCATCTGCATGGCAGTTTTAACTTAAACAAATGGGGATGATAACACTTTCCTGTACAGTGCGATTTTCAGCCTTGTAACAACTGTGTGACAATTCATATTCTCTTTTAAATTGAATTCTTTATCTAGAACCACATTTGTCCTCTCACTGTGGCTGACCTGGAGAAAAACGCTTCCGTGAATACCGTGTGGTTTCTCAGTGTTCGAATATTCGACTTTTCCTTGTAAGTTTCTTATCACTGATTCTTTTGTTTCCGTTCTCTTTCTAAACCATCCCCCTGTTTTTCGATTACATCCACTGAAGTGTGTGGAACACTGATTGTATGCTGGTGGATTACTGTGAACATTTTCTTGCTTTTTCAGCTGGATCAGTGTTTTCTTCCATCAGCTCTGTAACTTCAGCAAATAAGACCATGTTTCCATTTGAAGGGTTTTTTGTTGTTTAACATGTCTCCAAGAATTACAGTACTGTGCAAAAGTCTTGAGTCACCCTCATATCTTTATATTTAGCTATGATATTGGTTGCAGTGATTTATGGCCACAGGTCCAAACATAAAGGGAACAAATGTTAAAAGAAATTGTTTTTACCAAGCTTGAAAATCAATATTTAGTATGAACATCTTTAATCTCTAACACAGACTGAACTCTCTTAGGCAAGCTTTCTCATAATGTCTTTAAGTAGTCTTCAGGAATAGTTCTCCAGGCTTCTTGAAAGACATTCAAAGCTCTTCTCTGGATGTTGGCTGCCTTTTGTTCTTTTCTCTGTCAAGATGATCCCCACAATGTTTCAGTAATGTTGAGGTCTGTTATGTGTGCTCAACACCGGTTCCCCTCTTGAGATAGTGTCAGGGACTGGGTCTGTGCCCCAGCATTTTGAGTTTATGTTGTATTATAGATTTCTTATGTTAAAATAATGTTAAAGTTGTGTATTATTCTTAAGTTAATGTGATAATGTTAAATTCTGGTATAATTATTAGGTTGTCTTAGTTAGGTTTTAGTCTGGTACGTTCTTCTATGTCTCTTTGTCTATGTAGGTTTCCCTTTTGTCTCGCCCCTCTGTGTCTCTCGTTGTGTTCTGGGTCTTGTCTGTCTGGCATGTGTTCATGTCTGTGTGTCCATGTGATCAAGCTCGTATTGCCATGTCCGGGTCCCATGATGTTTCCTGTTTTATTTTGAAAGTCTTGTGTTCTCATGTTCAGTGTGTTTAGTTTTCTTCCCCTGTGGCGTTCAGGTTCATTTGTGTCAGCTGTGTTTCCCCAGGTGTTTCTACTTCCCTCATTACCCTTCTGTGTATTGAAGTCCTCTGTCTTCCTCTGCTCAGCGTCAGTGTGTGTGTGTTTTCCTCCCTTCATATCGTGTAACGTGTTCAGGTACATCATGATTCTGTTCAGGTCATGCTCACAGTTCATGTTTTTCTCATATTTTTTTTCGCATACTCCTGCCCTGAATCATGTTCATGTTCTTTTTTGTCATAGTCATCACAGTCTAGTTTTCCTAGTTTAGGTTTTAGTTTTAGCTTTTGCCCCTGTTCATTTTTTGCCTTTTTTTTGTATTCATGTTTTTTGGCCTCAGATTTCAAAGTGTGAAAAACAAGCTGGAAGTGGTTCAGTGGACCATTACAAAAATAAATTAATTAAACTTGAAAAGTTAAGAAGTTTAGAAAAGATAGTAAAGATCTATGGAAGTGAAATTTATAGCAATCAAGTCCAAACTTTGAACCATAAAATGTTTTAGATAAATTGGTGATAGTCGGGTATGAGGCCCACATTGATTTGAGATGGACTGACCCTTCCTTGCATTCTGTACTTACCGTCTGCCTTTCTGTTACCTTATTCTGCTATTTTTATTTAATAATAACTTTTAAGAAATAATTCATTTTTGTTATAGTACAAGCTGGTGCTTGTTGTGAAGGTACACCAGGAACACTGAAATTTGAAATATTATAGTTCTGAGTCATACTATTTTTAATAGAAATAGACCTGTGCCTAAGGGTTGGACAAATACCGATTTTTAATTAATGGAAGAAAAGTTTGATGAAATGTCTCCTGGCAAAATACTAGATAGCAAAACTTGAAAGACTTTGATCTGAACTACTATTGGGAAAAACAAGAATGGAATGAAATACAATAGGATAGGATAGGATAGGATAAGATAGGATAGCCCTTTATTGTCATTGTACATCAACAATGACGTTATGGGTGCTCAGCGCCAACTGCGCAGGAGTAAAAAAAAAAAAAAAAAAAAATATATATATATATATATATATATAAATACTAAAGACATCAGGAATAAATAGCAATCAGAAGAGACGAATACAGTCTGGAGGAATATATACAAAACAACAGAAAGGCACACAATGGAGACCAAAGCTTGGAGGTAGTGCAAAGAAAAGCCTTGATCTGAATAGAGTCTGTATGTGAGTGGCCTGAGTGATGAGGGTTATTCAGACCATGGTGTCTAAAGCAAATATGTGATCTATAACCTTAGAAAGCATGAAAAAACCTGATGCGTCATAAAGAAAAAGAATTATAAATGTCATATTACAATTGTACATGAGAGACAGCAGAACAGTGAGAATGTTTTTTTCATCTTTGCTGATAGCCAGTAAAGAAAGGACCATTTTAAATAATATGTGAAATAAATAAACAATTATTAAACACAGAAATCGTGAGTCCTGATGAGACCCATAAATCTAACACTATTAGTTTAACAAAGATTAAAATTAAAATTTAGTTTTTATTTCCACAGTGCCACTTCACTGTGTTAAGTCTCATTAAAATGCATGAAATAGCAAAGTTCAAGACCCAACATATAAGACGGAACTCTTCAGATCATTGGTGGTCAATTAATATTTCCTGGGACTGTTGTGGAGGGCAACTCCGATAAGCTTACAAAGAGATAAATTTAATACTGAGCTGAATTAACTTCAGCTAATTGGTGCAGCCCTTCACTACAGTTCGACGTTCACATGTGGCCACTTGGGAAAATGTATTGCCTGCCTTAGAATTAGATGATCCCCTCTGAGCAGTAGAAAGGTAGCGATATTAAGGAGGAAGAACCCTCATTAGACTCGAAGAGACTTCTGACACAGGCATCAATCCAAAGTGACCAATGGGGACAAATTGATAAATATGACTGACATTGTTGTCATCAAACTGCCCAAACTTCTGCTTTGACAGAGCTGGTCATACTTGTTGATGATCAATTAATCAAGTGAATTTGATTACCAGCACCTAGCTGCTACTTACGCACTTACTACCTATGGAAAGAAGTAAACGTGTACTTAGTTTTTAACAGGACTGGATAAAGTATTTTAGACACTTTCTTTTTCATATTCCTGTATATGTAGCCTTAAGAGTTTGCACCCAGATATACTGCAATCTAGACAGCATTTTTTTGGGGGCGGGTGTTGCGTGTTTCAGCAAAACACCTATGATTTGAAAAATATGTCACAGAGGCGCAGCTCAGAAGCTGAACAGTACTGCATATCAAGCAAGAATGGAAAAACTATTCTCTTTCTTTTCAAAATAACAGTAATTGATCCTTTCAGTTCTGAAAGGGTTACAGCGTTGTTAAAAGAAGATGAGATGCAGCGCAATGCAACACAATGCTCCCAGCCTTCTGGAAATGTGTTGGTGCCATTAAATTAAAAAATCTTTTTCAAAAAGCAAGAAAATACAAGGTTCAGCATTTGCAATGTTGTCTTGGTACTTTGTGTTTTCAGATACATTCAAAATGTTAATAATTAGCAGATAATTATTTCTTGTTTTCTATTTAATATTTACACAGTGTGCAATTTTTTGTAATGATGCTTAAGTAATGTCTGTCATTACATGCAGACAGTAAAGCCTTGCTGCAAATTAGCGAAAATCATTTTCACACTGCAAACAAGTGCATTGTCAAAACAGCAATTAAGATGATAGGTGATTTATTTGGAGCAGGTTAAAGTGATCTCTTTTCCATCCATAAATACATCTCCCACCTGTGCCAAAATGTAATGATACAGAAGTGCAAATGGGTCTTTTTGTGCTACAGTGTTTGGTTCCAGTACTTCAGAGGGTCAAAATGTTACAGCAGGGGCATGATGACAGTGCATCTCCACAAAATCATAGTTGTCTGTTCACTCTTTTGTAGCAGATGAGGCTAAGTCTGTATGCTAAACTAGAATAGTTCCACCACCTCAGGTAATGTAAATTAAATAAATAACCTGTTGAATTATTATACCTCTTCTAAGGTCCTTGTAGTTTACCTTAGTATTTTGACTTTATACTCCAACTCCCATATTTATTTATCTTTTTTTTATTCCACCGAGTTTATCTGAGAACTATTACAGCATATTAGGCCTTAACATCATCACCATCAAAACTTAACATCATACAGTTATCATAAGCTCAGCTCAGTGTATTTAAACTCGAATGTTGGTACTTTACTACAGGAAACATGCTGAAGCTCTGCAAAAAGGACATCTTTTGTGATCCTATTCTTCTTCTTTGGCTGCTCCCTTTAAGGGGTCACTGCTGCGGCTCAACTGCCTCCATCTCACCCTGTCCCTTGCATTCTTCTCTTTCACATCAACCCTCTGATCTTTCCCTTTCTCTCCTTCAACATCCTTTGTCCAGTATATCCATTATCCCTGCTCTGCACATGTCCAGACCTTCTGAGCCTTGACTATCTATCTATCTATCTATCTATCTGAAATATGATGCCCTAGCATGAATTGTGTTTTGTAATTGTAATTGTAAGAAAAAGATTAACTATGTAATAAGCTATTAATGGGAACAAAATTTTATCATGAGTAAAGCATTCAATCAAGTTACGCAAATATATATTTAAATATAAAATATGGGAGTGAAAACAGAATTCAGAAATGTTTCAAAGTCTAAAAGTTCTTCTAGACTTTATAATTATTATGTAAATGGGAAAGAATTTCGCTCCTAAATATCGTAATGTATTTATATATAACTATATCTGCCATTTGTTTCAGCTTTCGTATTTTCATTTTCCCTACGTATGACGCAGGTTTGGCGCGGTAGTAGTTTCTGGTGAGGAAAACATTTAGGACATATGTCACATGTAAACCGACCAATCAAATCGCTGTAAAGATTAAAAAAAAACCAACAGCCCACTATGCCCCCTCGTCTGCGCAGACTCAGTCACTGAGGAAGAGTCAGAGCTCGCGTCCCACAGAGGATTTCACGTCTCCTTAAAAAGGTACAAAATTGCCACTTTTTTGTATCGTTTCAGGTGTCATCGGTGGTCACAAGTTTAGTTTAACGCTATTAATATTCACTGTCTGTATTAGAATGTAAACCGCAGGCCTGTTTGGTTGGGGTTTACTTATGTTTTGTGGTAACCGGCAAAAGCTAGCTAATCCGGCTAACGTTACCAAGTAGTAGTTAGCTTGGCAGCTTTATGTAAATGCTAACGTCAGCTTTTGTTTCATTGAGCACCTCTGGGCTCCGCTCGTGCGACTTTGAGTGACCACATTCACGCTCACCCAGCCTATGAAAAGCTTAATTAGAGTCGGCGTAAAACACAAAACAAGTACAGTTCACAGGTTGACAGATTCAGTGTAGTCTGATATTAAGCTATGGTTCTCTCCAGTCAGAGTACCATTGACAGATTAGGGAACTTGTATTGTAATTACGATGTTTTTGCTGCAAATTGTTAAATTAGAGTCCAGCGGACTCTTAGATGACCTGAGAAAGCTTGTAGTTGAACACGAGCATGAGTATGTTTTTAATGGCACTTGTTGTTTTCTGACTGAATGGGAAGATTTAATGTACTTTCCCATACAGTGTAAGTTACTATCATGGGTCAGCTAAAGTCATTGAAATCCACCTGGTCCCCTCTGAATGAGTTAACTTTTTTTTATTTTTCACAATAACTTTGCTATAATTAATGGAGCAATATAAGGTTTAATATTCATAACCATTTTCTTAGTTTGTGTTATATATAGAGGACATGGGGATGGGTAGAAATTTTATGCTTTATGTACAAAACAAGTGCTCTGCGAACGTCTGATCAGAAGTAAATGTGACTACAGCAGTAATGATCATGTAATACAACATAATGATCTTTTCTCAATTCAAGCCTGTTAATTTTTGCTATAAAGTTCAAATGTTAAGGTTGAACCTAAGAACAGGCGTCATTTTAGCACAGAGTATAAAATGTCCGCAGTGAGGACCTTGGTTTCCTGTCGGTTTTCTCATCTCTCTGCTGCAAAAGCAACCTGAATGAGAAATGTTTCCACTGACAGGTCATAAATTTTGTTGTGTAATGTGTGACCTAAGGCAAACGTGCTCCAGTTTTACATTAAAAATGTTCGCGTTGCTCCCAAACACATCCAGGCTGACAAGTCTTGCTACTGCTGTTAAAGAAAGGTCTATTGTGCTGATTTCCTCACCGACTGTTGTTGATGGTGATTCCTGATTATTGTGATTCACAGCTTCCTTTGCTTCCTTCTATTCATGGATTGAATTGCATTTGTGTTTCTGTGTATCTTTATGCATTAGCTCTTAGGAGCTCATCATCACCTGTAAAGCTGTATAAGTATCGGGTTGACGGGACTGAAGGAAGCGGCACGTCGTACGGGGAGCTGCCTGCTGAAATCGCCATGAGTTACAAACCCATTGCTCCTGCACCATCTGGCTCCAACCACACTCCACCAGGTACTTTAGGACCAGCTGTAATGTTGTTCAGTGCCGTTATTAGCATGTTGTCAGTTTCCTGTGGTGTGTATGTATGAAACAGTTCACACTGTGACTATGGTCAACAGTCCCATTGCCTTCATAAACCAGTGCTACAGCACAATAGTATTATTAAACTATTTTTTAATATTTTACATTTGAAACAAAATTGCTTGTGTTTTAGGTTCAGCCTTTAATGTGTTCTATCTCTTCTCTTCTTCTGGCCAGGGTCTTCTGTACCCTCTCCATCTCTTCCATCGTCGTCCAACTTCAGGCCGGCCTTCAGTGACTTTGGCCCGCCCTCCATGGGCTTTGTTCAGGTACAACAACAATTTAATTGCTCTGATACTTGAATACAGACTGCTTTAGTAAAGAGTTGTCATGTTTTTACTGAAGCATAGGTCACCAAACATGGATTTTCAACCACTCTGCTTATGTCAATACTGGACCTTAACTGAATAAATAAACTAAAAAAGAAACTTGTGTATTCACATACTTTTCACACTCATGTCCCAGCCTGGGGTTGATTAAATTCACCTCTTTGCTATTGCTGAATTATTTCTAAAAGGTGTGATAAAAAGTCATTTTCCTTTATTTGAAGCTGCATAGAAGTTTGTTTTTGTTCCCACACATCCAGCAAAAAGTGAAGCATTAGGAGTTAAACAGTTAAGTTTAAGTACATTAAGTTAAAGCATTACAACAACATACAAGAAGATACTATAGAAATGTCTATCAGTAAAGTCGCACTCTAAGGTAGTAGAAAAAAAATGTGCCTTTCTGCACTACTTATTAGTGCTATATTGATTAAGTGCAATAAATATTGTTGGCAGTGGAAGGTGGTCAGTGTTTGACTGAAGCATGTTTCATTAGCATAAATTGAAACCACTGAAGGGAACTTGATTTCAAAAGAGTTCTGAGAGAGAGAGTTAACTCTGAGAGAGTTACATTATTGTTAGATGAGGCAGTGAATACTACACTACAATACTACATCATTGCAGTATTACTTCATCATTGTTACTTCTGCTGTAAAAAACAAACTGACATATTTTTCATCTCATTCTAAAAAAGAAAAAGAAAAAAAATCTACATTTTTCATTCATGTCTGGCGTGTATGTGGAACTGTGAAATGACTAACGTTTTTTACTACTTTCCCAAACAGCCTGTGAAAGTGTCCCAAGGGTCCACCTACAGTGAGCTCCTGTCTGTCATTGAGGAGATGAGCCGTGAGATCAGGCCCACATATGCAGGGAGCAAGAGCGCTATGGAGAGGCTAAAGAGAGGTATGTTTTAGTAGTCAAAAGTGCATGTCAGTAGGATTCAGATCATTGTTGTTGTTGTTTTGTTTTTTTTGGGGGGGGGTGGGGTGAAGTTGTTTTTTTTTTTTTATGCATCTATTATGCAAATGGAATCAGAGGAAGATTGGTGAACTTTTCACTTTTCTTTGCTCTTTGGTGAATGTGGATTTCAATTCAATTCAATTCAATTCAATTTTATTTATATAGCGCCAAATCACAACAAAAGTCGCCTCAAGGCGCTTTATTTTGTACAGTAGATAGCACAATAATAAATACAGAGAAAAAGAGAAAAACCCAACAATCATATCATATGACCCCCTATGAGCAAGCACTTTGGCGACAGTGGGAAGGAAAAACTCCCTTTTAACAGGAAGAAACCTCCGGCAGAACCAGGCTCAGGGAGGGGCGGCCATCTGCTGCGACCGGTTGGGGTGAAAGAAGGAAAACAGGATGAAAGACATGCTGTGGAAGAGAGACAGAGATTAATAACAGATATGATTCGATGCAGAGAGGTCTATTAACACATAGTGAGTGAGAAGGTGACTGGAAAGGAAAAACTCAATGCATCATGGGAATCCCCGGCAGCCTACGTCTATTGCAGCATAACTAAGGGAGGATTCAGGGTCACCTGGTCCAGCCCTAACTATATGCTTTAGCAAAAAGGAAAGTTTTAAGCCTAACCTTGAAAGTAGAGATAGTGTCTGTCTCCTGAATCCAAACTGGAAGCTGGTTCCACAGAAGAGGGGCCTGAAAACTGAAGGCTCTCCCTCCCATTCTACTTTTAAATACTCTAGGAACAACAAGTAAGCCTGCAGAGCGAGAGCGAAGTGCTCTAATAGGGTGATATGGTACTACAAGGTCATTAAGATAAGATGGGGCCTGATTATTTAAGACCTTGTATGTGAGGAGCAGGATTTTGAATTCAATTCTGGATTTAACAGGAAGCCAATGAAGGGAAGCCAAAACAGGAGAAATATGCTCTCTCTTTCTAGTCCCTGTCAGTACTCTTGCTGCAGCATTTTGGATTAACTGAAGACTTTTCAGGGAGTTTTTAGGACATCCTGATAATAATGAGTTACAGTAGTCCAGCCTGGAAGTAATGAAGGCATGAACTAGTTTTTCAGCATCACTCTGAGACAGGATATTTCTAATTTTAGAGATGTTGCGCAAATGGAAGAAAGCAGTCTTACATATTTGTTTAATATGTGCCTTGAAGGACATGTCCTGGTCAAAAATGACTCCAAGGTTCCTCACAGCATTACTGGAGGCCAAGGTAATGCCATCCAGAGTAAGGATCTGCTTAGATACCATATTTCTAAGATTTTCAGGGCCGAGTACAATAACCTCAGTTTTATCTGAATTAAGAAGCAGGAAGTTAGCGGCCATCCAGGTCTTTATGTCTTTAAGACATTCCTGCAGTTTAACTAATTGGTGTGTGTTACCTGGCTTCATGGATAGATAGAGCTGCGTATCATCTGCATAGCAGTGAAAATTTATGCTATGTCTTCTAATGATGCTACCTAGGGGAAGCATGTATAATGTAAATAGAATTGGTCCTAGCACTGAACCCTGTGGAACTCCATAATTAACCTCAGCATGTGAAGAAGACTCTCCATTTACTTGAACAAATTGGAGTCTATTAGATAGATATGATACAAACCACTGCAGTGCAGTACCTGTAATACCTACAGCATGTTCTAATCGCTCTAATAGGATATTATGGTCGACAGTATCAAACGCTGCACTGAGGTCTAGCAGGACAAGCACGGAGATGAGTCCACTGTCAGAGGCCATAAGAAGATCATTTGTAACCTTCACTAAAGCTGTTTCTGTGCTG
This sequence comes from Pelmatolapia mariae, assembly GCF_036321145.2. NCBI lineage: Eukaryota > Metazoa > Chordata > Actinopteri > Cichliformes > Cichlidae > Pelmatolapia > Pelmatolapia mariae. Next base: position 23,818,578 of record NC_086232.1, on the reverse strand, counting down.
TGATGAGCTCTGAAACCTGACTGAAACTCTTCAAATAAGCCATTCCTCTGCAGATGATCTGTTAGCTGTTTGACAACTACTCTTTCAAGGATTTTTGATATGAAAGGAAGGTTGGAGATTGGCCTGTAATTAGCTAAGACAGCTGGGTCTAGAGATTGCTTTTTAAGTAAGGGTTTAACTACAGCCACCTTGAAGGCCTGTGGTACATAGCCAATTATTAGAGATAGATTGATCATATTTAAGATTGAAGAATTAATTAATGGCAGGACTTCTTTGAGCAGTTTTGTAGGAATGGGGTCTAAAAGACACGTTGATGGTTTGGAGGAAGTAATTATTGAAGTTAACTCAGAAAGATCGATTGGAGAAAAAGAGTCTAACTTAACATCAATGGTACTAAAAGTAGCTGTAGATAATATTACATCTGTGGGATGATTATTGGTAATTTTTTCTCTAATGATAAAAATTTTATTTCTGAAGAAGTTCATGAAGTCATTACTAGTTAACGTTAAAGGGATGGTTGGCTCAGTAGAGCTCTGACTTTTTGTCAGCCTGGCTACAGTGCTGAAGAGAAACCTGGGGTTGTTCTTATTTTCTTCAATCAGTGACGAATAGTAAGATGTTCTGGCTTTGCGGAGGGCTTTCTTATAAAGCAGCAAACTATTTCTCCAGGCTAAATGATGATCCTCTAAATTTGTGACACGCCATTTCCTCTCCAGCTTACGAGTTATCTGCTTTAGGCTACGTGTTTGAGAATTATACCACGGAGTCAGGTACTTCTGATTTGAGACCTTAGTTTTCACTGGAGCTACAGTATCCAGAGTCGTACGTAGTGAGGAGGTAAAATTATTAACAAGATAATCGACCTCTGTTGGAGTAGCGTTCAGATAGCTGCTCTGCTCTATGTTGGTACAGGGCATTGAAGATGATAACAGTGGGTGGATTATATTCTTAAACTTAGTTACAGCACTTTCAGAAAGACATCTAGTTTGATAAAGTCTACTCTCCACTGCTGTGTAATCAATTATTGTAAATGTAAATGTTATCAGGAAATGATCAGACAGCAGAGGGTTTTCAGGAAACACTGTTAAATGTTCAGTTTCTATGCCATATGTTAAAACAAGATCTAGAGTGTGATTAAAGTGGTGGGTGGGTTCTTTTACATTTTGAGAGAAGCCAATTGAGTCTAATAACAGATTAAATGCAATTTTGAGGCTGTCATTTTTAGCATCTACATGGATGTTAAAATCACCCACAATAATTATTTTATCTGAGTTGAGCACTAAATCAGATAAAAAGTCTGAGAAATCAGAGAGAAACTCTGTGTAAGGCCCAGGTGGACGATAGATGATAACAAGTAAGACTGGTTTCTGAGTTTTACAGCTGGGGTGGACAAGGCTAAGCATCAGGCTTTCAAATGAATTAAAAGTCTGTCTTGGTCTTTCGTTAATTAATAGACTGGTGTGAAAAATTGCTGCCACACCGCCCCCTCGGCCTGTGCTTCGAGGTTTCTGGTAGTTAGAATGATTCGGGGGTGTTGATTCATTTAAACTAACATAATCATCCTGCTGCAACCAGGTTTCTGTAAGGCAGAGTAAATCGATTTGTTGGTCAATTATTAAGTCATGTACTAACAGATTTCACACAGCTTATTCTGAAAATGGTTATTTACTTGCTGCAGTAACAGTGCTCTGTTATTATCCTTTTATATAAAGAAAATTGTCTCTGACTCCAGCTGAAGACTTAAAGCCCAATATCCACATTTATAAGAAATTTGCCAGGTAAAGCCCCCCATGAAAGCTGGAATAAGTTATCACAGTCAGTTATCCATTAAGACACATTTCTCAAAGTGTGGGGCACAGTGACGAATTTAGTGAAACTGAGTTGCATACATGCATTTAAAAGATAAGGTTTGTCACATGACTGTGCAGTCCTGTGAAAATATAAGTACACTATGATTTGGTAGCTTGTGTACATTTAGTAGCAATAACTAAAAATAAGTTCTCATTTTCTGTATGACTGAGTTTCATATCTTTGGAGTAATGATCCCACTCTTCTTTACAAAGCTGCTTCAGTTCGTTGAAGTTTGCAGGGATTTGTTCTGTACCTCCACCACTCTGTTTGATAGTTCGAGACAGATGTTTGTGCTGATATGCTGTGTTTGATTTGTGTGGTGCTGTGCATTACCCAGAATATCTCCACTTTAGTCTTGTGTGTCCAAAATGCGTCATTCCAGAAGTCTTGTGTATCCACAGTATATACACCTCCTTTGGTCTTATTGTAGAACAGGATCAGTTGTGCTTTTTTTCCCTTCTCTGGTATTTTCATCCATCATTTTGTTGTGTCCAGATTTGTGCATCACAAACCAAGAAGATCTTTAGGCCATGCTCGACAGGCTTGTTTGGATTGTATCGTAGAAATCTGAACCTTCCCCTGGATGGCACAAGCGTTCATCTACAGTGACACAATCACTGGGGGATAAATTGTTGTCTGAACACTGTGTGTTAGTTCTTGTTGTGTAAAATAATCTTCCTAAGTGGTGGCACTCTTTGTGGTCCACAAAAAATATATTCCTGACACTCACACTTTGTAAGAATATAGGGTAATTCCATAGGAAACAAATGCAGGAAGTCTGGGGTAAAAACACAAAAAAAATAGAATTTTATTAAAAGTATAAAAGGAAAGTTAAAAATTTAAATGGCATGATAGCCAAAAAGTGTTTTTTGAGGAATAGCTGGAATATGAAATGACAACAACTTTTCATTAATTAGGTAGGTAAGAAAACAACATTAGCGGGTCTTTTTTGAAATACTTTTATGGGTTAAATCAACTCAGTTTTCTTGGTTAATGAGAGACCTCTAATTTGGCAGTAATGACTGTTGCGTTTGTTGTATTTGAGGTAGTCTTTTTTTTTTTTTGTAAACTTGCCTTGTGTTTGTGTCATACAGGTATAATCCATGCCCGTGCACTGGTCAGGGAGTGTCTTGCAGAGACGGAGAGAAGCGCCCGCACATAACCTTTTGGACAAATCCCTCCACCTGGCACTGGCGCTCTTTTTCCTGCGACACCTGCCCACATCGTGATCCCCATTGGATGTTTTATAACCTTTTTTTTTTTTTTTATAAATTAAATCCTTCCTCTTTCCACTGGCTTTTTAGAGGTGCATTATGTCCCTTTGTATCCATTCACAGCATTTCACCACGCCCATTTTGGTAAAGACAAACTTTCTGCAACTCGTTGGGCGTACGCAAACAGAAAATTTTATATCTATTTTAAAAATGTGGGGAATTTCAGCACATTTTTAGGTCAAGCTGGGGATATCAAAGTGGATGGGAATGTTTATATTTGTTCAACAATGGGATTTGACCAAGAAAGTTGACTTTTTTTAATGATGTCCCCACTGCACCAGTGCTCCTGTGTCGATTTCGAACATCCAGTTTTCAACCCATGAGCATTTTCTCTGTTATTCTGTACATCTTGAATATCCTCCTGTTCCTTTCACCCTTGTTTTGTTTTCCATGTTTTGTAAACACACATCGGACATTTCTCATTCCCAAGAACTCTGTACATCTCATGTCAGTTTGTTAGTATGGAAATTTTGTAAACCAGATTTTTGAGATTCGGTATGTATAAATAAATAAAAAAAAAATCACAAAAAAACTGTAAAATGCTTTTTAGGTTTTTAAGATGTTACTGTAGGTTTTATCAAACAAATGTGACTCAACATCTTTCAATGGAGTGTTTTTTTTTTTTTTTTTATAAAAGTAGTTGAAATGTTTATTGACCTTGGAAATAGTGTTTTGACAACATACTTAGCAGATTTATTTATTTTTTTTAGGAAATTAAACTTAACAGCCTTAATCTAAAAAACATTTAAAGAGCAAGGACGATTTGTTTTTTTCACTCAAGACTTCTGATTGATAGAAAACATCCTAATATATATATATATTTTTTTAAATTCCAGCTCTATAGGCCGTATTTAACGAAACACAAAGCTGAGGATAAACACACATTTATTTACAGTTCCACAACCACAACCTCAATAATGTTACTGCAGGCAAGCTTGGGCTAAATGACCCACTGCTTCACATGAACAGTAAAGAGTAGCTTTTTCTAAGCAAGTGAATGAGATACTGTGAGTTTGCGCAGAGTACATCTTGACATAAAAATAAAGGTAGTATTTAGTACATACATGAAATAATAAGTACACAGTAGAAAGCAAAGACAATGAAAGTGTTGTATAAGATTGTTGCAGAGGTTACGTTTCATGGCCCACGTATCATGTAGTAATGGTGATTCTGCTGTGACCATGATAGAAAGGGGGTGCGAGGCAAAGATGATGAGATGCATGTGAGTACATGATTGTCAAAAAAAAGATTTTCTGATCATTTTTGTCTGGTAATGGGCTCCCAAATTGCAGATAAGTTGATCATTAAAAGGAAAACACTCCCTTTAAGAAGGTAAATGGGAAAAAAAAAAAAAAATTCCTTTAAATTAATATCACAGACTGAATTAATGGCTCTGCCTTATATTACAGTCCTCTAAAAAAAACTGGGTTTTCACTTTAAATTCCAGCTACAACATAAACATTTTCAAATCAAAATCTTAATTTAACATTTAGAGGACTAAAGCTGCAATGCAAGTTTTGTTTGCGCATCGACCCGTGGCTGGGTGTTTGGCTTGGATGGAATAAAAGTGAAACGCCGAGCGCACCGACTGTTTCTCTCCTCCATCTTGAAATTAACAGGCATCCTCTCGAGTCCAACTCATCGAGACTTCATCCCTGCGAGAAGGAAAGGATATAACACGCTTCATTAAAACACAATACGACTTACTTACAAAACAAGCTGCTCACTTGTGGGCCTGTGAATATGATCAGTGCAATTAGGAAAAACTCAAACTGGACTGACTGTAGTGGCAGTGGCTGGTGGCGTGTTGTAGTTGAACAGGTCCTTGTAGCGACCCTTTTCCTCTTTCTGTTTGGAGCGGATCCTCTCCTCCATGGTTTTCAGCTCCTTGGCCACAGACGGTCCCAGAGAAGGATCCAGTTCCAAGAGCTTCGCAAAGTCGGCTCGCGCCTCCACCTCGTTCCACACGGCAGCGTGGGCTTTAGCACGCTTGTAAAGGGCCTTTACGTTGTCTGTTAGGAGGAGGAAGAACAGCTATTCAAACGACAACATTGGTGACACAGGAGCTCAACTGGCTCGTTATCCATCATAATTTGCAGATTATTGTAATGTGAGACATGCAGAAAGAAAGTTTTTTCTAAATCTAACAAGAATTTAAATCCACTGTGAAGTCGAGGAGGCCCAAAAACACTTGTTTTACTAAAATCTGACTACCACAGTAGCAGGAGGAGCAATTCTTGTGCCTTGCCATCACATCAAACCTTCGGACGGATGAGCTAACAAGAGAATAGCAGCGTCCAATAATATTAATGACAGTGAGACGCTTTTTCATGCCATAATAACCCTGAACAACTGCACAGTTCACTTGTATGGCATGTGATATAGTTTAGTGTTTGTATGTGCGGAGGGCAATTTGTGAAGCAATCAGCTGTCACAAGTAAAATAACCTACGTATAATGAATTATATTATTATGCTGAGCACCCTTGTGTTGGTGACAAAACTCCCAAATGGTAAAGAATAAATGCCAAAAATAGTAACAGTATTTTACCATTTTAATATAGAAATGAAAAAAACAAGACTAATACGACAACCACAACTGATACGATCAGTCAGGTTCAGGCTGGTTTCTGCGTCTGTTCAACTTCCTGTGTAATACCCCGGAGTGGATCCGAGGACATGGGCATGACATCGGTGCGTGGTTGCATCTGTGGCCACGAGGTGGAACCAGATGATCCACATCCAGACCTACGCCAGGAGGTGCGACTTATCTTTGGTGATGAGGCTAGTAGTTGTGGCAGTGTCAGAGTCAAGCGTAAAAGGAGCAAATAATTGAAGTTATGCAATCTGTGACAACTTTGACAAAACTGACCCTAACAGAGTCACATTTGTTTAAAAAAAATGAATAAAAGATGTATTTTACCAATTTTCTCAGCAAAGATGATGAATTATGTGCCACAGAAAGGCAAAATAGAGAAAGCAGCTAATGCTGTATTAAGCAAGATGCCAATGTTAAAGTGGTGTCATCCGTCAGCAGTGAAATTGGTGCCAACTAACTAAATTTGAGTCAGGCAGCCTTACTCTCGTATTTGAAGAGCAGGGATGAGCAGTGTTCGATGACCTCGTAATACTGGCCCTCGAGCAAGAGGCACTGACAGTAGTTGAGAAGCAGTGTTGTGATCATCTGGTCCAACTTTAACCAACTTTCAGCTCCAGGTTGCTCCTGAATAAAAGATTTCACAAAGTATTCACAAAATGACAACTAGAGACACAAATCTTAATTCCACTTAAAAACATATTCAAGGAAAGAAATGTATGAAAGCAATGTGTCCATGGTTATCAGAGCACAAAATGTGCGACTGTCCCCCAACCTTCATCTGTAGGTTTTTAAGGCAGGCGATGCCATTGTAGTATTTGTCTCTGGCCTCACTGATGTGGCCTTCTTTGAAGAGTTTGTTGCCCTCCTCGTGGATCTGAGGCACAAAACTGAGTTTCTCCTCATCCGTCATGGCCCACACATCCAACTGGAACGACCCGGGAGGAAGAACCTGGGCAGGCAGAGAGACACGTGATTACATATTAACCCCTTAGTATATTTGATGCACCTATTAATGGAATATAATGAGTGTATTATATTTGACTAGTATTTTCTTTCCTTTTTCATGATCCCATGAAAAGCGTGAAAAATATTTTCTAATATAGATTAAACAACTTTACAGTTAATACAAGCTGAAACAATTATTTGATTTATAGCTAATTAACTGGAAACTATTCTGATCATAATTTTTCATATAAAAATAAATGTTTTACAGTACCAACTTTTGACAAGTGAGATTCTACTGCCTATTAGCTCATTTAGTCACTGATCTACTTAATGGATAATGATAATAAGATAACATCACGATCCTTCATATTTAAAAATTTGACAAATCAAACATGCAGTGCTACCTGCTGTGGTGACCCTTTGTGAATAAAAAAGAAGCTTTATTAAGT